>NW_027226133.1:0-1200000 GCF_022539635.2 Chironomus tepperi | reverse complement strand
AGATTAAGTGCAACTTGACTTGAGGCTAATGAAATTTATCGAGAAATAAGTATGCTATACAACATAAAAGGAGCGTGACAAAAAGGATTTTTGATCTTGAAATTGAGAAGCTTTTGTATTTGTTGCTCAACTACAAATATTGATGTCAAGAGGATTAAATGATCAAGTTAATATGAATTTTAAAGTGTACATCAACTATATCATGTATAGGCATGAAGTAATCAATCCTAACGATGCATAAAAGAAATAAAGTTCAATCCAATTTACCTTTTCGTGCTTCTTCCTCCCATTGCTTAGTAATCAATAAATAGCGCGGTGATTCGGGACAAATTGGTAATAATAGTAATTGTAGTATAGCTGGACATATTGCTAATCCTAATAATACTGGCCATCCGTCGTTTGTTCCTAGTATTTGCTCAATTCCGAGCACTTGTGAGAGAAGTAAACCTATTGTCACAGCCAATTGATTAACAGTACCTAAACCACCTCGCAAATTTAATGGCGCAATTTCTGATATATACATTGGAACTAATGATGTATTTAAACCTATTATAAAGAGAACATAAAACAAATGTGAAAATTGAATAATGATGTTACCCATTGGCCAAAAGTACATGACAATTATTGTGTCGAGTACATACCACAATTAACTCCAATAATAAATCGTCCCAGAAACAGCATTTCATATGAGTTGAGGAACTTTGTGAAGCCCATTAAACATGCACCAGATATACCGAGAACATTATTCAATAACAGGCCACCCTTCCTGTATTTTATATCCATCAATAAAATATGCAGTGATTCCGATGAGTATGGAAATGAAAAAAATCGATTAAAATTATTTTTTTCAGCATAAAGCATGAAAAATATAGAAATAAATTGATTGACAATCCATACCGTCCAAAACGATTTGCCATCCATCCACCACTAAAACCGCCAAGCATACCACCAATTGCAAATATCGACACAGCCACTGAATACAATTGTTGAATAAATTCTTCGCTTATATCTTCACCATAGCGATCTTTATAAACATCTTTCATAAAATTTTCTATATTTATTTCAGGTGCATTTATAACTCCGGTATTGTAACCGAATTGTAACATGCCAAGCACGGCAGCAAATATCGAATATGTAAGGAAGAAGGTTAAACCCTAGGAAAGAAAGAAACAAAGAATAAAAATGAGCATTTTTTAACACTTTTGAAATGCCTAATGACAGCACTAAAATAAGTTATATATTTATATGGTATATCGGAACTACATAAAAGTATAGAAAATAAAAGAAAAAAAAAAATATAAAATTTATTGTGTACACGTAGAGACTCCGAAATGCTATTAAAGTTTCGTTGGGAGCTTTTCAAGCATTTTCTGTTATTCCTTCATGGAAAATTTATGAAGAGTTGAAAAGTGTTGAATTTAATAAAATTTTAATTTGTTGAAGAGTCGTGAGCAACATAAGATGGTTGCTGTTTTGTACAAAAGATGCTTGTCTTCAAGGTTGACATGTGAAGATCAAATCGAGAATTTTAAATTTTTTCTTGAAAATTGGGACATGTTTTTTGTTGGTGCAGTGACTAACATAATGTCAAATGTTCTTAAATTGTTCAACATCAGTTTAAAGCAGAGCTCGATGTCGACTTGAATTTTGTATTGTAAAGTCGACTCAAGTTAACTAGATTTCATCTAACATTCGAGTCAACTTCGAGCTCTGGACTTTAAAGAATGGAATAAATGATTTTTGACTTTACAGGAGTGAAATTCTAGAAAATTGTGAAAATTTGATAATTTTCTTACATAAATATCCAAAATTGAACATCCTTTGTCAAGATATAGTCACAAAGAAAATGTTTTGAAACACAAATAACTCAATAGTATTCATAATTTGATGTTCGTGTCTTCATATCATCGATTGAGATTAGACAAATCTAACCTAGCAAAAGCAAATCGGAGATTTTATCGAGATTCCAGTCCCAGACCGGCATGACTCTGATTTGCAGTAGAATTCGGTTTAAATCCGAAACCATGCCGGTCTGAATTACTCTGAATGGTCTGATGTCAGAATTTTGATTGATTAACCAACTATTCCTATTCAAGAAATAGTATAAGAAGGTTCAAATCTAATCAAATCCAATTTATTTCAATAATCGGGTCTTAAAATTGAATGATTTCTCCTCAAAACCAATTCAAAAATTTCCCCACGTGCGAAAAATCAATAATTCCACAAATTGGAACCACTAAACAGAACAAAAAAAACGTAACCGTTTAACTACATAAAAATAAAATAAAGTATAAATCAACACACAAAACGGAAAAAAGAAACAAAAAAGAGAAATTCCAACAACTTTTATTGATACATAAAAAAATCAAAAAAATATGAAGAAAAAGAAGAAAATAAAATAATAAAAGACAAATGAAATGGAAGTTCTTTTTTTGTGCTTTTTTATTTGACTCAACACACTTGTTCCAATAAACGAAGCTTTCTTCTTTGTGTATGCTCTTCCAAGCGGTCAACATATTCACGAAGCTCCTCAATTTCTTCTTTTACTTGTTGAACTGTATCCAATTCATGTTTTATCGCAACCATATCTCTTTTAACCTTTTTTTTCATTCATTGCCATATTGTTGTATAGTGCGGCGATAGAGATGGAATATAAAGAAGTAAAAAAAGAAAGAAAATATTGAATTAAATTTGAAAAGGAAAAAGTTAGAATTTTTTACCTCAGACACTTCACTTTGGCAGCTTTCAACTGACTTTGTCAGCTCTTGAAGCTGTGTGCGAATCTCGCACAATGCCACTGATGTCTCCATGTATTGATCACCACGTTGCAAGTTATCCAGTTTACAGTTTAAATTCATACTGAATATGAAAAGTTTAAAATTATTTCAAATTTGACTCTCAGTTTGGGTTAATTAAAATTCCTTACCTCATTACACTCACTTGTTTTTGCAAACTTTTTTTTTTGAATGTGAACACACACATTTTTTTTCATTATGACATTTTTTAATTAAATGAAGAAAAAAATTTAAATGAGAAAAATTTTATTATTATTGAAATAATTATGACCCCTTAGGGAAATTTCGTCAGATGTTTTGGGAAAGTTGCTGAATGCGTTAATGTTAGGCTATAAAAATTATGGTTTTGTTGTAAATGTTAATTTAAATTAAAAATAATTAGAGGCTTCACCTTACATAAATCTTTTAATTTGAATGAAAGAGAAGGAAAATTTTTGAGATTTTTAGTTCTGACGCAGATTCTGACGTGCAAAACGTATTGTTGGAAATGAAATAAAAAAAAGTTTTAATATTAAGGAGGTTGTTTATTGTTTAAGTTTGATGATGTCAAACGGTTTCTAAGCATATTTGATATTTTAGGCACTGTACTTTCCAGAACTCAAAGTTCATGACATTTCCAAAACAATCTTGAGGCACGTCGTGTCCCCAGCGTGCCGCAGAACACAGTTTAAACAACATTTTAATAGAGTGTTGCTCATATGACAAGAACAGACATAAAGCTTATAGCATATTATTATAAAATCTATAATTCATTTCAAAAATACACAAAATCTCAGTCTCTTAACTTTTCACCTTTTATGATCCTAAAAACTTTCCAAATAAAACCTGACAAAATTTACCCGCAGGATCATTACAGGAACAATATATATCATCACAATAATTTACATCATAATGTATGAACAGAAAAAGAAATATATTGATAATTAAATAATTCATAATACAGTAGAATTGTATTCAAATATACATAATGATAAAAAAGTATAAAAAACAATTAAAACAATGAGCATTATTGATGCTGAAGAAAAATTCTTATTGCCGCTTTTAATCAATAACAAAGTTTTATGAATAGATAAAGTTTTATACTCTCATAAAATGATTTATTATAGATATTCATGACATTTATTTGCCGCAATGATATTTTAAGCATCTCTTTCAAAAAAAACTTATCTCCTTTATGTTTTGGAGATAAAATTTTTAAATATTCATGATTTTAGGTAGAAATTTTTTGAATATTTTAACGTGGATAATAAATCTATATCTCAAGTTGGCTTAGATTGTGTCATATTCACACCATTATTCTTTTGGATTCATAATCCCATCTATCACAATTCATCTCTGAGTTATTGAACGATGTCATTTATATTCTTGAAATCCAAATTTTTTTGAGGATTTTTTTTATCGCGTCGTTTCAAAAAATGGTGGAATTGACAGTGATAGAATGAAGAGTTTGATGGTAAATTTCTAAAAAGAATTTGATTTTTGACAGATTTTAAACTTCTTGTTTTGAGAAATTATTGAAGTTTTATTTTAGGATTGAGCAGAATAAAGGGCTCTTTCCCAATTGCTTGTTCCGAACGAATATCAAATTTGTGTCCTACGATTTTCGGTCAGAGCAAAGGGTAGCCTCTATCGCTCCAAATAGAGACTGGTCAGCCTTACAAGCCAACTAAGAGAGGACATGAATCACAGTTTATCTACACAGCCAGTGAAGTAAGTTAGTAAGCAAAATATTGGCAAAAAAGTATACACTCGTCATTAAGTAATCGGGAGTTGTTTAAGTGCTTGGCAGAAAGTCAATTTGACGCTGTTAAATATTCTGCTCTCTCGAATAAAACAATGTATAGATCTTTACCGTCATTGCAGCTTAAATTCTCAAAACTATCAAATAGAAATTATTGTACCCAGACATCATTCATGTGCATAAACTGTAGATTCTAGTTTAAGCTTAAGTTTATCCTTGTAAACTACAGTTTACAGTGTACTGATGTACTATACAAACTTGATGACTTGAAAAAAGGATAATAACCATTGTGTTTGACCATTTGTGACAACACTGGTCAAATTAAGCCAAACGTTTTGTTGCACACCTGTGCCAATTCTCATATTTATAGCACTTTACAATAAAGATATAGTTTAGCAACAAAGAGAGTTATAATTTCTTTAATCACCCAACAAACAAGAATATTGTGTCCATGTTGTCTGCCCGAGCGACATAAATGAACAAGGCTCTGCAAAGTAGCTGTTAAGGGTTCACCAAAGTCCTTTTATTGGCACTACATGAAAGTCGCTTCTTTTCGAAAGCAAAAAGAAGGCAAATTCCATTTTCAATTAATAAAAGAGGTTTGACAAAATTTTAAAAGTTCTTTATCGGAGCTTCCATCACCCAAGTCAAGCACCTGAATAACAATAAAACTTATTTATTCCACCGAAAATGCCATAATTTATTAAAATGTCCACAAAACAAAAAAAAGTGAGCAAAAAGTTTTTGTCATCTATCTCCAAACCAAATACCATATCATTAATTAAAAGCTTGCATCAACAAAGCTCTGGAATTAAACTTTTTATTTATTTATTTCTAAAACAACCAATTTTTTATAGAAAAAAAAAATATAAAATATTCTTTTACGTAAAAGAGCACAACGAGAAAACCATAAAAGAATGAAAGTGCAAGATGATAAAAAAGCATTGTAAGAACAAAAAAACAGAAAAGAAAATTTTTACCATGATTTAGCTTAAAAAACAAGTTTCAAATGAGCTTTTTTTTTGTTTGTTTCTAGACATTATAATACAACACAAACAAAGAATGAAGAAGAAAAATACAGAAAAAAAATGTTCAAAAAACAAAAGGAAAAAAAAAATTAATAATGGAAAAAGTACAAAGAAAATCACCTTGGATATGGATTAAAAGGATCCATCATCATCATATAATGGACTGTTTATGTGTGTTTTTTATGAATGCAAAACAAATTTTGTTTCGAGAAAAATTCTTTTTCGATGATTTTTTCTAACTTTTTTCTTTACTTTTTTAGTAAATTTGTATTTTTTACTGATAAATGACTTTTCTCAGCTTTTTTTTTTTTCAATTCATCAGAAATTGTTCCTGATTTCTTCTTTTCATTTTTTCTTTTCTTTTGTTTTTCTGTATCTATAATCTGAAATATTGTTATTTGTTTCAATCAAGGTATGGCACTGGCATTGATCCGCAAAATTCATGAATAATCTTAATAAAGTCTAGATAAGCTTCTGCATTTGAATTTGGAGAGTTTGAGTGAATTTAGAATTCTTATAAGAATTGGGAATTGAGGCAAAAGTTGTTTAGAGGAATTTCGAAATTCTCTTAAGAGTATTTTATGAGTAAATATTGAATGATTTTTTAAGGAAGTTGCTTATGTAGGAATCCTTGTTTAGCAGGAATCTGATAGTTATAGGAACAAATTTGCCTAAATTTATTTAAAGTATTCAAAAACAAAATCATTTGATGTATTTTAAATCGACGGTAAAATTGCCGAAAATCCGGAAAAATTCCTTTTCCTAGACGAAGGATTGCATTAAAAACACTCATAAATGGTCGTCATAGTTAAGGATTTAATTAATAATGTAATTTTATATTTTATTGACTACAGCAAAGCCATAGTTTGAAGAGTAAACATTCAAATTGATCAGAAACAACAATTTGTTCTGTATCCGCGATATTCCGAGAAGGACTATGCGATGAATTGCATTTTCACCATAACAATGGATAGAAATCAGCCGTCATGGTGCCGTCAGCACAATTTCGCGTCTTACCGGTAATACGGCAATGTATTTTAACGAACACGCTGTGCTGCTCGGGATTCTAATATCAAAATTAGTTTTACTAGGTTTCTTGAAGTTTTGACAAATCTTAAGACTGAAACGGAAAAGTCTTAGTCTAGATCTCGAGAATCCTTAATTTTTGCTAAGGGTAATTCTTCTAGGATGTGACATCCAAAAGAGTATGACCAGATCAAAATAGATTATTCATGAATTTTTGCTCTTATTTCAATATTTTTAACAAGTGTTCACACCTTGACCAAAGACCCCCTTCTTCTCTCTCTTTGTCTCTACCTATCCAGTTGAGAAACTTTCAATGTTATAAGCTTTCACGTTTCGTCTTTTTTTCTTTTGTGATCTACGCCCGGGAACATGAAATTTTTTTTTTTTATCTTTTCCTTTTATTTTATTTATTTTTATCTTCTTCACTTTATTCTCACTTATGAATCAAGTTTTGTTCATTCTTTTCATTCATTCATTTTACTTCTTATTATTATTTTTGTTCTTGTGTGGAGAAGAAAGGAATCAAAAAACTTTCTCATATTTCATATAATATTATATTATGTACATACATATATACTTTGAGTATAGTACACAGTGTGGAAAAATGAGAGTCGAGAAAAACACAACAACAACACAAAAAAGAAAAAAAAAATATTAAATGAGAAAAATGCTTTTTATCAGTAAAACTTCTCCTCGTAATATGGTTCAATATGAAAATCTAGATGAAAAAGAAATAAAGAAAAATAAAAGAAAAAAAATCCAAATAAATGTTTTGCAGCTTCTTTTTTTTTGAAATTAATAATAATAATAAGTTTTTTTGTTCTTTCGTCTGCAAAAGCTTTCCCTTCACATGAACTGTATCTACAGATATTGAGCGCGGGGTGCCAACTTCGAGAACAACAAAAAATTTCATAAATTTACTTGAGAATTTGTTTGAAAAAAAAGCTTTTTTGCGATGATAATTTTTGTGTATGCTTATTTTCACAAAAGAGATGCTGCTTTTGCCAATTTTTTGGTTTTGAAAGCATCTTTCTATCCCGTTGTGATTCAATTTTTTTTAAAGAAAATTGAAAATTCTTGATAGCAATTGCATTTTCTAAGCAGAAGATAAAGTGAATATTTTTACGATCTTTCGTCTGAGGATGCATTCTTTAATATATTTTATGCATGCTGTTTTTAAGGTAGAAAATTTTCTATATTAATATATTTTGAAGAATAACTTTTTTATGCTTTTAAGGTGGAAAATTAGAAATTTAGATAGAAAAAATAGTCAGGTAAGAGTTGTGCATGATGATGCAATCTATGGAAGGTTTGTCCACTACCCAGGAGCTTAGCCAGGGGGGAGGATGTGGGGTTGCTCCCCTGGTCACGCACAAGATGGTCTCTAGCAAGTTATTTAACTATAATTTCTAATGAAGCCGACCAGGAGCATTGCCTGCAATTTTTTGGTTCAGGGTCCCTCTGAACCCCCTGAGTGCGCACCTGAAGTTGACTAAATTAAGTTAAGTGAGTCCAAAAACAGACATCATATCAACGTGCGATATAGCGACGCTCTAACGAATACACTGTGCTTCGGGAAATTCTATGATTCAAATCTAATCCCAGCATGAAAGCAACCTATCAAAAACTCTAATTATTCATTTAAATCCCTCCTAAATCATTCATACAGACATAAAAATTTCCCAATAATCAATTCCAACTCAGCATCACTTTATGTAGCAATAAACAATATCTAAATCAACTTCCAATTTTCCGCGAAAAACTTCAATATCTCACTTCCTACAAAAGCTTCTTTTTTTACCGATAAACTAATTTTACAGTCTAAAAGCCCTTGGCGTTAAATTTATATCAGTCTTATCGTTATTTAAACACACCCGCGCCGTGTCTGAATCTTCTTTTTCGTAAGAAACATTTTTTTTTCTTCCTGTTCAAGAAGATTTTTCCCCAAAAAAATAAAAATTGGCAGCCCCCTCACGATATTGAGCATGAAAAATAAGTCGTGTTTGTAGAAAAGCTTTAAATAAAATGATAAAGCAAATAAATTTACGACAAATGTTATTATACTCTCTATACAGAAAAATGAACGGAACTATAGATCTATATAACGAGTATTTGTAAGCATAAAAAAGGAGAGAAAGAGAGAGAGAGAGAGATAGAGAAAAAAATAATGAAAATAATATCAAGAGACGAACGTGAACAATGACTTGTGGCGAAATATATATTTACAATAAATAAAAGAATAGTAGAATAAATATTTTGTGGAACTATTAAACTCATAACAGACATGAGTGGATGATTTCAACTTTTTTTTTGTTTGAAATATGAAAGAAACTGAAAAAAGTTATGAAGAAGGAGAATTCATAATATATAAAGGAATCAATAAATGCGAGAGAAAATAAAATTATAAAATAAAGGAATCATTTTTTATCATCAATATCCTTCGTATATTTTGGGTTCATAATCGAGAGACTCACTCGTTAAGTAACTGTCGTAATGTATTTTCTTCATCATCAAGATTACTTTTCAATGACGATCGAGAACCTCTGCTATTAATGCTTCGTCTACTTTTCAATGAATTTCCTGGAGAACGTCGCGGTGTTTGGTAATGAAAATGCGAATGTGATGATGATGTTCTCCCATCGTCTAAACTTCCACCAAACCTTTGTTGCGTATCTTTACATTATTTTTAAGGGGGAGGGACGGACATTAACAAAATAATATTAGTTGTTAGTTATGAGCATGGAAAAATTATAGAAATAGTTTTGGGTATACAATTTAGTTGAGGGGAGTTGTGGTAGTTGATTGAATAAGGCACTGATTGCTGTTCATGAAAATGTGCTGATTTGTCTCATTATTTCCATCTGATTTGAGCTTTTATATAGTTCAATCAGAAAAATTCAATCAACTTCCACTACTCCGTACACAGAAAAACCAATAATGATATTTTTCAGGAGTAATGAGCATAGCATGGGTGATTTTCGAAAATTGATTTGAGTTTTGATATATTATGAGGTAGAGTTGTCGTTTACTGAATTTGTAATAAACACATTTGTCTGACAACTGTGGTTCAAGGATTTAGTTTCGAAAAACTTGATTTTCGAAATTTGAAAATTTAACTTTCGAACATCGAAAATTGCAAATTTCACTTTCGAAATTCAAAAATTTCATTTTCGAAATTCTAAAATTTAACTTTAAAAGTTTAGCAATTTAAAACTTAACATTCGAAATTATCTTTTGAATTTAAAGAATATGATATTCTCATTTAATTTTCGAAATTTAACAATTTAACTTTCGAAAATTGAAAATTTGATAGTTTAGTATTTAGAACCATATGCTGCATGCTCATTACACCTGTAAAAAGAAAAGTGTTAATTAAAAATATTTGTTAGATCTTACAAAGTCTACTATCAGGACGCAACCTAACCGGAGGTGACGTCAGCTTAAGTGTTGAATGTGATACAGCCGACCGATGAGGTATTGGCCCTCCGAAAACATAATCATACGTTGATTCCTCTTTTAATCCCGACACGACTATAAATACAACATTTTTTTATATGTATTAAAATTGTTAATTTTTCTTCACGTATTCTAATGAATATCTGTGTGAGCATAACAAAGTCAATGCATTCTAATAAATCTACATAAACTATTAACAACAATGTAATCAGGACAATGTACTTATGGAAAGTAAAGTAAGAAATAATAATTAACATAAATGTTTGCATTTAAATTAGAATTAAAATTATAAATTACAAATGCATATTGTGATTAATGCTGTACAGAACCTTAACACTAATGTACAAAAACACACACAATAAGTTGAGTTCATTGAATTATATTCAAAACTTTATGCTGAACAACTAAAATGGAGTAAATTTCCATGGAAAGTTTATGCTCCGCATGAAGAGAATTTTTAATAAACTTATAATAATTCCATGAAATTTATTCACATTTCCTTTCCTAAGAATGAATAAGCAACACAAAAAAACATAACCTTAAAGGAGAAACTGTTGAATTATTAATTATCATGAATGCTTCTTAAGTATAAAAGTTCATGGAACAAATTTTCATGAAAAATATTGTCTGGAAAACTTCAATTTTTGTGCATAATTTAAAGACATTTTACATAAATCTTGTGGCCTCATGTTTAATTGAGAGAAAAGAGGAACCAAGCATTGTCATTAAATTAAAATTGTTTTTATGCATTTTTATGGGAATTTTGGGGAAAATTTTAATGGTGAGTGGATTGAATTAATAATTTTTATTGCAGTTCCTTTTTGGAACAATTTATGAATATGTAAGGTAGAAACTTGTACAAGCTTTTTCAGGATTAATTAGGGATATTTAGTCTGCAATGCATTGCAGTGGTCACGGATATTATCATATCAATAAATTTATTTAAAATGTAATTAAAAGGGGTGAAATCAGAGGGATTGGTTTGTTGAAATATTTTTTATATTTTCTGGCAATTTGTCATATATAGTCATTTAATGAAGTATAAATGGAGGAATATGATTTGTTATCAGACGCACTAAATGGATCAATATGTACATAATATTAATAAGGGTATTATACTAAGCGAATACTAGCTAAAATGTACTAATTGATTTTTAGCGTCTAAGAAATGTTAATGATTTTGGTTGCTAACATAAGAGTAGCACTGACTTAATCCAAAGCTATGTTTGTATTTTAATGCACGATACGGAAGTTGATGAAGTTAAAATTATTAATGAAGTAAAATACAACTATGAATAAGAGAGCAGACATGGACATGGAATTTCAGATTAAGAAGTAGGTTTGGGAGCAGATTTGAATCTGCAAGACACTTTATACCTCCTTAGAAATCATCTAAACTCCAAGTAAACATCAGTTTCAAGAATATATATCCCTACATGAACCCCAAACAAAATAATATTCAAAACAAATTTAAAACACAAATTTTCATTGATTTTTCATTAAAATCTACTAATAAAATATAAATTACACTCATAATGTCCCAAACTGTTGTGCCTTTTCATCAACAGTCATAAAAAATCATAAGCAAGCATCAGTTTACAGCATAAATCTACACCTAATCTCTAGCCAATATCAGAATAATTTAGAAAATAGAAAAATATTCAAAATAAAATAAAAAGGACATAAAAATTTTATCGTGAAGAAAAATTTACGACAGAACAACAAGCTACTACGCAACATCAGTGTATTAATTAAAAATCAATTTTTAAGTAAAACCAAAAAGTTTTTTTGAAGTTCCTAAAAATCTAACACACGTGCTTTAAAAAAAAGTATTTTTCTGGTCTTGCAAAAAAGCACACAAAAATGATTTTTTTCTTTTTAAGCACCTGGAAACACTGCTAAAGTTTGTAAAATGTGTTGAGTCGAACGTAATGGTGGTAATAAAGGAGGTAGTTGAGGCTCTAAGCCGTTTGAATTTGAAGACGAAGGAGAGGTCATCGGTGGCTCATTTGTTGCCGTACTTTCGCTTGCTATAATTGTTCATTTATTATTATATTTTTCAACAATATGCGCGTAGGAAACGGAAAAAGCGACGGAGGAGTGATAAAAAATTTAAATTAAAAAAGAGAGAATGAGAACATGAATTTTGAAAGCTTTAAGCTGTAAATCTTATGGAAATTTACATCTCTCAAATGGTCAATATAAAATGAATGAATATTGAATATTTTAATAACTTCGTTCAGCAGTATTTCTTGGAAAAATTTCGGCAGATTTTTAATCTTTGTACTGATTTTATAATCTTTCATGTCTCTCAAGATGACGAATTGTGTTTTATTCAATTTAATCTCAGAAATCTTATTTCTTAGATGAATATTTTATCATAGAAAAGGATCTTCAAAATATTGAAAATTGAAATGGATTTTTCAAGGTTATTTCTTACTTATTTTTCCCAACCCACACAAAAGATTTTCTTGTTAAAATAAAACCTTGAATCATTTTATTATTGTAGATACAGCGTCTGTTTTATTAAAGTTCATTGAAAAATATTATTATTAAGCATGTATTTTCTCTGAATAGCTGATTTAATTAGTGACTAGACTCTTAAATGATATTAAATAGACAACAAGCTACATGAAGCTCTGAACTCCACGTGGCGAGACTAAATCAAGTCTCAACAAAATTCGAGTCGACTTCGTTTTTGCAAATTCAAGAATTTTAAAAAATCATGCCGAATTATCCAAAATTTAAGACAATCGACTGTGAAGTGCCACTCTATAGATAAGCTGCATCTAGATCATTAAATCTGCATCTAGTTCACGCAACCGCTGAGAAACATAAAGTTTACCCAATTTTCATTAATGTAAATGAATCTAGACTTCATTATTAATAACATCGTCAAGTAACCAAAGAAATCTGCCGAAAATTCATCCAAGGATCCGTAACATACTTCCACTCATATATAAAATAACAAGAATGTCAAATAAAAAAAAAGACAAAGACTTACCTCAATACCCAGAGCAGCCATTTCGTTCCACACCACTTGAGAAGAATCAAAATTTGCTCCGCACTTCTATTTTGCTTGAACACACTTTTTTATATCTATGCTTTCTTTGTTTTCTTATTAATTTTAATTTAATTTAATTTTCTCCTGTCTGTTATCTTCACAATTGCAATCACAAAAAGGAATTTTATGTAATAATCTCTTTTCTTGTCTTGTCTTGCTTGTTATCTTGTCACCCACAAAAATTGAAATAATATTTTTTATGTTAACAGCTATTCACGTAATTTGAATCACTAATATTTATAAAAAAAATGTCTTTACTTCATTCAAAAAAAAAAAAAGAAAAAAATTACTTAAATCACTTATCACTATCTAGTCTGTTTAATGTCATTGAATCATTTCATTTTTTTTTATGTCTATTTATCTTGTCGGTTTTTGTTCTTTATCTGCAAAAAGAAAAAGAAGAGAAATGTAAATAAAATGGTAAAGTTTACATGCGGTTATCATCATCTTCAAATGAAATTTTTCCATGTTTGTGAGCTTTTTGCATGACTAACATGAAATAGCACAAAATTTAGCTCAAAGTGAATATTCCGTTCCAAGTCAAACATCACTTCATTAATTATGCAAAAGCAAAAGCTTTCGTCTTTCTTTCATTTTCAACTTTTCTTCTCTCATTTCAAGCATAACAGCATTAAAATGGATTTTCATCATTCGTCATTTCAAGTTTTTTTTTTTTGTCAATTCGACAATGTTATGCAGTTCTTCGCTTTCTTTCTCTCTTTCATCTCAATTTGCTTGCCATAAATTTAAATGTATTCGTTTGTAATGCAAACATTCACATGAGAACATGAGAAAATTTATGTGAACAAGATTGAGCAATCGACTAGTACAGAGACATATAGCATAAAATGTGAGAACAAAATAAAAAAAAAGCTGCATAAAAATTTTCTAGTGCTGTGAACTTTTTTCTTTTTTTTCGGTGTGCATTGTTTGTTCTGCTTTTGTGGATTATGAATTTTGTGAAAAAAAATGTTTTCTTTTTTTTGGGAGTTTTGTGAGTTTGGAATTGGAAACTTTTTGAGAATTTTGGAACTTTTAGAAGCTTTTCTTGTAAAAGCTCAAATTAGTATTTCACCATGTTAAAGCCCTATTAAGTTTAATGTGGAAATTGCTATTTTACAGAAGCCCCTCTTAAAGAAGTAGTTACTGAAGCTATTCACCCTGTTCGTGCGCCAATATGTCAAAAATCTAGTTCTCATTGCGTCGTTGATGCGGACAGTCATTCTCATTTATGTTAAATTTCCAAATTTATGAGTCTATTTCAGTTAATCAATTTTAGTTGAAATAAAAGCAAATCAGCATTTTTGTGAGAGTATCTACTATGCCGACAGCTGCAATACTAGTTAATATCAATGATTCTACATGATTTTGACGACATGATAAGCAATTAGAGTAGTGATAATTCTACAATGTATGCTCAGCAAAATACTAAATCAATACTGCCTAAACTTTTTTGTGTCACGGAACAACTTGGTGGTAAGCCACAATTGAAGCTGAACATGCGGTTCATAGTATTTCCGACAATATTTGGTGTCTTACGAGAAGAGGTCGAAGTCGACTTGAATTTTGTATGGAAAAGACTCGACTTCATAAAAATTTGGAAAAGTCGACTTCAAGCTCTGTCCACGAGCGTGCCTTAGATATATCTAGAAAGATTTGATGCCATATCAAATGTATTCTTAATCTGAGTATAACAAACAATATTACCTAACAAGTTTGCTGCGGAAAACAGTTTGGCCAACGCTGCACGACACTATGTACACTAATGTGTTACTTAGATATGTCTACTAAACTATGATGACACATCAAATTAGTACCAAATTTGCATGTAATTTAATGCGTCGCGCACGATGAAGTTTAATTAGTATCAAATTAGACACAATTAGAATTGTAGATAAATGACTAACTTGCGTAATGTGTTTTCCCAGAAAATTAATATGAAATTCTGATTCTGAGTTCTATGAATGCCACTCATTGTTCTGTCAGGAAGCACGAATTTTTGACAAGTACTTAATTATTATTTTAAATGCTAGCTTGGTATTTACTTAGTTCTAATGTCGACATCCACAAAACTCAACTATGCAATTATCAACGAAGCACATTACAAGTCACATTTTTAACCAAAAACAACTCTCATTTCCACTTTCAATTTCTCTTTTGTTATTTTTTTAAAAATAAGCTTCGACTATCAACACAATGTCAATTAACTAACCAGCTCTCATTCTCACACCACTCAGTAAACTATCATAAAAGTGTAAAGTTTTCAACCCTAGAGAAATTCTCATTTTTTTTTGTGTATGTTGTTCAATTGAAATTCATCAAGCAGAACATGCTTTTCAAAATAATTTATTGAGAAAAAAAATACATTGACGAACGATATTGTTCGATGTTAAATGAAGTTTACACACGAATGAACTACAATCTTTCTATAAAAACTGGTTTTTTATTCTCTCTCTTTTTCACTCGATTGTTATTTACCTTGTGTCGTATACAAAACAAAAAACTACACAATAATAAAAGAAATTCTTCAGATAAAAATCTTTGCAACAATTTTTTATACTTTTTAAAAATTATTATTCTTTAAGCATTACTGATAAGTTCATCGTGCGAATTAAATCACGTTATGATGATATTAAAACTGTATAAAATTTACATTCAAGAGTTTATCACGAATGTCAAGTGCTTACAACAGCTTACACAGATACTAATGAATGACCGGAGTCGAGAACTGAAAAAAATAAAAATAAAAAGCAAGTTGTGGAGTTGATGGAGGTCGATGGACTTTGGAGCGAATTTTGTTTCGTTTGATGAGAGATTGGAATTTTTAAGTCGTTGTTTAGTAAATTGTATGTTTGAGTAGTTGTGGATTTTAATTAAGATGTAGATCTTTGCATAACATGATCGCTAGGGTACCGCTACGTAGCAGTATTAATAATAAAACTCAAAGTTGCCCTAGCGACGAAGTATCGCGAGATTTAAACCCATTTATGCAGCAAAAATTTCAAATCGCTTCATTGTGCTGCTGGGGATATTTGTTAATTAACATAAAGTTCTTTGTAAAATCAAACTTTAATTTTTGAATTTTGAATTTTCTTTTTTAAAAAATAAATTAAAACGGTTTTTAAAAAATTTGAATTTTTCAGAAAATTTTTCAGTTGATTTTACGAGTATAATTCAAAATTACCCTACCAGACAAAGCACGCTCATAAGAATACTCACTTGACCTTGATTAAATATATTCGTGAGCACGCTCATTTACTTAATTGAGTATATAATTGCCTGTTAGTAATTAACGGACAAACCACCACAAAAAAGCCTCTTTTTACAGCCTCGAAAGCTAAAGAACATGTCATTATCTGTCAGCGTTACTCAACATTGAGCAATAAAAATTATAATCGCAATCATTCTCCGTCGCAAATATTATTTTGTAATAATTTTATTGGCTCTCAATCGACTCAACTCAGTATCATGCAATTCACAAATAAAAGAATATACAATTTTTAATTAAATCGCATAATTTACGAGTTGTCAGTTGATACAAAGTCAAACCGAAACAGAATGAAATGCATTTACACTGCAGATATGCGATAAAAAAACGTGAGACGAGAGCAGATTGTGCTGTGTTTTTGCTTGTGTGAAATGCCTCGAGGAATGTACAGGAACAAAAAAACTGTATAGAGATGAAGACACAAGAAAGAGGGCAGGTTTGGTGTCATGATGCAATTTTATATCTACAGTGTGTGCTTTTTATCCTAGATTTTTTGTTATTTTTTTCAGTTTCTCTCATTCTAGGACTAAAGTTTGCATAAAGCATGTTTATGTGCTCATTTTAATTAATTACACATGAATGAATTATTTAAAACAATTTGTTATATCTTAATCATAGCAACCTTTTCAATAAATTATTTATTTTTGTCTATTTTGAAAAATTTATCTCATTCCATTCTCAAGTTCTTATTGTACTAATTTTTCTCAAAAGAAATCAATTGAAGCGGAAATGGGAACACAAACTCGAACAGCAGAAGCACTAGAGCGAAAGATTGAAAAGCATATAAAGGAGCATGCTGACGACATGAAGAATTTAAAGACTGAAATACAAAGTTTGAAAATAATGAAGCCAAAAATACAAAAGGATCATCGACCATTTAATGATAACAAAAGAGTCACTGCTAATGCGAAAAATGAAAATTATCGAAAAATGTCTGCAAAGCCATTAAAAAATCTTCAAAATAGTAGTAAAGCAACGATGTCAACAACAACAACGACTCTAAACAATTTTGGCGACAAAATGACCAACAAAATGGTAATTTTCATTCCTTTCTATCCACAAAATTGCTCCGATTTAAACGGAGACAGTTTTTCTCTCAAAAAAATAAAAAAATTTCCCCGTTTGTCATAATTTTCTGCTCTTTTTAACCAACCACCCACCCCAAACTCCATGTCTCATCCAGGATTTGCTAAATCATCATCATCAACAACACCATCCAAATGACGACGAACATTTAAAAACAAATAATGGCTTATATCAAACGGAGAGTCTTTGTACGTTAAATTCTTACAATAATACGGTCATGTCAATGGCAGAAAGTGTCATGACTAAAATCAATTATAATGGAAGCGTAATGCCATCACCAGTCAGTCCAATTAAGCTCCTACAGTTTCTCATTATGGAACTGAAAACAAAATTAAAGGATTATGTTGCGGAAGGTGAAATAATTGTTACTTTATTCAATGATTTATTGATTATTGTTGTTAAAGTGAGAAGGACTTTTATTAACAGTTTTTTTTTTGTTCGACTAATTAGAGAGAGTTGTCAGGACAGTTTGGTCTATTGTGTGTAATGGAAAGTGATGGTTATGTTAGGTTGGGTGTATAGAGATTTATTAGGAGTTTTAGCATTATTTAGGATATTGAGTATGTAGACTTGGTTCGTAGATGGGTTAAGGTGCTAGCTTAGGCAACCGGCACTTGGGGCAAAGTCAGGAAGGGTAAGGGAGCAAATTTTATGAGAATCGCAAAAATTTGGGGGAGAATTTGGGATTTTTTTCACAAAAATCTTGAAAAACCACGAAAAAGTTGAAGATTTTTTCTATTTTTATCCCCAAATGCCTCTCTGAATACTCCTCTGATCGGCAATCCAAGTACCTCCTGACTCTAAAAATCCCATTCTTAATTTTCAAGTATTTAACAAGATTTATGACTTACAAACTTAAAATTACATTCAAGGTTTATAGACGAAACACGTGAAATTTATTGCTAAATAGTTACTGTCGTGACAAAATACTGTTTAATGCATTTACATATTAGTCACAAACCCTAAATATTAGTCATAGAGCATGTAAAAAAAGCATTTCAAATTCTCAGACACAAATTAAGGTGACTTATTGTGTCTAAGATTTAAATTGTCAACTAGAGCTCGAAATCGATTCAAATTTTGTATGGATAAGCTGACTAAAGTCGACCAAACTCAATATTAGCGTCAAGTCGACTCGACTGCTTATTATCATTAATTTGACAATACTCTATTTTAGCATCTAGTCGACTCGACTGCTTATTAGCATCAAGTCGACTCGACTCCACAATACTCTGAAGTCGACTCGACTCCATATTAACGTCAAGTCGACCAGACTCGACTGAATATTTTCCTCGAGTCTGCATCGACCTCTCCATTCACACTAAATCATCTCAGAACATCACCAACTCATTAATCAATCAATAAATCACAACAAGCGCCTCATTAAAACATATTTTAGCTAATTTTCCAACTTTCTCTCTACTCATCATACACATCCCTCATCCCCCCATTTTCTGTTGATACATAGACGACGTGCAAATACCAAAGATATTGAACGAAATCAATTATGCTATTAAGCATGTCATGCTTGAACGTAAATTAAATAAGGTAAGATAAATTTTATCTATGAGAAAATTAGTTCCAAAAAAAGTCAAAAGACTGAAGCTTTTAAAAATTGTTTCGTGTTTTATAGTCGAAGACAAGTCAGATGATGGAAATTAATGAAATATCATCAAATGACATAAATTATACATCAAAGGACACTCAAACTGATCTCAAAGGTGATGATGTGGAAAAATTTGTTGATTTTCAAGATAAATATTTTACGCTGCAAGCTGAAATGGATGTTAATTTGAGGTAAGAAAAAATTTGTCTTTTTATAATTTTTTTTTACGCAACTAATGAAATTTTTTGTGTCCTCCTTCAATTTCAGACGAATGGAAGATGTTTTTACGATGGAATTGAAGAAAAGCGACGAAAAAATCACAAAGTTAAGGGATGATATCAATGTGATGCAGGTAAGGGTCTTGAGTGGAAATATTTTTTGTTGCGGAAAGTAATTTCTTTTCTTTTTGCTTCAAGTTTCCGTCTCGTCTGTTGTTAGGAAATTTTCGTTTTTTAGGGGGGAAAGCTTAAAGTTTGTGAACTGAAAATAATTAAAGTTAGCCAAATTTTTTTGTTGGAGGTTATTTTTACACGCTTTTATTGTTTATTGCTTTTCAAGTTTTGAAGGAATTTTAATTCACAGAATTAAGGTTTTGAGTTTAAGATCCTTAATATCGGGTCGAGGTACGGTGAAATCTGAGGTAAAGAGTAATATCTAAGCGAAAATGCCAGTGTGATAAAAGCCCTGCGCCAAAGTAGTTGGACAACACTTGGAATATCTGTAGCTAAAGACAAAGGGCTGTTTAGTGAAAAATTGAGTTCGATTCCTTCCAGAGACGGATATATTAATTATCTCAAAGAGTGTACTCAAATAGAACAAATTGGTCAATAAATTAAAAGTCCGTCGTCAGACCGGCATGACTCTGCTGTTCAGATTGGGGTCCGATTCATTACAATGCCGGAATCACTGCTATTCTGGGTATTCGATATGAAAAAGATTCACACAATACGAAATTACACTAAGCAACATCCAGTTCCTAAATATTTCTTACTTTAGCGACTCAAAGTTTCATGACGAATCAATTTTGAAGCTCCATGAACCCAAAAGTTCATATTGATCCTCTATAAAACTCCTCTTGTCTACTTAATGTCGCTCGGGTTACATCATATCACCATAATTCGATTTAAATCTCTAAACCTCTTCTTCTGTTAACACTTAAGTTCACAAGTTCGACTGGATGAGGTTAAAACCATATCAAAAGATTGGATTTTTGAGAATTAAAAACAAGAAATTGATAAAAGTTTTAAATCATTTTGAAACACAAAAAAGAACCTCCCATCTCTAATTTCAGACAAGCTTCAGCAACGGAATCAAAGATAAAAATCTCTCAATATCCCATCAGATCGACTTGAAGATGGAAGAAATCAAAGGCGAAATGAAATTCCTAATAGGAATGTTTGGGTGTGTATTTGTTCATATATATAAAATTGAATTTTGAGAACAGAACAGAACAAAAAATAAAAGTCTAAGAAACTTAACATGAAGAAGGAAAACTCCTTTTCATGTTAAGGAAGGAAAGAAAACTTTTAAATCAATACTTTTTAAAAAAATGAAAGAAAAAAAAAGTCAGAATAAAGGAAGGAAAAATTGTTCATTCACAGAGAAACAAAAAACCACAATCTCATTGACAACTTGAGCAAGAAACTGGCACAAACTCAGAAGAAAATCGACGATGTGAAAATAAAGTGCACGGAAACGGCAAAAAATTGCCTGCAAATGCATGTTGAGAATGTAAGTAAAAAGCTTTTTAACTCCTTATTTTATTTTTTATTATAATAGTAAGTAAGGTCAAAGTGGAATAAAGTTTACATTGAATGGGTTTTTGTGAGTGAAATGGATATAGAGTGGTGATTGAGGGTAAATATAATATGAAATTTGGTCACGCAATAAGATTCAGATTGATTAATGATTGCTGCATTATGAATGGATTCTTATGACTATGACTTTTACATTTTTTCTCGCATATTCCCGCTTCCTCTACTACTTGAGAAGTTCCTGAGTTATTTAACATTCTAAGATAGTGCCTGTAAAATGATAAAGTTTGAATATGCGGAAGTTCCTGACATGTTTCGTGTCTATGGTTTTGAAAAATGGCATTCGTGTATGATGAAGAGCTTGCGAGACGTCATTTTTCATGAATTAATAAGAATTGAACATGTATCAATATGGCTTATCTATCCACGTCCTTTAACATACCCTCACATCCATCTCACACAAAATTTCTATATAAAAAAGCAGTTTGTGCGATTTTATGATCGGTTTTAAGAACATTCTCACAGTAACTTCCGCACATCAGCATGACGTAAAAGGACATTATCTATTTCCATATCCCCCAAAAGATTTAAAGAAAATTTCCATAAAAAAATGTTTCATTTGTGACTTACAGCATCTCTTATTGCTAAATGTATAGCTTATATTATCGTCGTTTAGTTTAATTTCAAGATGCATCAATCATTTGCTTTCTTATTCTTATTAAATCCCCAAATAGCGAAGAATAGGAAGCGATATTTAAGCTGGTAATTGACGAATCAGATAAAAATGTATAAAAGTTGTCTTTGTTTTTTAATGGTTAATGATGACAGGATTGGGGGTTGGAAAATAGTCAATTAATTTTCACGTGATCACTTGGTTGCTGATTGTGTCATGAAGACATGAGCTGATGTTTTAGGCAGATCGAACAGATTTTGAGGATATTTCAAATTTACATTTAAATAATTGCAATCCAATCTTATCAATATTCATGTGTAAATATTTTATGATAAAATAGGCATCCACATGTTGTAATGCTTAGATGTACTAGACGAATGAGATCGATATAGGTGAACCTTATCAATCGGAAGTTCGAGTCTTAAAAAATCTCAACTCTGCACGCTGCATGACCCAGGGTATATCAATGTAAAATACCTAGCTACAATTTGTATGTCGCGAATACACAAACAAAGTTGGTTTGACTAGAACAGCTATCCCGAGACCTTAGAGTCGATTGCCCGACTTTTTAGCCAACCTGACTATTGCCGATGCCACTCTTTCCCTTGCTTAATTAAGACCAAAATTCCATAATTAATTTTCAAACGTTAAGAATTCCATTAAACACTCAATAGTAAATTAAGTACCAATCTTAAGACCAACAAAGCAAAATCTCAATCCTATAGACATCCACAAAAAAGGGCCTAAAAATCAAAACTCTTCAAACATTTACAGTAAAGCTCTTAAACCACTCAATTTCCAGTCATCTTCTTCACATATCCGAATATTATCTTGATAAATTATTCTTTCACTTCAACCAGCAGGTTCCACAACACATGCACTCACATATCCTCAAAATCATGAAAGCAATCTACGCCGTAAAAAAATATATATTTTCGAGAAAATATAGCACGCTGTGGCAAATAGATTGAGCAATATTGTTGTCATTAAGCGTAGGGCCTGAACTTTTTTTTTTTGGGGATTTAAATGAATAAAAATGGTGTAAAAAAATATACAAAATGCTTTTACATTTAGCTCAATAGTCGTATAATTCACACGGTCATTGCATAATCATACATACATTTCGTACGAAACTCACGCCACTCGATGTGTTTTTTTTGTATTGAGCAGGAAATTCCATACATTGCGCAGAACTCTACTAAAATAAAAATGAATTCAATTCCCGTTCCTTAAATATTCCATAAAAAAAAAGAAAATTGCGAGACATGAGAACCTTTACTCTAGGCTACATGCATTCATACACATATAAAATTGTTATGTTATGGCTATATAGAATGAAAAAATTAATTTATGATCGATTTTGCTTCTTGCAGAGAAAATTCTTGATTATTATCTATATCAAATTTCCTAATGTATCATCATAAATCTTATAATTTTTTTTTTCTATCTTCCTCTCTTCTCCATCCTCATCTTTAATGTATATGCTTCACGTCTCATCTCATCTTTCAAAAACAAATCAAGCATCTTATCAAGTCTCACGCATCACAAACAAAACAAATAGGATGTGAATTAGGTCAAATAAAGAATGAAGTGTGGAGGGAAATTCAAGCACTTAAAAATGTTTTGACAACAGCCGATGATCATGATAATGAATCAATGGCACAACAATGCCATCAACTAAAAAAGAATAATAAAATGTTTGAGGAATCAAAACATTTTGCATTATCATCATCATCGTTGTTATCATCGACAGCATCATCAATATACGATAAATCGGATGCGTCAATTTCTGATAAAATTTCAACAAAATCAATCAAATCATCGATTAAATTGAATGAAAAAGAGAAAATGTCTAAGATGATGAGAGAATGCTACGATGACAAATTTAGTATTAAAATCGATGATATAAAGGATAATGACAATTCAATGGCAGAACATGATGATTGCGATGAAGAGCAAAATAATATTACAGATGCCTCAATTGCTGAGATGATGAGCAAGAACATTTGATTGTAGAAATTTTGTCAAGGCTTAACTTTAGAATATGTAAAGGAAATGTATCCTTTTTTTTGCTCTGAGACGACGTTGATGTGCGGTGTGAGTTGAAGTGGAAGTTGAAGAAAAGAAAAGAAAAAAATCAATAAAGCCGCGAGATATAATTATGACAACGGATGAAAAGCCGGAAAGATGGTGCAAAATGATTTGAAATAAAAAAGAATTTATTTCATTCTTTCCGCCATCTATTAACCATTATTTATTTTGTTTTAGGGGATTTTTTTTTGTGATATTTTTTGAAGACTTCCGTTTTTAATGATTTTGTTTCAAAGTCAATAAATGAAAGGTTGATGATTGAGGATTTTGAGTTTTTATGGTGGATTTTTGGATCGATTTTTAATGTTGTAAAATTAATGATTGAAGTGGATTTGTGATGCGATTTTGGATCTTTTGGAGATTTTAAGAGCTTTCTGGTTTTTTTGCATTTAAATAGTTAGGTTTATGCTTGTAATGATTTGAATCTCTCTCATTTATTCTTTGCATCTTTTTTGATCAATTTTGCATCTTTTTAAAAATAATTTCAGATATTTTTGCATCTTATTATGTAAAATTTGCTTCTTTTTACTCAGAATTCTACATTTTTGCTGATTTTCGCATCAAATTTTGCAAGATTTGGATCTTTTAGTTATTTAATTTCGCATCTTTTCAAACAATTTGCATCATTCTCATATTTTCGATCAAAAATTGTCAATTTCTTTGTTTATCCACCATTTTAATTTGCTGAGCATTCACAAAAAGCTCAAATGAACATCCCAAGAGCTCCCGAAATCTTCAACCCTCCATTACACTCTCGTCATGCAAAATAAAAACCTCTTTTTGTGCCTCCAAGATGTTTCCTTCAATTAATGTCAAATGAGTTTTTATTTTTCTCTTCCCTATTTTTATTCCTTATGTTTTCCTTTTTTTATGACTTATTTTCTCATTATCATTATAATGACATAATTTTTCCGGCAAACTTTTTATTTTTTCACAACAACAACAAACAGCACTAATAAAAATAATAATGTTTTGTATGAAACATTTAAATTATGTGGCAAATTTTTAAATTCTTCCTCTTATTTGTACAGCAAAAAAAGTAGAAATTTTTCATTTTCATGATGATTTCTGTTCCTGTGAGCAATATACAAATATCTGTATGTCTGTTGATGTTGAAGATAAAAATTAAACATGACACAACTTATTTTTTGTGTATATGAATGTTGTCTCATCTTTCCTTTCCCTCACATCTAAGTGACGATGTTGATGATATGGCAATGCATATATAATTTGTGCAAAAATATAGGCGAGTGAGAAGAAGAAAGTGAGCAAGAGAGACATGAGAGTATAAAATGTGTAAATTTGCTTGTTTGTGTGGCAACATCCTCGACAAAGCCATATGCTTATTAGAATATCAACAACAATAACAATAGTATGTAGCTACATCATTGAGACGTTGCATTGCTGCATAAATTTCAGTATTTTTTTCACTCTTCTTTTTTTCGTGTCTCACTATCGCCTGCTGCTTTTTTTTTGTATTTCTTCCAACCCCTAGCATAAGCTTTTCGCCTTATTAACGCATTTTCTTGCTGGAAAGATGTTATTGCTCTCATTTTTTCCGCACATGCGTTCAGTTATAAATTTACATATTTTTATTAGTTACATATTGTGTGAATGGTAAATTATTGCAGTAGTTACATAAAAGAAGGATTTTTTAATAAACTTTATTAGAGATTGCTGTTTTTTTTGGAAAGACATAATTTGTGTATTGCAGCAGCTGTGCATGAGTTTTTGGTGGATTTTTTTTTGCAGTTTTGATGCTTAAATTTGCAACTTTTGGGAATCAGTTTGAGGTATTTTGTTGCTTTCATTTTTGAGTTTTTTAAAGAGACTTTTTATGATTTTTCAGCTTTAAATGAATGATGAGCACACGAACAAGGTAACCGGTCAACGGGTATATTAATTAATCCTAATAGAGTGAGAGTCTGTCTTTATTTGAATTAATTGGTGACAGTAACGGATTCGTCCAAAATTGCTGATCTGTAGTCTTGGACGAACTTTAAGGTACAGCCAAAAACTAGACTTTTGCATGCTTAAAATGCAGAAAATACAGGCCTACAGTTCTTGGTCGAGCCATAAATAAACCTCCTAAAAACACCCGAACTACCCCATTTGAGACAAAATATCACGTAATATCTGCAGCATCTATACCAGACACTCTTCATCCAAAGCCATTATAAAGCACATAACTTGAAATATCCATGAAAAAAGTTCATTCAACACTCAACTCAGAGCACATAACTTGAAACATCCATGAAAATGCGCTAAGAATGTTCCACATAATCATAGAACCTCATCATACCTTTTTTTTCTGTAAATATACGACAGCAAGCGGCAAGTACAAAGATCTACATAAATATACATGCAACTCAATGACGGTGACGAGCAAATTGGGCATATCACATAGAGAAAGAAGAGAGTGAATGAGAGATATGAAGAGAAGATGAAAATGGGGAGATGATAATGTTAACAGTAAAAAAAAAAGCATGCTTGGCAATCAGACAGCCTCCTTTTGCTTCTTGTCACATATGTCGCTCATTGAAATTTATGTTAATTTATGATATAGCTGCATAAAGTTGTATCTTGATGGCTTTTTTTTTTATATATTTATGAAAATATCGTATTCTCATCTATGGATTATTTATATTTTATTGCCATAAAAAAATGAGAATCCCCAGTTCCAACATCATTTCCTTTTTATGCATTCATACAGATTGTATATCCATAAATATAGAGAGCATATAATTAAATAATCCACTGTACAGCTTTTTTATGTTGAATAAAAAAAAATATTATTAAGCTTATGCATCCATGACGATAAATGTCAATTACAATCAATCTACACATAAATTGAGCGGGATGAAGAAGAAGGAATGAAGAAAAATAAATAAACTTTTTTTATGGGAAACTTAAATTTTTTTTTCTTTTTCACCATCATAAATTAGTACATAAAAAAACCATTTCCCCACTTCCACTTTTGGTTTGTTTCTCATTCAACCTCAAAAAAAGGGATTAATCACCATAAAGACGAGTAGATTCTTTTTTCTCATCAAAAAAAGCATTTTTCGAAGGGTCTTCGGGATGAAGACTTTTATGGTTGTTTTTTTAAAGTTATGTTTGAAATCAATAGCTTTTAAAATTCGAAACAAGATGCTTTAAAGTCGCTTGTCAATCATGTTGATAAATTTCAGTCGTTTAACGCGCACTATTAATTAAAGAAGAGATTTTTTTGGAATATTTTTCTATGGAATGATAACGATTTTTTTGGTGTAGATAATGTGAATAAGAATCGTGCGCTGTATTCCAGTTTTTATGTCATGTCTTTTGTCTTCTTGTTGATTTTGTTGAAGTGTTTTACTTTTTTATGGAAATGATGAATGAAGATTAAAGTTTTTGAGAGCAGACAGTGCAATGAGCTCAATAGAAAGTTATGGTTGGGAGCCGTAAAGACCGTGTAGAACGTAGGCGTCTCTACTAAAGTCCGGAATCTAGTGAAGTCCAATTAAGTCCGTTATTCCGAATTCCTGACAAGATTGCTGTCAATACTGACTCAATTCCAGGCTGTAATCTATTGTAGAGGTGCCTCTGCTATTCCGGACTCCTGTGAAGTCCAAAATAGGTCGTATTCCCGAATTCTTGACCACTCTGTCGTCAACTCTACCACAATTCAAGACTGGATGTATTGTGACTCCAGTGAAGTCCAAAAAAACACAGAATTCAATCCTACTGTCAATTCTGGCTCAATTGATCAAAAAAATGGAAGCATAATCTTGCATGTAGAACTAACGACACAGCATTAAATTATCCAACTGACTCTGTTGATGACCTTGTCAGCTTTAACTCATACCAGAAGGATCAGATCTCAAAATAATTTCAAGTACAGTCCAACAGACTCCAAACAACATTCATGTCAATCTAGAGCTCTGTATTATACAGATTCTCTGTCTGCGTGTTGAGCTGACCTTCTTTCATCACTGTTCTGCGCCATATAGCTTTTAAAGCTAATATAAACAAGTCTAAGAAGAAGAAAAATCTCTGAAATATCTACAAACATTTGTTTTGAAAACAAATTGTAAGAAGATATGAGCTGCGGGATATTTTTTTCATCAAAGCATTTCAAGGTTCTAATTTTAATCGAAATTATTCATGAGAATTTAAAGATTTTTCTTAAAATCTTTGTAAATATTAAGCAAATTTCATAATTATTTTCAGCTGACACGGTGACTTTCAGGTCCGACGAAGGAGCCCCAGCGAACATGCTGTGCACCAAATTCACACATGCAATCCATCAAAAATACCGAAATTGTATTCAATCTGTCTATATTTTTGTAAAATAAATTCAAAAATATTAAGTGAAAAATGTACATTTATGGTATAAAAAATAATCCCAAACTATAACAATTAACTTCAACCAGAGTTCAATCGATGGAAATGAATAATGGACATCACAAAAATGTGTAATAATTCATAAAAAATAAAATATATTTTTCAAAAACATCAATTTCAATTCTTTATAAATGATTTAAGCCGGAAAAAAAGTGGTAATAAATTTCACAGCAAGATAAAATGGCAATAATTTAGTGGCCAAGATCAACCAACTGGCAAAACAGTAATGGTTGACGCACTGCTGTTTATATCGCTCGAATAAATTTAGTCATAATATATTTCTCAGGTGATTATCACACCTATTACAATAATTCGCAATTTTAGCCGAATGAAAATCATCAAAACTTATTTCAAGCCTCAATAATGGACGATCCTTTTTGGAAATTCCCACAGGAAGGGTCAAAAAGTATTTTCAATTTTCATGCACGTACAACTCCCACAACAAATGAGTTCTAATGAAGTTTTTAGTTAATTTATGCTATTTGTCTAAAATTTAAGGCAGTGATGGACAACCTATTATTGTTTGAGGCACCTTAGAGGTATGCATCGACCGAAACCGTACAAGGTATAGGGTTCAAAAATGGGTGCGATTCAATTTGACGGCACAGTAGTATGCCGAGGTTGGAACAAATTCTTAAATAGGCTGGTCATGTCAAAAGACCGACTAATGCGTCAATATCCATATTGACAACTGGTGACTTTCTGAATGGAAAGAGATATCGAGGTTGGCCAAAAAGCACATGGAATTACTATGTGAGCAACGATGCAAAAGTACTGGGAGTTAGAAATTGGCAACGGTAATCTAAAGACAACTCTAGCTTCCGAGAAACTCTAAATGCGGCAATGAGCAATCGTGTGCCTTTGCCAAAGAAATGAGCAAGTATGCCGAGACACCGTTCATCACGCGGTAGGCCAAATAACTCATGAATAGAAGCTGTCTATAGAGATAGAACTCACACTTGGGATTGGTAGTTGGCAAGAGGTAGCCCACGATAGAGCCTGCTTCAGACGCCGAGTGAGGGAGGCCATGGATCACACTAAGAAGTTAAATAAGTATGCCGGAGCACACAGATTACTCATCACTGATTTTAAGGTGTAAATTTCTTCAAACAACACAAATAAAAGTGGTAAATTAGGGATGAAAAAAAGTAAAATTTTCCTACTTTTTTCCTGCATAATTTGCGGGTGGATATTTCGGTTACATGCTTGAAGAAAAAGTTTTAATTCGATGAATAATTTCCCCCAACCTGCCTGTATGTATGTGTGAGCTTATGTGGGAAAACCTATTAATAATTTTTCACTTTGAAGTGTTTGATTTTTTTGAAAAAAAGAAAAATAAAAAAATAAGCACAAAAACTTTTCATTTTTTTCTGTTCTCCGTCAGCAAAAATAAAAAAAAACTTTTTTCCTTCAATCAAACACAAATCGAAGGGAAGAAATGTGGAGCGCCAACAACTACATACGCATATAATGGAAATTGTGGAAAATGCGGGAAAATAATTTTCTTTTTGGAAAACTTCCAATTTTTTTTTACAGTCACAACTACAATCACACGGAACGGAAAACACACATATTTCCTTTTTTTACTGTATCATAATGAGATGGTTTGTTATTGAAGAAAAAAAAGGAAGAAGACATGCAAAAATCTCGGTGTGAATTTTTAAAGATTTGCAGATTTGTTGAAGGAAGTAAAAAGTGAAAGGCTTCTGCTGTTCTACTGCCTCATCATAATTTATTGTTGACGTGATGTTAAAAATAAGAAATATTTCTCACCAATCTTTTTGAATATTCAACACGTTCCCTTTTTTTTGCTACCTTTTACATCAAATTGACTTCATTAAATTTTTATAGACATCCAAAATATAACTGACAATGAACTATTGTTTATCGTGTGATTTTTGGGATATTTTAGTATGTCTGGATTGGAAAGTTTAAAGGGATTTAGTCTGTAGAAGTTTTATTTTTTTATGTACTAGACAACGAGGATTATCATCTACTGAAGTGTCAGTGGAATAAAATCCAGATTTTTTCTCAACAAACATTCCAGACCATGAATACGACTGTCTTAAAAGTCATGATATTAAGTTCTGACTAGAGTTTTCTTGAAGTTTTCATGTAAAGTTATGTTTAAATGATTTTGACAAGTTGCAAGATCCATGAATTTATGTGAATTACATTACTTTTGACATATTTCACTGCATTGCACTGGATCTTTTCAATTTTCAAGTAAAGTTTGATATTTTCTTAAAGAAATGCTTCATTTCTCTTTAATACATCGTAAATAATTTGATTACAGCACAACAATTATAGAAATAATGATGAATTAAGCTTAATTGCCACAATATTTAATAGCCTTAAATTTTATTTGTTGACATTTGCATTTAAATGCTTTTATTTATAAATTACTCACAATATTCGTGTTACTGCACACTTTATTACAATGAAAGTCTAGCTTACAGCCTTAAACTACTTGCACAACTTCACAAAACAGTCGGAAAACAATTAAAATCACGGAATGTATAATTACAGATATTTTCATTCGAATGTATACAAAACAAACTGTCGAATTCAAATTTCTGCGTCATTTTTTTTTGCATCATTTTTGTTTTTCAAATAATCCGTTATAAAATTCAATCCTCTCAGTAAAATTTTAATATTATTACATTTTACCTCTTTGATATTCATGGATTTACATGTAAAGTATCGTAACACGTAGCAGAAAAAGAAGAAAAATAATTTCATCCATACAAACTAGATTTTACCGTTTTATTATCCAAAATAAAAATAGGAAAAAATAGCAACAAAAAAAAAAGGATAAAAATTTAAATTGTATGAATAATTCATACTGCATTTCCTTTTCAATAGTTACACAACATTTCAGCATTTTTTATGTTTTTTTTTTTGTTGTACAAATGCTGTAGCATAAATGTTCAATACATGAGACACAGAATTTCATGCCAAATAATTTCTGTCACTATAAGAATCTCTTTCCATCTAAATGAATATCCTTTATCCATGGTTGTATTTACTTTATCAGCTATAAAAAATTATATACATATTCCTCTCTCTTCGCTACCTTTACACAAAAGCATATTTGTGGAAGAATGTCGATGGTTGAGGTATGAAATAGAGGTGGATGAGAGAATATCGTAAAAATTTATTGGTTTTAAGTCCTGAGCAATGGCATGTAGCAGTCTACTTATACCTTAATTAAGTTATGAATTAATAATAAGGTTGGTGAATTTGCAAGCCCTATATTTAGCCTTTCTGGTTGCTTTAATTTTAATAATTTTTTCCTCTCTTAATCTTTTTTTTTCTATATAAAAATGAAGCGTTAATAATTTTTAATAAACTTTTTCTTCATTCTGATGTTGGCTATTTGAGAGTGTTTAATTTGCTGTTATGTAAAGCATAGCTGACTGAATAGATGGTCGAGTATATTGAATAATATGGAAGGAATTTAGCTCTTACAAGTTTTTGCTGTATTTGATTACATTTTTGCTATGTTGTAGGTTAGTCTGGCAACTTTGTATGATCATAAATTGCTTTAAATGCTGTGAAATTGGCAGAAAATAATTAAATATGACGCCATTTTGGATGCAGATGCTTTTGCATCTTTGAAGGAATTTTTGAATAAATTCATAACGGCTTTTTGCTTAACCTATGAAAATTGTCTTCTCACTCTCATTTCAAGCAGATAAACTCCAAACATTTGCCAGAAAAAAATCTAGTTAATTATTTACAAACAATGTTCATTTCCATATTATGCATATACAAACATCCATCTACATTCAAACTCATGAGACTGAAAATTATGATTTTCATTTGGCATGCTTTGATACCTTTTTTTCAACTCTCCAACTGTGTCTGCATGAGTTATGAAAAAAGCAGCAAAAATTATTAAAAAAAATTATTTTCATGCCTTTTTGTTTGTTTTATTCCATTTTATGTGCTTTATTTTCATATTTCAAGCGTGGCTTTAAATGAGAAAAAAAAGCCTCAAAAGTATCAACATAAAAATATAAATGAAAAATAACGACAATTATGCTTTAAGGCAATTTTCAATCTGTCTTCAATAACATCAAGCATGGTCGGAGTTTGGGGTTTAGGGGGAAAAAAGTCATCATTTTAATAACTTGCATTAATTGGCTTTTAATTATAGCTGAATTATGAACAGAGAATGTTAATTTTCCTGTAAAAATAGCACTGATTGCTTCTCGTAATGACGTAAAATGGTAAAAAAAAGAGTCTAGAAAACTTATTAATGGCATTAAATTAAGAAAATTTGAGGATTAATTTTTATTGCCTTGATCTTGTTATTCAAAAAAATTTTCTGGAAAAAAAGCTAAAGAAAATTGACTTTTTATGTTCTTGTGGAAATTTTAATTGGATATGTTTGATAATAAAATTTAATTTTTTTGTCTTATCATTTATGTCTTACTTTGTCGTGCGGCTATACATTAAGGAAACGGAAATGTCTGTTTCATGTGTGCGTCTTTAAAGGAATTATCATGCGTTGTAATCAACATTTAATTGGGTCACGTATGCAATATTTTTATCAAACATACACTTCATTTCAGTAGAACTGTATTTGTAAGCTTATCTGACAATTTACGTAATGTAAATGAATTTCTCTTTTTTTTAGGATATATTTAAGGTAATACTCGGAAATTTTCAAATATCTTAAAATAACATGCATAAATAAATTTAATCATACATAATATCGAATATGTACGTGGTACTAATGCAATGGCTTACGTGTACTCATTATTGGTAAAATCCTGCTTTATGTTACATCGATTTTAATTTAAAATTAGATTTAATTCGTAATATGCTTGATTGAGGTTCAGTTTTTTCGAAAATGTGAAAATTATATTACAGACTTTAGATTTATGAGCTTTTTTACGTAAGGTACAAGAGCTTTACACAAGCGTTTCATGAATTCTAAATTGGAGTCAGACTTTTTAGGGAGAAATTCTAAATTACTCTTTAAAAATGAGGATATTTAGCAATTATTTTGCTTTTTCAGCAGCAGTTCAGCTACTATTTAGCTTTGTCTTCAATATTCTTCTTTTTCAGATATTCAAATTGCAATTCAGCTTATTCAGCAATAAATCAGCGCATCAGTAACAATTATAATTATTTAGCAACACTTTAATTATCTTATTCAGCAACAATTAAGCATCATTTCAGATTATTCAGCATTAATTTAGCTTATTAATCAATATTAAGCAGGAACTTGGCAAGTTAAGCAATTACTCAACTTATTATGTTACATCAAAGCTTATTCATCAGCTACTCAAATTTCCCAGGAACTATTAAGCTTATTTAGCAACAATTCAGCAGATTCAATAACAATTCAGCTTAATCAACAGCAATTTTGCTTACTTATCAATTATTCAAATTGTTCAGCGACAATTCAGCTTGATCAAAGACTATTCAGCTTATTCAGTAACAATTCAGACTGAGGAGATATTCAATTGATTATTTATAAATTTTTCAAGGACAAACGTAAATCCAAAGTAAAGATACAAAAACTTTTTCCTTAGTAATAAAACTTTCAGGATGTTAAAATTACAAGCTTCAAAAAGTAAGTTCAAACTTCACTTAATAAATATTCATTGTAATTTAAATATTCATTACAGTATTTTTCTTTTTTGCAGCACAGAAAATTCTTTGAATATTTCAAGTTCATTAAAATTTTAATTTATTTCGCCTATGTACATAGCAATTCCGACAATAAATAATGAATTTCAATACTAAAATATTAATCGAAATCTATAAATCAAGTTAATAAATTTTCCATACGTAAATAATATTCAAAAAAACATCCAATTTAGTTGAATTCAAATAAGATAATAATAATAGCAATGTCATGTCTAAAGAGAGAGTAAATAAGATAATATTCTTTAGAATATCAAAGGTCGTTTATTTTATGTGAACAAATTCAAACAAGAGAGACACAATAAAGTTTAATATTATCACAAAAATCACACAAATTTAGTCAACCAGACGACTCAAGCATTATAATCTCATATGAATCAAGTAGAGTTCATAAATATAAAAGAGAAAAACGAGAACCAAGGAACCGACTTGACTTTTATTGAGATTAATTTTAATTCCTCGACAGTCAATGCAACTGTATCAATATTGACAATATTTGTGTTATCAGTGCTGCATATTTGCAATAAATTTCCAAAGGCATATTTATGTAACGTCTCTCAACAGACATACAGGCACAACAGAAGATACAGAAGCTGCAGCAGCACATAAAAAAATCAATTTTCACTTTAAGTCAACATGAGTAGTCTCAGTACACTGACATAAAATCCTTTTCGTCTTTCAGCTTTATACATAGGAAACATAGTCACTATGAATATAGTCAGTCTCATATCTAAATAGTATTTTTTTTATTCACCAAGAGCTTATACAAATGATGACAACGAATGAGACAGAAATGACGCTACGACGATTAATACAGAATTTCTAGAGCTTTTCATCAACATCATAATCAACTTAAAGTCGCAGTGTCATTCGCGTATAAAACACTAAACAATTTTTAGTAATATGGACGTACGTAAAAGTTAAAGTGCTCTATGTAAGCTATGAGAATAAATCATACATAGTAAGAGCTGCAAAGAAGGAAAATTTGAGGAAATGAAAGCAAAATGAGTGAAATTTTAATTTTTGATTGAGTGCTGTCGTCAACTGAGGAAGAAGAATGTCCAAATAGAAAATGATTAGGTCAAGAGTTGGCTGTAAATGAATTTGGAACGCATTTTTAAATGTTTTTGCAATAAAATAAGCTTTTAAATTCAAAAAGATTGCTTTTAATATTGCAACGATTATTTGAAATTTGAATTATGATGCAAAACTATTTGTATGGTTTTGAAAATGATGCAAAAAAATTGAAAGGTTTTTAATCAAAAAGTGCAAATAATTCTTCAATTTAGACTAAAATGGTAAATTGCTTTAAACACTCGACATAAAGTCCAATAAGGTAATAAATACAGCATAGTGAACTAAATCAAAGCTCAATATAGTGAATTCAATATGAAAATTTAGAATTTTGCCAGTTTTGGTTTGAAATTAAAATAAATTTTAATTCAATTCTTTAATTCCAGTTTTAACTTGACAACCCAAGACAAACAGCTCGACACAGCTACCCAACTTCTCAAGAATGCAGCCAAATAAATAAAAATTAGCCAAAGAGTGTAGAAAAACGGAATTATTTGACTCTAATTTCAGCAATTCAAACACCTTCTCAAGGACTATAATTTACTTAATTTTCACGTAAAATTACTTGCCAACAGCAAAGAAAATCGACTCAAAGAACTTTTTACTCATTCCATTTTACTATTTTTTTGCAAAACGAAGAAAAAGTTGTGGGACAAAAAGAAATTATTGGTTACTTGCTTATTTTTTATAAAAGTTACTTAAGTGCATAATTTCTTTTGGCCATAAATACTTTACACACTTTAGTGGTTAAAAAACTTGATGGAAAATCACAAGAAAATTGAAAATAACGAAAGGAGGAAAATAAAGTAAAATAATTGTAATCTTTCCCTCAAGACTCGTCATGAGATTATTACAAGATTATGGTGATTTTGGCATTCTTAAAACTATTTTTACTGTCGACTTCCCATAAAAATTTTTCTTCCATGCTTCCTTGCTCCAACTTTTTCTTCCTTTTTTGCAAATGTATATAAAGTGTAGAACGAAAGGGGAGAGGAAAAATAAAGGCAAACGCATGTAGCATAGTGAAAACTTTGACCCTCTTTTTTGCTAATAAATAAAAAATGGAAAAAAAAAGTTGTTAGCATGCAAGGGATGAATTCAGCGTGTTTGTATGTCAGTAAGGGGATACAAATTTATTTGTTATTTCTGACTAAATTGCTTTGGTATTTTAGCAATATTCGACATGTAATACATGCGTTTGTTATAGTTTTAAAGGATGATATTTGAAGCAGAAAATTCGCAACAGAATGTGGTTAAGAATTGACTTTTTTATTTGAAGCTATTGAACTAATGAAAATGTCTATGTTTTGTATGTTGGGGGGAGTCTGTGTGATTCAATTTAGGATTTTATGTTGATTATTGATTTGAATTATTGAGGAACATTCCACTGGGAGTATGTGGAGCAACTTTAAGGTATATTTAATTAAGAAGTCATCAGGATAGGGTTATAGACTTCTAGATTTATAAAGTTATTCCTCTTTTAAGTCAGTGTTGCCACGAACTGCATGTCTTGTGCGTTTTTGGTTGTGACTTTCCACAAAAGTGTCTCAGAATATAAAAGGGTTTGCACAACATTGCGGTTAGTGAAGAATGTCGGATATTCAACCTGGTTTTAACATTTTAGAAGTGCCAAACTAGTGATATAGAACTTTTTGGAAATGTTCGCTATTTTAGCACGATTAGTGGACTCTAATTCAAGCTTTAAGTGATTTTGCATAGAAAAATTGAAATCTCAAAGTTGGCATGGACTTTGTACATCGTTTTGACTAAATACCAAACTCGCCCTAGTGGAAAATAATACAATTAGACGACTCTACGTCTAGTTAAGAACTTGACAATTTATAGCAATGTTGTACAAGCTGTGTGCCGCAATACACTCGTGTCACCAAATTTTTGACCATTGACAATTGAAAATGTCATGAATCGTATGCTATATGCGATTTTCGTCAAGACACACCACCAAAATGTATTGTAGCGCAAAAATGTTGCGACAGCAGTGCTCTACAGCAAGTTCCAAAAATGTCAAGTTTATAACTCGGCATAATGTCGAGTAATCGGAACATGTTCCACTCTTGCTTAACCTGCCTACTCATTAAAGCATCTACATATTCACAAATTTCCCCATCGTTCAGCTATTGCGTAACAAAAAAAAATAATATATTGACCTCAAATTTTCCAAGAGGTTGAAAGAAAAAATTCCAATTTTGAATCTTTTCAAAACCTCAAAAACCTCCCGTTCATATTTCAAAATGCGAACATAGCGATGTAAACGACTTCTTATTGCAACAAACAATTTTTCATCAAAAGGTGAACATTCAATTCAAAAAAAAATCTTTCCTTTCCATATTCACTCAAAAATATCTTACCAATTTCGTGGCATCCAGCTCCACAAAACATAATTCCACAGAAAAAATAAGAACATAAGTTATGACTTCTTCGTTTATTTCAGGATAATACTAAAATTAGGTTTTGCACGTACATTTTAGTCGCACACAGCTCAATTGGAAAAGTTTTTCGGTAGGAGTGCGGGGAAAAGAGAGCGAGAGAGAGTATGAAAAAGTTGTAGATATCCAGCAACAACAAACACAAAAAAGAAAGAAACTTAGCTGAAAGTAATTTGAAATGAGAAGCGAGAAAGCACAAAGATGAAATAATCCTATTTGTGCTGCTCAGTACTTATTCATTTCTTGTGTTTCAATCTATTTTGAACTTAAATGGGAGAAATGTGAGAGAGAAAGAGCAATAAATTAATTGTTGTGTAAAAAAGGAACTGACTGAAAAATTTCGATGATGAAAGGAGGAACTGTATTTAATGATAATGAGCTGCTGCCTTTGTGCCTTAATATTGATGAAATTTTGTCATAATTCACTTACATTTTGGTTTATACTTAAATATTTAATACGACTTTATTTTTTACATATTTTACACACATGCACATCAATTATCAAATTTTCACTTTCAGCTCCATTTTTTTGCACACAATTTTTCTTTTTTTTATCTTTTTTGGTATTGTAGAAAATTCGAATCTTATTAATTCTCACAAACTGCACATAATTTCACAGTTATTTTAAGTTTTCAAGTTTTTTTATTAATTTCCTTTTAATTTTGAAAAATCCTTTATTTTTTCCTTTTCACATGATTTCTCGAGGCAAGAGAATTCAACCTCCGAATTTTCACACAATACTGAATGAAAATTTTTTTTTCAGCATTAAAAAAGCACCCCGCCCTGTTTAGTTTTTGTTCCATCGACAGGAAAATTTTGTACGACTGGAAATGTGGTTCATGTGTCTGTATAATATATTACAAGGATATCAAATGCACGCACACTATCAAAGAATACTGTAAAAAAATCCTGAAATGTTTTGATGACTTTTTTCAACTTTATATCATTTAATAATCACTAATTCCTAAATTGTCACTTAACTAACATTGTCTATTGAATCAATATTTATTAATTTAATTATAAAGTTTTTAGTTCTTCCACTTAAATATAATAATAAATTAAATCGTACGATTTTGTATCCTCGAAATTCCTTTTCTCTCTTCTCTTCCTACCTTCTTTTTTTCTTATGAAAATTTTTCATTTTCTTCTTTTTTTTCGCAATAAAAAAAGAAAATTTCTCTCATGTTTTGGAATGTCTCTCTCAGACTTCCACATCCCCCTGGAAAGCATGTGACGGAATGTTTCGAAAATGATGTCAATGAATGATAACAAATTCCATCATAATAGCGTGATATTCTTGGAAATAGTTAGACGTATTCAATTTTTTATCTATGCCGGATACACATTTTTTTACTGTTACTATCTTTATGAGTAGTTTTAAAAATCTTGATAGCGTTAGCTTTATAGTTTTATTAACTTAAATTATGAGATTTTTATGATAAGATAGACTTCAGACTTGGTTTTATATTGTTAATAAAATTCTGGAAAACGATATTAAATTTAAAGGTTTTTTTGACGATTTAATTGCAAATATTCATGTAATTTAACTTGGATTCTCTAGAATTATGTTAAACGAAGAGTTGCATCTGCATTAAATTTAGAATCATGAGGTCCCTTCAGCAGGGTTTGAGTACTTACATATGGTCCAAAGGTAGTTTTATGTTTTCAAAATTCTAAGGTTCGCCAAAGTACTTCAGGTCCGCATTTCCAGTGTTTAAAATACGCATGTCTGCAGTTTCTGACTTATCCTATAGTCCAACCAAGGGTGCACCTCCTATTTGGCAAACCATACAAAATTCCTTTTTTTGCAACTTACTCCTCCACGGAGGTACTTATTAAAGATTCTTCTAAACTATTGAAATAACACCATATGGTTCCCAATCTTCAAGACACCAGAAGAAGGATGTTTCTCAGGAAATGAGCTAGAGTTGATGCATTCCTGTAAAATCGATCCAATAACAACTCAAAAACATTTTGAATTCACATCAGCCTTCTTTATTTTACCATAAATACAAAACTGTTCATATAACTTTCACCCAAAAAAACTCGAAAAATTGCAAAAATATAATAAAATTTAAGTCTTTTTTATCAGATGCAGCATTATTTATGGAACGATTGGAGGTGTTGGAGGGATAACTGTAAAATTGAAAGAAAATAATATTTAAATAATTGTGTATTCAAATTGTCAAATTTATAATAAAATTCTTTTAAATTTACAATTAATGGTAAACTTACCAGGTGCTGTTGGAACTGAGATTGTTGTCTGGAAATTACAAAAAAATATGAGCAAATTAATTTTATAGTTAGGAAATTCATAAATTAATTATTCAAAAATATCAATTTTAAAAATAATCAGAACTCAAAGTTGACTCGAATTCGATATGAAGTCGCAATAATGTTAAAAATCTTAAATTCCGTTTTAAACTTACGTCTTCAGCAACAGTTGTTGTGGTTATTGGCTCTGGTGTTGTTTCTGCTGGTGGTGTTGGAATAAATGTTGGCTCATCAGTTACAGTTGTTACTTCTGGAGCGGTTGTTGTCGTGCCATCAACTACTGTGGTGGTAGTTCCAATAGTTGTTACATCCTAGATTTGAGAAAAAATTATGGATAAATTAACATTTTTCGCATTTTGGTTCTTGATTTTTATGAAGCATATAGCAGTAAGTTCCAATATTTAATTCCAAAAAATACTCACAACACATGTAAAGCACATATCATTTGTGGCTGTGCAATTCATTGTGCATGCATTAAAATGATTTATATGTGCAGGACACAAGTAAGTTAATTCACGTCCAAAAGCACAAATTATATATCTCGAACAGTCAGTTGGATGTACGAAAATTTGTCTTGGCGCACTCTTAATAATTTAAAAAAATTAACAATTAAATTAAATCACAAATTTTAATTATTTTAATAATTTACTGGATCAGTGCAGGTTTGAGCTGTAGCACAGGCAATGATGCCGAATAAAACTGCTAAAATAATTTTCATTTTTTAAGATTTTCTTTCACTTTTTTTGTTCTTCACTTTAAAACTGTTTAAAATAATTTAAGAATTTTATGTTTGTGACATGCTTATTTATATTAAAACTTTATCAGGAACTTATCGGAAAAATAAAATCAAAGCTTAAAGCTTCGTCCAATTGATTTATTGTGATAAAAATTTATTTCAATAAAAAATCTGATAATATGGGTGGCTTTAAGGCTCTGCATATTGAAGTGATTGATAAACACGTGAGGTCGATGAATTTTTATGTTTCATTAATGGATTCGTAATTGGGGTTGAATAGGGGTGAGATTGAAAATTGAAATCAAATTATTAATTTTTTGATTTTTTAATAAAGTGTTTAATTTGATTTATTTATGAAATATAATTCAATTTTTAAATTTAAATTTATTAAGTTTACTTTCAAATTCTTCAACAAAAATTTTTAAATTCAAATTTAAAATGTATCAATTTATATTTGAAAGTTCTTAAATATTTTTTAAATTTCAATTTTTTTTTAAACTCTTTTGAAAATGATTTTAAATTTTAAACTAAGTTTACAACATAACTTAATATTTAATAGTTCAGAAAATAAATTTTTACAATACAAAAAAAAATTAAAATATAAAAGTAGAGTTAAAAATATAATTATAAAGTTTGAATTTAATAAGAAAAATTAATTTCAAACTTTCAAATTTACAAGAAAATTTATCAACAATTTTAAATTTCTCAAAATTTTCAAATTCATAAAAAAAATCTTTAAAATTTTGAAATTGATGAAAAAATTCATTTAAAATTTATAAAAAACTCTAAATTTTTAAGAAAAATCAAATTTCTTAATTTTTTAATTTCAACTTAAAAAACCAAAATCAAAGTAAAAAAGTTCATTCAATCCATTTCAATATTTAACCTTATTTACTCAATTTAATGTCAAACTTAAAGCCTACCGTGTCTTCTTATTCTTCATTCAATAGTTTGAGGATTACTTCTTTTATCTAATCAACAATGACTACATCGATTTCCTTAAATGTGTTGACAAAATGTGACAACTTTTCGTAGTTTTCTAATAATAACTGGAATTTTTAACAAGAAATACTTAATCGTGGCTCTATAATAAGCCATAAGATTCCTTTGTTAGTGAAAGCTTTAATCACAATGTTCAATTTTATTAAATTATCAGCACATCCTGCCCACAGATAGGAGCCTACACACATTCAACTCAAATCCACACCAAATGTGTCCTCCTCAATTTCTTCTAATTGTTCAATAACCGGCAATTCAGGCGTAGTTGTTTTAAAAATTGTCGGTGCCATTGGAATGCTCGGCAGCATATCTGCTTTAGTTGTCGACATTGCTGTTGCGGTTGTCACTAAAGTAGATGTCTCTGTTAAAGTTGTCGGTGCGGTCAGCAAGGGAGGTGTCGGAATTCTCATTGTAGTTGTTAAAAGTGGTGTAGATGATATGAATGCAGGCGTATCTGTGCTCATTTTAGTCACATTTTGAGCTTGATCAGGAACATTTGTTGATAAAACGGTGGTTAAAACTGGAGGCGTTGGAATTTCCATTTTAGTTGTAGAATAAACTGGAATTTCATTATCAGAATGCAATAATGACTGTGTGGATGTTGAAATTTGTTGGTTAGGTATTGTTGATGGAATTATGGGATTACTTTCACTGAACTTAACACTCGTTGTGGTTATGTAGGATGGTGTTGGATTCTTAATTAAATTCGTTGCTACACTTTGGGTTGAACAATCATTGAAGGAAGCTGGCAGACATGCTGATAATGCTGGATCAAAAATCATTCCACGTGGGCAAGTTAAAAGCAACAAAAAACCATTATGACACTTGTAGAACAATGAAGTACTCATCTCATGCGGTAGATTATGTGACGGGTTTGTGTTAGGCTGTAAAGTAAAATTTTATGTTAATAATTTTTGGCATTAGATTGTCATGTTCTTACCAAAATGCAACGATCATCAAATTGTTGACAATAGCACATTGAAATAATAAAGAAATTCAACAATTTTCCAAACATTTTCCACAGAAATCTTGTCAGAACTCGGTTAATGACTAAAGAAAATTGAAATTATGCTCTGTGCATTTATTCCCTTACTATTTCACAATGCATATCACAATCTAATCAGCCTAATCTCCTATGTTGGAATTAAAAATTAATTTTTACGATATCGTTGATCATCAAACATTCATTCAATGTGTTTGTTGTTTGTTCTGCAACATTGAATGGATGTGAAGGAAATTTGATATGGAAAATGTTTGCTGTGGTAGCTCGTTTTACTGAAATTTAGATTGTTTTGGTGCTGAACTTAAAGTTTTCATTTATTTTGTTGAAAATTCATGATTTACTTACCAGTTTTGATGAATTTTATTGTTTTATTATGTTATTGATATCATGCTGAGAGATTTTTGTCACTAACTGCGTGACAATATGTGAATTTTGCAATATTTTCAGTGTTTGTTTAACAAAAAAGTGGATTAATTGTAGAAATACGTTCAGTAAAATGAATGTATTCAGTGAAAAATGTTGCTGAATTCAGAGGATTTAAATTCAAAATTTCCGTTGAATTGCTGAATGTTTCAAAGTAAAATCAATATTTTCAGTGCTGAATTGAAAGAATTCAAATTCAAAATTTCCGTTGAATGTTTCAATTGTTTAAAATCTGGAATAAAACCTTCTGAAAATTGAAATCCTGAAAAAAGTTCAATTAAAGTAAATAAGAATTCAGTTCATATACTTTTTTAATCTTTTGTTTTTTATTAATTATTATACAGTGTTGTGTTATTTTTTATATTGATATAAAACAGCCATTAAATTTATATTTTTAAACAGTTTTTTTTTCTTTCATAATTATTTTATAGTTTCAAAATACCCCATTTATTTTTTCTTATTTTCCTTTTTATCAATTATTAAATTTTAGCATTTTTTTAATTTTTTTTTTCCTTTTCTTCATCAAGTTTTGGACTGTTGAATCAGTTTTTTAATTCTTTCCTCAATTTATTTTTGTTTTTCTTCCTTCAATCATCAATCAGATAATTTAATTAATATATAAAAATCATTTTCACATATGAAAAAAAAACAATGACAATAAATTCATAATAATAATAATAATTATAATAGAAGTGAGAGAATAATAATTATTGGTTAGTTATCGACTATAATATATTATTATTATCATTATGTAAATGAAAAGTAAATCATTATCGTATTGAATAATAATCGTATATAAAAAAAAAACAAACCACTTTAAACCTATAATTTAAACTAAATTTTAGTTTTTAGAATTGAAAGGAGGGGTTGGGGTTAATGTTGATCAGAAGTTGAAGTTTACTCAAATTTTTGAATTTTGAAATCAAATTCAAATCGAGTTAAATTCAAATTCTGTTATGAATTTTCAATTTGTAGGTTAAATCCTTATTTGGAATTGATATTCTTAATAATATTGCACTCTGAAGATAGAGTTAGAAAGATTTTGGGAGAATTTAAGCTTTTGTGTTATAATTTCTGAATTTTGAGGCAATTTTCACAACAAATGTTGATCAATTTAGTCAATTTCTTAGATTTTAGTCTTTATTTTGCCACAATTTAACAGTTTAAAGTTCTTTAGTAAGGTTTTCAACACCAGAATTGAGTTGTTTGTAATCTTGTGATAAATCTCAGGATTCAGTACATTCTTAATTCATTTAAACACCCAAAAACCCAGCAAAATCTACAAATTCAAGCCCCCTCCTATTAAAAGCTACATGAGAAATCATAAAAAAATTAAAAGAGAATAAATCCATTATTGCAAAACGTGCCAAACTAGTTGTTTTTCATTTTAAAAAAAAATTCATTCCTACTCTAAATTTCTCCACCATCTTACTCAAAAATTTCTAAAAATTTCACATAATTTGTTATTTTTTTTTCTTATATCCATTATTTTCAAAAAGGTACATCATCTATATCATGTGTAGTTTGCATTTTTTTCATCATATATTTTATATTTTGTTTGTTTTTTTTGTTTTCTTATTGCCAAAAAATGAAACTGAGAGACTAAAAATGAAATGAATAATTTACTACGCATTAATAATTTTATTTATCGTTCACATAATAATATTTATCATATTTCATTCATCAGCATTATGCTTGCTTTTATCATTTTCATGTTACTTGTAAAAAAGAACTGAAAAAAAAATCTATTTATTTAATCCTATTGTGGTATTGTATTTTGTCAAAAAACATTTAATCATCTTGCATTTTCTCTCTTGTATAGGTATCAAAGTAACTTGAAAAATGTCTCATCTTTACTTTTTCTTTTTCTATGTTAAATGGCATTTACAATTTTTTTCTCTTTCGGAATATATAAAGACTTGTAGATGTGGTAAAATTGGTGGTAGTTTTAGTTTTGTTTTTTTGTGACGGGGTCAGAGGAAAAAAGGTGCATAATTCACCAATTAAGCGAATAAGTTTCTATTGTAGATGCGTCAAGGTTGTTGGGAAACTTTTTTGTATCTTAACCTTAATAGACAAAGAGTTTCGGTCACAAAATTACAGAGTTCAGAGTTTATTCTGATTTCATATGAAATAGTCGACTTAAGTCAATTTGAATCCATTTGAAACTGCAAAATTGAGCATACTCAATTATACTGATTGAATATACTCAGCTGTACGTTCTTTTTATACAGTGTACTCTTAGTCTGTTAAGGATAAATTAGTATTAATGAGCTCAAAATTTGAATTTGAAGCAAATTTATCTACAATCTAACCTACGAAATTTGCTAAAAATTCGACTGATTGAAGATGACTGTGGTTGATTAGGAATTTTTGTGATTTTTGATATACACTCCTAGTTGATGTCCATTAGGAGACATACTGTTAGCTAATGGAACCAGAGCTCGAAGTCGACTCAAAGTTTATATGGAGTCGTGAAGACTAACGTCGACTTTCTTTTCAAGCCGTTCAGAAATCTGAGTCAACTTGGAAAAAAACATAGCAAATCAATGATTTCACCCCGAACAATAAGGGTTTGGGGGGTTGGTTGTTGCTTCTCGCCCCAAGCATAATTCTGATGCCATAATTCTGTTAAAATTTGCTGTAATCTTGTCTAAATTTGCGAAAATTCTGACAAAATCTACAAATTTCAGCTAATTTTTCAAAGTAAATTATGTTTGCCGTCGTTGAGAACCGGTTACCGAAAACAGAAGGTGGAGATGGACAGCCAATTCTGCTGTCGATTATCCATTAAATCCCCAATAAACCCTTAAATCCCAATCAACCCCAATAACCTCAATCATCATTTGACCTCAAAAAGAAGTTCCCAACCCTTGATTTAATATATATATTTTCATGCATGTATGGTAGATTTTCATAATATTTTTTATTTTTCTGGCATTATTCATTTTTTGTAATAAAAAAATATATGTATATATACTTATGTGTTAATTCACCTACAATTCTAAGGTTCTCTATATCAATTTTTTTCATTACCCCAAAAAGAATTTTTAATGTTAATTTTTTTAGTTATTTTGTTGGTTGTATAGCTAATTTTACTTTTTAATTAATTCTTTGCCAAGATTATTAAATTTTTCATCATTTTTGATTAATTTGTTTCATCATTTTTAAAGTTACATGTGTGTATGTGTGTGTTTTTTTGAATTAATTGGGCGAGTAACATTAATATTAATTATTGAATATTTTTTTTTTCCTTTAATTCATTCTTCAAATTTGTTTTGTGTTCTTATTCCTTAATAAAAACTCCACAGATTAAAACGCATATTTTCACAAAGAGTTTGTTTTTTTGTCATTAGTTATTTTAGAAAAAAAAGAAATGTGTAAGAAATACAGTCTCTGCTTTTTATCTGTTATATCTTTTTATATAAATTTTTATTTAATTTAATTTCTTATTCTTTCAACTTTGATTCCAAATTGTCTAAGTTTATTTACTATAAAATGTGAATTTGGAACACCTACAAAACAAGACAAGATGAAAGTTTGAGATTTTTTCAAATTCAATTGAGTTTCTTTCCTTCTACGAAAGCTTGTTATTATGTAGAAAATTTCATTCAGATGTCAACCTACTCAATTTTTATGGAAGGTAATGTTAGCCATTCATTTGCTAAATTTAATGATCTTATGGAGAGTATGCTTGTTGCTGGATTGAAGGTTAAGACTTTATTGGATGTGAGTTCAAGGATCTTGTTATGCACAGCTTTCAAGACGTTGCTATTTTTGGGTTTGAAGAGAATTTGGTTTGAATTTTGAATGATTTTTGTCAATTTTAGATGGAATTTTGATGAATTTTGTTGCAAATTTGACAAATTTAAGCTCAAAATGTTGTTCAAATTCTTTCTAAATCTGCCCATAAATTGACAATATTTGCTAAAATTTTGATGATTTCTGCTAGAATTCTAACAATTTTTGATTAAGAATTCGATCGAATTTTCTTCAAACTTTGTTTATTTCTATTAGATCTAATAGAATTCTGACAATTTTCACTTGAGTTTTAACAATTTTTGCTTGAATTTTATCAATTTTTACTAATATTCAAACAATTTTCGCTATAAATCTATATAAGTCAGTTTTGCAGAATTTTAAGCTAAATAAGCATGATTTCTATGAGTTTTAGCAGAATTTCAACAATTTCAAAATCAAAACTCTTACAAACTTAAGAAAAGTTCTCCAAATTTTGACCAAAATTCTCACAAATTAACAATAAATCCCAACTATTAAGCAATTAAGTTTGAAACTTTAAAGATCTTGCAAGCTTCATTATCTCCATAAACGATTTGTGTACAGGATGACAACAAAATTCAGAAAACACTAACCAGAAGTGTACAATGATGTAAATTCATTACAATTGTTGTGAAAATTCTCACAAATAATGTAATGAGATTATGCACATGTCATGGTTCTGTATCACACATTTGTCTGCCTTTGAGGGTTAATTAACCTAGATGTTTCATAATAGTGGGTTGTCTACATATGTAGAATCGCAGAGAAGTCTTAAATCCTCAATTGAATCCAAAAAATCCAATCCAAAAAAAATCAAATAAATTTTAATCAAGTAAAAAGAAATAAAAATAAAAAAATGTTAGTTTTTTTTTTTTGGTGTAAACTATGATAAAAGAACTAGATTAAGATTTATTATTTATTTCTCAATAATATATATTTTGTTAAATCACATCAAATTTATAGGCCATTAACACATTGTTTATAGTGCTGATTTTAATAAAGTTTTTTTTTAGTTTATTTTCTTTAAATTTCTCCCTAAGATTTTTGTGAACATAGATTTTACTTGTTTTATCATCAGAAAGATTAAATTTGTTTCATCTTTTTTTCCTTAAAAAGTTTTCTTTTTCTTATTTTTCAAATATACATATTTTAAATCATAGATGCAAATGTTTAATCTGCTTTAAGTGACTATATATTAAATATCATTAATTTATTTATTTTTTTCATTGTTTTCCTCAAACACATAGTTTAAATATAGAATAATAGACACAAACGAATTAATAATTTGTGAGAAATAAACTCAAATATTGTACTGTATGGTAAGCGAAAAAGGGGTTTTATTTGGAGATGAGAAAAAATAAATTTTTCTAGATTTGGATTTTTTGGGGAAATTTGTTGAGATTTTGAAGATTTTTAAATGATTTTCTAATATATTTCAAAATTTTAAAACTTTTTTCAGTTTTGAAATCTTTTCAAATTTTTTGAAACTTTTTGAATCTTTTTAACTTTTCTTCCACATTCTCGTGGAATCTTTGTTCAGATTTCAAAATTTTTAAACCTTTTAAAATTTTCAAGAATTTCAAAATTTTTGAAATCTTTTAAAATTTTCAAGTTTTCAAAATTTGAAAAACGTTCAAAAAATTGTCAAAAATCTAAAATTCACCATCAAATCTCCCCAAAATATTCCAAATCTAATCTTAAAAATCTTAACACAAAAATGCAAAAAATAAAAACAAACAAAATCGTATAAAAAAAATTGCTAAAAATATTAATTATTATTATTATTCTTATATGCAGTCGAATTATAATTTTAATAACATTTTCTTTTTATTATCATTCTCATTCTACTAAATTTAATGAAGAAATCATCATGGAATTTATTAGTTTTGGTAAGGATTAAAAGTTTTTTTGATTTTTTCCATCATTTAAGTTCGTGATTCGAAAGAATTACAAATAATTCTATCAGTTAAATGTTAATTATATTCACCATATTTGCTACATGTTTCATCATAAAATTGTACAAAAAAGCCCATAAAAACCATTTTCTACGTTTTTTTGCATTTCTTAAATTTTTTCTTGTTTTTTAAGGATCATATTTAGTCAGTATTAAATATTTTTATTTTATTTAATTATATACACGTGTTTAGTTTCACATTTAAAAACTTCAAGAATAATTACACACAATTATACATTCATAATTTCTTTCCATTTTTTAAATTTGTTTCTTTTTTTCATTCCTTATCAATCGTCATCTATCGTCTCATCTAATTTTATTTTGTTGTATTTCATATAATATATATATTATTTATCATTGTTAATCTCTAAATCACTAAGTCCATTATAATTAATATAATGTTTTTTTTTGTAAGGCATAAGTTTATGTATTATTAAATATTTTTTTTATTATCTTCCCAACCGTCGAAATAATAATTATTATATTGTATCATAATTCCCATCTATTAGGTAGGTACCTGTCTATTATTATTCATTAATAAAATATTTATTAGTTTTTTTTTTGTAATTCTTCTCTTTTTTTGTAGTAAAAAAAAATTTAAAAAAGAGAATGAAATTTAATTTAATTTAATTTTTTTTGGGGAGCTAATAGGAAGCAAACATATTAATTTGTAGAGTTGATTCAAAAATAATTCGTATTTTTTTGTTTTGTTAATAATGATGATAATAGTTATATCTCAATATGTGTGTCATTACTAAAATAATTAAATTAATTATGATGAAAAGTACAATTAGTGATAATAAGTATAAATATTTATTTTTGTATGTATCTTCATCAAAACGAGGACTGTTCCTCACGAAAATGGTAGGTATTTGTGAATGTTTTAATGATTTTGTTTGATTTTGTGAGCAAATTTTGAAATTTTAAAGAATTTAAATCAATTTACTTCTAATCTAAATTGTTTTTCTAAGAATTTAAATCTTTTTAATTCTAATCTAACTTGTTTATTGGTTAATGTGTGTAATTCACCCACCAAAATGTCAAATTCAACCTTTTAACAATGCAAACTTGACTTCAAAATGCTTAAAATGAGCCATTTTGATGAATTTTTGAATGTAAACAAACTTTTGCTGAATTTGCTGAATACTTTTTCAAAAATATTCTTTATTTTGTTGAGTTCAACACATTTTCTGATGATTTTAACTGAATTCAGCTAAATAATTTTCAAATATTTTCCGTAACTTTGCTGAATTCAGCGTGTTTATAATATTTTTCATTAAATCTTCAAATTGTCTTCACAAAATCAAACAAATTCGCTAAAACCAACATTACAGGAGGTTCATAGGACAGGAAAAATAGTAATTTTTCCCAAAAAAGCTTTTCAATCGAATTGAAATTTCCCAAAATGCAACGAAAATTAAACAATCAATTTTAAATTCTGAATTTTATTGTACTTTAAATTGTGTTAGTGCATTGGTGTTGTAAGAGAAATCACATCTAATCTGAATCCCTTTTGGTATTTTTTTCATCTAAAAAAAGGTTTTTTAATTTTCATTAAGGAAATAGTCATTCCTCATTTTAATATTATTGACAGCATCACGAATGATAATTATATAATTTTTTTTACTTCTAGATATATATAAACTGCATACTATACATAAATTTTATTTTAACTCATTTTTGCCATCCAAACTAATTGTCTTTAGCACAATTTATATCTACCATAATCCTACAAATGTCTCAAAAATATTATTTAACTGATTTTTCACCTAAACTTCTTTTTAATCCAAATTTCGGCAAAAATGAGCTTTCAATTTGCAAGGGATGGAAACCTTGACTGCTTTTTCACATCAATACTATTATTCTTATTAATTATAATTTGTAGTTTTCATCATAAACATTGAAATTCAAACTTCCATTGACATAAAAATTTAAATTTCTGCACATTTTTCTTTTAAAATATTTTTTTTTAATCTTTTTTTGTGAGTGTAAAATTTAAATTGATCGTTAATTCAGTCACAAATTGAAGATAATTTCAATTCTCGTTTAATTAATCGTAGTATATGTTAATAAGATACACATTCACTTCCGAACGGAATCTCGGAAGATTTATATTCTTTTTTCATCGTTGATTAATGTTTATTTTATATAAGAAAAATTCAAAACTAAATTTTAATTAAATTTTTTAAAAACAATTGCTAAAAATTTCCAAAACAAATTTGTTCAGTACGATATCGTATATATCTGTGTATATAGATACATTCAAGCATGTGACGTCATTAAAGCATTAAAAAAGAAAGGTAATAAATTTTAAAAAAAAAAAGAAAATCCACTCGGTTATAAAAAATTGGGATTTATATAAAAAATAAGAAAAAAAAATTAATATTTTATTAATACATGTCATATATAAATTGTTACTTAATCTAAGCTCATTCCCATCACACACTTAAACAAAAACTATTCTAGGTTCCCCCAATTATTTAAAAATAAAAATCTATGACTCCCATTTTTTAATTTTTTTTTTTTTGTTTTGTTTCTTGAGAAGATATTTTTTTGAGATTTCAAAGTGAAGTGATTTTGATTTGAATCTGAATTATTGACATGAAATTTAGGAATGCAGAGATATTTAATGATTTTATTTCATTCACTTAACTATTTAAAATGCATTGTAGGTGCATTGTGACGCTCATTCTAAAGATTTTCTTATTAGCTCTGGATCTACATTAAAATTTGTTTTTGTTTCTTAAACTTTAAGTCTTTAATCTTACATGTTGATTTGGAGTAGTAAATTGAATTTAGAATTTGAAAATTCAATTTAATTAAATTTTGATAATCAAAAATTTAACTTTTGAAAAAAAAAATAAAAATGAATAATTGAAATTCGAAATCAAAAACTTTAAACTTTCAATTTCGAAAATCAAAAATCAGAATTTTTGAAATCAAAAATTTGAAATCAAAAATTTGAGAATTTGAATCTCAAAAATCAGAAATTTGAAACTTTGAACTTCGAAAATCAAAATTTGAAATTTTAAAATCAAAATTCTAAATTTTGAAATTTAGAATTTTAAAATCGAAAGTTTGAAATTTTGAAAATCGAAATATCAAAATTTAAAACGTTTTGAACTTCAAATTTTCAATTTCTCCAAAACAACAGCTTTACTACACCAGAATATTAACTTACAAAATATTTAATTAAAGATTAGAATTAAGTATGGGATATTTTGAAATTTTTTCTCGACTATCAACCTAATTTGCATGTTGATTCCAAAATAATCCAGTTTTAAATTTTAGTAATAAATTCACCGCTAGACTTCGTTAAGCATCCAGCTATGAACAAACCATAAATTCTTAATTTTTGATTAGAAATCAACATGCTTTTTTGTTCCTATCTAGTTTTTAATTAATAAGGAATTTTTTGAGATGATTTTATTCACAGTTTACAATCAAAGTCCTCAATTTATACAAAATACTAAATTTGAGATTAAAATAATGAAAATTGTTCAACAATCTAAACTTCCAGAGCAGAAAATCAACCAAAAGTCGTCAATATTTCATCAATTTCAGACCAAAACAATCCACTTCAACTAATCAACCCCAAAAAATAAATTTCCATCTCACATAAATCACTCCAACTATAAAAAAAAATTTCATCATTTACTATATCAAATTGATAACAAGTTTTTCCTACTAGATTAATGCATGAGTTCATTTTTTTCTATTTAGTGAGTTCAATTTTAATATAAAATTTTCATCTGAATGTAAGAAAAAAGATTTTTTTGTGAAAAATAGCGTAGCTACATATGCTATTTTATCGAATTAGGCGGGAATCGGTGGAAAAATGGGGAAAAATTTCCTAAATTGATTTAATGTTCTAGCCAAAAATTGTTTGCATTAAAATCTCAATTTGTTATAAAAATTTTTTCATATTTTTGTCCTTTCAAACACTTACACAAAGAGCTTTTTTTTGGTTTTGCACATCAAGATTAAGGAGAAAAATTGACAAATACAATGGAAAGAGGAATAGAGAGAGAAAGAGTGAGATACAGAGAATGAGAATATAAGTGAAAATGAGTATATGCATGCAGCACATCCTCGACATTAATCAGAAAAATGCGATAGATATTTGGCCCAATAGTTCATCATTTCTACAGACAGTCACATAAATTTCAATTTTTATTTAGCTTATCTATTATGATTTGACTCTCTTTTTTTTGGAAAGAAGAAAAAAGCGTAGTTTTTTTTGAAAAAATTTATCCAATTATTATCATTATTATTATTCTTATTTAAACTTTATTTTTTTCTTGTTTTAATTATGAAATGAGTGCATTTCTACTTTAACTATAATCTTTATCATCATATCATTTGAATTCTTTGCTATCCATTTTTATTAATGCTGAGTTGGTTGAGAATTGTTGGAGATTTAAAGCTGCTTGCTTGATTTTGATCTAATTATTTGAGTTATTTTAGACTCGATTTTAAAAACTTTTATCGAATCGTTTTAAATTCAAAATTCTAAATGAAGTTTTTTTTCAAATTCAAAAGTTTTTAACAAACTTTTCAAATTCAAAAAAATCTAAATTGAATTTTGAAATTTTAGAAATTCTTAACGAATGTTTGAAATTCAAAAATTCTTAACAAAATTCACAAGTTCAAAAATTCTTAACGAACATTTGAAATAAAATAAAATTCACAACGAACCTTTCAAATTCAAATATTCTTTTGAGATTTAACGAAGATTTTTAACGAAAGCATTCCATTAAAATCTTCAAAATCAAACTTTTTATTTCAAACTGAATCTTAATTATTTTGGCTAATTCAACCTTCCACAAACCAAACAATGTTAATTCTCCATCAATTCCCTACCACACAGCAATACCAGTTCTGTTTCACAACGTTCAATTTTCATTAAAAATTCAATATTCTACATTCAAATTTAAAAGTTTTTTTTTATGTTACTAATTTGTTTTTATAGTTCCAATCAACACCATTTTTAATCATCAATAATAATATTTTTGTTGTACTTCCAAAAAACGTTTTTTTACTTCCATTAATTGTTTTTTTATTTGCAAAAATTTGATTTAATTTTAAATTAAATAAAACTAATTAAAAAAAAATTAAAAATTTTCAAAAATTTCTTGTGTATTTTCTTTTATATAAAAATTATTACACACTCACACACAATTTTATTTTGCTGTTATAACAATAAATTTTACTTTGTTATCAATTTAATTGTTGATCTTTTTTGCAGTGAAATTGTTGGTTTTTTGATATAATTATTACATGCATTTTATAGTCATAGTTAATTTATCTTTATCATTTTTTTCTTGTGTTAAATATTAATTATAGTTATTAAATTTTTTTTATTTTTAGAATTTCTTTGATTCTTCATGTTGTAAAAATTATAATTTAAATTTAAAATTCAAAAAAAAAGAAGTTACCATCATTTTAATGTGTGTATTGGTCGATATGAATATATAATATATAATTCTTTATGTATATAATGTTTTCTTGCATATTATCGCGGTTTATTCACTATGCATAAATCGTTAGAATTTAATTTAAAATAAAAAATTGTTGAAATAATAAAATGTAAACAAACAAAGTAGTCTAAGATAGTTTTTTTTATCAATTTCTTTTCTTTTAAAAACGAGAACAATTAATAAATGCAATGGAAATTTATTCAGCATACCATAAATTTCCAGGCCTCAAATTTGCTGCCACCTGTGGACTTAGAGGAGCGCCAAATTGACCATATTGTGGGAATTGTATATGTGCCGGCAATGGATGAGTTGGCAACACCTAAAAAATATTCATATCCAAAATCAGACACTAATCTATGGTTGTCAACAGGGCGCAATCTGTAGGATTGATGTGGCAGTGAATTAAGTTCGTTATAATTAGCAGCAATTTCCTAAGATATTGCTACTAATTCTACCACAATCTATCCAATCCTAGCAGTCACAAATCTGTTTCATACCTGCCGATTAGCTGGATTGTGAGCAGGTGGTGGTGGTACAACTCGTGCATTGTAAGCATAAGCAGATGCTTGTGATACAAATACAGTTGGCCGACGATAAAGCTCTTGAGCATAAATGTCAGGCTGTTGTGTCTGTAAAAGTGCAGCTGCGCTCGGTGAATTACCCAACGGTGTCGTATTTTGAGGCTGTGTACGATGATGATGGCTACTATGATGATGATTATGATGATGATGGTGATATATTGGTGTACTATTTAAAGAGGTAGTAGAGCTTGATGCCAATGGAAGTTCACTTTTTCCATGTGCTATTGGTGGCTGTGAGCCTGAATTTGAATTTGATCCGCAACCAGCTGACTCACGTTTGCTATGTATATGATGACTTTGATGTGCATTTGGTGGTTGTACCAATGTTGTCGTTGACGGTCCAACCCATGACGATCGTTTTTGATGATCATATGGCGGATATTCGTAATGAAGCGATGATGATGTTGAAAATTCAGCAGGTTCTTGCTTCAATTGATTTGTCGATGAGCTCGACGAGTTGTTTGTTATGTTTGGATCGTTCTGTGTCATTGCCAACAAGCGTTTCTTTTGTGTTGCATGCTGTTCGTATTTTACTATAATTTATAGAAGCGAAAATATTATAATTATTAGCATTTTTAATGTCGATAAACTGCCTTGAATCTAGCTAGATACTTTCGAAAAAATGGATATACATAGTCAAGTAAGAAGAGTCACCTTGAATAAATAGCCTGAAGTGCATTTTCTAATGTGCACAGGCTTACTGAAAATCTAATTATATTAATCCGGCTTTTGTAATGCCGTAAGGCAGGGCAATTTAATGCCGAGTAGTTTTTTACATCATGTCCAACAGAAATAACGAAATTTCTAATTTTAAATTAAGTATTTTTTCTTGTGAATTCATTTCATGCTTACTGTCCATTTTCAAAGTGACTCATGCAAAAATATCAAACTTACCATTTTGCTGGTGTTGTTGTGGCTGTTGTGTCTGTGTTTTCGGACTCGTTTCCTCACCATCGCTATCACCAACCGTAACACACGATATGACATTCTTACGATGTTGACGTTGATTTGAATTGTTAAGATTAGTGCTGCTTCCATTATTACTGTTATTGATAACAGATGAATTTTGCATTTCATTTTTATTATTACATTGTGTCTGCGATGACTGTGTGGATGAATCACGAGAACTCTTAGTTGCCGTTGTATTATTTGTTTGCTGTTGTTGTTGTTGTTGCTGTATTTGTTGCTTATGATTCTCATCTTCATCTTCACTATCAGATATTAAAATAACTGATGTTGGCGATGGCGTATCATTAATTGTTATGGTCGAATTAACAATTTGATGATGCGTTGTTTGATTACGCTGTTTACCATTACCATTCATTACAACGGCAGATGAGTATGCTTGATTTGAATCATAATGTCCACCTGTTGGCTGCTGTTGATTTTGATTACCATAAAATAATTGATTATTACTGTTATGATATTGATTTGTTGATGTTACTGTCTGTTGTGGCGATACATGATGATGATATGATGAAGATCTGTGATTGTTGTATCGTGTCTGATTTTGCTGTACATTTTGGTGATGATGGTGATAATTTGGTGGTGTATTCTCCTTAACACGTTTCTTTACTGGCGACAATTGATTTGTCTCCTTTTTATCGTGTCTTGGAACATTCAAATGATGTACCGGTGACTCTTTCTTCTCATATTTGTGAATGCTTAATGGCTGTTTGCCATAAATCTCTTCAACATTATAGAATTGTGTTGAGTCAACGATAAGTGAGTGTGGTGCTGTTCCATGCTGTCCCCATGATGGTACAATTGCTACTTGTCGTGTGCTTCCTTGTGGCCATGCTACACTTGACTGTACAGCATTTGTGAGGAGCATTCGTTGACCGTTCGGTTCCATTGTCATGGAGACAGGAACGGGAACATTTACGTATTGTTGCGGTGGAACTTGTATGGATGGCTGCATACCAGCATTACCAACGACAACATGCTTCGTTGGACTTGGCATAGGATTATATGGACAAATAAAGCTTAATTGAGGCGGTAGTACATCCGCTGCTCTCGTATTTGTATATTGACGTACAACATTACGAGGTGTACCGTAGGCAAATTGATAGACATTCTCATACGATGCTGGATTTCTATCTCGTACTAATCTCTGTACTTGATTTGTCAATTGATTATTAATAGTAAATGTCATATTTTCTGTTGTATTTGGTCCAAAATTTGTAACAAGAGTAGTAGTCGATTGTGGTACACTATGCATGACTGTATCACGTCTACAAACTTCCATCATTTGAACGCTTGCCTTAACATTATTACAATGTGCATAATCCACTAAATGTGATAATGTTGTAAATGGATGTCTTAATGCTTGTGCCGGCTGTATGCGACGCTCTTGATCTATTGTCAACATTCGTTTAAGCAAATCAATAAATTCACGACGATCGACCTTTTCCGCTAGCAATTGACTGGCTTCAATGTCCGTCTGTACATTTACTTGTCCAATATCGTCGAGACAATTGAAGATGTACTTTCGTGCCTCCTTACTCTTAACATTTGTCATAAGCTCATTCTCTTCCGGTGATATTAGACGCCAAAATGGATATGTCGAGTCCTCGTCGCGATAGAAGAATTTTTCTGTTTTACTTGCGCTATTAAGCATATGTTCGGTAGGTAGACCTTGTGTTTGTGATATGTATCTACGATAATAATATATTATATATTAATAAAGTGTCAAATTACAAAAAACCATTTTTAATAACTCACCTGATTTGATCATACTCAGATGAACCAGGATAGAGGGGCCAGCCCAAAAATAATTCTGCAACGACACATCCTAACGACCACATATCGATTGCTTCACAGAAAGGCAAGCCAAGAATAATTTCCGGCGCACGATAATAACGCGATTGTAAGTATGTATTACATACTGTCTTACTAACATGCGATGCACTTCCAAAATCAATCACTTTTACCCTAAAAGATATGATAAAGAATTGGTTTGTTGTTTAGTGGAAAGAAAGGTGAAATTAATGTGAATTTTCAGTTAAAAATACATTTTCTCAGTACAAACAAGCGAGGAATTTGTAAGTACAGTCGTTAGATAAGATAATGTATAAACAAGTACAAATGCAGAACATTTGATTGAGCATTTTTGACGTATTTTCCCAACCGGAAATCTTATCAATATTGATAAATTGTTCTTAAAATTTGAATCTTAAAGGGGTGTGAAAATACAATTTTTAACGAACTTTTTGAATTGAAGTCACATGATTATAGTTTCACACCCCTTGTTGTTTACTTCAAAAGTCTAATAAATTTGCAAAAAAATCAAATAAAAATTTTATATTAATCACCTAGCCAGTAAGTCGACCAGTAAAAATAAACACACAAAAACTACAACCGTTAAAAGGGAAAATGCGCATAAAGTTTTAATAATAATAACGACGATAATCATTTCACTATTTACAAAGAGAAGAAAAACTTGATTCTCCGAAATACATAAGCTTAATAATATTTACCTGTATGGTTGGCGAACGGGATCAACAAGCATTATATTTTCAGGCTATAAAGAGAGATAATATTTATCAGAATAAAAAATATTAAGTACACAAAAAAGCAACTTTTGATGCTTACCTTCAAGTCCGCATGAATCAAACCCAATTGCTTTAGCTTTAACAATGCTGTTAAAACCTGTAAAAAAAATAATAAAAATATTGCATACAATTAATGTTTGTATTCTTATTCAATCAGCTTGTTATAACATTGAGCCATCTGCTTTTAATAGATATGAGAAGAGATTATAAAACAAGAAGAAAGGTTGAAAAGGCTAATAATTAATTTTCAATAACTCTTTTTTTGCAATATACACGTTGGCTTGCACGTATGAATATGAATATGAAGCATTTCTTTTTATAGACTCGGGAGTTTTCTATTAAAAGTGACTTTTTTTTTGTGCTGTCTTTCAATGAACTCCAAAGAAGTTGACTTTTTTTTAAATAAGAAGGAGAGGTTCCGATGTCTTTACACACACTTGGCGTTGTGAGGAATGAAATGTTAATGGACGATGAATGACTCTTAGGCTTTTAATGACTTTATAGACAGTCTGAAAATTCTGAATTTAATTATAAAAAATTGACGTTTACAAAATGGAAATTTTTTGCAAATTCATAAATACGACTCCACGGCGTGACTGTGACGTGGTGGTGACGTATTCAGCAGGTCAGCAGGAACACCCAGCCCGATGCCGGATTTCGGATCGGTTCCGATTAGATGGGAAGTTTTCTTGACTACAATTTGGATAATCCATCCAACATCCAGAACCAAGATGAAGTGATTCTGACAAGTCATACCGAATCCAGCACCAAGTCAGAGTTCCAAAACCGCAAGTCGAGCAATCGACCCAAAATCCGTCACCAGACTTATGTCATTCTGAAATGGTGTACAACAGAATCTGGTATCAAGTCAGAGTCACGCTAGTTCAGGGCTTAATTCCGGATTTCGGATCGATTACCCGACTTGCACTTTTCAATCTAACTTCAATGATAGTCGTCAAAAGAGAAATCCCACATTTCACAGGATTATATCAAGTCCAACAAAAAAATATCAAGTTTTCATACTCAACATCCAAACCGATGACTCATTTAACTTTCAGTAATTTTTAATAACTTTAAGTCAAATAACTGCTATTAAGCTTTTATGGCATTAAAACTTTATGGTGGCCTCAGAATAGTTTTTTTTTACTTAATATGAGAATAACAAAGCAATCAATCGTTATTGATTATTGGATATATTCGCGCTTATTATGATATATAGGAACAAAATATATTGGATTATAGTTAGCAAATATTTATAATGGATTTTTTTGCTTATTTATGTATATCTATAGATATCAATGAGACATGTGGATGTGGACAAAAAGACAGTCGTGATTTCAAAAAATTTCCATAAAGGAACAAGTCAGAGTTGCTAAAACACGGAACTGTCATAGGCAAGAACCGTACAATTTCTTGATAATTTGTATGGTTTTGTAAGAAAAAGCATTTAAATTGTCAAAAACCATACAAATTACCTACAAATTGTAAGGTTTTTACCTGTGACAGTTGCCTGTTTACAACTCTGGATCAAGCTTTTTAATGGAAAGTTTTCAATTCTAGATTTAAATTCTATTCTTTTAATAAATCCACAATAATTAAAAATAATAATAAATCATTACACAAAAAGTATATAGGTTGACATGAAATAATATCAATTTTTTTTGTGACAAAAAACAATTCAGACGAGAAACTTTGCAATAATAAAATTTGTTGGAACTTTATAACTAAAGGGAAAAATCGTGACTCATTCGAGCAACTGCTTTATGGAAAGGAAAGTATATCATGGAATTTTCCTATCAAGCAATTCTTTGGGAATCCCACACTATTATGGATTTTTGTATTTTTTTGAATGCGGTACATTATGCTTCACACCTAGAATCATCAATTGCGCAGTTTTCGGCTTGGGCTTGTTGAGTTTTAAGGATGAATAATGCAAATTTTTTTGGGTTTTTTGGGCAATAACTTAATTTATGGTCATGTTTTATAGAATGTCAAGTCTGAAGATCGATTTCGGACTGGAATAGCAACCCAAACCTAACCTTTTCTGTATTTTCTGCTAAAATTCTATCGATTTTCATATTGACAAACTACGATATAACTGCAAAGTCATGCTCATCATGCAATTCATCAACAAATTATAGCAAAATTCCCTTAAGCCAGTTGTGGACAATCTGTGTGCCGTGACACGCTTGTATCATGTCATGAACCGTTTGCACTGTGCAGTTTTGAGTCTCGAGACTTGTCACTAAGACAGTGGTGGGTAACCTTTGTGATGCGACACACTAGTGTGACGTCAAAAATACATGAAAATGGCATGAACGGCGTATTTATGTGCGGTTTCAGTCTAAGCTAAGCACAAAGCTGCGCCTTGAAAAATGGATCTTAACCACTGCCCCTAAACTCACTATCCACACTAATTACCCTCTCAAAAAACTACAATTTTCACCATTAAACCACAATAGTTGCACGAATACCGCCACTTTAGTCATTCATCATGAGCCAACTTCTCATTGCATACAATTCAATTTTTTTTTTTTTGTTCAACAAAACTACCAATTTTCATGCACACAGTACGGTTCTCTGTACCAAAACAATTTCCACTACACCTCTATCTTAATCTGTTGCATGACTAAATTCTATTTCGTACAGCTCACAATTGTCGTAATTTTTAGTTTTTTTTTCTGTGTGAGTTTGAGAATGTAGCACATCCAAATCTCAAAAAAAAAAAAATTGAATTTTAATCGTGAGATTTTTTATTATTATTGATTTGGGATAGGAGTAGCTTCTGGGTGTTCATATTTGGGGGTGTTGAGGGGTTAGGTCTGTTTGTAATGGGGTTTCAAAGGGGTCATTCAGTCAAATGTTGCCAATCTGGTGACAAAACGACAGTTTATTTAGAGTCAGTGGTGAATTCTGTCATTTTGGGTAGGAATTAGGGACAAACCCCTGTATGAACCTCATTAACTAGCATTAGGGTTCGTCCAAAAATTGCAGGCATGTAGCCTTAGACGTCCTGTAAGGTGCGGCCTTAAACTGGCAAGCCTGCAGGCCTGTACATCTAATATGAGACATGCAGTTTTATCCCAAACCATAATTACCACTTCACATCATTTATGATCGACCCCACCAATTAGAATGAACAGTTCAAAATTAAAAATTAAATCAAAATCCACCCAAGGTGAGGTTAAATCCATCAAAATACAAAAACAAATCTCACGCAGTAAGTAAAAATATCGTTAAAAATAAACCACATTTGGAACCTCTACCAAGACAGTAATATGGACCACCACTTAGTCGTAGGAGAAATGAATCGTATGACAGTAGCAGCGGCGTCATCGGAAAGAGTGAAAAGTCATTTTCTAAACTTTTATATTATAAATTTAGATATTAGATGTGAGATAGCAGAGATGCGATGAGCGAAAATAGCAACAACACACGGCTGTGTTTCTCTTTTTTGTACAACGTAGTCACTCGTCGCTGTACATTATTATTATTATTTAAATATACATGCACAATTGCATTATTCATGTTTTTTTTTATATTCGAATGCAATTGCAATGCAGCACAAAAAAAAAGAAAATGAATATGTAAAAGAAATCGAATCTCCGGGTGATGAACAACAACAATATGGGAAGAGTAGCTGTTATATACTTATATATATATATACGCAAATGAATCCACCTACCTGTTGCAAAATCGGTCTGATGTACTTCAATGGTAATGGCGAAAACTTATTCTGTTTCAGGAAATCATACAAGTTTTGCTCGAGCATTTCAAAGACGAGACATGTATGATTCTTGTGCTGAAAGCATTCGAATGCCCGTACAAAATTAAATTCGTCAGCATTTTCTTGACTAAGGCGTGAGAGTATTGATACTTCAATTTGTCCCTGACGCGCATATGATGGATGATTTTTGAGAATTTTAATGGCAACAATCTCATTTGTGCCTTTTTTCCAACATTTTACAACTTGACCAAATGTTCCGCGACCTAAAAACTCTAAGACCTGGAATGGAAATAACAAAAAAAATTCAAATTAATAATTAGAAATAAGTTTACATTTTGGAGCAAATTCTTAAGCATTTGTGTACATTAGCATAACATAGATTGTGTACGAAATTTTCATCGTTTCCATTTGAAGGCTTTTGTATCGTACGAAGAGTTTGTTGAACTTTATTAGACCTGCATTTTCCAATTCAGCATTATTTTTTTGGATGTTTTTGTTATTTTTTTTATTGTTGCTTTTTCATTTTCGTAAGCTAGATTTCCACATACTTTTCATTCATTTGTATTTTGAGCTGTTACAATTTCATTGTTAGGCTCGAAATCGATTTTAGGGCTTTTTTTCGTATTATGGCTTATGCTGAGTCGAAAAAACAAAAGGAGAGGAAAAGAATATGGAAATAAAAATGAATGTCTTGTTAAGTTCCATTTTTTTTATAGAGAGCAGTATTGAGGTAAGAATTTTAATACAAAGTGAAATTATATAGTGTGGTTGTAAAATAAAAAGCGGCTGTTGGAATCGTTGAGCGAAAAAAAAATTAACACAACTTTGAATGAAAAGAAGTAAAAAAAATTCAAAAGAAAGGTTTTTAGAAGGTGAACTGCGATAGAAAAAAAGAGATTGGGAAATTTGACAAGATTGTCTGCGAATGTTGATGAATTGAGCGTATTAGCATAATTGAATTATTTTGTGGGACAAGTAGAGAAAGAATGGGTTTCAGTGGTTACTATGAACTATTCGTTTTTGAATAATTAACGAGCTTTAACAAACTATTCATTTGAATTATTTAACGGTCTTTTGTAATTTTGAATTTTTATCGAAATTTTGATTTTATGAATGAATCATTTTTATAAATTAACGATCTTTATAATTTTGAAATTTAACGAACTTCATTTGAAAAATTTAACGATCTTTAATTATTTGAATTGTTTACCGGTCTTTATGATTTTAAATTTTTAACGAACGTGAGCAATCTTTATTTATTTTAATAATTTAACGACCTTTATGATTTTGAATTTTTAACGAATTTTATTCATTTTACTACCTGAACGGTTGCGATTTTGAACATTTAACGAGCTTTATTCAATTAAATTTGTGCTTTATTTTTTTCAAAGAAATTCTTAATTTTAAGTTTAAAGCAAGCTTCCAAAATTGAAGATTCTATATAAAAATTCAATAAATTTCCAGTTACCGTTACCTATTTCAAATCCAATTTCAATCAAAACATAATTAATTAATCTTCAATCTTTCATCACTCTCAAAAAAAGCCTCAAAAAATCTGAATCAGATTAGCACAAATCATTGTCAAATAGAAGATTGCAATTCATCTATTTATTCATGTCAAACCAATCACTAAGACTGATAAGCATGACTAATCAATTTTGTTTGCGTGAAAAATTAATCGGCAAAAACTTCTTTTTTTTTTGTGTCATTGTTAAAAAACTTTTTAACTGTATTTTAAATTACAAATGAATTGAATAAAAGATTAATAAACAAACTTATTCATAAGATTCAATCACAATTGTTATCTCATCTTTTAGTCAATTTACATCCTATAAATATGTTGATTTCCTTCAAAAATTGCACATTATATAAACAAAAAATTGTTTTTGTGATAGCAAATGCACAACTTCTGTGTACAAAATTGAATTATTTGAAATGTTCGAGTTTAAAGGCAGTCATAGACATCAAATTAGATTGAATCAGCAGCAAAACAAGGCGCTAAAGAGACAGTTGGTTTCAAAATGTTAATGCTCTATAATTTTCGCCATTTACATCTTCCCTTTTTTCTTGCTTCCTCTCAATCAACCGCTCTAGCTTCTTTTCTTAATAAACAGCAAGCCCAACAGACAGACTTTATCGATAACTTCTTTTTCTTTAATTAAACTCGTCGTTTTTTGTTGCTGTTTTTCCATTTTCAAAAACACATTACGTAAATTCATTTAGTTTATTTCTCTCCGTGCTGTCTTATTCAGCACAGTTCAGCACAATTCAGCTCAGCTCAATAATTTACTTTTTATTATTGCTAATATAAAACTTGAGATATATACGAAGGAACTTTTAGACTCGTCATCAATATAATCATCATCATGACTATCATCATCAACGTCAGTTGGACATTGTATTGATGCACAGACGACGACGAAAACAACAACAAGGAAAAAATATTTTTTGTAAAGTAATGCGACGTTGCCAAATTTTCTTAAACCATGCCATGTTAAGCACTCAATCATTATGTTTTGTGTTGTATGGTGCGTACAAAAATATACATAATGCTTCTTATGCTGTCTGTATGTGTGTCTAGTGGTCTTGGTTTACTCTTCATTATGGTCAATATAATATATACGTGATATTTTGTTTCGGAATTTTTTTAATCTTTATATTTTTTTTGTTGTTCCTTCATTTTTTTGTGACGTTACATTAAGAAGCTATGAAAGTCGCACGTAGACTTCTTTTCGTCTTGGTAAGGTTTTTGTTATTTAAAAAAATAACATATACGTATATATTTTTACACAATTCTCTCGAAATTGAAAATTATGAAATTCGATTTTTTTTTTGTGTGTTTTTCATATTTTTTTAAGATTGCAATCAGCAAAGGGGAATTGAATAGAATATTATTAGCAGCACAACAGCTACTTCAAAATTTTTGAATTTTTTTCTTTTTTTCTCTCATTTTTATTTCAACGATCAATGAAATTATTGAAGCATTTCGCTCGATAGCTGACTGGTTGATGTTTATATTATACACCTCGGTATGCATGTAGACGAGAAATTGAGTTTTTTTGGGTCTTTAAGCGACACTACATTCTGCCGTTCACTCTCAATATACTTAATAATAATGATAATAATAATACTTTATTTTGTTCAATTCCCCTTACCGGGCTTGTATGTTTTTAACGTCTTTTTGGTCGGGTATGAGCAATATGTAGTCTGTTTGACTGTTTTTCCCATCAAATGACCTTAAATTTTCGTTTTCTATTAACGCTAATGAATGGAAAAATTTCCGAAATGACATTCTTCATGTAAACAATAGACCAACGGAGTTAAGTTGGGGAATTACGTAAGTTTTGTTGATGAAACGGACAGTATTTCTTGGAAATTTTGATGAAGAATTCTCTGATTTTTTATTTTGTGTAATTTACTGGTATTCAGCACTGTTCCGCGTAATTTATTTGTATTCTCTTCAATGTGCCACAATTTGCCATAGTTTCACTTTAATTAACACAATTCAGATGAATTTTTAATTACTTTGACTTAGTTCACTGATGTTTTTTTCATTTATTCGGCTCTATTTTTGTCAATTTAAGCTTTATTTTCAATTTATTCAATTGATCAGGATTATATGGAACATTTTTGCAACATCATTGAATTAATTCATCACTAGTAACTATATTTTAGACTTTAAAACACATTTTAATCACAATTTGTTCCGATTTTGCACTGTTTACTGAGATTTTTCTATTTAGTTCAACACAATTCAGCGAAATTCACCACTACTCAGCTAAATTCACCACAATTTAATTTAATCAGCACTATTCAGCACAAGAACATTTGTTTACATAAAGAAAATTACACAAAATTCCCAGAATCTTAACTAACTTATCAATATACAGCATTATATTGCTGTAAATTATGAATATATATAATTTTCTGTCATCTTCGAGCCAGCTTTAAATAAATTATTAAAACCAGCGTCGCCTGTAAGCCAATTTACGATGAAATTTCATACTCATTTATATCTGTACACATACAATTTGTCTTGGCTTTTTTTTTCTTTTTTAACGAACTTGCTCCGAACGTGATCAAACATGATATATAGACAACGACACTCACCTCATATTGACTTGATTGTGAATATAGCACTTCATGCTGTACCAATTGATAATCACCATCAGCACTACTGCTCGATCTTTTACTTGTTGTTTGATTTGTTGTATTTCCACTCGTTCCAGCATTTGTGCCATTAGCGACTTTAGAATGCGCTGTCTTGGAACCATTCGATGGTGCACCCATTTTTGATGTTTGTTGTTGCGTTTTTGTTGTTGAATTCAATGTACTTGTTGTGCTGATAATAGTCTATATAGTAAAAAAAAAAGTTTATGAAATTTAAAAAACTTCTTATTTTTAAATAATATTTTTTTCGTTAGAAACTTACTTGGCTATCAACGCAACCACAATCGCAACCCGCATCAGCTGTTGTTTTTGTAGGGGAGAGAAAAGAATAAAAATCGTTAAATTTTCCCATATATTTTAGAAATATTGATGTATAGTCTTGGGGTAGGAATACAATTTAACTGTTTAATTGGAAATAAAAATTGTAATAAAATTTTGAAGACACGACTAACTGGCAATAGTGTCGATGTGTTAACCAAAAGGGAACAAGTAGGAATAAAATATTTTTCAATTTCCCTTCGAGTAACGAGACAATTTCATTACCAAGGCAAATTGTGAGAAGAAATCAAATACGAAGAAGTGGAAAAAGTAAAGCAATTTTCCAGGCATTTTCCGTTCGTTACAAATCAAATTATTAGAATTTTTCAATCATATTACGTGTTGTAATAGAAATGTATACGGATTCAGAATGTGTTAATCGCAAATGGAACTTTTTTTTATGGAATGCTATGTAGATAACGTAACATGATGAAGATGATGATGCCACTCGTCAGTTGTCAACTTGTACTTATATAATAATTTTTATATTTTTTCATGAGCGTCGCATAACAATTTTCTTTAATCAATAAATATATAATGTAACTAGAGTGGGATGCTCTGTCGGGCATAACTTTGGTTTTTGTGTAATTGCTTTTAATAATGCAATTGTTGACATAATTTCTGATGAGTTGTTTTAACGGATTTTTGAGATTTAAAAATGTTGTTTTTGTTTTGATGAGTTTAACGAACTTTTTCAATTTAAATTTGATGTTTTTTTGTTTTTGAGAATTCAAAATGTTTACTGGTTTTCAGAAATTTAAATTGTTCGCCGATTTTCTGAAGTTTTAAAATTATAACGGTTTTCTAAAATTCAAATTTAGGTAGTTTTTTAGTTTCTAAAATTCAAAAGTTTCAACGGTTATCAGAAATTCGAAACTTCTCCCGATTGTGAAAAATTCAAAAATCTCAAAGGCTTTTAAAAATTCAAAATTTTTAACGTTTTTCAAAATTTTAAATTATTTTTGCTCCTAGAATCCACAATAAACTTTCGTTCAGTTACTAACCCGCAAAATGACAAACAATATAAGAATAACTATATAACAATAATAAAATATTGTAATTGAATATACACAAACATGTCTACAGTCGTCGTTAATTGACTTTAAAGACTTGAAAAGGGATACTCCTTAGTAAATAAAAATAAATGTCATTGTAAATACGAATGTAAAATTTTTCTCGTCTTTACAACTTTATTTTGTACAAAACAAAAAAAAATCACCAATTTCTGTCATCGTCTAAGGCCAGGCAATTTGTCTGCGCAAAAACAAACAGATATAGAATCGAAATTTTTTTTATGTAATTGAAAGTTCAATTAACTTTGATAATAGATTATCATATGACGCACATGGTACTTGTTGATAACGCACACACATTTTTCTATCCGTAAAGTTTAATTTATTGTGAAAAAACAACAACAACAACATTAAGCCCTTCCTCATGAGTGGCTAATGTGGCAAAGACGATAAATTTTTGCGCCATATTCATTATCATTTTGATAACCTTTTCTTACTTTACATTTATATATTTTTAATAATTCTCATCACATAGTCAGTCTTGTTCTTGCCTCTTGTCGTTCAAAATCAGAGTTGCAAAAAAAGACAACTGACACAGTCAAAAACCGTACAATTTCATAATAATGTGTATGATTTTTTTTTTATAAAACCATACAATTTATCAAAAAATTGTACGGTTTTTGCCAGTGTCAAGTGCATGATACAAGCAAAAACCATACAATTCCATAATAATGTGTATGGTTTCTTACAAAACCATAGAAATTGTAAGGTTTTTGCCTACGCCATGTGCCTGTTTTGCAACTCTGAACTTCAGATGCTGATTAAAAACAAGAAATCAAGTTTAAGACTATGGACTTAGCAACTACATACAAAAAATGGAAATAGTACACCCAGTGTTCATTGGCAATTGATTGATAAGCATTTTTTTTGTTGTTGTTGTCGGCGATAGCTGTAGAACCATGCGGTAGGGACTTTAATAATGCCATTTATTATTATACTGGAATAATCTGTGAACGTTTGTTGATTAGAGTGTAGAGAAAATTAGAAATTCGTGATAAAAATGTAAGAAATTCTGTAGATTATAAATTTAGCATCCATCAGACGAGAGGATTTTTTGATAAAGTCAACCGTTTCTTGAATATTTTTTAATTTTTTTTTTTCCTTTTCGTCGTTGTTTTTGTCATTAATTTATCATGTCTCGTTCCAATCATTATTAATGAAAATTAGCTTTATTGATGGATCAATTAATTTTCTATGCTAATTTTACTGTTACTAAGGCAGACGTGGGCAACCTTTAATTATTCGCGGCGCCTTGGTGGTTAGACTATACTAAAACCCTACACGGTATACGGTTTTAGACGATTCCAATTAATTTTGGTGACACATTATTGAACCTCAGCTCACAGGTTGCCCAAAACTATACTAAGGGGTACACAAGTATGACAAAATTGTGTAAAATATGCGTAATTCCATTTTTGTAAATTATATTTACTCAAATTTCATACCATATTGATAAAAATTCATGATAATGTCTAAAGATAATGACTCGACAAATTTTTCTCTAAATATGAGACTTAAAAACCTTTAATTAAGAAGATTTCATCATCATCCAGCCACAATAATATTCAATTTGCTGTTATTTAAGTTACATGACTGTAAATGGCAACAGTAAATGATTTATTTTGTTGCAATTGTATTTAAAAACCATTTAAAGTGTGAAAATGTTGCTGGAATTGTGGAGTTATTGTATGGATTTTTTTTTATTTTTGCAAAAGGAAATGGTAACAGACAGCGTAATTGTTGTAGTTTATGTAAAATTATTGAGAATTTTCATTCGAATGCGTATGAAAGAATTACTTTTAAATACATCCAAATACGTACGTAAGAGTTACATATGAAAATGTACGTAAAACTTACAAATGATAACGTACGTAAGACTTACATATGAAAACGTACAGTAGACTTACATATGAAACCGTACGTAAGGCTTACATATGAAAACGTACGGAACACTTACATATGATAACGTACGTAAGACTTACATATGACAACGTACGGAAGACTTACATATGCTAACGTACGTAAGACTTACATACGAAAACGTACGTAAGATTTACATATAAAAACGTACGTTCGATATGTAAAAATTAAGAATCTGTAAAATTTCTACGTAACCGTTACTTTGATACTTTATACACAAAATTACATTCATAAAACAAAACAATCTTCAATTTAATTATAAAAAAAATACCTTTTTTCAATCTACTTTATTAATTATTTACTTTATTAAGTTTCTGATAACATCAGCAAAAATCTTCTTCGAAATATGTCCATAAAACCCACAAAAAACATCAAATGAATTAAAAATATAACCTCAAACCCATGTAACACAAAATGTCGACTATAATATTTTTTTTTTCATTCAAAATTTAATTAAGATAATTAAATAATTTTTTACACATCATGTTTATTTTGACTTTAAGTCAACTTTTTCAGCACATTAAAGAAGTTTTTCTTTAGTTTTTAAAAGATTCTTTTTTAAATTTTTATTTTTTAAATTTTTTTAATGATTTTTATTGAAATTTAAATTTTTTTAGTTAGTCGACCATTAAAAAGTGAAAATTTTGCTTTGCAGAAATTGCCAACAAAAGAACTTTTATTTTTTGTCACAATAAACGAATTAAGCAGCACAAAAAAAAGTGTAATTTACGCATTTTTATAGATAAATAAATAAAAAAAAATTAATAACATTACTTGTGAAATAAAAAAGAAGTAAAAAAAAAACGTTCTCGTTTCACATTTACACACACGTGTTGTTTTGCGAATCATCACATTGTACGTATACATAGTTAAGTATACACACATCTGCACAGACCGCACTATACACATGAAAAAAATATAAAAAATATTCGCTGAGTATTTAAAAACACGAGTCGCATAAAGGCAGTGCCAGTGTTTTAAAAATAACTATAAATGAACAAAAAAAAAAAAAGTTTCACAAAAAAAATGAAATACAAGTTGCTAAATTACAATTTTTCCATGACATTTCAATTCCAATGCCCTGCTTCACACCGCAACCTTTTTTTTTAATACTTAAACTTTATTTTTAATATTCATTCACAGTCAAAAAAAAAGAGCAAGAAGAAATGAAAAATTTCACTTCTGAGTCGAGTGAGATCTCTCGTTTGAAGAAAATTGAAAATAAGTGAACAGTTTAAGATAAGATTGTTGTGTATTATGAGATGATTGTGACTGTTATCAACTTAGTGACACAAAGTCGGAGTTTTTTTTTGTATTTTTGTTTTCTGAGAAGAAATGGCGATGAATAACAAATATTTGAGCACTAACGATGATTTTCATATTTTTGTTAAATTCCCGAGCAACACAGATGAAACAGGAACCGCCACGAAGCTTATTAGGCTACAGATACTCTTTTATTGCCACAAATTGGAAGTTGACACAGTTGGGCGTCATTATGGCTGCCAAAAATATGCAAAAATGGAAGCCGCAGACGTTTAACAGAAGCAACTTCCATTTGGAACTAATACAAGAGGTTTAGCGAAGCCTTAAGAGCTTCGTGGCAGACTCTTCTTCATTTGTGTCGCTCAGGTTAAACAGAATTTGATGTTCATAATTATGTGTCACTCGGAACTTCAAACGCAAAAATCGAATTTAATTTTTTTTAAAACAAATTCTGACAAGACACCAAAAAAAAAAATAAATTAAAATTCATCAAAGTTTACTGCAATAAAAAAATAAATTTTTTGTTATGAATTTTTTAAATATTTTCTATACATATTTATAGCTTCACGATATTTGCGGTCTGTGTTCCTTCAATGTCACACAAGAATTCGAACAAAAAAAAAATATAATTCATGAAAAATAACCAAAATAAAAATTAGAAAAGGCTTCGTATTATTGAGAATTGGAATGAGGCGCATTTAATATTCTATAAGCTGTATGTCTAGTACAGTCATGGGCAACCTGTGTATCGTGACATGCTAGTGACTCCTAATGGAGATGGAACAATATATTCTGTTGCTTAAAGGTGCGCTGAATTGAAATGTCCAAAAATCTAGCCACAGAGTTGACTTGACTGTTGCTTTAGACCAGATTGCATCGAATGAGGCTTGAAGACAGAGTCACACTGACCTGGGATCGGATTATCGGCCGTGCCCCTTCCGGGTATATGAAGCATATTGCAGTGTCTCTAAGAACCAGTCAAAAGCATTATGCTTCAAGCATAACATCGTCAAGCTGATGGTTCTATGGATCAATTTGAGAATCGAACCCATGTTCTATTGATCACTAACACCATCACTCTACATCCTAGGTCATCGACCCGTGAGAAAACAGATGACAATTTTCATTCAAAATATCTGACTTAAAATCATCAACAAAAATTGAAATCGACTCGACGTCAAGCTCTGATTCCAAGTATTTACCACAGCTTATATACCCAACCAGCCAATCACACTCTACAATCAAGTTCAACTCTTTTGACAAAAACAACAGCCAAAAAAATATTTCCTAATTCCCAAATTATATTCTCATCAAACCACTATCGCATCCGACTAAGTATGGACCTCGAACATTTACTAGCGATAATATATTTTGAATAAATTAACGAAACAACATTCGATTATAGGTTTTAACTGTCTGAGCACACCAATAAGGAATGGCGTGATGTATACTAATGTGGAAAACCCTCTCTGTCATCCATGTTTATGCCTTAATACGTTCACTATGTCTTGTTATATATTTATAAACATTTTTTTGTGCGTATTGACGTAAATTTTTATGTGAAACTAGTGCTTTAAACTTAATTTTTTCAATTCGACATGAAGCTTCAGTCTCAACAACAAATCTCGAAATCTCCAATAACTTCTCACCTCTATCAAGGTTAAAATTGTGTTTTTTAGGAAAAGTTAAATCATTGAAAATGTTATTTTGTGTGTAAAACAAAGGCGAAACACAAAATCGTTATTGGTGATTATTATGCGCACCCTGCCTATTTTTTGCTTGCTCAAGACATCTATTTAGATGGTATGGAATGAGAGAAAATGTTACCCTTAGTTGTAGAAAAGCAAAAAAATTTGTTTTAAACTGAATATTCACACCCATTAGTCGTTAATTTGTTTCTCTTTTTTTTCTCGCTTTCGTCATTTTCAATATTTTATGGCAAAAACAAAAATAAAACAAGCTAGCATCAGAGTCGCCATTTCTGTGTCTTATCTAGTGAATGACGCGTTGTCATTCTTTATTTAAAACAATAAATTGGCAATTTTTTGATGGAAATTTAACGGCATTTTAAAATTCAAATGTTAACGGCTTTTTCATATTCAAATTAACCAGCTGTTAAAAATTCAAATTTCAAAGGGCTCAAAACTGCAATCATTAATTATTCATAAAAACAAATTTTTTGAAAATTCAAATTAAACGGCATTTCAAAATTCAAATTTCAAAAGGGTCTACAACTACAACTGCAATTAAAAATCATAGTTAACATTCCCTCATCATTGTTTTGTAAATAAAATTTCTAAATACAACAACAAAATATTAATTATATTTGAAATTGCACATCTAAGAGCTATAAAATCTCTAAGTAACTAACTTAATTACCCACTAAATGAACCATCCAGACGAAATTGCTCATGAATAACTCATCATTTGAAAGGAATAATCAGCAACAAAGTTAATAATGTTATTTTGTTTTTTTATGGAAGCGAAACAAAAGTAGTAAGTACAAATATAATTAAATTTATGTTCTGCAAACAACAATGTATTGAAAAATATGTAGAACGCAGTTATCAATAATGATTGTTACTTCCAAGAATCAATAATTCGGGCTTTACTCTTGGGGCATGACATAATTGTACATTTATTAATTTATTAAAGACGCAACTTTCGAGGAATCAAGTCTTTTTCTTGAATTAATAAGGTTCTTCGTTGTTTCATTAAAATTTCAATATTTAATAAAGAGAAAACGTAATTAATGTCAAAAAAAAAGTATTTCATACACATTACCCTGAGAAAGCACATAATGACTGTAAAATTTCCTATTGTATGTAACAGTCAACGACAACAGACTTACAACTATAGAAATGTGAAAATGCAATATAATAATAATGATAATGTGCCCTTTTTTTATTTCATCGTAATCATATATAATGCATACATAACTTCATAAATTTCATTTAAGTACTTATAAGCTTCTGCAACATATCAAACGGAACAACAAAAAATAAGTAATGAATAACGAACAAAAATCTTTGAGGAAGAGAGTTCTAAGAAACTAGTCAAGTGTGTTTTTAAGTGAATTCTCAGTGTAAACGATATGATTTTTAATTGTATATTGACATTTTGTCTGGTTTTGAGAAATAAATTGCTTTAAATTGACTTTTAAAGTAGAATCTTTAAGGACTGGGTTTTGTATTTTTGGAATAATAATTAATTGGTGTTTATTTAGCTTAATTTGATATTGATGCACTTAGATTGAGGTCTTTTGGGTAATATTAAGGTTTAGTTAACGTTTAGTTCATATTTCGTAAGTAAGACTTTATTTTTGTAGATTTTAGCTTGTAAACAAACAATTTGAATGTATTAGAGTTTCTGACATAGCTTGACAAGATTGACTAGTTACTTAGCTCGATCTGTCTGTAAAAAGAAGTGCTGCATCATTAAAAACAGGTTAATTTAGAATCTTTAATCCACATTGCCTAATAAAAGTTATTAAATAAAGCTCTAACCCACAAATCAGATCCTTGGATGACATTGTTCTGATTTGATGCAGAATTCAGTTTAAATCCGTCATCATATTAGGTTCTTTAAGTCACAATCCTTCCAGTCAACACCACAAACAAACCTAGAACTCATCACATTCTTAACAACTCCAATCAATTCTAAATGCGCAAACAGAATCACAACACGAACTAGTTTTACAACTTAATTTTTTTTCAATATTCTCTTTTTTTCATATTTCATAAATTGATTCACTGCTATTCAACATAAATTAATAAGCAGTCTTACCAACGACTTAACTCTATCTGTATATATTGACGATAATACTAAATGCTATAGACTTAGTCGAGCAACGTTGCTAACGAAAAAAAAAGAAGTAATACAAAATGGGATATAAACTGAATTAAAACAGAAAAAGAGAGAGAATATCAAGTTGATGATTTCTTACTTGTGCAGCGTTGCCGGTTTTTGCTAAATATTTTTCATTTTTATACATTTCAATGTGTTCAATTTACACAGTCGAGAAGAAAAAGCTACAACAAGGCCTGTGTACAGCAAAAATACAATTTTTTGTATGGCTTAGTGGCTTGAAGAAAAGTTGGTGCTGAAATTGGCACAACCAGAAACATCAAAGTTCAACCAACACTGAATATCATTGCAGCACTTCAAAAAAAATCTTTTTATTTCTTTTCTTCTCAATATTTTGTTGTTGTTGTTGTTAACGCTCTTGTTTTTCCATAGCTGGAAATTGAAATGAAATAGTACATAATGGTTGGGTAAAGAATTGTGTCGCAATTCATTCAAACAACAAACTAAAGTAACTAGATGGATTTTGATGGAAATGAAACAACAAGAAAAGGGCAATCTTGAGGTTTCTTATAACTAGTAAAATGCAACAATTGTGTTTCTTTTTAACTTTCATAACTTTATTTCTTTTTTTCAAAACAGAAACAGCAAAACCTTTTCTTCAGAATTCTTCATTCAGCCATTATGGCTTGAAATAAGTTAAAATGTAATGAAATTCAGTAGAAGTTAATATGTAATACACCCGTGTCCAAATATGTCTATGGTTTAATATAATGAATGAGTTACTTCTTTTTTTCATATTATTTAGATTTCCTTAATGGAGAACACAAAATGTCAAGAGCTTTTTGAGGCTTCTGGATTGACGTATTACTTTGGTTTTGTTTTTAATTTTGTAATCGCTTTTTTTTTGTTTTCTTTTTTTGCGTATTAAGTCATAGAATTGACAAAGTTCTTGTAGATTGATAGGTATTTGAAGAGTAAATTGCATTGATTTTGCAAGGAGATGTGGTGGCGTAGTGTCTAGAGTGTCGACTCATGGTTGGCATGAAATGTCAAACGGCCCTAATGATCCAGGTTCGATCCCAGGGAAAATCGAGTCAGAGTCAAGTGTTTTTTCACTGTGTCTTGTTACATCAACTTAGTTTTTGTGTTCGCGACACATAAATTGTGACAAGTTACTTAGCATTCATATACTTTGGGCCCATGCAACTGTGCCAAGTGAGCGCAACTGAGCCACGTGAGCTCAACTGATCTAAGTGAGCGCAACTGTGCCTAGTGAGCGCAACTGTGCCAAGTGAACTCAACTATTCCAAGGGAGCGCAACTGTGCCTAGTGAGCGCAACTGTGTCTAGTGAGCGCAACTGTGCTAAGTGAGCGCAACCGTGCAACAAGCTCTTTTTTCAATTTATGATGCTTAATATCAAACTCAATACAAACTACAATTCATTCTACAAATTCTAGCCCATAGATTCCATTCCAACAGAAATTCTGGCACATGAACTAACTTTAAAATCTCGACAAAAAAAAAAAAATTAGACCAAAACCATAAAAATTCTATTACAAATAATTTGTTTGTAAAAATTCTTTAACACAATTACTATCACTTATAAATATTTTTTCCAAAGCAATCAAAGTTCTCATTTCTTTTCCGCTCGTAAAAAAGTTGTTATAAAATTGTTTTTAATAAGCAATTATCAAGTTGTGTCTTGAGTCTAATATTAATTTAGATAAGAAAAACGGAGGGACGATTATAACTGTGTAGAAACAATGCGAGGTGATTGAGGTAAGAGCTTATTTATAGAGAATTGTTGAGTGACTGAAAAATGTCAACAATTTCCATGAAAAAATTACATAAAAAATTTTTAAAAGTTGATTAGCTTCATGAGTTAGGCATAGGTCATGATCCGAAGACATTTAAGATTATTAATCATAATCTACGTTAGAAGAAATGGCAAAAATCCAAACATAATTGACTTTGAATCATTCATTAAACTATTACGGAAAGATTTTCAATCTTGAATAACTGTAAACATCCAAAAACAGAAGACTAAAGGAACTTCTTAAGCGAGTATGCAATTTAAAAAAAGAGATTTTTTGAAAGGTAGTCGAACAATAAAATCCAATAAATATCTTCATGACTAACTTGACTCATTACGTGCGTGTGTATCTTAATTTTTCGTAAATAATAACTCAGGCCATATTCAGAGTTCTCCAAGTCATCGTATTCGACATCATGTATGCCGTACACCTTTATATTTTAAGTAGAAAAGTTGCTTTTGATTTTGATTTTTTTATTTTTTATTAATTTAGCATTGCATTATGGATATAAATACAAGTTGTTATTGAACCGCTTTTTTTGTGTTGTTGTTGTTGCCTATCGACGCGAATTGTTGTGAAACTGGGGTGCCCGAGTTGAAAACGTCGAATAAATGAATATGTATGAAAAAAAAAACAAAAAATTTCTTCACACAGACGTTCTCTCGCTCTCAAATATAGTTTTATATATACTTTTTTAGTGGATTTTTGAAAAAATGGGGCTTTTTAATACACTTTGATCGGATGGCTGGACAAGGGACGAGATATCGACAATCAAACCTTTTAGAATGCTCTAGTTTGATATATTAGCTTTGTGCCATTGAGTTATTGCGATATTTATTGGTCTGGAAGCGCAAAATTATCTATTTGCATGTTAATTAATGATTTTTTATTAAATATGACAAAAAAAAAAACATTTTTAAAGCGTTGCTTTCAGAAAATTTAAACTTTTATCTACCGTTATAAAGTTTGAATTCTAAAAAGTCGTTTTTTGAAAAAATCCTTTAAATTTAAGTAGAAATGTTTTTATTTCATTAATTACTGATGGTTAGAACAATAATGCGCTGAAGTCGCTCCAAAAGGTCGAGGACTTTTGTAATTTTTTTAAATTTCAAACATATTTTTTTCGATATTTTATTTGAGCCTATTCGACGTTTATTTAATCAGTCTCATGTTTTTCATTATATTATTTTATATATTTAAAAAATAAAAACGTGTTGATGTGTATGTGTGTCTATCTACATCGACAAAAATCTTTGTGGATATGTGTGTGCATAAAAATTATAAAAAAAATAAAAAAAAACAGCAACACATAGCAAGAAAAATAAAATAAAAACCACGAAAACGACAAACGGAAAACTTATAATTTAATGTTATTTTCATTTTTTTTACTCTTAAAAACACGTACATACATGAAAAATTTACATTAAAGTTAACTAAAGCAGCTTTATCAAAAAAAAGTGGTTTTTCTTGCAATGAAAGACAAGAGAAGAGAAAATAAAGAAACTCTCGCACCACACAACTCAAAAAGAAGCAGTTTCGGTCTGAAGTAAAATAATAATAAAAAAAAACTTGCGGGCCCATTGTGTTTTCACTTCAAAAATATATATATATACAACATTATGTTATTACCAAAGAGAAAATGCTTTCGAAACATGGAATTTGTAAAATTGTAAATGGCTCTCAACTCTCGACTCACCATTCCGAATCGTTATTTACTAATTAAAACGAAAACTGCGTCGATGATTATTTTTACACTTCTCTTAGCTAAGCCAAAGTACAAAATCATTGACTATATGAGAGTGAGACTGAAGGTATTAAGTAAATACAGAAATAAGATGTTGAAAATCCTAGTGTTATTTAAGGATTTGAGCGCATTTTTGTTCTAATGATCAGTAATTGATTAGCATATAACTATCCAATCATTACAATTTCCCACCTAGTCGCTCTAAGATCCATTTTGTTATTTAACGTATTTTTACAATTCAAATAATTTCAACGTCTTTGAAAAATTCAAATTTAGTCAAAAAAAAAAGTTTATGACAATGAACTAAAAATTAAAAAAAAACGGTCAAAAGATTTTTGAAAAATTAATGATCAAATTATTTTTGAAAATTAACCGTCAAAATAAATTCAAACTTTTAACGAGGGGCTATTTTCTAAGGGAAATTTTCTAACGAGGTTTGTAAATAAATTGAAAGAATTCTTTTAAAAATCATTAATTAAAGCAGTTAAAGAAAGTTTTAAGCTACCAAATCAAGCGATAAGTCAGTAACTCGATAGAACTGAGATAGCAGCAGTGGCTAGTGTGTCGGCCTAACACTCGGATTTCGAGTGCTTTTTCACTGTTTCTATTCAAATCAAGTTATTAGAAACTCTCTAGGATGTCTGGTGGCTGAGATCTCGTGCCTCTCCCATCCAACCAGCTGATCAAAATGAAATTATAACCATCATTTCTTACAAAAATGCTTAAAAATATAATATTGAATAAAGTGTGTGCCAATACTTTTAAGACGATTCGATCACACATCATCAACAGAAAAAAAGGCAGTCATTATTGATCATCATCAATGATAACGATGAGAGAAAAGTATTTCAAATGTTATTTCTACTTCATCCACATCTACAGTCGATGGATATCGAACATTTAGTACGAAACTTATGTGAAGGGTTTCACAAATTATGGTTTATTTGATTAAGAGTCCATGATGAAATGAGAAAATGAACGTCTTATATGTAGATACGATGAAGATGACGGAGAAGAAAAAAATATCGAATATTTTATGCGACTACTGTAGCATTAACTGAGAATCTTATGCATATTATTGCTTCTATTGCTTCATTTCGGATTCTGAATAGACTTTGACAGAGACCCAAAAAATTGTAGAAGTTTTCTTCGAGATTATTTGACATGAATTTAATAAGACATGTAGTACAGGGTACAGTAACACGATTGTGGACTTAAAATTTTAATAAAAATCGTTATTCAAGCAGAAATAAGGATAATTTAAAGCTCAGATTAAAGTTTTTGCAAACATTGAATGCTTCAGGGTATCCCGAGCGGTACGGCATACTTGAGTAGCATAGAACTAGATATCAACTGGACATTAACTTGCCATGAAGTATTTAAAACGTATTTTTGCTCACTCTGGATAGCCGCAAGCTTGACTATTGTCGTGAACATGATGGCGATGCCTAAAAATGATCCAAACTATTGCTGACGGCACCAAAACTCAGATTCCCCTTCAAGGAAGTCAATCTAAACTGCCATAAAGTCAGCTTTAAGCTCTTCTCCCTCCAACTCTCAAATATTAGACATAATATGTTTATAACTCTATAGCTAATAAGATTTAAGACCATATAAATGTTTATGCATGTTTTTGATTAGTTCCTTACAATGCCAACACAAATTTCATGAACAAGAAGTCCGTTGAGCGCATGTTTATAACATATTACGACTAATATCAAGCCATGATTGAATATGAACCCTTAGAACTAACAAGAAGTGTATTGGATGTTTGATTAGGTAATTGCAGATCCACTGAGTTGGTTGATATGCCGTATGTAATTCCCAGAATACGTTCAATTAGTGCTTTTGGTGGGTTAAATTTAATTGACATCATTCGGTTGCCTTTTTTATGATTTTGGTTAATTTTTCGCACTTGTTCAAGCTGTTTAGTTATTAATAATCCTTATTTGCCATTAATACGTGCCAACAAGCATGTAAATTCAATAAAAAACTGCTTAACTCGTAGCTAAATAATTAAAATTATATTCCTGTCTAGCTTCTTTAACAGATGTACATTATGACCATTCCAAGAATTTCGCAGCTATTGCGTCATATTTTGTAAATTTTACAGTCGCAGACCTTAATTAAAAGACAAATTTAATCACTTATTCCACCAGCTATAATATTAAAAACTAAATTGAATTCCGTCTTTAATGGTGAAGAAATAAATATTTTGTACAGAAATAAGGTGTGACCAATAGACAACTTTTAGTAAAATGTCAACTAAATTGCCTGCTGAGAATTGCTATACTTTATTTTATTTCTATATTTGTAGAGTTGAATTCAATCTGATCAGTATTGAAATTCTTTGCAGTAATTAATAAGTCAGTGACTTTAGTTTACAAGGATATTTTGCATCTTAGATGCTCATTTAAGCAAATACGACTGAATTTTAAAAGTTGAACTCGAAGTTGACTCGGTTTTTGTATGAAAAAGTCTATTTGAGTCGAATTCAAGCTCTGATTCTAAGTTTGGATCTTAGTTTGAATCTCAAATCATCCAGAATGGACAAAATTACGTTAAAACTAGTTGTTAGCAGCTCAATATCCAGTTAATGACTAGTTCCAAGTTTAAATGTTACAGTCAATCTATTCAAACTCCAAAGTCATGCTCCTCAAACTCCAATATCTCTAGAAACTCCCTAAAACCATTTACATCGTGTGCTTATTACCAGTGACTTATTGAATTTCACGATTTTCCTTTTAAATAAATCACAAATATTGATAATAGTGCAACGAAGTTCCTTCAAGTCAAATCATCAATTGCCATCGGCAACAACAGAAGCACACAGCGCTCATTCACAAAATACTCATGAATCAATCATTCTTGATGATAAAGTTTAATCATTTAATACCACCATCGATTTGGAGAATTTATCGAAAATTTCCAATTGATTGCTTCGAGACTTCTTTTGCTCAGCTCCAACAAAGATCGAACAATTTTGATGTTTTTATAGTTCTCATCATCAAACACAATCGTGAACTTTATATGACTTTGCAGTCATCACGCAAGGGATTTTGAAATTCAGGATAACTAAGTACAACAGCTGCTTGCTCATAAGATATAACACGTCACGAGTAAGACGCATGAGCAAAAATTTTTTAATGAATTTCACAATTTCCGAAATTTTATGAAAAATGTTCACATAAGTCTAGCTGGTCTAATCGAGATTATGAAAAATAACCGCATGGTTTTATGAATATATTTACTTAAGCTATGAAAATCGCATGATTGACACAAATTCGACTGTGTGATATTTAAGATCGCATAATTAACACCGTTTCAGTAGTGGAATAAGCAAATCTCACATAAATCACACACTTTGCGCTCGTATAGCTTACAAAAATCCGTATAGATTTAACAATGGTTATATGTATTAGGCACACCTAGGTGCAGAAATTTGCGAAAAAAATTATACCTAGCATGCGATTCTTAATCTTCCATGATTCATCAAACTAGAACTCTTTTGTCATTTGTGGAATAAATCATGTTAAATATTTGCCAAATCGACGTGTTTTTTGGTTGTGTTGTTCAAACTGTGTGCCGTGACAAACTTGTGTGACAGTGTTATCCAAACTATGTGCCACGGCACAGTAGAGTGACAGTGTTATTTAAACTGTATGCCACAATACAATTGAATGACAGCGTTGTTTCAACTGTAAACCACGACACACTAGTGTGACAGTGTTGCCCAAATTATGTGGCACGACAAACTAGTGTGGTTTTGCTGTCTAAACTGTGTGCCGCGACACACTTGTGCCCTTATTGTCAAAAATATGTGTCACATCAAACTAGTGTGACAAAGTTGTTCACAATGTGTTTCGTGACTTGTCACACAATGTTTCGTCGCACAAAAAAGCTTGAACAACACTGTTTCATGCGAATACTCAAAAAAATAAATGACTTAGCTTCCCATATGGATTTATTTTTGCGTATTAACAATAATAGCAATCTTCTATCCAGGAAATTATTATTGCATATCATTTCTGCTTCTTGGTAAAATATAAATTAGTACTTTTCTATGTGTGTGTCTGTGTGTATATGTGGCACGACTAAGTCAGCATGAGAGAGATACGCAATTTAGGTTTAATAAGAAGCGCAAAAAAAAATTAGTAACAAATTTCCTGCCTCTCTTCTTCCCAAGAACTAAAAATCTATTTTTAAAAAGAAAATCGAGAGAAGATTTTTGTCTTTTTTTCACATTTTTTTTCAATTCAAAAGATTATTTTTTTTTTTTTTTGAAATGATTGGCACAGAGAAGAAAAAAAATAAGAAATATGAAATGTAAGAAAAAAAAAATTGTTTCATATGAAATGGCAACGCAGAGGAGAAAAGAAAAAGAAATTTCTTTTTAAAGAGTAATTTTCTCTTGAGTTTAACTAGCTATTGTTCCCCATACGCCTACAACATACATATATAATATTCCGATATTCTATTATATTCATCCATTCCCTTTTTCCATTCCTACACATCCAAATCATAAAAGAGCTTGACAACTTCTCTATTATAATGTTATTATAGTTGTTGCTGTCACTGCTGTATGCAGCTCAAATGACGTAAAATGTCTCCTTTTCATTACATTTGCATACGTAATAGACTCTGTATGACAGTGATGGGAAACTTTTTTTTGTGACATGGCACAATGTGACATGGTGTTGCACGACATGTTGTTCATTTTATTTTCAAAAGAATTTGGCTCTAGTGTGTCGCGACACATAGTTTGGACAAAATTGCTCCATAACAGTGGTATGCAACATGTCGCGACACACGTTAGTGTTTTGGAAATGTCATGAATCATGTGTCGTGGCACACAACTTAGACAACACTGCTCTCTTTAATCTACTAAGTACAACTTTTCCTTACATTGTTTGCGACTTTTACATTTTTTTTTTTGTTCTGCAACTGAAATAGTTTTTTTCATTTTCATTTGTAATCCTTTTTGACTCAAGTTTCCATGCTTTTTAGATACATCCACTGGCGTGTGTATTTTTCCAGATATTGTGGGAAATTTCCATTATTCACGATTTACATTATGTCTTTGACAATTTTCATCAGAAATAATTTTGGAACATATTTGAATATTTTATTAATTCTTATAGCTTATAATATTACTATTAGGCATCATGTTATTGACTATAAATTAACAAAATGCGTAATTTTTTTGTACAAAAACAACTCGCATACATTGAAAAATGCTCAATATATATTGAAGGCGCGTAGCATGAAGCGCGACATCATCATATTCTCTTTATATATATCCACAAACGTATGTGTGTGTTCATATTATATATTATTATATTTTATTACATTACGTTCTGCCGTTCTTCTCATTAAGTTTTTAGTATGTTTTTTTATTTTTCGAAATTCTTTACTTTTTTCGTCAGCCAAAAATAAAAAAAAATTATGTAAAATAAGAGACTGGAAGCAATAGGGACACGAAAAAACAGAAAAATAAGAAGGGATGTACAAAAAAGAGAGAGGACAAGAATGAAGTAAGAAGCAAGTAAGTTCTTGATGAAATATTCACCTGTTTCACGTTTTCTCTTTTTATTTTGTTCTTGTTGCCTTTGCTGCTGCTTTATTTGAAAATCATTAGCATTCTTTTCGTATTTTGTTGTTTGATCTCCGGAGCTATTCCTATTTCCATATGTTACAGTTGCCGTAGATGAATTGGACGTTGCTGACTGTTGCTGATGACTGAACGATTTATTTGTAATATTATTAGAGTTCTCACAACCCACTAATGGGTGACACAAGTCGTAATTTTCGGAAAAATGCGAAGTTTTCATTTGCGTTTTCCTATCCCGTGAATGCGAAATGTTGTGCTGGTGTGAGCTAAAATATTTTATATATATTTTTTTAAAACAAAAATTCTTTCTTTTTTTCTATCACAATGAACTCTATTTTAATAATTTTTTTCGTGAATTTTTTTCTCTTTTTCTTTTCTATTTGTGTTGTTTTCGTAGTGTTCTAGTTAATAATATTTCTTTTCCACCATATTATATTATATTATTTATTTATTTATTATATACTGACTGATTGGCGAACAAATTTCTTTTCATCTACAAACGTTCGTTTTTTTTTTATTTTTTACTTTTCTTTCCTTCTGTTGCTTATTTTTTTTCTTTCTTTTATTTAAGAGTTCGATTATGCAAAATTATAGACTTAGTTCTAACTTAGCGTATAGCAAAAAAATTAATTACGTTCAACAGAGAAAACTTTTTTTATTATTTTTTGAACTTATAACTTTCTTAAATTATTTAAAAAAAACTATTTACAAAAGACTCGAACTCAATGAAATCTTAAACTCAAATATGTGTATTATTCGGATTCCATTTTTTTTATGTTGTTGTGTTGGTTTTCTTTACTCGTTTCCACTTTTTTTACACTTTTTATCGAATTTTCCAACTTTTAACGGCACAGTTACAATTATTTTATCATTTCCACGATCACACGCGTTCATTTAACCCTTTATATGATATTTAATTAAGGAAAATTCCTATAATATATCTACAAACACCGTTTTAATTTCAATCCATTTTATATGCTTCTGATCTCTTCGAGCTGACGATGAAAACTGGAAAGTTTTACTGAAGTTACTGAATAGAAAATTTTTTTTATTCGAAATAATAGTTTTCGAAAATTTGTTGTTTTTGTTTAATTTATTGCGAATTACCTAAATCTTTTTGCAATTCCTGATTAATTATCAGCTTTGTAAACACAGGAACTTATTTACTAGTGAATAATTGCAATTGTTATAGGTACAATTAATTAAAATAAAATGAATTAGTTTGTAACACAAATTTCCCGCAACGCTTAAATGGTTTAACCTGTTTTTACATAACATTGAGCGCTGAATAGTCGGAAAGTTTCCGTGAGAAAAATACAAATCTATTTTTATCGAATTTTTAGGAAAACTACGGAAATTTAGTAAATATTTAGATTTATTTCATGTTTTGTGTAACAAAAGCTAACATTTAATTAACTTAGAACATCAAAAATAAGAAAATTCAACAATATTGTCAAAAATCACCACATACATCACTGACATTTAGCAATAATAACAAGAAAGGGAGAGAAAATCAAGGAACTAGAATATAATAAGAAAATTGTATAAAAATATTAATGAAAAATTCTCAAAGCACTAATTAAACTGTACTTAATAAAAATAATACAGAATCAATAAGATTTTCATTGGAAAATTCAAAGTTTTTGTTATGTTTTGACTTAATGCATGAAAAATCAATAAATTGATAAAACAAGAAAGGAAGAAAAAAAAGTTGTAATAAAAATGAATCAAAATGAATACGAAATTCGCGAATCCCAGCGATTGCGGGAGCTCGAAGAATACAAAGGACGTGCAGCACAAATGGAAAAGACTATGAAATGGTAATACCTTGAACTTTATTGTTGATAATTTGATCTTATGAATAATATTTCTTTTCTGTATCTCGTTTTAAGGTGGAGCGATTGTACAAACAATTGGTAAGATGATTTAATGTTACACAATGAAATATTCAATATCCAATAATGATGAACAGAATAATAATAATAATGCAAATTTTAATATTTTTTAAGGCGTGAAAAGTGGGCAAAAGTCAGAAACGAGCGGAATCAAGCGCGAGATGAAATAAAACAATTACGAGTGGCACTTGAATCAAGCATGAAAGAATCAAATGGATACAAAAGAGAAAAGCATGAACTCGAAATTCAAGTACAACAATTGAAAAAAGAGATGGAAAAAATTCATCATAGTTTAATGAAGCATGCATCAACGCATAAAGAACCTGAACGTGAAATTAGTGGTAGTCCTGATCAATTCTCAAATGATGGATTAAAGAATGTCAATTCGGAAGATGGTCTCGTGACAAAGGCACGATCGTTGAGTGAAAATGAAAGTAACTCAGAAAGTAAACTTGCTGAAGAGTTTCAACAAGGACCAAGTGGTAAGGACAGTAAAAATGTATCAATGGAATTGGATGATAAGCAATTCCAAAAACTTAAATTATCAAAGAGTGAAGACACTGAAGATGATTCTGAATATCTGATTCAAAAGTCTAAAATGTTACAATTGAGATTAGAAGATGCACAAAAGGCAATAATATCTGAAAAAGAAGAAAAGATGCAGTTATTGAAGAGTATGGACAAAATGAGACACGATCTTGAAGAATGTAGAAGTAAATGTGAGGAAGTGCGTTCAGCAAGACAAGAAGCAGTCAGAGAACTATTGACTATGCAAGAAACTCACAGAGCTGAGCTCCGAATCATCACAAATTCATTGCAAGAAGAAACAAATTCAAGAGAATCACTCGAAAGACGATTAAGTGAACTTCGTGGAGAGTTGGAAAGACTGCAGTCTGAAAATGCGTCATTTTGGTCGCGCTCTGAACGACTTGAAACTGAAAAGATTAATCTCGAAAGAGAATATAAAAAGATGAAGACGGAACTTATGGATGCGCAAGTATCTGGCAGATCACCAATGTGGAATGTCGCCAACGGATCACGCAATGAGGAAATACGTCTTTTGCAGCAAGAACTAATTGACAAAAACAAGGTGAAAATTAATTTATACAATTGTGTAGGCTACAGAAAATTGAAATTATAATTATTTTTTGTAGGAAATCCAAGAACTTCGTCATTCGCAAAGTAAAATGAAAAAGATGTTGTCAGAAGCCAACATTGAAATGGGCCATGCCGTTCGTCGTGCTGAACAATATGAAACAGAAGTAAAACGTCTACGTACAAGAATTGAAGAATTAAAGAAAGAATTAACAATGGCCGAAGATGAACTCGACGCAGCGTCATCAGCAATAAGAAGATTACAGCGAAACAATGAAGAATTAAATGCAAGGTAAGAAAAGAAAACTTGATGCAAAATATTTATATTAGTTTTACTAACACATATACTAACTTATTCTTATTTATATTGTATTTTTTTAATTTTCTGGACGCCGCTTTTTCACATTATAATTTATAATTAACCACATTCATCATTGCTTGCTAAAAAATATACTCACACACTAATTATTTCATCATTTATTTTGTATAAAAAATCAAATTAATAACAATATGTACATAAAATTGGTGTCGTGCTTGCATTATTATAATTATTAACACACAAATTAGACACTCTAGTCCAAAACATTACTCGTCACGCGGCACAAATTCACCAAAAGTCCAAGAATATCGTCCAAATATAAATGATTTAAAGCAATTCTTTGATGACACAAAACGTTCTGGTCATTCTAAAAAGCAATCAAATTATACTGATGCTAAGCCTACATATATGATTCAAGATGAAATCTACTTCGAAGGCAAACGAAGTTCAGAGTTTGAACGTGTTAAACAGAAATTTGATCGAAGTCAATCGACTAAAATTGCCAATTATTCGTCCAACTCTAAAAATAATTTTCAATCAAAAAGTTTTGAAGCTCGTAATGATATTCATCATAAACGATCAATTGATGATTATGGCATGAAAAGCAACATTAATATAAGTGATAATATTGCTCAACATTATGATTGTGAAGCTTCTTCCTCGTCCTCAAAGAAACATTCCTCATTTCATTCACAATCGTCTCATGACAAACAAGATAATACAATTGATTTAGCGGCTAGTTTCAATTTAGATGGATTTAAAGTGTCAGAAGATGATGATGACGATGATGTAAGTTGTGCATAAACTAACTAAAAGTATTTATTTATTAATTTTGCATGCTTTTTTACTTATTACTTAACTGCTACTAATGAAATTGTGAAAAATTAAGAAAATCTATCAAAATTCATTAATTAATCTTTAATTCCTTTCTTTTAGACTCCATAAATATGAACCTGAGTTGAATGACTTGTCAGCCATGCCACAAACAATTTTATAAAAAAAAGTTTAACATATTTTTTCACTTTTTACATTTTTAATGATATTAAAAAAAATTCTACATAATCAACGAGTATTTATATATATCATAGATTGATTATCTGTCCATTTAATGTTGATCTCAAAAATACTGTTTATCTGTAGAAATGATGATAAAGTCTATGTATTGATTATTATATATTGAAAATAAAAATTTTAAGATATCAGGAAGATTCTGTTGTTTGCTGATGAATTGTAGGAATTTCAAGGATTTTTAGATTCAATTAATCTAGTGGCACATTCGACAAATTTAATTCTGCTGGAAGACGATCAATATTACGATGCATGTCACTACCACGTATCTGTGACGTGTTGACTGTGACATGGTGATGCAACTGTGGTGCTCTTTGTGTAGTGATTCTCGAGCTGAACATTTTATATAAATGGGCAACACATATAAATTTTGCAACCTCTGCGACGGAGCGGCAAAATACTATGAACCAAGTTGCAGCCACTTGGCGAAAACATCCAAATTTGGCAATGAAAACATTTCAATATCTACCTATCGTTCTAGGTAAAAAATTTCAAATTATATATGATAAATGCGTCGCCAAACTTGTCGCGTCACACTTGAGATTGTGTTGCGACACAGTATTGTGTCACGGAGACTAATTTAGCTGCGTTGCGTAATTTAAATGATTAATATCAATCATTTTTGAAAATACGGAGACATTTTATCAATCTACTATGACCATTTTCAACGTTTTTATCAAGTTTTCACATAGTAATATAGAAAAATGATCTAAAAATCTCAACCATACGGACGTCATTTGTCATTTGACGTCATTTGAACCAACACGTGGCATGACGTCAGCATCAACGGATTAGCATAGCTTTATTATCTGAAAAATAGCTGTAATCAATCAAAATTCAAATTTTCTTTTTTTTGTATGAAATTTTATTTCATCTTGCAATATATTTGAGAAAAACTTATGAAAAATTTAATGTCTTTAATTTAAAATTTATCATCAATGAACTTTTCGAGCTTCATTCTCATATTTACAGTTTCTATCCAGAAAATCCTTAATTCCTATACTCTTTTTTTTGTGTTTTTTTCATGCTCTTATGCTACTTGACAATTTTTTTTTTCAATTTTTCAATGCATCTACTCTACTGTTTTTTAAGGATTTCCTTCCATGTGTCTATCCTTCCATTTTTTTGTTGCTTTTTTAATGCTCATACCCTACCTTACCTTACAAATGATATTTTTTTTTCCTTTTTTTTTCAAAGTTTTTCTAACTTTCTTGCAATGATAATTAATAAACATTAAAAACTAATTCATTTTTATACTAGCATTTTGGGCTGTTCTGTTTTGGCCTACATATCCGCGATCGTCCTTCAGAGCCATATACTATATTACAACTAAATTTAAATTGACCACATGTGCTTGATTTGGTGAAATATGTTGATGTGACTTTACCATTCTCTTTATCATTCTCATTGACACTACCCGAAAGTGATTTAGTTACGGATACAAATGTTTCTGGTTTCTGGTTCTCGTTGGTCTTTTCGACTGTTTTGGATGGAAGATATCTTGTCTTATATTTAATTTTTTGTGTTGTTTTTGAAATTGTTATGTCTTCATGTGGATTTGAATCAATTTGCTCAAAACTATCAGTTTGTGGATCTTCTTGTTCTTCTTCTTTCTTCAAGTCTGCCTTTTGTTGACCTTGTGATGAAGGATACGTGAATGTCTTTCCATTTTGAGTTTGTACAAGTCGAACAGGATTTTTATCAGGATTTACAAGGACTGCCTTTTGTTGCTGTGAACCTGAAGTTTGTGTGAAAATTTTCAATGTTGTTTCTTCGTTGTTCTTGCCGGGAATTGTTGTTACGACAACATGTGGCATGTCAGTGGTTGTGGTGATTTTGATGGATTTTGGTGCAAGACTTACAAGATTAGCTTCCGTTTGTGCATAGTAATCTTCATCTTCTTCCTCATCTAAAAGAAATTGTTAAGCATTTATGTGGTATGATGATTATTTATTAAGTCTTACCATCTTCGTCACCTTCATCATATTCCTCTTCTTCCTCTGGCTTTTTATCTTCAACTTTTGAAGATGACAGCAACGTGGGATTGTTCGATGTCACTATTGATTTAGTATAGATCAGAAAATGTATCAAAATAATGCTAAATGATATCCTCCTTACCTGTTACTTGTTTTGAAGTCTTTGACCTTAGTTTATCATCTTCTGTATGTGTTATTTCGACTTTCCTGATATTAAAACACAATTAATTCAATATTCTCAAGCCATCAAATCCTAAACTCACCTATTATTCTTTCCAAATAGCTCAATATTGCGGAACAGAGATTTACTCTTATCTCTAATTTCTTTAACTTGTTCTTTTGTACCTGAGGCTGCTTGTGCGGCTCCGTGATATGAAATGCCATACCTAAAACGTTACATGATTATCCACATATTGTTTCAATGAAATTTTTAACATTATACTTGAATTTGCCACTAATTTGTGACTGAGATTGGCCAGTATGTGTTCCAGACTGTGCAGAAGCAGTTCCACCACCATTAAATACATTATAAACAGCTTCATTACTGTCTTCCTCTTGTGGTCTGAATCCGATTTGAGCTTGTGAACTTGTTTGACCAGGACCGCTAGCTTGTGCGTCTGCTAAACCACCTTTTTCATTTGCAACAACTTCAGATTGACTTTCGTGTTTTGAGCCACCAGATTGGGCTGTTGCTGATGTTCCACCTGTTTTTGCATCAACAGCTATTTGAGATTGTGATTTAGCTGCTCCACCTTGTCCTTGAGCTGATGTCATTGCACCTTCCTTACCACCAGAAATCTGAAATAATTTTTTATGTACGGTTCACAAGAATCCTTTAAAAATAGATGGAAGTAAATACCTGTGCTTGAGCTGATCTGTCACTATCGGATGTTTGAGCTGTTGCTGAGAATGATCCTTTTCCTGTATATGTACCTGAGACTTGAGTTTGTGCTGCTCCACCATTTTTCTTTCCTTGAGCGCTAGCACTTACTTCGCCTCCCTTAATCGAGGTTTCTGTACAAAAGTTAATTTGATTATTTTTTCATTTTAAAACATAAATTTATTCTTGTAATTTACCTGCTTGTGAAAAAGCATCATCTTCCTCATCTAACTTCTCAAGGTTTTCTGGTGGTAGTTCATCTGTGGTTGATTCGGGTTCATAAATACTATTTCCAATATCCTTGTCATGAATAGGAACTCCAGGAAGCTGATCACTGCCTAAAATTTATTAAAATATTAAATTTCAGTTTTGGATTCAAATCCTTCAAAATAAATACCTGGTTTGTATCCATCTTGACTTCCAGGTCGATAGCCATCTTGTCCAGGTTTAAGTCCATCTTGGCTTCCAGGTCGGTACCCATCTTGACTTCCTGGTCTGTATCCATCTTGACTTCCTGGTCTGTATCCATCTTGGCTTCCTGGTCTGTATCCATCTTGACCTCCTGGTCGATAGCCATCTTGACCTCCTGGTCGTAATCCATCTTGACCTCCTGGTCGATAGCCATCTTGACCTCCTGGTCGATATCCATCTTGACTTCCTGGACGATATCCATCTTGACTTCCCGGTCGATATCCATCTTGACTTCCTGGTCGGTATCCATCTTGACTTCCTGGTCGATAGCCATCTTGACCTCCAGGTCTATAACCATCTTGACTTCCAGGTCTGTATCCGTCTTGACTTCCATCTTGACTTCCATTCTGACTTCCAGGTCTGTATCCGTCTTGACTTCCTGGTCTGTAACCATCTTGACTTCCTGGTCGATAGCCATCTTGACTTCCAGGTCTGTATCCATCTTGACTTCCTGGTCTGTAACCGTCTTGACCTCCCGGTCGATACCCATCTTGGCTTCCTGGTCGGTAACCATCTTGGCTTCCTGGTCGGTAACCATCTTGGCTTCCTGGTCGGTAACCATCTTGGCTTCCTGGTCTGTATCCGTCTTGACTTTCATCTTGACTTCCATTCTGACTTCCTGGTCGATAACCATCTTGACTTCCTGGACGGTAGCCTCCCGGTCGATATCCATCTTGACTTCCTGGTCGATAGCCGTCTTGACTTCCTGGTCTGTAACCATCTTGACTTCCTGGTCTATATCCGTCTTGACTTCCTGGTCGATAGCCATCTTGACTTCCTGGTCGATAGCCATCTTGACTTCCTGGTCTGTATCCATCTTGACTTCCTGGTCTGTATCCATCTTGACTTCCTGGTCTATATCCGTCTTGACTTCCTGGTCGATAGCCATCTTGACTTCCTGGTCTGTATCCATCTTGACTTCCTGGTCTGTATCCGTCTTGACTTCCTGGTCGATAGCCATCTTGACTTCCTGGTCGATAGCCATCTTGACTTCCTGGTCGGTAGCCATCTTGACTTCCTGGTCTGTAACCATCTTGACTTCCTGGTCGGAAGCCATCTTGACTTCCTGGTCTATATCCGTCTTGACTTCCTGGTCGATATCCATCTTGACTTCCTGGTCTGTATCCATCTTGACTTCCTGGTCGATATCCATCTTGACTTCCTGGTCGATATCCATCTTGACTTCCTGGTCTATATCCATCTTGACCTCCTGGTCTGTATCCATCTTGACCTCCTGGTCTGTATCCATCTTGACTTCCAGGTCGATATCCATCTTGACTTCCTGGTCGATAGCCATCTTGACTTCCTGGTCGATACCCATCTTGACTTCCTGGTCGATAGCCATCTTGACTTCCTGGACGATACCCATCTACACTTCCTGGTCTGTAACCGTCTTGACTTCCTGGTCGATATCCATCTTGACTTCCTGGTCGGTAGCCATCTTGACTTCCTGGTCGATAGCCATCTTGACTTCCTGGTCGATAGCCATCTTGACTTCCTGGACGATACCCATCTCCTGGTCGGTATCCATCTTGACCACCTGGCCGGTATCCATCTTGACTTCCAGGTCTGTATCCATCTTGACTTCCAGGTCTGTATCCGTCTTGACCTCCTGGTCCTACAGGTCTGAGTTCTCCATCTGTATTGAAAACGAAATTGAATTAGATGAATTTGGAAGTTTTTATATAAAAAATCGTACCTGGTGTCTCTATTTTCCCACCAGGTTTATCACCACCTAAAAGATTGCAATAATGTTATTTATCACAAGTATCAATAATAGAAAAATAGTTGAATATAAATTTTGTACCAATTTGTCCTGGAGTAATCAAGTATCCTGGTTGATCTCCACGATTTCCATACTTTTGTAGATCTTGTGCTGAAACTGAATCGAAATCATCTATATGGGTTGATTTATAGCTATGTTGACCTGATTGGTGAACTGTTTGAACTGGTCCACCTGTACCAACTAATACTGTTAAGCCATCTCGTGATCCAGGAGTATAAACAGTTTGTTGTGAAACTCCTGGAATCTTAGGTTCTGATGAATAAACTCTAAATGGTCCATCTACGGGACTTTTTATCACAGTTTGACGAGGTCCACCGGTTCCTATTGGAATTAATAGCATTATATAGTTCCTTGTTTTCATTAATTATTTTAACTCTTACCAACTAAAACGGTTAAGCTACCAGGATTAACTATATCATGATCATAATTATATGGTAATGGAACAAACTTCTGTCCATTATGTGCATCAGTAATTATTCCACCTGTTATAAATAATTTCACATCAATATTAATGTACAATCAGCATTAAATATTGCTTACCAGTATGAGTACCACCTCCTGTATGAATTTGACCTCCTGATGGACCTTGAGGTCTATAACTTTCACCTTTAAAGAAAAATATAATATTTTATTAAAAACTGAACATCAAGCAATATAAGTCTGTAATACCAGGTCTGCTTGGTCCTCTAGAAATCTCGTTAGGTCTTAATTGTCCTCCAGAAATATCGCCAGGTCTACCTTGTCCTCCAGAAATATCACCAGGTCTTCCTAGACCTCCAGAAATATCACCAGGTCTACCTTGTCCTCCAGAAATATCGCCAGGTCTTCCTACACCTCCAGAAATATCACCAGGTCTACCTAGACCTCCAGAAATATCACCAGGTCTTCCTAGACCTCCAGAAATATCACCAGGTCTACCTTGTCCTCCAGAAATATCACCAGGTCTTCCTTGACCTCCAGAAATATCGCCAGGTCTTCCTTGTCCTCCAGAAATATCACCAGGTCTTCCTTGTCCTCCAGAAATATCACCAGGTCTGCCTTGTCCTCCAGAAATATCGCCAGGTCTTCCTAGACCTCCAGAAATATCGCCAGGTCTTCCTTGTCCTCCAGAAATATCACCAGGTCTTCCTTGTCCTCCAGAAATATCACCAGGTCTTCCTTGTCCTCCAGAAATATCACCAGGTCTTCCTTGTCCTCCAGAAATATCACCAGGTCTACCTTGTCCTCCAGAAATATCACCAGGTCTTCCTTGTCCTCCAGAAATATCACCAGGTCTGCCTTGTCCTCCAGAAATATCACCAGGTCTTCCTAGACCTCCAGAAATATCACCAGGTCTTCCTTGTCCTCCAGAAATATCGCCAGGTCTTCCTTGTCCTCCAGAAATATCACCAGGTCTACCTTGTCCTCCAGAAATATCACCAGGTCTTCCTTGTCCTCCAGAAATATCACCAGGTCTTCCTTGACCTCCAGAAATATCACCAGGTCTTCCTAGACCTCCAGAAATATCGCCAGGTCTTCCTTGTCCTCCAGAAATATCACCAGGTCTTCCTAGTCCTCCAGAAATATCACCAGGTCTTCCTTGTCCTCCAGAAATATCACCAGGTCTTCCTAGACCTCCAGAAATATCACCAGGTCTACCTTGTCCTCCAGAAATATCACCAGGTCTTCCTTGTCCTCCAGAAATATCACCAGGTCTTCCTAGACCTCCAGAAATATCACCAGGTCTTCCTAGACCTCCAGAAATATCACCAGGTCTACCTTGTCCTCCAGAAATATCACCAGGTCTTCCTTGTCCTCCAGAAATATCACCAGGTCTTCCTTGTCCATATCTGTCATCTGAAGATCCTCCTGGTCTTCCTTGACCTCCTGAAATTTCACCGGGTCTCAATTGGCCTCCAGAAATCTCACCAGGTCTTAATTGGCCTCCAGAAATGTCACCAGGTCTTCCTTGACCTCCTGAAATATCACCAGGTCCACCTTGTCCTCCAGAAACATCACCAGGTCTTCCTTGTCCATATCTGTCATCTGAAGATCCTCCTGGTCTTCCTTGTCCATATCTGTCATCTGAAGATCCTCCTGGTCTTCCTTGTCCATATCTGTCATCTGAAGATCCTCCTGGTCTTCCTTGTCCATATCTGTCATCTGAAGATCCTCCTGGTCTTCCTTGTCCATATCTGTCATCTGAAGATCCTCCTGGTCTTCCTTGTCCATATCTGTCATCTGAAGATCCTCCTGGTCTTCCTTGTCCATATCTGTCATCTGAAGATCCTCCTGGTCTTCCCTGTCCATATCTGTCATCTGAAGATCCGCCTGGTCTTCCTTGACCTCCAGAAATATCTCCGGGTCTTCCTTGTCCATATCTGTCATCTGAAGATTCGCCGGGTCTTCTTTGTCCACCTATTGAGTCAACTGGACGTCTTGTTATTTCTCCTGGTCGAATTGATCCCCCACCACGTTCTCTTGATCCATATTCGTTTTCTATAAGTTGCAATTTGAATAAAAAATTTAAATATTTAAATATTGTTTAAAAAATTTCACCTGAACTTTCTCCGCGATAACCTGGCCTAGATCTTCCAGGTTTGCGGTAAGTATCAGAACCTAAAATTCCAATCGAACAAATTTAATAAATTAAATTCATTTCTTCAGAATAAATTGAACATTTATTACCATAACAATCAGAACAATCGCCACCCATAAATTGACTTTGAGCCTGTCCCATTCCATTTTTGCCATCTTGAAGTGAAATTTTCGGTTAGTATCCTTAATTTTTAGAAAATATTGTTTAATTAACTTACAGACTGTTGCTCTTGATCCACCCTAATAGAAAAAAATAAATCAATAAGTTATTTTCATGAAATTTAATTGAAAATCGCATTGAATTTAAATTATTTGATTAATTTTTGAATAAAAAGTTACAAAATGAACTTGGTTATTTAATTGAAAAGTATGCTTTTGTAACACAAAATGCTGTTTGCAATTAAAGAAATCTTGCAGAAAAAATTTTGAATGCGACTTTCCAAAAATTTTCGAATATTCCCCACTTATTCTTGTGTGTTTCATACTTATCGTAGTTGAAAACGTTTAATAAATGTATTTTATGCTGAATTATTGTTTATTACACGTTCTAATTTGACTTTTTCACTATTTAATTATTAAAATTACAGTTTTTGATTAAGAAATTGTGTTGTAAACAAACTCACCAGGACGAAAAAGTGAGGCGAGAAATGAGGCGAATTAGCAAAAAAGAATTCGCCAAAAAGAAAGTGCGGGAAACTTTTAAAATATGAATTTCAGTTATAATTCTAATTGCATAATTGTTGAATTTAATTGACTGCAATGAATTTATATTTTATTAAGCTTGGAATTAATGTAAATTTGTAAATATTTCGGTCAATATTTTCGAAAATTATAACAACTCATAACGTTTTCATTAATCTTGCAAAGAAAACCCAAGATTGTTATTTTGAATTAAAAATTAGAATTTTTTCAAAAAAGATCTCAAAATTTAGAAATTTCTTGAAATAAATCATAAATAAGATTCTAAAAATTCTGATAAAAAATTGCAAAATCTCCTTTGTAAATTCCAATTTTTCTTGCTTTTTAAACTTTTTCCTCACAAAGTCACAACTAAAATTGATTAGATTAAATCTAAATTAAGGTGCTTTAACATCAAAACTAGAGTAAATATTGATAATCTCCTCTACACAACTTTGTAATCAGTTTTTCACAAAATAAATACAAAATCAAAATTCTTTCATTGAAAGAGAATCAGAATAATTAAAAAAACTGACCTATCACAAAACTTGAACTTAGCTTGTCTGCCATTGACAAAAGAAACAATGTTCACTTATCATAATTTTAATTTCAAATTCAATGCACGATTTAGGAAGTTCATAACTCTTTTTTAGCAAAAGTTAGCTCTGACGGGAATTCGACTCGGATTTTTTAAGGATTTGGGTCGAGTCGACTTTAAGCTCTGGTTCTATCTAGCCAATTGACTAGCTTAAAACTCACCTTAGTAGCTTCAGCTTCAGCTTTTCCATCATCATCATTACTAAAGCTCAAATATTGAGACTGCGTTTGTCCCCTATGCGAAGCTCTTTTAGCTCTCGCTTCATTCTCACTTTCATCATTATCCTGCGATTGCATTTATTGTACAATAGAAGAAAACAAAACGTAAATATTTCATAATAAAAACAAAATAAATAAGCGCAATGGAAGTTCATCGAGATCACAACGTTATCAAATAAACAATGGGAATCTCCTTTCCGCGTGACTCATAACGAGACTAAATCATCTTATCAATTTTAAAATAAAAGAAGTAAAAAAAAGCTCGTAAAAATTAAGTTACACATCTCTGATGTCAAATTATCACTGTTTATATTTTCAAATTCATATTGTTTATATAGTTGTCTCATGAAATATTATTCGCGTATAAATGCGTGACCTATCAACCCTTAGCTCTCGTAGATTTGAATGTGTGTGCTTAATTTCCGGAAGCTTTTTATTTCTTCTATTCTAATATTGATAAGGATTTTGAATTCTTTCATTGTTCAGATTGAACTTACACATTGATATCCATTTATAAATAGCACTAGGATATAAAGGATGAATAGTTTCTTTGAAGTATTCATAATACTTCAATTATTTTTGGATATAAATTCACTGAATTTTAAATTTTTATTTCTCTTTAAATTAAGAATTTTTTTTATCTTTTTTGTGGACACTTTTTGAGTTAATCCTTAAAATTTCATATCTGAAACTCTATAAAAATTATGAAAAAAGTTTTTGAATTTCGCGATTATTTTTTGAAATCACATTTTCTAATTTAGGTTTTAATTTTACTGATTATCAAATTGACACATATTCACTAAGTAACACACATAAACTACAAGTAAACTAGAACTTTTTTGTTGCTTATTTCAGCCTGTCTTGTTTCCGAACCGAATCGCTTGAAAGATGACCACGGAATGAGCATTAATTCTCAATTTCTCAACGATTATAAACTCAATTTTTTTCACAGATTTCTTTTATTATTTCTAAAAGAATTCATTAATTATCAATGTATGTACGTCTCAATTTTTGTACTCAGAACAACTTGACTGTTCTCTATGTCAATTTGCCCTCTTTTAAATAATTAAAAAAAATTATATATGAAATGAGAATGAAATTAAACTATAAAATATAAAACATATGATTGAGGCTCTCAACAAGAGCAACATACACATCATCATCATCATCATCATCATCAACATGCCTAAGTGTTAAGCATAATTAAACTATTTTTTATTGCGTAATTTTTTCCAGATGATTAGCATGTTTTTCAATTAAAACTGAGTGATTTAAATGAATGAAGTGTTTCATAAGTGTTGTTCTGTAAGTGTCAAATTAAAAATACTAAATCACATCGCACAAATGTTTATGATTCATAAAGCATGTGGAGTTGACAAGAAATGTTCTGTGTTAAGGCATTTCTAGTAAACTTTTTTATTGTAGCGATTTTTTTAGAATTCTTTGTGAGTTTAAAGACGTTTTTTTGGTTTTTTATGGAACGACATTCTCAATTTGAACTAAAATATGATCAACATCCTGAATATCATGAAGGGAATTAGGATCTTGGGCATTAAAACAAATGTTCTTCAAATCAGAATCATCCTAAAGACAAGGTTAAGTAAATGGAATATGTATCAAAGCTCGAAGTCGACTCAAATTCGATGTGTAGTCGAGTCGACTTGGTTTAACTTTTCCATGCAAATTTCGAGTCGACATCGAGTTTTGCTAAGAATCTTTGATTTAAATTCATCATCTGATCTTCATTATACCTTGCCATAGGATGAAGTGTCTGCCTATGATTGTCGTTGTTAGTTCAGTCCTTTTTGCATTCAGCTGCTTCATTTGTATATGTTGGGTTCGGATATGGTAAAATGTAAAACTTGCCATTCCTATCCTGATTGTGGAACTGCCACTCTTTAGGCAGGGTCAGGATAGGATTTTAATTTGCCGTTTCTAGAACTTATACCAGTATAGAGCTCAGTCATCACAAGAAGGTATGTCCTTGACATTTCATCAGCTTTGAAGACAGAGTTCAGCTTCCCCAATTCTCAAATCTATATCAAAATCCAAGATTTTACTCAATTTTCCTTTAAATAATCAAAAAAGTAAGACAAAGCACTTGACAATAATCCACAATCATCCATCAAATCATGCTAAATTCGCACCAGAAACTCATATCTGAAAAAAATTATTGCCTCTCTTAACAGAACTGAAAATAATCAAGTTAAAGTACTTATTTCCAGATGGCAGATTGCAACATATAAGAAATCAAAAAAAGAAGAATGAAAAACATAAGGCTTTTATGCATTTTAAAGTCCTAAGTATATGACTTTATTCAAAAAAAAAATTTGTTGTTGTGAAAAAGAATAGAATTATAAAATATAATTATTCAAAAGAATTTTTTTCAGCTAATACTTCCATTTTTTATCCATAAATTGGAACCAATTTTTTCTTTTATTTTCTTCAACTACATTTCAAACTAGATACGAAAAGGTCTTTAAGTTTAGAATTTTTCGTTTCAAATTTAGAATTTTTTAGTTTTTTGAGTTGTGAAAAATTGAAAATTTTTAAATTTTTTAGATTTTAATGTTGAAAACTTTAAAATTTCAAATTTCAATCCTTAAATTTTAAATTTTAAATTTAAAGTTTAAATTTTTGCATATTTTGAAAAATTGCATTTTAAAAATTTGAAATATTGAATTTCAATTTGAATTAAATTTTTAAAATTTTTGACAGAATTTCAATTGAAATTTATAAATTTTCAATTTTACAAAACTCAAATTTAACTTTATTTGTTCCCATAATAAAATAATCTACAAATATTGATCCTTCAATTTCAAATTTTCCTTAGTCAAAATTATACTTTTGACTAAATATTTACAAAAAAATGTTTTTTTCTTAATTTTCTAAAATCCTTAAAATCTATGATTGATATTTTTAAATTGCACCATTCCAGCCCGAGTAATAAACTTACAAATAATTTACAAACTAGCAAAATTGTAATAAATTCTTAAAAATTATTGCATTTGAGTTTATTACAGTTTCAATATGCAAATAATCTCATTTAAGTATAATAAGTACGGATTAGCAAAAAAGGTTACGAATTTTTTCTACTCACAAATAAAATACATTTTAACTTATTTTGAAAAAGAATTTCAATCACAGTAAAAACTAATTTTTGACCCTCTCATTTGATTGATGGTGGAATAAAGGATGGAAATTTGAAAATTGTTTAAATAAAATTTAAAAAAATTCAAAAATTTGAAAAGTTTAATATTTTTAAAAAAAATTATGAAAAGTTATAAAAAAAGTTTAATTTTCGACAAATAGTCGGTTTAAATTTCATTTTTAATATCAAATTTCGATAAATTTCAAAATTTGTACAATTTATTTCAAAGTTTCAATCTTAAATTCTCAATTTTAAAAGATTCTTATATTTGAAAATATCTATATTAATTTCAAAAAATCCTTCAAATTTCCATCCATTATCCCAAATATATATCAAACAGTTTCATACAATATCTTTAGGGTAGTCAAAAATTTATCATGTTTTTTTCAATTTCTTTGGTTAATTTGACCTGATACTATAAATTTTCTAATAAATTCTATTAGGTAATTCCAAGACATATACAATCAGAATTTAAAAAATTTATAGGTTATGTAAATCTTCAGATCTGTTAAATACTCTTTATCCATATCATAAATTTCCATATTTTGTGCTTTCCATAGATTTATTGATATTTTATCGATTGTATATGCCTTGCTTACTATTAAACAGTGTGGAGCTTCAATAAGAAAAAGTTATGTGTTGTGTAAAAAAAGTGTAATGAATAGAGAGAGAAAAAAAGTATAAACAGCAAATTAATAATTAATTAAAAAAGTCTAACAGTCTTCAATGTAAATTATGAGAAAAAAATGAACAAAAAATTATTACAAAAATTCCTACTCGATCTTTTCGAGTGACTTTAGCGCATTTTTGTAGGAGCCATCAGTAATTGACAAAATATACGCAAATCAATTTGAATTTCCCAATAAATTAATAAAAGTTACAGGATTTTATCATATAACGGCTATTTTAAGTTTGAATTTTCTGAAAGCAACGCTTTAAAAATGTTTTTCTTTTGCATATTAAACAAAAAATCATTAATTACCGCGCAAATAGATGATTTTAGGCTTCCAGACCAATCAATATCGCAATAACTCGATGGCACAAAGATTATGTTTCAAACTAGAGCTCTCTACGAGGTCTGGTTGCCGAGATCTCGTCCCTAACCCAGCTAACCAAGCAAAGTGTATTATTTAGCGCACCTTTTACTCAAAAATGCACTAAAACAAGAAGAAAAATGCTTCGCGAAAAAGAAAATTTTTCATTTCACTTCATTTACTTTATATCTTTCGACCGACTAGTAAGCTCGTCACATGTTTCATAAAATGAAAAATTATTTTACTTGATTATAATGCAAAAGAAATTAAAAAAAAAGAAATGTGTAAAATAATATTATTTATGTTCATATGTTCGCAGCTTGCTCACTTACATACTGAAATGATACAGGAGTACATAAATTTTGGTCACATTGTTGCTCTATTAAAAATGATGAAACAGACCGAATAACACTTATTCGATTTTCTATTATTGGATTACCACAACCAGACAACTCAAGTTCCTGTCGTGGCTTTAATGTTATAAATGTCTTCTTCTCGCCATTCTCAATGTGATTTTGAATTCTGTCTTCAAATATTGACTTAATTTTTTCTTTTACAAATGCACTTTGTTGATTTTTTAAAATCATTTCTTGTGACTTTTCCGATGAATTTTTACTGTTGTCAAAATTTTGTGAATCTTTACGTCCTTTACCACTTCGTTTTTGCTTCACTTTACCTTCTGTCTTATTTTTCATACATGATGACTCTTCATGCTTATAAAGATAACTTTTTAATGCAAATCTCTTTCCACAGGCATTGCAGCTATGTGGCTGTTTAAAATAAATAAAAAAATACAAGAAGAAGACATTAGACATTTTTTTTTTAATGGAAGGGGGATGTGAAGAGATAAACAAAATTTTGTATAGACTTAAAAACTTCCGGTGTCTCTTACGAATCGGATATAATTTTCATAACTTCCTTAATATTTTATTTTGTTTTATTAGTACCTTTGTATTAGAATGGGTTTGTACATGTGCTCTTAGGTTACTCTTATCAGCAAAAGCCTTTTGACATCCATCTTGGTTACATTTGAACGGTTTTTCTCCTGAAATTGGAAGATAAATTGAAAGGTATTTAGTATTTTTTGATTATTTTAATGTCCAAGTACTTGAATTTATTTATAACTAAATTTTAGAAAGTTTCTGAGATGAAATTTGGTATGATCGGAATCAATATGTTGCAACAAAGATACTAAGCATCATCATCAGAGCTAAGTAGGGAGCCAAGTGATGTTCATAATCGAATTGGCATACTGCTGTTTCGTCGACGGAGTGGCATATGTGAATCTGTGTCTATTGAACAATATGCTTGTTGTAAAATTAATACCCGAATAGCACAAGTTGACTAATAGGACCTAAATCTGACACGTGGCTAGCATGATTCTGGAATGGTTGCGGATTTAAACCAAATGTGGCTCAATGTCAGAGTCATACCGGCTTGGGATCAGATTTTTAATCAATTAACCGATTTGTAGCTAGTCGGAATACTTAATGATCAAAATACTTTAGATTTGGTAGGAATTGAACCCGTCACATCACTTGAATTACTTTAACGTATTACAACCAGCTTCTCAGTTAAGAAATGCTTTGATTTGAGATGGCATATTTACGAACATATTCCAGATTGTAATCCAGTGGTGGGCAACCGTTTATTTTTTTACATGACACCCCTTGGTGGTAAGCTTAGACGGTAACCAAACACGATATATTGTTCACGGGATTTCCAATTATTTTTGCCGGCATACTAGCATGTTATATAGTATGCACACTTGTGTGCCGCAAACACACATGTTGCCCACCACTGCTCTACTCAGAATCAATGAGACATGCTTGAATCATACTCAAAAAAATTTCAAAATTATTTCACCACATTTTAAAAATGTTCACATTTTCTCGAAATAACCAACTGATTTTACACCTAATTTTTTCTACAATCATGCATGAATCAGCCTTATCCTTTTAAAAAATAATTTATTTCAATAAACAAAACTAACCTATTCAAAAAAAGAGAGAATCTAGCTCAAAAATTCGATTCGCAGTTTACATTATAAATTACATCGACGAAAGACATGCTGGGATATTTGATCAAATCGATAGCAATTTTTCACCACAAAACTCAGAATGTGACTTGACTTGCATCTTTATAATTATGTTCACAAATGTCTAAGTCTGTAAATTATAAAAATCCTCAAACATTTTAATCGACAATCAAAATTTTTCCTTCATCTTTAATTTTACATGCCTGCCAATAAATCTACAAAAGCATCTAGACCGCCGATCACATTAAAATTCCGATCATTAACCGAACATTGAGTATGAAAAAAAAAACCACTGACTCTCATCTATTTTCAAACATAATTAAGTATTCCGCCTACCTGTATGTGTTCGAATGTGTCCTTGAAGTAGCCATGGACGTGAAAATGATTTTCCACAATGTGGACATTGACAGTTCTGATTATGCGTTCTAACATGCATACTAAATGCCGGCATTGAGACATAAACTTTACCACAAATTTGACAACGTCGGGCCTTTTTATCTTGTAATGATCTGTGTGTCTGTCGATGACGTGCTAAGTTTGAACCTAAATAGAAAAAATGTGAGAATATAAAAAAAGGTCAATGATTAATGCCAAACAACACAACATATAGTCAGATGATGACATACTTGTTGAATATTTCTTTCCACATTCAGGACACATGTGATCATCACTTTTATTATCAGAATTTGAATCATGATTTTCATTTAAACATCCATCAGGCGAAAATTTTTCATCCTTTATCTCGTCAGTTTGATCAATTGACTTATTAAGTGTCTCAATATCACATGATGTGTCTTTAAAATTTTGTATAATGTAAGGTGGTCGTTGACACTCAAAATGAAATTCATATTCACTCTCCGTCGATGATTGTTTAAATGATCGTTGCTTTTTTCTATCAAACACTTTGTGTGAATAACTCAAAAGGCTTTTAGTTGAGTCATCATCACAATCTGATGAAACAGATGAGCAGGAAGATGATAGAAATGCATAAGTCTTGGGTGAAACTGATGATGGTGAATTCTCATTTAATATTTGATTATTATTTCTATGATTTGTATAATTTAAATTTTCGTAAAGCGTTTCCTGATCTTTAAAATTTTCCCAATTATTTTTCCATTTCTTTTTTGTTGACTCGTAGCTATTGTTCTTCTCATTGTAATGCGACAGTACACGAATATTTTCCATCTCATTTCTATCACGATTATCGTGACAATTTTCTGACTTATTTATGTAGTTTCTGATTTCATTTATGTCAGTTGTACTCAGCTTGCCAGCTATCAATGTCACTTCCGCAAGTTGTGTAAGATTAAAAAATTCTTCTGGTACTGTTTGTGGTTGGAGTTCTTGAACCATTTCCACTTAATTTATGATTGTAGTTTTTTCTTGTTTCTGTGGATCTGGAATTGATAAAAAAAATTGTTGAAGTCTTTCCTAAAAACATTTCCGTTTCAAATGAAATTTTTTAATGAATCACAACGTGAACTTAGAGAAATTACTAATAACAAAGAGCCAGACTCGCTATCGTACGTGGAAATGAAGAAAATTAGTGAAAATAAGAGTGTGAATGAAAAGATCATTGAGAATTTCTAGGAAGTGAAAATTTCGGAATGTTTTACGACGCTCTTATTTTCACATTGGAAATTAATTGAGTCAGAAAATTTTCCCTCTTTTTTCCTCTAATTGAGATGTCAAAAGTTGTGAAATTAATTATTTTGAAATGATATAAATTTTATAGCAGGAACATTTCCGTCGATTTTCATTTGTTTCTAAGACGCATTTTGTTATTGTCTGGCACTTTGTTTTCAATTTTCTATAAAATTCCGCATTTTATTGCTTTAAATTAAACTTTTGACTTTTAACGACGTTTGAGATTTTAGATTTAATTAATTACTTTAATTACAAATTTTAACTTTTAACGACTTTTGGGATTTCAAAGTTAATTCCGATCAAAGATGGCGATTAATTTTTTTTCTCACTTCAAAAAGTTTTTCACAAATTTATCAAGATTTACGCAAAATATCATGAATATTATTTGTTTATCTTCATCAAAGGCATGGCAAACATCTAATTCACATTCTCTGATAAAATTAGACGCAAAAGAAATCAGGTCAAAATCAAAATTCAAACAAATTTTTCGAATGAGAATAATTGTTTTAACATTTTTATCGCTTTTTAAGCTCTAATTTATGAGCCACTGTACAAATATTCTCAATAAATAAACCAGCACTAAATGACAAAGCACTTTGTTGGGATAAATCAAGTGAAAAGCTATGATCACCATTATAAAGGTGAGAAAAGCGAAATTTTCTATAAATCCGGATAGTTATTAAGCATTAATAGGTAAGGAAATATTAGCATCTGTATACATGACACTAGAGGCAAAAAAAATCTTTTACTGGCGCACGTCCAAAGCGCAAAAAACTCTTATTTTTTTTACTTGATGACGCACTAATCACAATCAGCTTGTTTTCACCTATTCAGAATGAAAATAATTTTTTTCCGTGTTTTCTCTCCGACATGTATGAAATGTGAATCGTTTCACAGGTTTTCCTTATTACACTCATATTTTGTATCGAAAAGAAATATTTCGCATGGTCGAGAGCGGATTGAATGCCTGCCTCAATTTTTTTGTATGTCCGTCAAGGAAGAAAGAAAGCAAAATTTTTTTTTGTTGCTCCCATCCGAAATTGAAAAAATATTTTGAAAATTTTATTTTTATTGATCACTCGTGTATGCAAAAAGAATTTTTTATCGGTACCACTGACAATGTCGGTGCTCAAAAAAAAGAAGACGAAACAATATACAGAAATGAAAATTTGTGTTGATGATCCACATAAAGTTATGAGTTCATTGTCGGGAATGTTAATAATTTTTCATTCTCATATTGACCATCTGGGAAATTTGATCGCACACAAGGACGTGATTAAGCATTTTTTTTCATTTGTTCTGTTCCTCTCATCTCAGATCGCATTAAATTTTATTTTTGTTGTTTTTCCGCCATATTTTTCTTTACTGCGTCAATTAAAAAACCTGATTTTCTTTTCTCTCAAATGCCGATCGTATTGCACTTAATGTTCATTACAGGCACAAGTAAAGTTTATGACAAAATTACGTTCATCACCTTGCAAACACAACAAAAAAAAAGTCACTTAATTGCCTCCAAAAGAATTTTCACTTTTTTATCTTGTTACTTCTTGAATTTTAAAATAAGGACTGTGTGTACACTTCACAGATGATCCAATAAACGAAAATGTTCAATTAATTTTGTTTACACAAGAATTTTTCATCGGCAAATATTCTCAATTCCTCTCTCACGTTTCATTTTTCCTTATTTTTTTTCTTTTCTTTTCTTTTATTCATTCACGAATCACTAAACTCTCTTTTAATATTATATATATTTTCATTAGCTCGTGTCAAAACGTTGTTAATCCTTGAAGAGTTTGAGTAAAACTGAGGAAAATTTTAAAGAAATCTTCGGCTTTTCTACATTCAAATACACCAATGTATAAATTCTTTTTTGTTTAAGAAATGAAAACACACAAAAAAAAATAATTTTGTTCTTTTCTCCCATATTGTGCTCGCGTGTGTCGATGATCATTCAACCCCCTTCTGAACGAAGCATGCATACACATTTTGTTGTATATATAAGATGCTGCTATATTTAAAAGAAAAAAAAATCATTTTTACTCACCGAACGCGCTCCCGTGTTGTTTGTCTCGTACATATATGTGTTTTTACTTCTTTTCTTTAATTTTTTTTAATGATCTCACACACTGAGCGGCGAGAAGTGCCGATTGAGATTGATAATAAATGTGAATGTTCTTTCGAGTTCTATCGGATCTAGCAAAAGCATTTTCATCAGCGAGGCATGCACGAGAAGGGGAAAATGCTTTTCTTTTTACTCTATTTCACTTTCATTATGATCAACATCATCAACAATACATAAAATGCCGGAAAATGTATTTTTTCTGTTTTCTTCAATGTGTTTATTAAAAATAACATATACAAAGGTATATGCACAGTGCAATATGCTGTTGATGCTGCTTCTTTTCTGTTTTCTGAGAAAAAGACCACCGATAGAAAAAAATCATCGATTGATTGAGTAACATTGTTTATAAATGAAACATAATTAATTTTACATTGCATCAGAACATTTTTTAATTATTGAGGAAATTGATGGTAATGTTTTGGGGAAAATTTCCTCACTGCAACTTGCATGCAAGTTACATTACGCTAGAGGAAAAGGCAGTTTTAATGCATTTTTGGATAATTTTCACTTACAATTTCACTTTGATCGGTTGGCTGGGTGAGTTTAGGACAAGATCTCCGCAACCACACATCGCAGGAGTCTCGGATTTGAAGCATTAGCTCCGTCTTATTGAGTTACTGGCTTATTGCTTGTTCTGGTAGCTTAACACTATCTTTTTACACGTTAATTAATGAATTTTCATTTAATAAACAAAAATAATTTTTTTAAAGCGTTGCTTCTAGTAATTTTCAAATTTTTGATCATCTGTAAGAAATTTTGAATTCTAAAAACCCGTTAAATTTTAAAATTTTTGTGATAAAATACTGATCGCTGCAACAAAAATGCGCTCAAGTCCCTCAACAACACGAAGACTTTCAGCATTTTTTGTTTAAATTTATTTTTAGATCGATTAAATATTGATGCTGTAAATTAAACAATTTGTTGTTTGATAAATTAAGTGTAAAATTTCAAATTGAATTTTTCTTCTTCGTCTGCCTTTTTCACTCTCTTCTTTCTTTCCCTTTTGGCAAGTGGGAAACAACATGTTGGAAAAATAAGATTCTGTTTGTTTCGAGTGAAATTTTTCCATTATTGAGGTGTTTTTTTGGCTTAAAAACTAGTTTATCATAAATCGATTCTGACGTAAAATGAGGAAAAATATTTACGGTGAAAATTTTGTTTCTGTTGACTTGCTACGGTGTTCATGAAAAAGGTGATCACTGATCTTTCAGAGATTGTGAAAGTTTATGAAGAATTAGGAAAATTTTCGGTACATTTGAATGAGTTTAATGTACTCATTAACACTCGTAAATCTGTCGAACTTAGTGATAGAGGAGGAAATTTTCACTCGAAATGAAAATGAAATAATTTTGAGCTGGATTTTTGAAAGTCTACATTTCGAAGCGTGACAATATGGACAGATTCTTGTTGGATGTTTTGGAACAGATTTATATTGAAGAAAATCGAATTTAGGCTTTCGAGACACGTGATCATTGTAAATAAAGCTAATCAGGGACAAAAGGAGTTGATCGATCTTTAGCCTTTTCCAATCATCGAGTAGCATATTGTAGTCGATAAAGTACTGACTCTTCACAATTCTAACCGTTAAATGGCGTAAAAACGCTAGACAACTTTAAAAACATTGCAATAATCGGCTAAGCCTATTAATCCAAATTATTTGTGCAGTCAACCCGAAATTGAATCGAATTTTCCACCCAAAACCTTTCAAACTCATCTAAATTTCAAGCAAAACTTTCCATCCACAGCGAAAACACTTCTTTGTGGATTTTACTAAACCAAAATATTAAGTAAGCAACCACACCACATTAAATTCTATTTCCAAATCAAAATCAACAAATTAATCTGGATAATAGCCAGAAAAAGAAAAAAATCACTGATTATCGTACATAAATTACATTAAGCAATGCTAAACATGAATCATATGGGATTTACAACAAAATTACAGTTCCATATGATCGTCAAGGACATCCCTAAACAAAAATATTTCCCGAAACATTTAAATCACTCACACATACAGTCACTTAAGTTACGTTTGAATGATTTACAACACATTTTAAAATAACATAAACATAATTTTTAAACTATTTTAGTTTTAAATCCTTGAAATGAGTCAATGTTGTTCGGGTAATTGACCTCTTTTGTTTGAGGACATGTGATTGCTGTATCCAAATGTGTTGAGACAATTCTTATTCGATCACATGATTTATTTACATTCTATTGAGGATTTTTAAATTGTATTTTTAAGTAGAAAGTGAAAAAGTCTGATCGTAGAAGGCAATGATGAAGATTTGTTGTAGAAATTTAGTTTTTCAATGGATTTTGTGATTGTTTTGGATGATTTTGAAGACTTTTAAGGACTATCCAATGCTAAAGGTTCAAATCAAACTGTCGGATTGTTAATAACAAAGCAGGATTTGATAAATGAAATGTTTATTCTACGAAGTTCAAAATCAGACTAAAATGTTTACATGAAGGGGTCATCAACTTAAAAAGGGGAGAAACAACTAATTACAGTGTCAAATATAATTCAAATATTAAACGACAGTTGGCATATTCTCAACACAATCAAAGTAAATTCTCAACTTCTAAATTATTGTTTATTATTATTAATTACACAACATGTCCTAAAATTTCACATTAATTGCCAACAAAATTACATAACAATAAGTTTTCCTCAGTCTGTGTACCATTAATTTCACGCACTGTCATCATTTTCACCTAGAAAAACTATAATTCTGACAAATGACTTTCTTTACACTATTCATCTATTTCTAAAATGAATGTGATTTCATGTTTAGTAAGAAGAGATTACTCAACTGCAGGATATATTGTCAAAACCTACAAGTTGTGTCAACTCAAGACAAAATGAACTCTTTTTTTGTGTAATTTTTCACAGGAAAAAGAAGAAGAAGTAAAAAGATTCGAGAGACTTTCCGAAGTCTGACACAAGAAAGGTGATGACTGAAATGAGTATTTTGCGTAAAAACGGAATCTTTTGTTGGCAACATAAAGAATTTAATGAATCATAAAAAAAAATTATGAAAAATACTTTATGGGCATTTACCCACGATGCATCAAATTTCTTTGATCCATTTGAGTGAATGAAAAACTTTTTTTTTTCCATCAATAATGATCCGCGCACACAATTGTTGAACACAAAGCGGTTCTGCAGATCATAAAATAATAAAATAAAAAAAAAAGTCGGTAGGGAGAAAAAAGAGAAATGCAAAATAAGATCTACTGCGAATGACACACACTTCCCTTCAATGCACCCATTTTGCTTCTTTATTTGCAATCAGAATTTAACATTCTCTCGTCTGCAGTCATATTATATTTAATTATTTTTCTTTCTTATTTTTCTTTAGCTTATTTTTTGTGTATCAAGTGGATGATAATGTGATTTATTGCTGGCATTTTGGGTGCATTTTGTTGTTTTATTGTAATTATTTAGTGATCTTCTGGATGTTAGTGGTAGATCAGTGGAGAATATTCAGTTTAGAGTCATTTGGAGTCATGTGTCGCAAAGCATGCAATTGTAATCATATGAAATTTACTTATGGAAGCTGCACTGATCAAAATTATTCAAAAACGATAAATGAGATGAGATTGTGCAGTTTTGCAGCTGGAACTGGGTTACTTGCTTACATTTGACTCTATTAGGCATTAGGCTTTCCATCTGATTCTATTGCTGGACTTATCAAAAACCCTAACATACAAAAAGCATGCTCACAAAAGTAAGTGTACTCCGAATATGATCTTTGTCTGTTAGGGAAATTTTGAACAAATTATCCCTTTTTGCATCTAACTGACATTCTCTTAGACCCGTCATACATCAAGTTACTGTTCCTGGGTTATGACTTCTAAATTGATCATTATGTCTCTAAGATTGTAAGAATTATTAATAAAGAATGAAATTCTTAGGATTTCTCGATAAAGTTCGCATTCAAGGACATATCGGGCCCCTCCTTAGTCCATTTCCGGTTGGACCCCAATTCCAGTAGATTCTCACTCCCTCCCTGAGTCTCAAGTTCAGAATTTCGGATTTTCGAGAAATCGTCGATAGGACAATAATTCAGCACATCATCGATCACGCTTAATGAATTAATCACAAAAGTCGTCCAAATAAAATAAATATTCACTTGTTTGTACTTCTCACATACCCCCCATCGTAAATTTTCAAACAAGTCATTCCTCAACAGAAAAATATTTGACACACAAAAATTACTTTACCGAATTTCATCATCACAAACAAATTCTGAAATATGACACTGTTCCATACAACGCGAAAAAAAAATGCGCGTAAAGTCATCCTCGATTCCTCAACGAAATTCATTAATTTCTTTCCTTGTAAGTTTAAAAATAAATTTTACTTCTTTTGTGAACTCATTTTTCTTTAATTTTCCATCAAATTAGGGAACAGTTTTTTTTGAGTGGTATAAAAGACACATGCATCAAGTCATTAAGTAGGGAATAAAAATTGACAATCCTAAGTGGGAGATCACTATCAGACGATCACATAGCAATGGATAATGATAAAAATATAATAATACACACATTTCGAATGTCTTATGCAGGAGCATTAAGACAATTTCCTCCTTCATTTGAGTTCATTTTACTCTCGTTTTTTCTTTCTTTTTTAGGAATGAAACATCTGTTTCACAGCAAACAGCACCAGCAGCAGGCGAGTAATGTTTAGTGATTTATTTTCATTGCAATTTCATACGAAAGAATGTGTTTTGTGTGCAGAACATTGAGTGAGAAGTTTAGTCTACAAATCTGACTCAATTCAAATGTAATTTATTTTAAAACATAAAAATGTCACTGTCTTGTTTTTTGCCGGCTGTATGGTACGAAAATATATATTTTAAATCTGGTTGCGATCCAGAGTTGGGTGTGAAATTTTTATGATATGCCACCTGCATGGATATTAAATTTGGATGATTTGTTGATTTATCATGAATTTCAGGCAATAATTTGCAATTTTTATTAATTTGGAACTGAATCATTGAGTGTCTAATAGCTAGGAAAGGACACGTTGTAGAAATGGCGCTTAGATGTAGAATGTAATGTAGTCTTGACATCTGTTAACTCTGATCTTTGACAGAATCAATAATTTTTCAGAAAATATTCATTTCGGACCACAACAAGGAAATCTTTGGAAATCTTACAATGCTGTATCTCACAAGTATCTCATGATTATTCATATGTATGTATGTGGTTACATTCTTAGCATTGGCATATTACAAGATTGTTGATTCCATTTATTCAGCCAGTTCTTGATTCTAAAGATTTCAGTCGTCTTGACTTTGACAAATTTTTGAGATTTAGATCTTTTTGGCAATTCTTGATCTTTAGAACCTAAATCTAATTCCCAATCAATTTACATCAATACTTACAAAGCCATTTAAGAATATTATCACTTATATTTCCGAGCAGCACAATACGGTGAACCATCATGATGTCTTCAGTGTAATTTAGTGTCTTGCCGTTAAAACAACGACTCAGCGGTGCTCTAGCGAATCACTATTCTGCCTTCTAAAGCAGTTCTTACACTCAAACTTCAAACACAGACAAAAGCATCAACATTCCCTGCCATTCCCTTAATCGAATACTCAAAGCCACGGTCACAAACTCAATGCTAATTCATCTATAAATCATGAAAATGTATAACAATCAGTTGCTATGTCCACACACCCTTAAAAACATCACAACTCTGTCTCTATTCCCTTTTATTTCAAATAGATCAACACTTTCGCTTTTGTAAAAGCATTGAAAGATTGATGAAGATTATAATTCGACATAACGACATGAGTTTGTCTCATTACGATTAGTGATCCGCGCTTCTTTTGTCAAAAAAAAGACCGAAAATGAAAATTTTAGAGAGAAAAAAACTAATTTATTTTTCTCGGAACAATATGTCAGAGAAATTGCTAGTATTTAGTTGCTGTGGTTGAGGAGAAAGCACGTAAAGAATTATAAAAATAGAGGAAAAAAATGAAAATATTGACAGAATAAACTTATTTTCCTTGCTTATATTTTTTGAAGATCAAGTTGAAAGGTTGTGAAATGAAACGCAAGATGTTTCAGGAAAGAATTGAGACTATTCAGACTCTCCTTCACTTGGCAAGCGTCAGCATTTTGTTCCACCTGTTTTTTTCTTCGAATATATTTTATTTTAATAAGTAAGAAATATAACCGGATGGAAGTATATGAATGTGCACAATGACAGAAAATATTAAATAAAAATCTCAATAAAATTACATTTTTTACTGCACATATGAGCGTCTCAAGGGGAAATAAAATAAAAAAAAACATGAAGTAAATAAAAATGTGGTGACATTCACAATCACAGCATCCTTCTGATCATATACGAGAACACAAAACTTGTATATATCATCTCGTACTACATGTTGACAAAAAAAAAAGGAAGAAGATTTTTGAAATCAAAAGCGCATTTTGTGTTACGTCAAAAATGAGAGATTTAGTATACAAACAATTTTTCATTTGGATGTTCTTTTGATGTAGGTCTTTGATATTTTTTCGGGAAATTCAAGTTTATGAGTTCATTGAACTTCCCACTTGTCATTTACAAGATCTCTAAAATTGTGCCAAAAATCTATGTCAATCACAATCTGTAACTTCCCATTTATCATCCTTAAATGTCAATTCTAATCGATTTTACATCCATAAATTATTTTGAAATTTCCACTTAAAATTAAGTGATAATTGAATAATTACCAATAACCCAACTACGTGCTCATTTGAATAAACTATGTAAAATCAAGAAATTGGAACAAAATCTACGAAAAAAACTTAAAAATAGAATCAATAACCCAATTAAACAAATTCCTATTCCTTCGCATCATGACGTGATTCATATTCACAAACATGAGGTCTGATAACAAATAAACAGAAAGAAATAGTAAGTGATATGTGAGATTAGAGCGCGCAAAATATATGTATGTGAATTACTTTACTGAATTTGGGTCAATCTTGACACTCGACTCGCGATCAGACTCACAGATGATAAGTTTTATTAGAGTGGATTTGAATGTGTTTAGTGTATGTAAAGATTTATTCGTCTAGATCGGCTACTTGAAAATTTGTTGGAAATGGATTGAAAATTGGTGGTTGAGACATTATTTTGATGAAATGATCTTTATGGGAAGTCGGTGGAATTCCGATGAATAATTTCGTGAGAATTGTTTTTAGTATGATTATTTTGGGAATCACTTTTCGTAATTCTGGTGAATATTTCATATTTTTAGAGAATTTCTTAATGAAATGCCAGCGAACATGACCTTCGAATTGTTTTTGCTAAATTGTTCTAAATAACCACTTGTAAGTCATTTCTATAATAAGTTGTTACATATTTTTGAGGAATAATGGATTAGAATCATTATAGAATAGACAATAAATGAAGTAAACATGATTGTTCTTTCCTGATCACTCGTAGGATTGAATATTTGAGTTTTGTTTTAAATTTTGAAGCAAAGCTTCATTGAGTTCTGAAATTTTAAAGCAAAAATGTTTAAAATTCAAAATCAAAGCGTCAATTAGTTCAAAATGTTGAAGCAACGCGTCAATTAGTTCAAAATATTACAGTAACGCGTCAATTTATGACAAAAATTAAAGAAATGCTTCAATCTAAATAAGACCTAAGTTGACTTGTCCATACAAACTCCAAGTAGACTTCGAGCTCTGATTATTAGTTCCTATTTATCTACTGAGAATTGTTGGGCTTTTTTGTTAACGTTTCAGTTAGTGTCATTACAATCACTAAGACATCCTTATAATCCTGCGAACTATGGCTTTAATAAAGTCACGAGAATCATAAATATCTAATTCCATTACTCGACCTAGACAGTCAATTCAGACTCAAACACAAAATACGAACACAAAACTCTTACTCATAAGCGAAAATGCGAATATTAACGGAGAAAAAAATTAACACGAGACATATTGCTTCATTTAATTTGCATTTTCTTTCTTCTTGAACTCCTTCATCATGTATCACCATACATCTGCATTTTTCTCCATCAGTAAGAATCAAACCAAATGTTCTTTTTTTTGCAAGGAAAAAAAAAAGAAATTCATCAACGAAAAAGTCGCTCGCCTTTCTTCACATTTTATAGAAAATAAGGCAGTGGATTCCAAACTTTTTTGGACCAAAGGACATCTGCCTTAACAGCACACAGCATGCGATTCATGGCATTTCACAAGTGTGCCATGAAACAAAGTTTGGACAACACTGAATTAAGGGAATGAAAATAATCGGAATGAAGTAAAAAAAATTCTTTGATTTATTGAGAATATGTGTCACTAAATGAAGTAAGTAGACAATTTATGGTTTAGCACGATTTCTGAGTGTGCAAGGAATGTTCACTAATAATTTATATTTCTAGATGCACCCGCCAAATGTTGCTGATGATATTAAATAGTCATGCTGAGTAGACTGAAAAAAATCATATAAATTTTCAAAAAATGTTGGAAGTCCTCGTTCCTGCAGAGTAACTTCAGCGCAATTTTGTAGAAGCAATTAGAAATGGGTTGATAAATAAAGAAAATAATATTTGTAACGGTTATTCAAAATTCAAATTTCAAAGTCAAATCTTTTCATTTGCAGTCAACTTCAGGTATGTTTACAAATGAAATATAAAGGAATTAAAACCATTAATTATAGAATTAGGAATGAATTCAGGATTTAAGACGATGTGAAGCGCCAACAACTCAATTAAACTGATCTGACAAATCTTATACTAGATTTTGCGGGAGTCGACAAACCAGACAAACTGATTGAATATGCTGCCAAATTCCAGGAATGTGCTAATAAACATAATTTTTAAACCACATGGAGACAAAAAAATTTGTTTTATTACCATTGCATGTGATAAGTAGGCCATTTCTCGGGTGGTCATAAACGACTCGATCTCAAGTGACGGCGATGAGTGAACAAATCTGTGAATCTTCAATATTTCTTTTTGTGTGGATTGATTCACATCTGATAACAATTTTAATTTGAAACATCCCGAAAATATTCATTCGAGAAAGAAAGAAAAAAAAAATCTGAGAGGAAAAACACTTGTTTCATTATACGCAGCAGAGAGGCGAGATATTAAAAACATCTTAAATGAAAAAAAAATAATATAATTCGGCCACTTTTCTGAATCAGTCAGCAGAGCAGCGAAAAAAAAAATATTTAATAGCTTTTTTAGAGGAATGACTTGATGATCAGTGTGACGTCATTCGGAAAAATAGAAAAGGAGATGAGTTCAATAGTCACGAGAGGAAGCGATGAAGTCGTCATTTTTTTTAAAGGTGGAAACTTTTGGGGGCGCATTTTTTTGAACTCAATTGAACTTGCTTTTGTTTAGTGATGTGAGGATTGTAAGAAAGTAAGGTTTTATTTTTAAAATTTTCGAGAACACTTTACAATTGAAATGAAAAACTCAAATCTTAGCTTCCGGGAAATACGATACATAAATTTCAGGCAAAGATCAAGTGTTGACGGCTGTTGTGTTGGTAAACCACTTTTTGAGTTACTAAATTTGAGGTATATTTCTGAAGTATCTGATCTATATTATGTGTAAATCAGATGAATTTAAATTTAGAAAAATTAAGTTCAATGCAAAATGATGATCTCAAGATGAAGTTTAGCTAAAAGACACCTTCCACTGCTAGTCTAAATCATATTCTTAAAGCGAAGTTAACGTAATATTCTCACAAGACGCAATATTCCCTATTTGACAATCATACGTAGTTCAAAATCTATTCGGCCTACAAACTAGATGAACAGCCTCCAACTGGATCTCTACGAATCCATTAAGTATCGATTTATTACAGGTTTCTTCATTTACTTTGCGATCCTTGAATTGCAAATGTTCGATGCAGTTGAAATCACCTTGATTTTTGCATGCCGTCGAGAAAACTTGAGCAGATGTAGTCGAAGTCGACTACATTTTTGTATAAGATTGGCTCAACTTGATCGACTTATCCTTACTTAATCCGAGTCGACTTTGAGTTCTGGTTTGATGTTTCAAAAGACAAATTGATCACAGATTCTGGATTTAGCTATCTTCAATCACAAACCGGCTTTCACAGCCTTTTAAATGGCTTCAAAATTAACAAAACTCTAAAGAACTTCATTGTTATTGTCAATTGGCAAAGCGCAGTCATTGATAGAGCTAGCTTTAGGCTAAGAGAGTCCATGAATCACAGTTGATCAATATAGCCAGCTTAGTAACTAAAGAACTTCTGAGTTGAACTGCAATAATATCTCGAACCATCTTGAACTATGTGTAATGCAATTCCTCATTACCCAACAATGACAGCTGATTTTCAATATGAAATATAGCAACGATTGCAACTTTGTTTGCGACATGTACTTGTCTAAGTAGACAAAGAATTTTAAGCCTAACTCATGTTCACATGTGTGGCAGGAATCAAACAAAATAGAACTTACTGATGCATATTTTCAAACGCATTAAAAAATCTTGTAATAATTCCTAACATCCGTCAAGCAATAAATAAACTAGAAGGAGATCAGTTTGTTATTTATTGAGTTCCTCTGACATTTTGATGATTCATAGTTAAATGCTGATTTGGTGGTCATAGGAATTAGAATTTTAAGTGAGTTTTGGAACAGGTATTCTCAGTAGACAGTCTGTATCTTGAAAAAGTGAGGAAAAATCAGAAAAAAAACTGTTCACCATGAAAAGCCATAGCATGTGGTGGTTAATGAATACTAAACGACTATCCGTGTGATCATCAGTAAGCAGTAAGCACTAAAAATAGTGGAATATGACAGAAACAATGTTTCTAAAAGTAAAAATCTCTCATATTTTAAAATTTAATTGTTTTTGTACAAGAAAATAAGAGAAAAAAAAGTGAAAATTTGTTTTGAAAATGCGATGGAAATACGATGAAGATGGAATAGGAAGAAGAAACAAAAAGGGAAAAGTTTACATCTAGAAATTCCGTTCATTCACCCCAAGATCGTCGTCGTCTTGAAAAAAAATGAAGAAGAACTAAGCATATGAAATGCACACATTTTATAAAAACAACTACCGAAAGATGAGAGGAAGCATGTACAGTGAAAACAACTTAGTTGAGACTTCCGATCCTCGTCTCTTCTTTTTTTCTTTATTTTATGACTTTGCACGAAAGAAATGAAACTTATCTCTGTTTTTCTTCTTTTTTCACGTACACGATAATATATGTAAGTATTAGGGATTCAATATACCAATCCAGTGAGAAACATGTGCTCACTTTCTGTTTATGGCTTATTAAAAATTTCTTTCATTTTTCAAGATTTTTAAACACAAAATTTTAATAAAATGTGTGGTGGATGTTGTTGTTGTTGCTGTTATTATTATTTTGGAATAAGAAGCATATAATTAGTTCCGATCAACGAGTAACGCGTGCCAGATCCCTTTAAATGCAAGGCAAAATTTTGTGTTATTTTAAAAAGGAAATTTCATATCTTTTCCTAGAAATTTAAAGAGCAACATGTTTCTTCAGAGTCATCATCATGATCATGGGCATACGTTATATATAAGATTATGTATATGCACAGTAGCACGAGCTGAGTTAGACAAGAGTTGAATGAATTCTGTCGAAATGCATCAACGCAAAAGAAAATTTATTTTTAAATACACACTTTTTTATTTTGTTATTTTGCACTTACTTTATGCTGCAACATTTTTGCATGCAGTTGGACTTGAAATTTGATGATCAAGTTTATGTCTCGTCTTATTTTGCGGCTGCAACAAAAAAAAATTATTCTTTTTTACTTTTGTGAGTTATAAAAATATCCTGTTTGTGGAAAATGTTTTGTGTAACTCGACATTTTATAAACATTTGAAGCACAACTTGCTTTTAATTCCATTTTAATGCACATTTAAGATCTATTTTCCCTTACTGAAATGTGTGTACTCACATTTATAATAATTTTCCATCTAGACATATTTATAAAAAAAATTGAAATGAAAGTTGGTTGGCGGGGAGTTGTTCGTTAATGAGGTTTGATAAAGGATTAGATATTTAGTGATCCTAACAGGCAATGAGACTTCTAATAGCTACCATAGTGGTCTTTGTGTATCATGAAAGGTTGTTCTTTGCCTGTTAAGTGCTTTTTCACAATCATTAATGATTTCAATTTGTTCAGATCGAGCTGCAATCTAACTAACTCAGTTACTACCAATTCGGAAGGCACTTAATTACTTACTAACTTCGCTGGACGTCTGCGATCAGATTCTTCACTGTCTTATTCAACAACCTCTCTCCAAGAGCTCCCTCAGAGTCCCTCTCGCTATTTGGAAGGTATAGTACGTAGAAAATGGGAAAAATGTGGCCCTAGGCAAGCAGGGTTCTAGTCTGAAGTCGTGTCTAAATTGAGGCAGATTTCATCAAATCTGATCCCAGGTGTGACTCTTACCTGCCTATTCAGTGTATGCTTTGGTCAATTTTTCAATTCTAAGCATGGACCTTCAACGATCAATGATCGTGATCGATGCGATCGAGATCGACAAAATCGATCAAAATCGTTCAAAGATCGATCGATCGAGCGATCGAATCGATCAACTTTTTTGATCGATCGATCAATCGATCATTCGATCAAAAATGGAAAAAATGATCGAATGATCGATGATCGATCGATCATTGAACGATAATGATCGATCGATCTCGATCATTTTTCAATCAATGATCGATCGATCAACTGATCGATCGATCGCAAGTCAAAAAATTGATCGACTGATCGATGATCGATCGATCATTGATCGAAAAATGATCGATCGATCACGATCAATTTTTTTGATCGAGCGATCAAAAAAATGATCGTGATCGAGAATATTTTGATTGTGTAAAAAATCATTGACTTTTGATTCCAATATTTTCCAGGCTGTATTCAAAAGCCCTGCCTTTAAAGATTTTTTTTTCATGCAAAATGCTTTATGGAAGTTTTAAAAAAATGGTTCTTTTGAGTACTGATGTATAAAAATAGGAGTTTTGCTATGCATTAAGATTTGAAAGTTCAGAAAACATTTTTTTCACAAAGATGCATAGTGCATCAACACTCAAAACTATCGTTTTTATTATTTTTCCGATGCACTGTTGAATTTTGAACTGAAAATTGAAAATTCAAATAATTTCTGAATATCGTAATACCAAAAAATCAATGACGGGATTGAAATCCTTAGTTCTTAGTAAGCTTCTAATACTTTTGCAAAATTTTTATGGATTTTCTAATCCATGAGGTTCATAAACGGCTGTTTTCATTTTATATTAGCATCAGTAGATGGAGGAATGGGTTTAGATTGATGTAATAAAAGCGGAAAATTGAAAATTTAAGGAAAATTTAGAAAATTATAACGAAAAATTTTTTTTTGATTTATCGATCAAAAATGTAAAAAAATTCGAGCATGTGATCGAAAATGATCGAAAGATCGTCGATCATTCGATCACTTTTTCCATTTTGTGATCGAATGATCGATGATCGATCGATCAAAGCTGAAAAATGATCGTGATCGATCGATCATTTTCCGATCAAAGATCGATCGATCGCGCGATCGAATCGATCAAAAAATTTTTTGATCGATCGATCAATCGATCAATCGATCAGAAAGTAAAAACAGTGATCGAATGATCGAAGATCGATCGATCATTTTTCGATCAGATCGACGATCACGATCATGATCGATTTTCGATCAATTGAAGGACCCTGATTCTAAGCAGCATTCTCACCTCCCGATTTGGAACCAAATGGCAAAAATCAAGCAAAAACATTTTCTTTTAAAGTCAAGCAGATGGATAAAAAGACATACAGTCTGAAACAGCAATGTTGATAGAAATTACTCGAGGAAGTGGTTTAAGGATTAATAGGTTTGGTCATTTTCTGTAGTTTTTCAAATCAAATAGGAGAATTGAACGACTAATTTGTATTGAAAAGAACGCTAGAGTCCTTAATATCCCAAACTGGCAAATGGTTTCGAAGGATAGTATATCCCTACGCGCGGCAATGGGCCCTCGTGCACCCCAGCCAAGGAAGTAAGTAAGTATGTCTGATTTCCCTCCTACCTGCGAAAAAAGCTATAAAATTTGCGATTTTTTCAGCTCAACAACTTGAATTGAATTTCCACATTTTCCCAACATTTTCCAACCTTCTTCATTCTCAAATATTAAACATCATCGTTGAATGATCCTTCGCAATAGTTACTGTAGATGAAACAGAAATGAATTATACATCCTAGACTAGAAAATCTCTAGGTAAAAGGTGAATAACATTGCAATGAGCTAAAAATGTTTGGCGTCTCACATCTTCTTTTCTCTAATGCGTATGCTGCTATGTCGCTTGCTTATTGCTTAGCTGAATATCACATCTATTTCTCTTTCTTTTATTTTTAATGATTTTTCAAGGGTACTAAAATTTTCTTGGTACATTAGAATTCTGCCTCGTTGATGCTCGAATAAAATGAAGAATGTAGCATATGCTATTTATAAGATCAACAAAATTTTCTTTTTCTACGAAAACAAGAATGCTTGGCAGCATAAAAAAAAAAGACTTTTCATGAGCGGTGGCACAAAAGATCTTTTAATTCAGTTTAGATCCATACCAAAAATAGATATTCTGCCTTTTATTTGATTTGACACTTTAGAATGTCTTGCATCGTCAAGTGATTAATCTACAAGTCGTATTAAATTTATCCAATTAAATTAAAAAGAAAATTTTGCAAGAAAATTGCGCGATTGAGTTTTAAGAACAAGATTCTATCAACAGAATTGATTCATTGTTCCTTGAAAAATTACATTTTAATTTTGTTAAAAATAAAAGAAAAATTTCAATTGCGAGTTTTTGTTAACATTTTAACACAGCAAGAGTTTAACAAACTAGTCTTCTACCTCACTGAGAAATAGATGGAACTAGTTTCCATTTCAAATCGTAACCGACTGTTTTGAGAAAAAAGCAATTTATATCCAACACGCTTAGTCATGCATGCTATTACAGATCTAGTAACCTTTGCAATAATAATCAGGCGTTAAATTGATCTCTGTAATTAGAAAAGATGTAGGAAATGGAAGTAGACTCAATTTCTGTACAAAACCTTATAGATTATATTTTATTTAACATAGTAAATTGAGACATAGACAGAGTTCAAATCTTTCTTTAAAAATAATTAAGTTTTACGGATCAAAATGACAATTGCCTGACAATTACAGTCGTAAAACTGTTTCCGATGCCTCAATCATACCTCATTAACATCAAAAGATCAAGTACGAAATCTCTCAACTGCGACAATTGTAGCCAGCCGGATGAGTCCTTGGATGCAACATTGTTTTTGGTTTAATTATGTCTATCTTGTGAATATTAGCAAAACGATTGGAGATAATTTATATTTTAAGGACAAGCGTCATAATTTAAATTGAATGATCAAAGTTTATAAATGAAAATAATCCAATAATGAAGACCGGTTCACCTTCTAAATTATGAATCTTCTAGATTTGTTGATCGAAAGTAATTGTTATAAGATTTTTGCGTAAGATGATGAAGGCTAAGGTGACATTGAGGAATTTTCGAAGAGATTCATTAAGTGGTAAGAATATTGCCCGATCGGTACACACAAGGTATACATTGAAATGTTGGTATCATGATGCTGAGACGGCGCAGTGGTTGATTTCTTGTTTACTGTAATCATGCTCATATGTGTAGGTTACAACCAGACTTAACTTGACTCGGCTCCTTATAAAATTCGAGCCGGCTCCAAACTGGTTACAACAAAAGACTCAACCTGACTCTGTTTTGTGAGATTGAGGACGCCGAAGTCCGACTCCGAAGCTGATCAAATGTCAAATCTATACTTTCTCGTAGCATGTCGTCTGAAGGATAACAACCCCTCAATCAAACTAGATGGTAAAGCTTACAACCGACCATTTCCGAAACCAACCTTGTACAAGAAAATCAATACAATACGACGATGCACTGCTGTCAACAGCTAAATATGTTCCGATCGGGTTTACGTCTCGCATAATTGAGTTCAATTTTCATTAGAAATTGTCCGGTCTATTTAACAAATTTCAACAGCATAAATAGCAATTTGAATGTTAACGGCTACGTGCCTTTAATCTGATAATTCTAAATGTGGTCAGTTGTCCTTGATGTCTTTATGCATTATCATTATCGCTGTACATTCATAAAAAATCATTTATCACTTTAGTCGGTCAAATCGGATTAGTATTGATTAAGTTATTGCGAATCTTCTTTATAATTCCGAAAGTGTGAAGCACATTCGAATGACACACTAAGGACGCAATCAATTAAGAATCAAGCGAATTCATGGTGCACAAATCACCAAAATACCAAAGCTTCAAATTTTGTTCTCACTTTTAACAAGAAATAAATATAAAAATTCATAGAGATTTGCGACTGACTTTAATGTCGAGGTCATTGTCTTTCTAAATAAAGGCCGCTATAACTGTGAATAATAAATTAATAATGACCAATGTTTACACAAAATTCTATGCAGATAATACAAGAACAGTCTCAAAATATATTATAGAAATTTAATTACGTCATTAAAGAATCACAAGAAGGAATTGAGCTATCTAATAATTGCCATCACATAAATTTTAATTAATTATTCTGCCTTAATTTCACACGAAATGTCATTCTCATTTTGGTCAAAGATCTTTTCTTCTATTTTACTTGCACTCTTTTCAACTTCATCAAGCGGTCGTGTGACCACCACGGAATATGTCAACTTCTTATTCTTAAAGTAGCTGTAGCTGTTATCAAACACCACTGTGTATTTATGATTCGCTTGACACGTGATGAATCCCGTCTCTTCATCTTCATTTGCAGCTATTCGTTTCAATGGCACTTCATTGACCTTTTCACCTGTTTGCTGATTCACTGACCTAACACCGAATTTGATGTCGTGCATTTCTGTTTTGAATTCCCATCTGTAAACAAAAAGCATTAGCAACTCAAATGCTGTCAATTACAATGTATACTTACTTTAAAAACACTCCAGAATCTTCGACCTCAAAGTGAAGCTTTAGTTTTGAGCCTTTTTTGACGACTGTCGTTTTATATGTTGACGTATTGTTAAAAGTATCCTCTTCAGATATGTAAAACTTCTTTGGAATTTTGCCTTTATAAAAATTCAGAAAATATGAAAAATGAGTAAGTGACAACTTGAATAGCTGCATGAGCTTAGATAAATGAGCAAAATTATAAATTCAAATGACTAAACTTATATAAAGTCATTAAGCAAATAGAATAGCATTAATGAATGAATGATCTTGTTATCTTGGGTGTGTGTTTGAGGATATTCTAGAGTTTATATCAGTGATGGGCAGCCTGTTGCCAAAAATTGCCATGAACCATATGCTTGTTTCGGTCGAAACACCAACAAGATGTACCACGACAAGTTAAGTATTGCTCACCACTACTCTACACTGTCTTAGACCATATGGCCAACAAGTAGACATACCCAAAAGCACACCCAACATCACAAACATCCAAAACAACTTACCTCCCCAACAAATTTTCTCTAAACACTTTGGATTTCCGTCTTTATCCGTCAGCTCCCCGCCAAAATAAACCGGCAGCGATGCAGCATCAACCCGTTCTAAAATAGCAGGCAACCATTTGTGTTTGTTATGTTTATAGATACTGATCTTTGATAGAGTATATTCGTCTAGGAATTTCTTAATAATGTTAAAGCCAAATGAGAATATTTTTGGTGCTGTGGATTAAAACAAGAAGGAATTAGAATAAATCAACAAGATCTGATTGGCACAGACATACCATTTATAATGAGACAGCATTTTAAGATTTCTGGATAGTGATTTGAGTACATTTGAAATGCGGTAATGACAAGTTCAGCTGCTGGTCGGTAAGCATATTGTTTCATTGAAAAATTGTCCATGTCGAAGATTACCAAGAATTTCCGTGCGTCGGGACCATGAATCTTACTTTGTTCATATGCTAATTTCATATATCCTTTAAAAAATGAGACATAACAATTAATTGTCATTGTGTATCGTTCATAACTCAATGTTAATTTACTTTCAAGAACTCTAATTGTATTTTTGATGATGTCATGCTTTGACGCACTGTGTAGTAATCCCCAAATATCGATTCCATTGAATGGTATGAAAATGACAACCGATCCATCTTTATCGAAGCCTGTCGATCCATGTGGTATGTAGTCTTTAAATACTGCCGGTGCTTCCCATGACTCAAGATCATCAAGATTCCATTTCGCTCGCCATTTCATGGACTGTAAGAAAAAGTATTCAATTTAAATTAATTGTTGTGCTTAGTGCTGCAACTTTGAGACTTCTTGTTGCTCATTTTTACAAAAGTTTTTGGTTTTGGAGGTTATGATGTTGTGAGAATGGCTTGCAATTTAATGATCTACATTTCTTTCCAAATTCTTATTTTGCAAAGCCAAATTTTAATGTGCTTCCATTTGTTGCTAATTAAGATTCACTTAAATGTTGCTTAGATGTAAATGATGTTGCATAAATAGCCATCATAACCTCAAACCATATTTCCATATTTCTCAGGTCACTTACTTCTCTCAGCATCTTTTCAGCATTATCAGGATTCCATTGACGTGCGCGCAACCAGCGAAGTAAAAAATGATCATCATGCTCTGGTTTCAAAATATCCGAAACAGACCGTCGAAACTGAATGTGGAAGAAATGAGAAAAAAATACAAATTAGGCACGCATAAATATTTTGTCTTGGCTATTTGTTCATGACAATGAGCAATGCCGTGCCACACAATTAAATTCATATTTTTTTCTGTGTCGTGTTGTGATTCCTCGAACTTGCTTAGTTATTGACTAGAATGAAATGAGCTTTTAAATGAGATAATTCGACAAACGTGGCTGGAATGCGTAAAGTTATTGTCATGCTGTAGAAATTAATTGCAATTTCGGATATTCATATTTTGTGTTTGACGGACTTCAATGTAAACTTTACATTATAATTTAGAGTCAATAACAAAGCATTTTTGTGGACTCAGTGAGTTTACAATTTAAATTTCAATTATGAATCAGGTTCTGAATATGAAATGCGAATTGAAATGTTTAAGTAACGATGACTATTACTGATTCTATAATTAACATTCCGAACGCATATCATTTAGGTATTATAAATGGTTATAAATTATAATAAAATTATAAATATGTAATTTTAAACCTTTTTTGTTATGTTTCATTAAATCAAATGTTAAGTCGTAAAATTTTCACTTTTAATTGGTTTGTTATGTAATCTAATTAGGGTTTTAAGTTAAATTTCTGAATTTTGTGCATTCAATTTCTAGAGAAACAAAAAAGGCAAAGAAATCAATACGGAATCCTCATGACATATGAATAGCCAGTCAATGAGTTGTTCTAACGAGAATGAGATCCTAAGGCCACCCGGAAGTTTTGCAACATTTTAAAATTGTTATATTGTAACTTGATTGTAACTTTATTGATGAACTTAGATCAGATACTAATGTATCCGTTCTAAGAATACTTGATCAAATCGATTAGCAATACTTAGATAAATAATTAGATGCTTCCGATTATTCTTTGTTAATTTCTTAATTGTAGGTTTGATGTTTTTGCACTTTTAGAATTTCTGAACTGGATTAATTAATAATTGATTTCAAATTTTCAATAATAACAAAGCTTCACTAATGTTAATATAGAACTAAACTGTTAAAAACAACCTATTAAATCAGTAGCCAAATCAATCAGTAACTAAAATCAAAACAATCAAAATGATCAATATTCAAATATATGCTATGATCTATTAAATAGATTATTTGGTTACGCTAGAGTAATTTCCGACATAAGTCAATTATTTGCTGCTATGTATTTACCATAAAATCTTCAAAAATTGGTGTTCTCAATCTATTAAGCAAATAGTTCAATTGCCACTAAATTCAAAGAAATCTTCTATTGGTAAAGTCAACTTACGTTCAGCCAACCAAAGTAGTCATTGTCTACTTAAAATTTTACGATTCATCTTTATTGATTGTCATAAACACATTCAAACAGTTAAGATAATTAATTGTCAAAAGAGTTAAGTGCGCAACTATGTATAGCTGTTTATTTTTGTGAATAAGAATTAAAGACATTTTAATTTGATTGCTTTTGAACGAGTTTTGCCACTAAAACAAAAATCTGGGTGAAGGTAAGTAATGACTGTACGGTAAACATATCTAGATATCGATATTATGCAATGTTTTTTCTTCCTTCCTTGTCTTACACGCGTAATAAAATGCTTAGCTATTATATTAATTTCCGATTTCTTTTGGGTGCATCGTCCGCAAACCGAAGAATTATTTTTGATTTTTTTGCCACTTATTTTGATTTTTAAATTAAATTTATTTTGGAAGTGACTGAAAAGGCAACTTAAGATACAGTGCTATTCTAACTGTGTTTCGCGGCACTCCAGTTTGTCGTCCTAATTTGTTAAAAATTGGAATTTTTAACTAAAAACCATATGCCGTGTGAAATTTTAGTCGAAGCTTCTCACCAAGACGCCATGACTCAAAAAAAGTTTGACCAGCACTGCCTTAAGGTGAAATATAATTTGGGTAAATAACAAAATTTGATTTTTTAAGCAATCATCGTTCAAAAGCAGCACTTTCAATTCTAATTTATGGAATTTTTTTTAGTGGAGTTAGTGATGACCTTTGGTAATGACAGAGGATATTGCTTTTTGGGAGAGGTTATAAAGAATTTAAGTGGAACTAAAACAGCGAAAAAATTTAGAGAATCTTGCATAATCACGGATATAAAGGAGGATTTCATTGTAGTTTGGTTGTTAATGAATTCAAGTGTTAATTATGTAGATATTTACTAGTGCGGCACTATCTCGGATGCCGGTTAAGATAAGAATTGCTAAATTTTCCTTCAAATACTTTTTTATACGTCCTGCATTGCAGTTGAATTTACAATTTACAATTGAATTTACAATTTTCGTTTGGAAAGAAAAGAAGATTGCATCTTTGCAACTTTGTAAGCCTTTAATAGTATCTATGTTGTAATATCTTCTCATATCCGGACAGATAACGAGCATGTTCATCTTAGTGAGTTGAATATATTCAAGCAATTTAATTAAGCATGCTCATTAGCCCTGATTGGGCAAAAATACGTTATAACTAGTTGATGGCAAGTTAATGTCCAAATCATGACTAGTTCTAACTTGGTTCTAACTTATTTTTATCCACTCGAAGCGTCCTTCTGTTCTGTCGGGAAAATAAGGAAAAGTCTCAAAATAAAAAGCTTCAGATTAGAAAATTTGAAGTTAATTTTCAAAAGTTTCAAGCTATTTCCCTAGATGAACATTCAGGAATCATTAGTTAAACTATAAGAATCTGACTAAATGTCAATTGCTACATCAATCACGATTTCTAAATTGCACAAGATAATCAAACACTTTATAGCAATTAAAAATGTGATTGTTAATTTCTGTCACGACTGCCTGTGTCCAATAGTAATGCTTTGACTATCTAATTTCTATTTATAAAATTTGAAATGTTAAATTCGAAATTTTGGACTCATTTGAAATGTTAATTTCAAACAAGCCTAGTCTATAGCAACATAAACAAGTAGTAAACAAAGAACGCTGTCCATTTTTATCAAATCGAATGTCCAAAAGTGCAAAACAGACTGACATAATAAATAATGTCGTGTTTCTCAAATTAGCAAAAAAGTCAGCCAATTAATTAATCAACTATCTTCACATTGATTAAGACTAACTTTAAATCTCAGCTACAAACTATTTTGTACACAATTTGTATGACTCGATTGGGAAATCCAAGTTTATATAAAGATGTTAGAAATCGCAAAGGTAATGTCAATTAATTTCAATTTACACGTATTAATCCCTAACTGTAGATTAATGAGTTTTTCAAGATTTTAATAAGTCATTAAATCACTGCCCTTCACTATCATTGCAATTTGCGTCATGATTTGCAATATTCTGAGCTTTATCGTCACAACATTTTTATCGATAGCTATTGATTAAAATTATCGTAAATAACAAGATTTATCTATGTGACACAAATGATTATTACTTTTTTTTCTATTGAATATTGAACAATAAAGTTCATTTATGCATGAATTGTAAAGTAACAACAAACGAACCTTCATCAATGCAAACCTTTCGTCATCTTGAAGTGATGGAGTTTTTAATGGATTTCCATTCATATTTATCTTTAAATTCACAATTTAGTCATCAAATGCAACCACAAATTAAAAAGCTTTTTTTATATCCACACAATATTTTTTTGTTATGTCTTGTTTTGTTTCCCGCAAAACGAAAATTTCACTTTGCTTTGCTGTGTACTTTTATTTATAATAACAAAAACATTCAACTTGTTAAGCCGAACGATGAAATAAGACTAAAAAAGCTTTTAACGTGCTAAAAAAAAATATAAAGTATGAATGAACTCGAAAGTAACAAATAATTAAATGTTACGATGTGTGAGTGTAAAATAATACTTCTGTAGACTTTACCTAAAGAATTTGCAAGCTGCAAGTGGATGTCTTGGGCTTTTATTATTATTTAATAATAAAATAACCGATATTTACCCTTGAATTTAATGTGGATATGAGTATGTGTGACTTTAATTATGTTTTTTAAAATTATGTTACTTTGTTGCTACTGCCGTGGCTGCTTTTAATTGCGTTTTTCCTCAATGACTTCTTTTTTTCGATAATCATCATTAATGATTTACTTATTTCCAATGTGATGTGTGATTTTGTCTATTAGAAGGAAACAATATTCTCTCTCTCGGAAAGAAGGTCAAGGTTGTTGTCTTAAAGAGTCTATATGCTATATACGTAGTAAGAAAGAGACGACGCTTACATTTTTACACGATTTTCCTCTCTGCAGTAAATGCATCTAAGACATTAAAGAAGTAAGCTATGGATAAATTAATGAGGTATGAGTGGTTGTGACGCATGGTGTGATATGGGCAATGTTTATGTTTTTGAAGCTTTTTGAGGTTGAGAATTCTCAGGTAAACATAAGTTTAATCTAAGAAAAGTTTAAACAATCTATAGGTTCAAGTCACACCAGGTCATAAAAAACATCTTACAGTGGTTTTACGTTACTTAGTCTGAAACAATCGAACAGTCTGTAATTCACAAAGGACAACCAGCAATAAAGCAAAATTCAAACGCCAACTAAGAGAGGATCACAGTCGATGTGCATGACCAACGAAGTAAGTAAATAGGTCTATATAGAAATATCACAATACTACAGTTCTGCGTTGCTCCTACATTTGTACTAGTCACCTTCTCTCTTGGGTCCAAAGATGACTCTGAGGATCCTCCTCTCAAAAACTCCAATTGCATGTTCGTCTGCAACAGTCATATTCCATGACTCAGAACCATAAAGCACTACTGGGCGGAAGAATGTCTTAAACATGGTTAATTTGACATGTCTTGATATTTTCCTCGACGTTAGTAAATGTTTAACTGAATAGCTGCAAATTACTATTAGATTCAATATTACAAGTTTTGAGATCTATTAGATGAATTGCGTCGAAACAAGAAATTCAAATGAAATCTGATCTCAAAATGCCTGATTGCTAATAATTAATTCAATTTAAATTTTTAATCAATCTATAAATAAATTTTAAATTGTTCGAAAATCACGTTATTATTAAATGTGTTACTATATTGTTGTAAATGCGTATAAGCTACATTTTCTTAATAATTGAATCAACGACACTTGTCGTTAATTCACGGCTATAGCCCAGTGTTGATATCTTTCAAAGACAAAATCTTTGCAAAGTCAAAGGCAGTCCATATCAACACTGTTGTAGCCTGTCTGGACATAAATACGTTATAACTAGTTAATGGCAAGTCAATGTCTAATTGATTGCAAGTTCTAGGGTTCTAGATCAAGCTATACGCACATTACTCATACTTATATTAAATCTTGAATAGTATTTTTTTGAGACTATACTAATGGAGATTGAGTATCGCCGAGAACCAAGAGAACAGAGAAATTCCGATTAAGTAGATTAATCTCATTTGAGCTAGACTCAAGAAACTTATTGCTCTATGAAAAACTGTACTGGAAATAATGAATATCATTTGAGTATGGAAGCTAAAAATGTGTTTTTTTTTCTGCGCTCACCTTGAACTAAACTCGATGACTTCTCGCTTTCATTGCGCAACTTAAGTATGTTGGCTTTTTTCTATATCACTTTAAATAGAAATAAAGTTTTTTTTGAATCTTTTTTTGATTATCTCGATTTTTTTTTGTTTATTCTTTTTCTTTAAATTATTTTTAGTGTCATAATTATTCAGCAGACTACACAATACAATGTAGAATTTCTTCGGTTGTGTGAAATCTGCCTGCATAAAAAAAATAATAATAATTAAATTAAATGGCATTGAAAATAGAAAAGAAAAAAAAAAATTATGAAAAAAAATGATTAAATTAATAACAAAAATAGATTGTGTGTCATGTTTTCTTTTTTTGACATTAGTTAATTCCTTTAAATAAAATTTACAATGAAAATTATTCTTGTATCTTGATTCGAGTAATTAAAATTGACATGGAAGTGAATTTTTTTTGTTTTTATTGACTTTGTTGTTCGCTTAGAATTAATTTTTCTGATTCTGTTAACTCTTTTGGTGCCGGTGCTGGCACTTCTGTGTTCTGTTTCTTCTCTTCGATCTCTAGTTCCTCCTCTTCTTCTTCGGCAATCGGTTCTTGAGCACTCAATGGTTTACTGTCAACAGGTGTCTGGAATAGTATTTGAATGGAATTAATCAATCATTGGATGACTTTTTGGGATGTATTTCGGTATGGTCAGTTATTCTTGAATCCTATATTAACTGAATCTATCTATTGGCCAATTTGGGATGGTCAGCTATACTAGAATCCAATATTAGCTGACTGTTTTCATCTAGATCCCACAAAATAACTGTATTCATCTTTAATTCACTTAAAAAATCAACAGATACTGAAATATCATCTTAACGATAATTTAATCAAAGTAGACCATGCTAATCTCTTAAATGCAATTATTTAAAGCACTTGACCACAAATCGTATGCATCTGTTGTGAATAACCTTGTCTAGATAAATTACCAAGGATTTGTGACTATCAACTTTAATGGATTTGACCTAGAAATCACAATATATCTTCTTATTTACCTCTTTCTTTGCTGTACTCTCTTGAACAATACCATCACCAAACTCTCCATCTTCCACGACATCATGAACACTTTCACCCTTTATGAGAAAAAAATAGTCACAAATAACATAAATGAACTTAATTAGTCTCTGACATTACAATGAGCTAACACTTAAAGCTGTTTTGTTTTGTTAGTTGTGCCTTAGTTTTTTAACATTTAATTTTAAATTCATTTGTAAATATTAAAATATAGATTTTTCTGAAAGAGATAAAATTGTGAGAGAATAACATTGTTTATAATAACAACGAAGCATTAAACGTGAAGGCGATAAAAAAAAAACTGGACGAAACAACAACGATTTATAACTTTTATCAAACCTCTGGGCTTTTAACTTCAATTTCGGATTTTTCTGGTTCAAGATTTTCAGCTTTAGTTTCTGTTTGTGATTCTTCAAGTGGCTTATGGTCTGAGTCATTCGAGTTTTCTTTGTCAGATGAGTCAGTTTGGACATTTTCTTGTTCTGTTGGCTCTTGTTGAGCATTTTCTGGGGTAATCTCTTGTTCGGATGATTCTACAGGGTCTGTTTTCTCAACGGATTCGGTAATTGATTCTTCCTTTTGGACTGATTCAGGTTCCTCTTTTGCAGCTTCCTCAACTGCTTCATTCTGAGCATTTTCTTGTGTTGTTTCTTCTGTAGTCTCAACTTTTTCAGACTCTGATTCCTCAACAGCTGATTTATCTTCTTGAGGTGTTTCTTGTTCAGTTTCTACTGGTTTTGGCTCAACCTCTGGCTCTTCGGTAGCTGATTTTTCTTCTTGAGACGCTTCCACCGGTTCTTCAGCTTCCGTCTTTTCAATAGCTTCTTCTTGCACAGCAGCTTCTGGTTCTTTAATGTCTTCTGTTGATTTTTCTTCTACAGCTTCTTGTTGCTCTGTTTTTTCTTGTTCATCGACCTCAGGTTTGTCTGTTGTTTCTTTTTCCTCTGGACTAGCTTCTGACTCTGTGGTTTCGACCTTTTCAGCTGATTCTTTCACTTCCTCGACATTTTCATCGATATTCGTAACTTCCTCATCTTTCTGAACAGCTTCTTTGCTGTCTTGGCTTGAATTTTCCTCATTTTCCGTATCTTTAACTTCTTTTTCCTCACTTAACTCCTCCGTTTTGCTTTCATTTTCCGGATTTTCACTTTCGCCTCCCTTCTCAGTTTCTCCTGACTCATCTTTAATTTTCTCTTCAGTGCCTTCCTCCTAAGTCATTTCATATTTAATTTTGTAATTATTTTTTATGTTTTCCAATTTCATATATTAAGTTAATTAAGTAATTGTGCCATTAAAGATAAGTTTGTTAGTTTTTAGCTCATAAAATATTTTTTATTTTTTAATCATTAATATTAATTCGATTAATGGAAAATACAAAATCTTGCTTAGTTCTTAATTTCAAAAATTTCTAATGCATGAGAATGTTGACAAAAAGTTTTTATCAAGCAATTTTTGTAGCCAAAATCGTTTCAATTCAATTAGGTTTAAGAACTTTATGGATATAATCGGTTAATTAGTACGATTTCCAGCCTATAAGTCAAGGCTTATACGACATCAATAAATATGTCAAAAAAATGATTGAAAATAAGCCGATTATTACCGATTATCTGGAAACATTGTTTCCAAAATAGCATGAATTAAATGAGGTGATTATTGCAAAGTTAACAATTTTGACTACAAGTGCTCCTAAGCCCATGATTATTATTGATTTTTTAGCGCTTACATTAACATTGTGTATTTTTTGTTTCGATATCAATTCAAATGGCAATAAAATCTACTTGATTGAAGCATCACAATAATGAATTACTATAAAATCAATTAATTCTCGTTATTTTCATGCATCCTACAAAACAACATAATTTATGATGATTACGTCTTTTTGCTCACTTCCTCATTTCTTTCGAAGAAGACAACAAAATAAAAAATATGATTGCATAATATAAGCACAAAATAATTCTCAAATTTACTTCTTTATTTGCTTTCAACACGCAATTGGCTTGTGTCGAAATGAGAAACTATTAAGGTGTAGAATTAAAGCTTAAAACTTCTTTTTTTGTAAAATAAAATAAGGAATAATCTTTTGTAAAGGTAAGTAGGCTAGACTATTTCTCAGTAGGTTAGTTGATTCTTTAATTTTTTTAAAATTGATTAAAATTAACGATTCAATAGTTTAATAGGAAAACAATTTATCAGCATAATCATTTTGGCAATGACTGTTAATAAACTTTTTCCAGCTCCATAATTGATTCTCCATTTGATGTTAAAATAAAATTTTCACTTTTTTTTTTACTTTTTTTTGATTAAAAATATAATAATTATTCCATTAAATAATTAATATATTATGTTGATATTATCAATCATTGAAATTAATTAAGCAGTTATGTGCAGTAAAACAAAGAATCATTCAATTTGCGTAAGCCAATTTTCAAACCTGATCTTCAGTCTTATTTTCTTTGTCTTCATCCGTCGGCTTTTCTTCTTCTTCTTCGTCCTCAATTACTTTTCCATTGGGATGATTCTCATCAATTTTTGAGGTGTCGAGTGTTGATTTGTGAACTTGAGGTCGTTCCTCGGCTGGCAATTTAAGGAAATCCTCTAAGTTATCTATCTCATTCGCGAGTTCAAATTGCTCAAAGTCACCGCAGTACTCGCTGTCGTTGAAGACTTGTGGTGGAAGTGGATGACGAGGATTGGGATCAGATGCGGTTCCTCCTAAAATTCATTAAAAATGTAATTAGTCTATTTCAGAGATTTTTGTAAATTTAACGGTTTTTGAAAATTCAAATGAACTGAACTGAATCAAAGTTCAAAATCTGAAGTTCAAATGAACTGAAATGAATGGAACTTTAACGAACTTCGTCCATTCATTATCAAAAATGTCTTAAATTGAAATAATTCCACAAAATATCAAAACTGAACTGACTGGAATGAACTACTCATCTACAAATGCACATGAAATCTTCGTAACTCATGCTAATTGTCAATTCCACAAAAATTATCTGTCATATAAATTTTACGGTCTATCAAGTTTCTGAATAATTTTGGTACAGTCAGATACAGATCAGAACTCCACCCAGATTCTAATAAGATTTTGTTCTTGATTAATTTACCATTGCTCGTTGAGTGTGTTTGCATGAAATCCTTTTCTTCCTCCTTTCCTGGTTCCGAAATGTCGAGAATCTCATATTTGATATTTTTACTGTCGAGGATCATAAGGATTTTCTGCTGCCTTTTCTTGACCTAAAACAAAAGTAACAAAAATTGATCATGAAAATGACAAGTCATTATTTCCGTATTAAATAATAAATAAACAATAAAAATTGTCTTATAATCAAACTTATTCATCCATAACACCATCAAGTGATTTATTCCATTTTAAATTCTTGCTTGAATGCAACTTCAAGCTTGAGGCGATAAAAAATAATATTCTTTATGCGCAATATGATATAATTTCCAGTGTACACAAAGCGTCTCTCTTCTTATTTAGTTCCTAACATTATTTTATTATATTTTTTCAGTTCCACTTCGTATCAAATTTTTTTGTAAAGAAGCTTGTCTTGATTGTTATATGATAGGACATTGTTATCAAAAACTCATAAAAGATCGTGTACGAATATAATTCCATTTAAGGTTGAAATCGATATCAAACGGTCTATTTCATGCTTACTCACAATTAAAGAATTAAGTCATCAAAGTTCGATAAAATAATTTATAAGAAAGTTAGTCATTTTCCGTACAGCTGCAATTAATAGCGATAAAAATAATCGAATTAAATTTAAATCGAGAAGAAGCACCGGAGAGTGAAAAAAGTTTAAAAACAAACGGACGACCTTCAAAAATAATTTTTAATTAGTATGTATGATGCACATGGGCAATAACTTGCTTATGATACTTATTATATTTTTTGCTATTTCTGAAGAAATCAACAAGTGTGATCAATATAAGAAATTATTTATAAACGTAAAAAAAGGAAATCATCAAAAAAACATTTATTCACCTCTCTTTACTACACAATATCATACCGGCTTTTTTCATTCTCTCACTTTATATTGCTTCTTATTTGTTGAATCGTTTATAGTTTCACGTCTTCACATACTTTTTTTTTAATGTGTGGCTTATTTTCATTCGAATGTTTTTCACATAATTGTTCGAGATAACAAGATCAAATAATAATATTTTAATTATGGGGTCGTTCACAATTTAGGTCAATATCCATAGATTTGGATCTTGAATTGGATTTTATTAAAACCTTCTATTTCCCTCAGATGAAGTGAATCAGAGCCATAGTAGTTACCTTAGTATTCATTTAGTGTCCCTAATAGGCATAAAGACCGCTTTTAGGTACCGTAGTGGTCTTTCTGTTCTGTAAAAGCATACTATGTGCTGCATAGCAATGTCCAGCACTGCATCATATTAATGCCAAGTTAATGTCCAATTGATATCTAATTCTATTGTCTATTTGTCAACTCTGCATGATCTCCATACCATCCTAAATTGTGAATGACCGCTAGCTTCTACAGCCTTCCGATGCTTCAAGAATGCAGATTTTTACATTCCAATTGACATTCTTATCGCACATATGAAAAATTTAATTGCGATATTGCGCTGTCGCGAAGGAAATCATGACACAATATAATTTAATATAAAGTCCATGCCGCTGTGCATAATTTTTTTTAAAGACTGCACATACACAAAGCCCATATGAAGTAGAAATTATGCCAGTCTTTCGGACTGAGCGTGCTACATGCATGTATTTGAGGAATAATTGCCTTTTTACGCATTACCGGTTCATTTCGTTAAACTTAATTTTCATACTGATAATAATAACTGTTCATTTAGGTGTTGAAGAAGTAGACTCACTTTCGAGGCATAACAGAAGCCAATTGTGCTATTTTATTTATTTTGACAAATTTGTCATTTTCGGTCTATATCTGATCGATCGAACTTTATGAGGAGGCTGATGATGATTAATCACGCGTATCATAATAATAGATGGGGACATGAAGGCTTGGTTCATTTACTTATTTTCTTTCTAATATAAACAGCCACCAAACGCAGCAATTGAAATGAGCGCACATATTTTGTTTTATGTCGAAATCCGTACTATTTAGTTTCTTTTTTGTTATTTTTGTGTAGGATGTGAGCAAGCAACAGAAAAAGATGTTCATCTGAATCAAAATAAATTTTCTATATCGCATTTAACTATGGTTTTTGAGCAAAGCTTTTCCGCAATCATAAAAAAGATGAAATATAAAAATGATCAGTGACACAAGATGATCACAAGTCAGAAGTACACAAACAATTTAGAAATATTCATTGAGAGGAAAAATTAGTAGAGGAAAATTCAAGTTCAAGCTCAAGATTTGTCATTTTTTGCACGATACGTACATAAGTCGATCTTATAAGAAACGACTTACGGCTTATGTTGCAAAATGACGTCACCGCGTAGATTTTCTTCACTGGATGTCAATTAAAATAGAAAATAAAGATATTTAAGACTTTGTATTTATATTAATTTAATTATACTAAATGAACGGAAGTGCTAAATAAAAAATTCAGTGCATCACTATTGAACAAGTCCCGAAAAAAAATAAAAATAGAATTTTTTCTTTACAATTTTTTTTTTTGGGAATTTCACTTCTCATTTATAGATTTCTGGGCAAATTAACTTAGTTAAATGCAAATATTGTCTGTTATTTGTTCAAATGATTAGATATTTGAGTATTCACAACGCGTATTGCGAGTGTTTAGTGCCGTTTTAAAGTTTTGGAAACTCCCTTTTTTTGTAAGGAGAAAAGTCATAAATTCTTATCGCTCTGGAATTTTCCTACTATAGATTTATTAAATGATGTACTTATTATACCTCTTTAAGGCCACTTGTTAGGCTAATATAGATTTTAACTGTCATTTTTCTGTACTTTTAATTAACTTTTTTTAACAACTCAACTCAACACTTCAATCGCGAATAATAAAATGATTTTTTAAAAAATTATTCAACGATACTGAGAAAAGTAGGCGATGTTCTCGAATTTTGTCCGACTGTCCGATGCTATGATAAATTGTATTTGATAAAATTCTAGCGGTGTTGAAACACGAAAGCGTCTTTAGTTGCTTTAATGTAATCACTTTCTTACTTGTGCAAATATTTCCATGAACTTCAAATTTCAAAAAGCCGTTAAAGTTAACTTTGACGCGTCGCTTTATTTAGCTTTTGTTTTTATTCAACTTTTCTTTTCATTTCATAATAAATTCTGGATGACAAAGTAATTAATCTAGTTGTAAATACTGTTATCATCATTAAACATATATCGATGTACTAGAACTCCAGTCAATTCCTAATAAGTTTCAAAAATATTTCTCAGTTCAAAACGGCCATAAAATATTCAAACATCAGCTCATTTACTGTAAAGCGGGGCTTTTTTCCAATTTGTGTTTATTAATCAAATCCAGAACTTTTTTATCAAATTAAAAGGGAAATATTATAAAATACTTAATTAAAGCACGTTAGTAGTATTTTTAAGAAGCTAAAATGTCTCGACAAAGTCGTTTCGAAGTGAAAAAAGTGGTAAGTGACTGACTTTTTCAAGTTTTAAAAATTTTCATCATCTTTCATTGCGAATGATTCGAACTAACTAGCAATCTAGCTTGATGTATTGTACATAAATATAGGGAGTATTTCTAGAAAAAGTATTACTTCCTCATCCTCGATTTTTATCTATTTTTCTGTGAATTTGATTATTTTAAAATATTCATTATGTGAATTAGTGATATGTTTCTCATGAAATTAATTAAACAAGAAGAGATGTGTAATTATACGGTACGAAATATGAATTTACGAATGTAAAAAGCTATAATTTATTCTATTTCTCACTCTTTTAGGTATTCTGGATGTAATTTTACAACATATATGTGTGTACGACATAGATCATTAAATAAAGAAAATAATTATACTGGAAGCAAGTATATATATATATATATTACAAAAAGTGAATTAAAGCATAGATACCGAGATTTAAAGAATAATGGATTCGAATGATCAACAACAGCAAGCTCAACAGAATAATGGTACGGCGATTCAAGTTATGCCAACAGTATTAGGAACAGCAAATGGACAACAGATATTTCTACAACAATTACAACAAACATTAGGAGGTGGAAATGGACAACAATCAATACAAGTTCTACCGATACAAGCAATAGGTCAAGGAGGTGCGACAACGTTAATAGTTCAGCCGCAAGTACAACAACCACAGCCTCAAATTGTACAATTAGCCGATGGACAGACGTTTATATATCAGCCAATGATACCTGAAACAGCACAACCCCAAATAGTTAATATTAATGGAAACTTTTATCAAATTCCCGCCCAACAACCTACAGCAACGACGGCAAGTATTCAAAACTCTCCTGCAACAACCACACAAAATCAGCCTACACAGCAGTACGTAATGATGACATCGACGCAAAACGTCCCCACAAATAAGCCTGAACCTCAAAATCCTGTTACAGTTCCGGTAAATAATATCACAATTAATCCCTCAGCCGATCCAAGTCCACCGCCATCTACAAGCACCGCTTCGCCTGTTCCAACGGTTGAGTCTGAAGAGGAACCCCTCTATGTTAATGCTAGTAAGTCCACTATTCTCTATCCTGTCTGGGATTCTTAATAAGTTAATTAAATTACTTACAGAACAATATAAACGAATACTAAAGAGGAGAGCGGCTCGCGCGAAATTGGAAGCGCAAGGAAAAATTCCAAAAGAGCGACCAAAATATCTTTACGAATCAAGGCATCGACATGCTATGAATAGAGTGAGAGGAGAAGGTGGACGATTTGGTGATTCCTCAAAAAAGGATGGACCACAAAGTCAACAATCTAATAATCCACATCTACAACATCATCTCATCATGCACAACTAACTAATATTGAATTCAAATGTTGATTGTTTGTGCTTAAACGAGATTTTTATATCATAAGATCATTAATTTTATAAATAAATTTACTAAATGCTATACGTGTAAATAAAACCTAAGTTTTAAAAGAATCTCTCCATCTCATTCGCAATGAATATTTCACCATAAAATGTACAAAATTATTATTATATAATTTTTTTCATTCTAGAACGCTGAACTACTCACTTTAACCTATGGAGCATTAGTGACTCAAATGTTGAGAGATTTTGAAAATGTCGAAGATGTCAACAAACAACTCGAGAGACTTGGATATAATATGGGGATGAGATTAATTGAAGATTATTTGTCCAAAACAAACTCATCGCGATGTCTCGACATGAGAGACACTGCCGATAAAATTCAAGCTGCTTTTCGGTAAGTTACCTAATTAACGGCTTTTAATTTACCTAATTAACGGCTTTAACGGTTTCTTTGAATTCGAATTTTTAACGAGGGATTTGAACTGAAATGAATTGAACTTAACCGTTAATCTTTCAGAATGTATTTAAACGTTCAACCAACAATCTCGAATTGGGCTGCATCTGGTGATGAATTTTCTCTCATTTTTGACAATAATCCATTGACGGAATTCGTTGAATTACCGTCTGACTTAACTAATCTTCGTTATTGTGGTATTATTAATGGATGTATTCGTGGAGCATTAGAGATGGTCCAGTTGGAAGTGCAATGCTGGTTTGCTCAGGATCAGTTAAAGGGCGATTCATCGACAGAAATTCGTGTTAAATTTATTCGTAAATTAGACGATCAAATGCCTGGAGAAGATTAAGTTATTCATTCCAAAAAAAACGTTAATAAAAATTTAAAATAACTAATTTTTTAGTTTTATTCAATTAGCTTCATTTAGCAGTTCTGTGTATGTTAATATTAATTTTAAACTTGATCTTCATCATCTTCAATATTGTCATCATATTCGTTGAAATAATTATCTTCATTGTCACTGTAATACCCAGCAGGTACCCCGTCAGCTTTTGATTGATAATTAACGTCCATTTCTGAGAATGATATCTTAAGCTCGTCAGTGCTGTACTTAATATTAGTGTTTTTCTCATCAGATAGTGTCAATCGTGGCCACAAAACATCTGAAAACTTTTTAATCAGGAATATTGTTATGTATCGTCCGTTTGATTTATGGACAGCATATTTAGGTATGACTCGTCCATAAAAGTCAAAATTTCTTAGTGCTATTTTGTCGGCGTATTTAATGCAGATTTCACACGTTGTTTGTGTGATTTTTAAGAAATATTCTAACAAGTCTATTGCTTCAATACTAAGCTTGACTATTCCTTTATTTTGATTCCATTCAATGTCCACGTTGCTGAACAAATTCTTGAGCTTCATTTCCTTTATATCTGAATTTTCGGGGATTGGTTTTGATGCTTCCTGAATTTTTTCACAGACTTTTTCAGGAATAAGCGCAACATTTTGAATTTTCATTTTTTCATTGGCTTTTTTGAGAAGTGATATGATCTTTGGAGCTTTAAATGATGAATTTTGGTTCTTCTCCGGGATTGATTGTTTGCTATGAACATTTTCGACTGATTCCACTTCCTTTTGAACAGTTTTGACAGGAAAATTATCGGATTCTCCTAAAAGTGCTTGAACTCGTTTAGGTGGTAAGAAACGAGCTGTTGATGGTAATCCCAGCAATTTATTAGCATCGCTTTGAAATAAATTAACATTATCGTCATTTTCTAGCAATTTCATGAAATATTCAGTTTCATTCTTAATTTTCTCTTCGTGAGCTTCTTCTTCCGTCAAATTGCCAAGGCTTTGTTTTATGGCTAGTCCTTTTAGGTCTAAATCATCATCTGAATTATGTGCAGACACAACGAATTTGTCAGCTATCTTTGAATGAACTGTTAATTCAAACACGCCGTTTTTGGAAATTTGATTGAAAAGGTGCTTGTAAGCAAGAATGTTTCCCAAAGTGCACATTCGTTTTGTTTTCAATCCTTTAATTCCACATTTAATTGCTTGAAATGGCAGCAAATTAATTAAATCATTTGAAATTTCATAAAGATTTGACATTTTTGGCTTAAATTTCGTGGCGAAATCAACCATAAAAACTTCTAAAGGCTCATTTTTAATGATTACGCATCGGTTCACCTTCCCATCGTTAGATTTACATAGACAAATGGTATTCTTCTTATAACTCTTAAGCAATTCTTTTGTTTGATGATTTTCAATGAACTTCAACTTTGACTTGACATCACATAAGTTGTTATCAATTATCTGCACATAAAATGATTCTGGATTTTCGAAGCTCAATAATGCTGCTTTATAAGTTCTTCCAATCTGGAGATCTTTCAAATTACTCTTTTGTTCCTCAATTTTAACTTCCTTTGGTTTTTCAGCAACAGGTTCAATTTTTTGGATCTTCTCTTCTGGTTTATAAAAATTGGAACTAACTGCAATATCCTTCAGTTGATCCAAGACATTTTTAAACATAGCGAAATTATTTTCCAGCAAATATTTCTTCATAGATAAATTCATAATGTCGCTGTTAATATTGTTAAGCTTCTTATGAATGGTCACGTTCGTCGTTATGATTGTATTTCCAACAGCCAGTTCAATATCGCACATCATGTAATCATTTTTTGACTGAACTTTTGCAATGTGCTTTTCAACAACATCGATTGTTTCGCGGTCAAAGATCTCATCACAGTCATAAGGAATCAAATTAACAATTCGAACAGAACAAGCAAGAGGATCCAGCATTTTAATATCATTCGGTAATTTCAATAAAGATGTTGTTCTTACAGACGAGCACCCTCCAACATCGATAAACTCAACTGATGCCTTTTGTGAACTAATCGAGTCTGATTTTTCTCTGAAAAACAAATTTTATCATTAACATAGAATTTTTGATAAATTAACGTATTTTAAAATTTGAAAATTAAAACTATTCAAATGTTTGAAAATGTTTAAAAACCCTTCAAATGTTCACTGAATATTTAAATTTCAAAAGGACGTTAGAAATCTTATTTTGTGTTCTCATACTTACTCAAGTTTAATTAATTTGCAACGTTGCCATTTTACAGTTTGAGAATTAAAATATGCATAAAGATTACCAACTTTAGGGACATCAATAACTTGATTTTCATCATTACTCATATATTCTTGCAGTTCCTTTAAACCTTGTTTAATTGCCTTAATTTTATCATGATAAGAAATCCAGTTAACAGCATTTGGTGCTAAATAATCAGTTATAGTCACTACAAGATGTAGTGGAGATTTCATGCCAATTAATTTGAATTTTATCTTTCCAGATAGAGGTATGAACTTTGGCTCATCATCAGGAATAAAAGCATGACGAAGTGTGCACTTATTACGAGAACATGATGCGAATTTCAAAATATTTGAGCATAAAGGAACGATGAACTCATTATCTGCATCAGTCTTAGCCTTTTCAATGTCATTCTTAATTCTCTGTAAGGTGAAATGATAGGATTTACTTTAAAATTATTTATTTATTAAATAAAGTACCTGTGCTTCATTCTGAATGTGTGCAGGAATTTGTTGGACTAGACGACGATCACTCAGGAAGTTAATTATACGAGGAATCTCATTGACATTGTTCTCGTCCATGTTAATGATTGCTCGTGGTTGATTCTCTTTATTTTTCAATGGCAAGTCCTTGTAGAACTTGTAATAATCTAATGACAATGCAAATCGACGTGAAAATGCAGACCAAGTTTCTGGTAATGAATAATGTATCAAAATTTGTATTGATTCAATAGTTTTACGCGTCAAAATACTGTCATGAATTAAAAGTATTGTCAATTTTCCTTTTGATAGGCGATTCCAAGCTTCCATGTTATTTTCACTAGTATCACCATCCAAAATCTCAAAGGTTAATGACCTGTTCCTTAATAAAGCTTTAAAGCGATCCATTTCATCTTGTTCAGTAAAAATTAATGCAGTTTTATGCACGCGCCATTCAAATTGACCTAAATAATTCAATATTTGTTGATCCTTTTCCTTTAAGCTTTTTCGAGAGACAGTAAAACGTGACTTGGCAAATAATGCAGCTTCTATGTATGCGTCTATGACTATAATCGGATTTGTTGAAAGCTTCGAGAACAAATGAAGAAAATCTTGCCAGCATGTTGCAGTGATAATTATTTGTGGATTATCTTGCGGTAAATCGGTTCCTTTTGTGCATAATTTAAGGATGACTTCTAAATCAGTCCTGAACCTTTCTTGCATCATGTCGACATTCTCGATAACTAAATGCTTGATTCTTTTTCTATCAAACATTTTAATTGTATCACATTCTGTAAATCTTGTAAAGCATGAAGGCGTTGTAATTAATAAATCACATCCATTCAGTAATTCAATGCATTTGTCTTTAAAATTCCAGATTCCAAAAGCTTTAACAATTTTTATGTCCTTGCTTGGAAGTAATTGCTTGCATATATTGTATAAAAGTTCAACTTCGCGTGACGTGTTTGTGATGATTATAGCTATTGGTCCTTGAGATATTTCCTCGTCAATTTCTGATTTATTTGATAATAAGCTCAGTAAAGGAGGCAAATATGTCATCGTCTTGCCAGAATTTCGACTATTGACGATGGTTACAGAACGTCCATTGATAATTTCATTCCAACTGTGAGCTTGTGTTGGAAAGATTGATCGATAACCATGCTTAAATAAGTTATTATGAATGACTTCTGTGAAATTAGCATCCTTGAAATTCACTATTCGTGGTTGAAGATTATTTCCATAGACGAAAATTCTTCGTTCTGACTGGAGCAATGGAACTTCCTTGCTAAGAATGTCTTGAAAACTTTCCTTAGTCTTCTCCTCATTCTTAAATAGCATAGAATAAATGGAATTGAAATTTGTAGTCACTTTTGTTCCTCTACTATCCATTTTTTTAAATGCTTCTGTAAGTCAAAAATTTATAAATCCATAATTAAGTTATTTGAATCTTCTATTGCAATCTTTTATTAGTTGTGATCTTTTTGAAATAGAATAATGTTCAACAATATTGTTTTTTATTTATTTTAGACTATATTCTTTTGTTAATTTAGCATCTACTAAAAAACTATATTTAACAAATACTTTTTTATCACATTATTCAATTTTTTAATCATATTTATATTCTAATACTGATTTTTTAGGATCCAATTCACACAAACTAAATTTCTCAATAATAATTACCTAACTTAATCAACTAATTCCATTAATTTTGACACTATTTCTTTAATTAACTTAAATTCATGTGGCAAATGAAAAGTGCGCCAAAATTTGTTTCATAATTTTTAAAATCTGGAAAGTCGTTAATTTTTTTGAACTTCCAAATATCCGTTAAACATTTTCAAATGCCACAAATTAAACTAATTAAGTTGCATTACTATTTCAGCAAGAAGTGTTGAGTTGATTCGAAAAATCGCAGAAGCTCTTTTGCTCAAAATATTCAATTTTAGGCTTTTTTCAAATATAAAAATAGAAATTAGCTTTTAATACCTTCTGACGATTTTCTGAATGACTTTTAATTAAAACTTTTCATTTTTTCATTAAATTTTTTTCTGTATAAAGAGCGGTAGGGAAATATCCATCTGGTTTTGTTCTATGCAAAAAAAAATCTCAATTTTAACTGCTGCGCTTGATTAAAAATGAAATAAAAATTTTTGTTAACCACATAAAAAGGAAAATTAAAAGATGATTTAATTAATTATCCTCGAAGGCATCAATTCTCGAGTAATAATGTCTCTCCCATAAAATTTCATCATTCGCTTCGTTTATTTCGGTCGAGTATTCTAGATGAAATGAAAATATGAGTGAATTTTGACACAAAAATGTATTTAATTTAATTTAATCCTATAAATATGCAGGCAGAAAAAATTGTGCATTAATTAATAGCATGAAAAAAAGTGTGTGAACATGTTTTTTTATTGACTAAGAAATAAAATGGATGGCTTTTTATAGATTGTTTCAAGTTATCCACAATAGACTGGATGTGATCATTAAAGTGCAAAAAGCGCAATAAAAGCAGCTTCTAAAATCGATCAACTAAATTACCATCAAACTTATCATCCGATAATCGATTCAGAACTTGTGTTTTTGATAAATCATTCCATTGGTGTGTTCCGTTATCTTCGGCACTAACATACTGTGCATCATCACTCAAATCTGACAAACTTACAACATTAAATTGAGATGAATTTACCGAAATGTTCTTGTCGAAAATATTATTCTCAGACTTTGATGTTGTTAAAGGGATCGTGGGTGATAATGGGCTGTTGCTGCTGTTATTACTTTGATTTTGATAGTGCGCATTATGAACAGTTAAAAAGTTGTCGTAAACATTATTACAGGCGCTGGATATTTTGGTGTCTCGGAAGTTTTGTCCACCTAATAGGCTCAAATCAACATTTTGGTGTTCTATTTGCAGTTGTGTCATACCACTAACATCCACTTGTGTTATTTTCAATGAATTTTTACCTGATTTACTACGACTACTGATTTGTAATGACCGATTTAAGCTCGCATCATCTTTGTTAATTAAATTCAGATCATTGAAATTCTGGTTCACTCTCGTCAAATGATCTAATTTAACGAAAAATTTAACGGTCAGAAAATATTTGAACATTCAAATGTGCAAAAAAGCCGTTAGCACTCACCATCAAAATCACATTTCAGGTCATCATTTTCGTCACAGACGTCCACAATTGAGTCATCAGCTAATGAGAGGGAATCATGTGATGTTGATAAGGCCGTTGCACTTGAATAAGCTGCGAATTGGCCAGAATAATACACTTCAGGATTTGCTTCACTTTCTACACATGGAACAATCGCTGGGAAGTTAAAATTATTTACAATTTCTTGTGTTATCCATTCGTGTGCCAGTAATTCCTTCATGTTTAATCTCAATTTCGGATCTTTTTCAAGCATTCTTAAAAGAAGATTTTCTAATCCTACGCTAACATCTTGTGGAAATAATAATTCAGCTCTTAAAGTATCTTCCATATCCAGAAATGGATTTTCAAAGAACATTAAGACATAAAGTGTCACTCCTAATGACCACATTTCCAATTCCGGTCCTTGATACTTATTTCCAGCCAGCACTTCTGGTGAACAATATTCGGTCGTTCCATAAAATGTTGAAAACATCTTTCCTTCTTGCAGGAACGTCGCTGATCCGAAATCAATCTAATATATTGATATAAATTTAATTTAATTACAGATTATTTTATTGATAGCCACACTTACCAGTTTGATGTGAAAATGTTGATCGATAATTATGTTCTCATCCTTAATATCTCGGTGCAAAATCTATCAAAACGAAAAAACATTTAACGGTTTTTTAAGTTTCAAACTCATAGCAACAATAAAGTTCAAAATTTGAACTTAAAAATTCAAATAAAATTATTCGTTAAAAAGGCAAGAATCTTACATTTAATGTATGCAGGTAATCTACAGCATTAGCTATTTGACGAAAAATGTAGCAACCTAATTTTTCATCCATCAAAGGTCGTCTATCGATAAATTCAAATAAATCCATTCCACTACCATGTTTTTCCATGATTAATTGAAAGAATTTATCATTTTCATAGACGTCAAGAACTGACACGATGTTTGGATGCTTTACTCGAGTTAATAAATAAATTTCCATAGGTATTTCTTTCTTGTCATCCGTTGTTATCATAAAATTAGGACACAATTTTTCCTTAAGAATAAATTTTGAGATTACAAGAAGACGATCACTGTTCCTATAAGCCATTTTTACGTATCCATAAGCACCTTTGCCAATTTGTTTCAATGTCGTGTAATTCTTAGCATATTCCCCACTAACTTGTTCATCCTCACACTGTGATACAATTGACAATGAATTTGGTCGACTCGCTTGCGAGGACGTGATATTAGCCAATGTATTAGTTCCTGCTGTCGCGGATGTAATTAAACTTGTTGCATTACTCATACATGACGTTGAAATGTTATTTTTCATGCCACTAATCGAATTATCAATTGTACTTGTTAAACTATTCAATGTTAATGTCAAATTAAATAACTTTTCATCAGCTTCTTCATCCTCATTGACACATAAAGAACCATGATCACGACTCAACCATATAAGATAAATTGATGAATTTGATGATATCAAATGGTGTTTATTGATCGTATAGACTATATCAATTATATTTCCATCAGCATGAATCGCTTCTCCTTTGTACTTTCCATCAACATAATTATAATTGAATTGCTGTATATTGACTTGCTGACTTGAAGGCGATTGATATTTCATTAATTTCGAATCCATACATATCGATGACCGCTTTTTTAAATCGGGTGTTGACGTTGTGATATTAATATTGTTTGTTGTTGCTTTCGTTGTCATTTGATGTTCTGAATTGTTGCTGTTATTTGGTGTTGTTGCTTCTGTGTAAGTTTTGCTGTTACTATTGCTATTATTTTGTTGCTGTTGTTGTTGTTGTTGTAATTCTTCAATATTTTGAGCAGTCAGAGAATCTTTCGGATCTTCATTAACTGGTGTCAATAGTTCATTTGTGTCATAGTCTGTCGAATAATTTGCCACATTTCTATCGTTCTCACTATCTAACTTTTCACCCGTTCCATCAGATTTCAAGCTTGAATGTGACGAAGACGTAAAATCTAAACAAATCTTAAACGATTCTTTAGCGACTAAAGGAGGAAGAAAGAATTCAAAAATTATTAAGAAATAACGGTAATAAAATATTTGAAAAATAACGATCATAAAATTTAAATTTAAAAGAACCGTTATTCAATTAAAAACAATTAAGTTCTACTTACAATTTCTAGGTATAACTGTAGGCTGTGCACGGGTCATAAAAGGGTCAGACATTAAGATATGATCTGTTTCTGTCTCAGATTCTTCGTTTTCAATTGATGGCGATATAGGATTTCTCGTGTCGATATACTCAAACTCCTGTCCAAAATTCGGAATTAATTTAAAGATATTTTGACCTATGATTTTTGACTGCGAATATCCAAACATTAATGTTGAAAAATGATGATTGCATGATTCAATTATAGAATTTTCATCGATAACAATCAGCCCACTGAGATTTGAATAGACCCAAATTGTTACAACATAACCACCTTCGTCATCGTTACTATCATTAATATTATGGCTATTATGACTATTTTGGTGCGTAATCATGAGACATAAAGGAAATGAAACGCCATCCTGTGTCTTTCCTGTTGCACGTTGTTTTCGGACATGTTTTGGAATTGTTGGACTATCATCAGGTAATTGAATAGCAGGTATTAAAACAGTGATATCAAGTCCAACAAATTTATCCAATGAGTCTAATTGAAATAACATTAATGCTTCATTATCACCACTCATAACAATTCCATTAATATCAATTATTAATTGCGCAATTTTACGTTCAACAACTTCTGCTACTGCCAAACATCTTCCATCATGTCCATCAATATGACGTATCCATAAAGAGACTGGAATTTTATCTCCATTTTTAGTAATCATTTCGACTACCTTGCCACTTAGTAGAACCATCGTTCCATCTTCGGAATTAAATTGATTCTCAGCTAAAGCACTCACGTGTACCTTATTTTTACATGCGAGGAGATTAGAAAATTTTACATTACTATCACACAATTCCCTTGACGAATATCCAAGAAGGTTGCATGCATTTTTATTCACAATCAAGATAGATGATGTTTTTGAGTCAATTGTGAATACTGCCTTGTTGGGATTAATTCCACATTTCGTATTGAATAATGAACAACTGTATGGTGTTGCTGAATTCGGGGTAAAACATCCTTTTGATTTGAATGGTGTAAATCTTAAGCCATTAAATCCATCCAATCTTATTTTATCCATTTTATTATTATTATTCGTTTTTCGTTGTACTATCTTTTTACCTTGACGAACTGGCGTTAAGCAATTTAGTATTTCTGAAATTTCATTATTCTTCTTCTTATTACAATGATATTTGACTTTTGGAAACGACTGATTACACTCAAATGATTCATCTATACTTTGCTGGATTCTGGAATAAACATCCAATTGTATTATAATTAACATGTAAACTCATTTATTATTGTTCTAATGATACAAACCCATGAAATTGTGCAATTCTAGCATCTATGAATAAATTATTTGTAAGACGTTGATTCAAGGAGATAATCTATATGGATAAAAAGGTGAAAGTTTGATGACATAAAATATTTAAATGATTCTAAAATTTAGTTAGATAATAACATTTACCTTTTCATCATGATTTTCACTCTTTTCATTAAACTTTTTCCAGGACGAAAATACAATGGACTTGGGCTGTGTGTATATACTATAATTAAATGGAAATTGAAATAAAATTACGTTTAAATTCAGGAAAAATAGGAGTTTTTGAAATCAATTTTTGTTATATATTTTTTTAAGAATCCACTGCGCATGATCAAGACTTTGAGGATATAATAAAAGGACGTTGATGAGCATAATACAATCACATGTTTTAAATTATTTATTCTAGCTTGTTGATTCTTAATAAGAATTTACCTCGAATTCTTGCACGGATTTTGCATAATGAAATAATGTTAAGCCTTGAAGAGCTATTTTCTTGTCCAATTATGTCTTAAACTAAAGTTTCTTAATCAATAAAGTTAAAATGATGTTTAGTCTTCCTCTTAATGTTGTCTACATATATTAATTAACTAATTTTACAGATAAATAAATAAATTTTTAGAATAAAGTCAAAAACACGAGCATTTAATTCAGAAAACGTTAAAAAATTTGAAAAATTTGAATTGACATGAAATGACGGTTAAAAAATAATTCAAAAAATTGCACGAAAATTAGTGTACGAGAAACGTAAACAAAAGAATAATACATAGGAAAAATGAAAATATTTTTAATTTATTTAATATTTCTAATAACATATTGTAATTCTCTTAGGCAGTACACAAAAGAGGATATCCTAAGACTAAGGTATAGCATAAAATACAGATAATATCATATGGATTAAGAAAATAATTCAAAGATTAAAAAATTAATTAAAATAGAGATTATCTGCACAGCATACGTAGACTAAAAATGACTTTGTAAATATTTTAGGGAAGATGCCAAGCGAATGTTCTATCATGGATATGACAGCTACTTAAAATATGCATCAGATTATGATGAATTAAAGCCGCTTAGTTGTTGTGGAAAAAATACGTGGATTAGTTCCAAACTGACACTAATTGATGCACTGGATACGCTAATAGTCATGAAAAACTATACAGAATTTAAACGAGTATCAGACTATATTATAAATAATGTAGATTTTGATAAGGATATTAACGTATCAGTCTTTGAAACGAATATTCGAATTGTTGGAGGCCTTTTGTCTGCTCATTTACTATCTCATAAAGCACAAATGGAACTAGAACCTGGATTTCCATGTAATGGTCCATTGCTGAGATTAGCTGAAAAAGTAGCAAGAAAGTTACTGCCGGCATTTGATACTAAGACGTCTATGCCTTACGGAACTGTCAACCTTAAAAGAGGCGTTCCTCCAGATGAAACAAGTATTTCGTGTGTGGCTGGCATTGGGACATTTATTGTAGAATTTGGAACATTGTCAAGACTAACAGGAGATCCAATTTATGAGGAAGTTGCATTAAATGCTCTATATTCACTTTACAATCATAGATCAGCAATAGGCTTGTTAGGAAATCATATTGACGTTCAAACAGGAATCTGGACAGCTCAAGATTCAGGCATTGGAGCTGGAGTTGATTCATATTATGAGTATTTAGTAAAAGGAGCAATCTTATTAAATAGACCAGAACTGATGGAAATGTTCTTTGAACTTCGTAAGTCTATTGATAAGTATTTACATCGCGATGATTGGCAGGTCTGGGTCAGCATGAACAAAGGACAAATGACGCTTCCAGTCTTCCAAAGTTTGCAAGCTTTTTGGCCTGGACTTTTATCATTAATTGGTGACATAAACCCTGCTATGAAAATTCTTTACAATATGCATACTGTTTGGAGACAATATGGATTTTTAGCTGAGATGTAAGTCTGAAGTCAATATAATTTTATATAAATCTATGGATAATAATAATAATTCTAATAAAATCATGTACAGGTACAACATTCCAAATGCTGAGCCAACGAATGCTCGAGAATCTTATCCTTTGAGACCAGAACTTATTGAGTCAGTCATGTATTTATATCGTGCAACAGGCGATCCTTACCTTCTGGAGGTTGGTGAAGATATTCTCACATCAATTGAGCATAGTGCAAAGACAAATTGTGGATATGCTACAATAAAAAATGTCAAAGATCATCGGAAGCAAGACTCAATGGAGTCATTTTTCTTGGCAGAGACTACAAAATATCTTTATCTACTTTTTGATCCTGACAACTTCCTAAACAGTGATGGCAGATATGGAACAATAATCGATACTAAGAATGGAGAATGCATTATTGAGTCTTCCTACATTTTTAATACCGAAGCACATCCAATCGATTTAGGTGCCTTAAGATGCTGTCATGATTTGCCACGAGAGTCTTTAGTTAAAGGATTTAGCAGACAGAAATATTTAGGGGATATTGCAATTGAAAAATTAAATGACGACGATTCATCAAAGACTGATAGCTTAGATGATGATTCAAAATCAAATGATGAATTCAAGCAACAATTGTTGGAAGAAATCATTAGTGCTTTATCTAATGCAAATAAGAAGATGAAAGACAATTCGGATTTACAAAAACGACTTGTTGAAGTTTCAAATCGTCAAAAATTAGATAAAGAACAAGAAGTCAAGGAGGAACAACAAGTGATTATAGAAGAAGACACATCTGATGATGAAAAATTAGAGATAATTAAATTATCAACTAATGAATTGGAATCAGACGATGTTAATCAATCGAAACTAGATAATGACTTCAAATCAGATGACTCAACGAAGAATCAAGTCAAAACTGATGTTAAAATAATTAAAAAGTCAGTTGAGAAGAATAATTCGATAATTACAGAATTTGTTAAGAACATCCTTAAGACTGCTCAAGCAAAGCCAAAGAAATTTGATCCTCAAGCATTACTCGAGAAAATTAAAACAAATTCTTATGGATTTACCAGAAACGATACATGGACAACAAAGTATGATTTACTCACATGCAAGGCTCAAGCATATAGTAATAGAATCAGTGTTATGGGCGAATTTTATTAACTTTTAAGAAATTATGATAAGAATAAAAAGACGTTATGAAAAAAATTTAAATTTTTGTTACGACCCTGAAAATTCCGTTGAACCCTGTCGTGTACAGTATTTGAACGGAAACTTATCAAGATGCGAGTCTATTTATTATTGAATATTTAAAGAACTTTTATAGGAAATCTTACCTGACATTACAATCATCAACATTTGTTGTAAACTTTTCAGTTGACAAAATATTTTGAAACTTTTAGAAAATTGTCGAAAAATTCATTACAAAGTTGGTTTCTGAAGTATGCAGATCGCCGTTCAACTTTTACACACATACATATTTTCAATAAAAAAAACGAGATAGAAACAGCAAAAGCAAAAAAATTAATAAAAAAGCGATTTGTAAATTTAAGAAACTTATGGAAACTAGCAAACCACAATCGTCGAAGCTTTTTGTATATTCCCCAATCGATTTTCGTGATAAAACAGAGGAAGTAAGCTGATAATTTGTGATTTTCTTTTGCCAGCCATATTTTTTTTTATTATTTTATTTTTTTTAAGTGCGGGAAATTTTTCAAAAATCGCAAAATAATTTTTAGTTAATTTAATTTGACCAATTCTCTTATGCTTCACTGTTTTCCGTCTATTTACAGCGATATGAACGAGCATTTTCGAGTCTACAAAATTCTCTACATGGACCAAACGCTAAAGAACTCAACATTACCATAACATCAATGATTTCGCAGGAAATTAAGCAACAGGAAGAGCTTCAATTATCATTTATCTACTTAATGTTAACTGATACTCAACTGGCTGCGTCTGCATTAAGGGATCTTCTTATAGTGACCAGAGATGGTCTAGAATTTATTATAATTCACTTGACAGACTTGATTAATTCAAAATTTCAAAAGCTTGCCGAAGTCGCCAAGCATCAAGTTCTATGGCTGTTCAAAGAGCTTCTTAAATCGTATGGTTCAAATCAGAAAATCAATGGATTTTTATGGGCACTGCTGAGGCAAGCTTGTGGAGGAGATGTCAGTCCAAAGAATATTGCATGGATAGAAGGTATTTTAGACATACTGATAGAGCTGAGACCAAGATTTGAAAAATTCCCTAACAGCGTTGGTCTTGTCGCTTATTCATACGTTCGGTAAGAATCTTTAAATTTTAACGTTTTTTTACAATTTGAATTTCAATAGATTACATGAAAAGATGAAATTCAAATTCTTTATTAACGTCATATCAATTAGTAATTCAATATCTTGCTATTATTCACAGTTTGATTGAGGATCACAATGCATTACATTTACAACCACTGCGAAATAAGGAAGTTAAGTTTATAATTAGTTTAATTCGGGACAGATTTCAAGACATAATCCCACTTGGCCGTGATTTCATAAGATTATTGCAGAACGTTGCACGCATTCCGGAATTTAACAAATTATGGAACGATATATTGACAAATCCGAAAAATCTTTCGCCTTCATTTACTGGAATCTTTCAAATGCTCTCAACTCGAACAAGTCGTCATTTTATTGGAAATAGAATAACGCCAGATATCGAGAGCAAGCTTCATTTCTTCACTAGTTCCGTCAAGTTTGGAAATCATAAAAAGTATCAGGATTGGTTCCAAGATCGATATTTCGCCACACCAGAATCACAAAGCTTAAGATCTGATGTCATTCGTTACATCATTAACGCCATTCATCCAACAAACGAGCTGTTATGTTCAGACATAATACCACGATGGGCAATATTAGGCTGGCTCCTTACATCTTGTACCAATCCAGTAGCATTAACAAATGCAAAACTGGCTGTGTTTTATGATTGGCTATGTTTTGATCCAGCACGTGACAATATTATGAATGTTGAGCCTGGCATTTTAGTCATGTATCATTCAATTAAAAATGTTCCAATGGTCAGTAGTACACTGCTGGATTTCCTCTGTCGAATCATGAAGAATTTCTATCCAAAGGGAGAGGAACGAATAAGAGCCGGAGTGTATAATTCACTTAAAGTAATTTTAGATAAACAAGTCATTCCGAATCTCGCACCATTATTTGAATCCCCAAAGTTGGATCGCGATTTGCGTGCAATGATTCGAGAGAATTTTAGAGATTTTATGCCATCGACACCAACTTTTAGCATTATAGAGAATCAACAAAATCATTTTGGTCTTGAGGATGGACGGACTTCAAAAGTTAACAATAATATTGAAATAAAAAGTGAAGAAGTGAGTCAATTGGACAAATCGGATGATCCACGGTTTAGTGATGAGGAGCCTGAAGAGAAGAAATTAAAAATTGAATGTTTGAGCGATAATGAGGAGGAAGAGGTAAGCATTTTGACCGATAATTTTAACAAAGATTTCAAATTTTTATATATTTTTTTAATTATATTAGCAGCCTAAAGAAAATAATGACAAGGAAATTGAGGAGGAAGATGAAGATGATGATGATGATGATGACGAGGACGAAGACGACGACGATTTGCCATTATCAAAAGTACGGCTAAAAGAAAAGCCACTGCCTGATAAAATAGAATTGCCTAGTTCAATTAAAGAGTCATTTGGGGCGTTTATTAGCACAAAAACACTTGATGACTTTGAGAGCTTCCTAGATGATTATCGTTCGCTTTCGTCTAGTGATCAATTGGATTCAGAACAGGAAGCGTACGTTTTTGCGAATATTCTAAGTGTATTTAAATCAACATTACCCGAAAAGTGTGATTTAGGTGAATACGAAAATGTTCATAAACTGGATGATTGTTACGATAATAGCGATAAACTAGAACAGAAATTAGAACAATCAATAAATTATCCATTATATGGCATCTACAAGGCTCTTTGTCAGCACGATGAGAAGGCCAAAAAGTGCCTCGTTATTCCTAAAATTTTAGACTTTTGTCATTCGAAATTATCCTGCATGGGCTTCTTACTCCTTTACTACCTCAAAGTTAATGCGAAACTAGCATTGTTAAAGAATCAAAAAGTGCCGACAACATTTCGTTCAAACGTTTATAAATTATATTATCAGTGGTTGAATCCGAAACCAAACCAAAAAATTGACATGGAAGAATGTCTTGAAAAAGATCTTCTATTACTCGAACGTTATAGTCTCAATGTATTTCTATGGCTCATATCTGACATATATCGTGAATTTGAACAGTATACAGTTAATAATAGTGATATTCTTAAGATTCTTGTTGGATGTATTGATGCTAAAAATCTACACGATCTCATTTGTGACATTACGCAGGGAAAACTCGTCTTGTTCAAAATTGATACTGTCATCGATGTTATTCGTGACAGCTTGGAGTATGAGACTTTTGAGCAAATGTGCTTCTGGCAACTCCTGCAAGCGCACGACGTACCTATAGAAAAGATCCAGGTGAGCTTAAAAACTTGAAATTTGTATTTTAACGGAATTTTCAAATTTGAAAATGAACCGAAACGAATTGAAGTTCAAAAAGAATTACTAAACGATTTTTGAATTTCAAAAAACCGCTAAATTTGCTATAATTTTTTCATGCTTAACTTGTAAATTTCTCTATTAGGATGTGATTCCGGAACTTAAATCCAACAATAATGAAGCACTGATAAACATGTTATTCATATTGAAAAAAGAGGAACCAACAGATGAGCTTATAAAGCTATTACTTAGCAGAGAAACTTCCCGAGGCGATCCTTTCGTAACTTCAGCTTTAAGGTAAGTTTAAATCATGTGATTTATTTATATGACACTAATTATGGATATTTTACAGACACTGGTGCATGATGGAATATGAAAGCCAATTATCAGAAATTATAGCTAATTTATTAATATCGAAAATATCACAAAACTCACCTAAGAAACGCGCTCGATCACTCAAATCAAATAGTCAGTCAAACAGTGGACCATCGGCGGAACAAGTAAGGCAGTCTTGGAATTTTAATTTGACTTTATTTAATATATTTAATTGTTTACAGTTGTTAAATCATTTAGAACATCTAAGGAAATGTTGTTCATACGTTAACAATAGCAATGTAACAGCAATGTATGTTCACGAGAAAATGCAAAGAGCACTTCAGCAATCATTTGCTCACTGTGATGACCGTCAGAAAGTAAGATTAATTTTTGATATCAAAGAATTATATTTAATCAAATTTATCTCCACAGAAACAGTATAGCGAACTGTTTTCATTAGCCGTTGAAGATGATACAGCAGTAAGCAGTCGGCGAGGTGCAAGCAGTCGAGGAAGAAAGCCACAAGCAAAGAAGGAAACAAATTCAAATAGCACAGCAGCGAACAAAAAGGCAGTAGAAGCTAGCAATAGTAAATATTCATCTGACTCTGAGTCTGATGTAAGTATGGCATAATAAAATTCTTAAATGTTAAAAAAATGTTGGTAATGAATTCACAGGATGACAGAAGTAAATCTCAAAAAGCACAGCCAGCAAAGAGAAGGAAAAAGATCGCACAACTTAGTGATTCTGAGTGATGTCAACTATACGATATAGAGTGTACAAATTTCTAAGGTAGTAGAAACAATATCAAAAATCACACAAAGAAGCACTCACAGATCCTTTTTTGTTAAATGTCAGTTTTTAAAGATTGTAAACGTTTAGGTTAAGTTAAATTCTAAAAGTTTAACTATAGTTTTTATAATGGCAAAATGAAGAGAATTTTAAGTGGATTAATACATTATTTGTAATGTAATGAGAAAATGAAAGAAAATAAATCAAGTATTAGCAAGACAATTTATTAGACTGTTGTAGGTTAATTAAATATATTGAAATTTTTATCCGCATTGATTTGTTTTAACGAATTTTTTAAATTTAAAAATATAGCGGTTTTTAAAAATTTGAATTAAACTTAACGAATATTTGACGATATTTTTTTCATCTAACAGTTTAAAAACGCGCTCATAGAACGACTATTAACAATATTTAATGATTACATTATTTTTTAATGATTGAAGTGACTGATTCTAGCTCTCAATTTACGTCTTATTTGTTGAATAAGATCGGGAACAGTTTCGTCACACAATTTCTGTGGCTGATTGATATTTAAGTGCTCTGTAAAATTAATTCCACATAGATTTTGTGCCCATTTAAATGGCTTTCCTAATTTCATTTCATTTAAAGACTTGTTCAAATCATAAGCATGTAATTGAACATTTTGAAGTTGGAAAATTGTTTTCGGATTTGGACTTCCTTCTCCAAAATCATCAGCATATAAGCTGCTTAAAATACGTTCCTGTGTGATGATACGCGCTGTCGCAACAGAGCATTTGGAATCGATATTGAGCTTTCCTTGAACTGTTATAAATCCAAGTGCTGGTAGATAATTCAAAATCACTGTATAAGTTTCTTCTAAATCCTTCATGCTTATATTGAATTTGACACTTAATGGATGGTGCTTAAACAAGTCCAGACGCTTCTGATTCAAACTTTTTCGATGATTCATGCTTTCACCAAATCCATTTTCATTGTCTGAATCTTCACGTTCATTCATTTGTTTCCTTTCCATTTCAATAATCTTTGCTTCCTCCTGATCGCCTTCAATTGAGACTGAAAGCCTTTTATCAATAATTTCAGAGTAAGCACAAAGTTTCGTATATGCCAAGTATAATGGTTGAGGTAAGAGTCTTATTAATTTATGAATTTCCCATTCGTTTCTATATTCAATGGTCTTTTCAGCAACATCTTCCTTTTCTTTTTCAAGATCCTTGCATTGTTTCGAGTATTCCTTACGTTGTTGCAATTCAAATTGAAGTTGTGCACTTTTCAAAAACTCTTCAACTAAAACTAACTCAATGTCTTCGTCCTCACTTTTGAACGAAAAGCACTTGTTGATTTCCTTTTTGAGCTGATTTGCCTCGTAAAGTAGATTCTCTAACTTGAGCAGATTACTGTCTCCTTGAAGTATTTCTCGTAATTCGAGTAATCGCTGTCTATCCAGTCTGTTCAATTTCTTTAATTTAACAATTAACATAGATCCTTGGATCTTCTTTTCAGTGATCTTCATCTTTGCCTGTGATAATTTGGTTTAATTAAAATAAAATTTGTTAACCTCTCAAATTAAATTATTTTACCTCATCAGTTTTGAGTACTTTTAATGCTTTAACATCTCTAATTATTTTATTTAGCTTATCAAAGCATTCCTTAAATTGCTTAATCGGACTTTGACAACTTTCCTCAATGGAAATTTCATTCTGAAAGCAATAGAAATTAAGTTAAAATTCTGAAAAAATGCTCAATTTATTGAAAGTAAATCTCAAAAAGCACAGCTAGTAAAGATAAGGAACAAGATCGCAGAACGTAGTGATTCTGAGTGATGTCGCCTATACGATATCGAATCTACAAATTTTTAAGGAAGAAACAATATCAAAAAGAAAAAAAAGCATGTACTCACAGATCCTTTTTTGTCAAATGTCACTTTCTAAAGATTGCAAACGTTTAGGTTAAGTTAAATTTGCTGAACCTTGTATCTGTATTGACTTGTTTTATCTATCTTTTGAAATTTAAAGTTACAACGTTTTTTCAAAATTTGAATGGAACTTAACGAATATTTAACGAAGGAACCCACGAAAGACTTTTCAACTGAAATTTTTGTTAATAACCGTACGCATCTGACGACTAATTAGAATACATCTTAATTTATATCATGTTAATTAAACTTTCAAGACTTTATTATTTTTATTTTTACTTCTTAATTCGACAATTTTCTGATACAAAAATGATTTAATTGTAAGAGGATGATTAGAGTAAATTCAAGCTTCGTTTTGGATTATATGGTCGGAAACGTTCCTTTCCTTGAAAACCGTAAGAAAGACGCTTTTCTTGTTGGAACTCAGGATTTTCATGTTGACTCGATTCAGTTTCCAAAAATATGTCAAATGATGTCATTGTTCGGTGTAGTTGTTCCGTAAGAAGCTCCTCGTGACTTTTTACCTCAAAATTATTAATTAAATTCTCAATTTCTCGTGTATGTGCTGAAGTTTCTGCATTATATTTAAAATCATTCCAGCTCAAGTCAACAGCAAATATTGGATATTCTGATGGAAAGTTGGATGGAATACAAATATAGCATTCAAGTTTTGCAGAACCACGAGTGATTACAGCACGATAAAACATATCGTTGGCATTAACAATCCCTTCTTGGACGAATCTCTTTGTGCATATCTCTGCACAATATTCTGGATATGATATTGAGACAAAAAGTTGAAGAATACACGAGACTCGAACAGAAATCTTATCCTTAACTTTCCCGCTTTCAAGAAGCTTGATTTGATTATAAAGACTGATTCTGGCTCTCAATTTACGTCTTATTTGTCGGATAAGATCGGGTACAGTCTCTTCACACAATTTTTGTGACTGATCGATATTTAAATGCTCTGTAAAGCTGATTCCACATAGATTTTGTGCCCATTTAAATGGCTTTCCTAATTTCTTCTCATTTAAAGCCTTGTCTAAATCATTTGCATTTAATTGAACATTTTGAAGCTGGAATATTGTCTTTGGATTTGGACTTCCTTCGCCAAAATCATCAGCATATAAGCTGCTTAAAATACGTTCCTGTGTTATAATATCAGCTGCTGCAACAGAGCCGTTAGAATCAATGTTGAACTTTCCTTGAACTGTTATAAATCCAAGTGCTGGAAGATAGTTCAAAATCACTGAAAAAGTTTCTTCAATATCCTTCATGCTTATATTGAATTTGACACTTAATGGATGATGCTTAAACAAATCCAGACGCTTTTGATTTAAACTTTCAATTTGTGACTGACGGCGTTTAATTTTTCGATGATTCATGCCTTCATCGAAGTCATTTTCATCAATTTCATTGTCTGAATCTTCTACATCAGATGCAGCACGTTCCTTCATTTGTTTTCTTTCCATTTCAATAATCTTTGCTTCCTCCTCGTCGCCTTCAATTGAGACTGAAAGCCTTTTATCAATAACTTCAGAGTAAGCACAAAGTTTTGTATATGCCAAGTATAATGGTTGAGGTAAGAGTCTTATTAATTTTTGAATTTCCCATTCTTTTTCAAATGGCATATTGAGGATCTGCTGGATTGGTCTTGTTGCTTTTAAAACTTCTTGTAAGCATGGATAAATTGAATTTAAATTCTTTTTTACTTCAATGGTCTTTTCAGCAACATCTTCCTTTTCTTTTTCAAGATCCTTGCATTGTTTCGAGTATTCCTTACGTTGTTGCAACTCAAATTGCAATTGTGCCTTTCTCATCATATGCTCATCTTCAATTGTTTCAGTTCCTTTCAATATTTCTGGAGCATTTTTCAAAAACTCTTCAACTGGAACTAACTCAATGTCTTCGTCCTCACTTTTGAACGAAAAGCACTTGTTGATTTCTTTTTTCAGATGATTTGCTTCGTAAATTAGATTCTGTAACTTGAGACGGTTACTGTCTGCTTGAAGTTTTTCCTTTTGCAGTGTTTCTCGATGTCCATGTAATCGGAGCTTATCCAGTCTGTTCAATTTCTTTAACTTAACAATTACCATAGATCCTTGAATCCTCTTTTCAGCTATCTTTTTCTTTGCCTGTGACAATATTATTTAATTAAAGAATTTGTTAACCTCTTAAATTAAATTAATTTACCTCATCAGTTTTGAGTGCTTTTAATGCTTTAACATCATTAATTATTTTATTTAGCTCATCAAAGCATTCCTTAAAATGCTCCCGCTTAAACCGGCTTTCTTCACTTTCCTCAAAGGAAATTACATTCTGAAAAACAAATGAACTTTAGTTAAAATTTTGAAAAATTGCGTTAATTACTAAAATTACATTGTATATCTCCTCTTTTGATAGTGGAACAACTGGAGGTTTAGTTGGCGAAGATGTTGATGCTGTTTTTGTTCTCTTTTTCACTTCATTTACCATAATTATCAATTAATTTTATTTTTTTGCGATCTAAAGCTCTTTCTGTTTTGTTTTTGAAATTATAGAGGTTGTCGTTTTGCTGAAAGTGAAAAGATATAAATAAAAATTAAAATAATTAAAAAATACAGTTAATACATAGCTAAACACAGAATAACACACATATGATAAAGTTAAGAGAGTGAATAATATTATAAAGTTGAAATAAACATCAGAAAAACTTTTGAACCATCAGAAATGCCGACAATTATTTGTTTAGATGTAAGTTCATAACTTCAATATCCTCAATCTACTTTAATTAACAAAATATGTCCTTCCAAACTAGGTGTCATTATCCATGACAAGAATAGCTTATGTAAATAGAGAAAATCAGGAAATAACTTACAGTCAACTAGCAGTTACAGGAATTAATGAATATCTCGATTATCTTACTAAACAGAAGTCTATGGAATTTGTATCACTGGTGAGTCCTTATATATAAACTTTAATTATAAGTCAGGTAAATTAAATCTTAGTTTTGGCAAAGATTACTACAGGTAGATTTTAGTTCTGTAAAAAATTTTCGGATATAAAATTGTTTATTTTATAAAAGAGGTTTTTTGCGTAACAGATTGCGTTAAGGGCAAAAAACTACGCGCGCTCTTTTGTTAAAAGAAAATTTAATAAGATTACAAAAATCAAGAATTAATGCTTTAATTAACAAAGTATTGTGTAAACGCGAAGTGAGTGATTGTATAACAGTGTATTATTGTAAAAACCAAGTCAAAATAGGAAGAAAATAGACAAAAAATTATCAAAATTAGGAGCACACGTTTTTTTGCGAAAAATTGACTGGAAATGACTACTAAAGACCTTGTGCTGTATACTGAATTAAAATACAGGAGAATAAATTGCTTTGATCTATCATTCTTAACTTATACTGGTGAAATCAATGAAGAGAATTATCCAAGAGTAATACCAATTGAAACAGACGAAACGTCCAAAGAAGAAGAAGAATATAATGAGGAAAATTCATTGCCTGTAAAATTTGAATTTGATGTAGAATACCTAAAAAGTCTCGATCCAAAGAATTGGAAAGATCAAGATCATTATGCTGTATTAGGATTGAAAGATGCCAGGTAATATAAAATTTAAACTATAATTAATATAACTGATTATCTAATAAACGTTTTGTTAATTTTAGATATAATGCAAGTGACGATGATGTACGAAGAGCATACCGAGCAATTGTACTGCGACATCATCCAGACAAGAGAAAAGGCCAAGGAGAAAATGTCGATCCGGATAATGACTACTTTACATGCATAACTCGAGCCTATGAATTTTTAGGAGTTCAGCCGAAACGAAGAAGTTACGATTCCGTTGATCCTTATTTTAATGATGATTTACCGACACAAAATGAGATTGATAAGGACTATTTTCAAGCATTAGCACCAGTTTTTAAGCTAAATGCACGATGGAGTGAAAAGAAAAGAGTCCCATTATTAGGTACAATGGACAGCAGTCGGAAACATGTCGAAAAATTCTATGACTTTTGGTATGACTTCCAATCATGGCGTGAATATAGTTATTTGGATGAAGAGGATAAAGAAAAAGGTCAGGATCGTGACGAACGACGTTGGATAGACAAGCAAAATAAGGTAATGAGAGCAAAGCGGAAGAAGGAAGAAATGGCAAGAATCAGACAGCTTGTTGATTTGGCTTACAACAATGATCCTCGTATTGCAAAGTTTAAAAAGGAGGAACGCGATAAGAAATTAGCAGCAAAGAAAGCAAAACAGACAGCAGCACAGGCATTAAAGCATCAAGAAGATCAACAAAAACGTGAACAAGAAGCAGCTAAACTTAAGGCTGAACAGGAAGAACAAAAGCGTATTGTTGAGATACAAAAAGAAAGAGAATTACAGAAACGTGCCTTAAAGAAAGAACGTAAACTCTTAAGAGATCTTGCAAAGTCTCAAAATTATTTCACAAAGGAAGAAAATGACCTGATCAAAAACATTGAGAATGTGGAAAAGCTTTGTGAAGCTTTAAAGCTCTTAGAATTGCAAGATCTCAATAAAAAATTAAATGCAGATCCTAAAAAAACCGTCGATGTCTTTAATGATGCAGTTGATGTTTTAGAGAAGCAATTGGAAGAGGAACGAACGAGAAGTTTACAAGGAAGTTATATCAATTCACTTGGCAAGAACACAAATAATCCACTCACGAATAAGAAAGCTTTATGGAATAACGATAACATTCAGTTATTAATTAAAGCTGTAAATCTATTTCCGGCTGGAACTAATCAACGTTGGGAAGTTGTTGCTAATTTCATCAATTTACATGCAAAAAATCTACCTGAAAATGTATCATTTAATGCAAAAGAAGTTCTCAATAAGGCAAAGGATATCCAGTCAAGCGATTTCTCTAAGAATGACTTAAAAGCTCAAGTTAATCAAAAAGCTTTTGAATCATTTGAAAAAGGCAAGAAGGAATTAAAAGTTATTGATAGATCGGATATCAGTCAAAAAGATCCAGGTACACCAGCTGTTAACGGAACGGCCGCTGCAAAGACAGAAGTCAAGGAAGTTAAGGAAGTCAAGGAAACCAAAGAAGCAAAACCTTGGACAAAAGAAGAGCAATCGTTACTTGAACAGGCCATAAAGACGTATCCAGTTTCAACGCCCGATCGATGGGACAGAATTGCTGAATGTATTCCAAATAGAAACAAGAAAGAATGCTTAAAACGAGTCAAGGAACTTGTAGATCTTGTGAACGCTAAAAACAAAGCTCAAAATTTGAAATAAAATTACTTCTTTTTTTTCTTATTTTCCATACAAAAAAGCTTCTTTGGCATAAACTTGTGTGTGATCAGTACTAAACATTATTCTCTGTAATTGCTAAAACTAATGAAATACTTTCACAATTAATTAATTTAAAATAAAAGTTATGATACAAAGTGACCCAAACATAACGACATTTTAATATTCAAATTTTATTTCCTCTTTTTTCTGAACAATTCAAATTTTTAAAAGCCGTTATATCTTTAAAATGCTTATAATTCATAAAATAATTAAATCAATAAATTTAACCATGTATTTTCAGATAGTATACAGCACATTATATGATGTACTCGTGGACTTCACAAAAGATTATTCTCAAATTCGACAAGTTTTAACAAAAATTGAGCATTATGATAAGACCTGCTTGTTGAATGTCCTAGCTGCCTGCAATAAACAACTTAGTAGCAATTGGGGAACTCAAAGCTATTCACAAATTCTCTTCGTGACTGATCTTGGAGTTGGATTAGGCAAAAATTCCATAAAAACTTTAATTAATACAAATGGAACACCAAATGAACCGCCACCGTTGCCTTTACCAATGCCAAGCAAAGTATCAATACTGTGTATTGGAAATGAAGATGATCCCGGATTCAAATATGGTAATTTACTTGTTAATATATTAGGGATTAAAAATTTTAATTGCAGGATTTTTTTTTCAATAGGGATGAATTTATATCAGCAACTGCTTGACACTTCAAAACAAAAGGGCCAATTATTTGTGCCTAAATTCTCAGAAAGTAAGACATTGAATGAAAGAGCTGTCAACAAAATGTTCAAACAAATGTGGGAGGTTAATTATAAACCATTTGAAGCAAGCCTGAGCATGGGATCATATTACAAACTGGAATCCCAAATCTCCTTATTTCCTGAACCTTTCCCATACGTTATAAAAGACATTTTTGGAAGTGAGACAACAAGAATGATTTCAAAAAGGCTAGAAGTATGTGGATATATAAAAATCGCTGACATTGTTGGATCTGGTGGATCTCCAGCATGTGTTAGTCGACATTTAGTCTTTCCCAGGATTGATTCCTCACAAAAGAAAACTTCATCGGAACTACAAAAATTAGATACTGAGATAAAGCATTTCTTTGGCAAAAATGATGATGACGAGAGCTCAAGTTCTTCGGTATCTGAGGAATCAGCTTGTGTTCTGCTGCATGGTGCATTAAAAGTTGAAAATATGGCTGCACTCGTCTTACTTGCCGATGATTGGTACGGATTCTTATACAGCTATGCTGACAAAAAGAAATCAAATTTATTGCTGTCCATTTTACAACCTGGTAATAATCCTATCCCATGGATTGGTGACTTTAGATTCCTTGGATTTCAATTGGATGCTTTACCTGGCGAAACTTATGGTTTCCCGGTTAAAACTGAAAAGAAAAGCTACTCATCATCATCGAATATAATTTCATGGATACGCGAATCAGCACTTCAAGCTGACATCCAAAAACTTCTTCGTCATGCTAAAAAAATGCCTGAAAAAACGTCGCATTTCTACAAGGAACTGAATAGGATCAGGAGAAATGCTCAGTCATTAGGATTTAATGAACTTATTGATGTATTAGCAGACCTTTTCGAGAAAGAAGCTCAAATGATGGTTGGAAATCAGGAAAGCTGTATTCAATTGAGATTTGCAGCTAGTGAAATACGCAGAACTGATCGTGAAGTTATCAAAAAGTTTGAAGGGTAAGCATTACTTTTTGATATGTCAGCAATCTGTGAAAGTTCTCTTAGATTTAAAGAGGTTTAAATAAATGAATTATTTTTTAAAAATATACAGAAGATGTTTCAATTTTTAAAGAGGTTTCAGGATGGTATGAGATAATACAATCAATAAGTTATTGCAGCTTATTATTTAAGAGAAAAAGAAATTAACGTTTTTTTAAATTTCATATTTGAAAACCCTACAAATTACATTTTGCAAAACATTTGTATGGTTTTATAGTTGAAGTTGTAAAACGTTTACACAATGATATGGAATTTAATTAAAAGGTAGGTTTAATATCAATTTGTCTAATAAAACTTTATTTTCTTAAAAAATAAATAAAAAACATATTTGAGTATATCACATCTTTTTTTGTTACTATTACTCGACTAGTAGTTAAAACAACTTTTTGCTCTCTTTCGGCCATTTTTTAACTCGTTTTCGAGAGTTTTTTGTATTTCACGGCAATAAAGGTACGCTCGAGATCCTAGTGTCTCTTCCAAAATCTCAGTGCTTATATTTGAGTCATTAAAATTAATTGTACATTCGATTCTTTGTTCATCGTTGCTACTTTTATTGCTATATGTCCTAGTAAAATATTCTAGTGGTAATTTCTTGTTCTTGAATGCCTCGATTTCAAAACTGTCTAGTTTCTTGACTTGAACAGAGCATTGCTTGACTTCGGCCCATCCATTTTCTAATGGCTTACTGATCCTTTTTTGTTTTGAGACTAGGCATTCATCTCTATACATTGAAAATGTTCTTTTTCTGCTATTCCCTCTTTCGATATAATCTTTTCTTTCTATAATTCTAATGTTTGGCATACCCTTGCTAATTTTTGGAAAAAAGCTCAGTCTTGATGAACTATTGGCTGAATTTGGATTAATTGTCTTACTTATTGTTTCATTTTGTGAGTCTGGACAGGATAAATAAACAGTACTTGTTTGAGAGATATTTGATGGAACACGTTTAGTATTAATTGCTGTACGATAGCTTAAGCTCGAAGGACATTCTTCTATTAAATTTCCTAAATCTAGTACGGATAATGTTGTAGCATCAGAAACTTCATGTTGTCTATTTTCAGCATTTTCTGGATAATGTAATTGCACAGTACTGACACTTGATATATTTTCTCCAATATTGTTCGAGCTTAGCTGATTTGATGACATAAACATGTCTGAATTATTCTGAGTAATTTCTGGTGTGCTGACTCGAATAGTCGTTGCATTTGATATATTTGGGGCTATTGTTTGATGTTTTGGCATTAAAAAGTCCGTGCCATCGCTGTTTTCAACTAAAGTATCTTCAGATCTGTTCGTTAGTTTCTCTAGCCAATTGATTTTAACTTTATAAGGACTATAAATATGAAAATATGGTGTGTTTCTAAGATTTTTTGTTTCGATTTGATTTGAGGATTCAAAGACACTTTCTTCAGTTTTGAGCATTTTTAAGATCCTTTCCTTAATATTGTTAATAGTACGTAAGCCATTGTCATGATAAGTATGTGTTACATACTTTTTTGATATAATAAATGATGAAAGTGTTGTGTCAAACTTATATAAAAGAGGAATCAGTCGTTCTATTTTGTGTTTCTCTTCAGTTGAACTGCACACATAATGCCAGATTTTGAAAATAAAAACATACATGAAAAAGTCCAAATCACTTCCCTTTGGTCTGTTTTTCTCGTACGACGTAATAAAGAGTTTCCTGTCAATCACAAAAAAAGGAGATAAGAATTAGTGTATGCACAAATCACCTATACAAATCATAATATTTGTGTTAATAATATTGTCTCATAATGCACTTTGTTATCATTCCACGTATTGGAACTCTCATTCATTCACAACTAAGACATACGTGTCTGCATACAAATGAATGGGCTCTACAAATGTATCAGACCTTTTACTTAATAATCATGGACATAATTATGGATATCAAAATACCAATGATTATATACTTACTGAAACAGTTGACAGAACAGGTCCTTCAAAATTGGATCATTCTTTAAATCTACAATTTTATTGTCCCGGAGGAAGTAGTGGACGAGCGTCTGGACTATGTTCAATTCGCTATAATTAAAGGAACAGCTTACAATTCTTAATATCCTTCTAAATACATCAATATTTTTTTCGTCTTCTTCTGGATCATTCAATGTTAAAATCTCAAGTTCAATATAATGACTCAATACAATGCTCACTGATTCAAAATAATTGTCATGTTCGTCCATAATATTCAGTCTTCTTGCTGAACATTTGAGTTTAAAAAGTATATTGTACAATTTTCGACGAATAAGTTTTAGTTCCGGCTTTAGCTTCAGGAAACTGGAAATAAGAAAAATGTATTAAGTGCATCATTTTGTATCAATTCCAACAAACTTGATTTCCTTACCTTATTAATCGTTTTTGGATGTCTAAAAGAACATTTTTACTTAATCCTGAATTTATTTTATCACTATCTAATAAAGTTAATAATATATTGTCTAAATAAGAGTCAGAAGTCATGATTTACTTAAATAAACTTCATTTTTGAGTTTTACTAAATCTTTAAAAGTAAGAAAAGTTAGAGAGGTTACGTGTATGGTAAGGTTGCACGGTATCAACAAATGTAAACATTGATATTTACATCCACTAAAATAATCTGTTCTGCACAATGTTAAGGTAATTTATTAATTAATCCATATATTACTCAAACTATTAATCCGATAAATTTCTTCCAGGTCAAGGATATTATTTAATTATGTTCAAAATGTTAATAATTTAATAGTAAGGAACAAGTCTGTTGTAATCAGACAAATTGAAACAATTAAACTAACTAAAGCCCAAAGAATGAAGAAAAATAACTTTGAGACATCATATCTCTTCGGATCAAAGCTTAAAAATGGAAAGGAAGCAAAAAGTAAAGTACAAAATCAAAGTGACGAACAAGGAGTTAACTCTGAGATTTATTGGACAGTGGAAAGCACTAAAGACAAGAAGATTAAATCTAAAGACCTTGATGTGATAGAGAAACCAAAACGAATTAAAAAGAGCACATCCGTCAAAAAGACAAAAGCAGCTTTAATCGATAAAGAAGAGAAACCAACAGAAACATTTGCAAAATTCAAGCTGGATCTTCCAAAACCTGTAAAAGTGACAATTCAAGATGCACTGAACAATATAGATACACAAATTAGTAGTTCAGATGATAAAGTAATTCAGCAACAAGAAATTCCATTCGATCAGAATCAACTTAGGAATATGATAAATTTTCCTTTAATAATTGAGAAAAATGACCTAGTGTTAAGCTCTTTTGATGAGACAATAATAGCTAATTGTGGATTAAAGTATATACCAAGTGTAAGTAGAATCCTACAAGCGACAATGTCAGCAAGTCAGAAACAAGCCTTACTTCAATGGAAGAATTTAAAAATTGCAGAACTAGGAGTAGATGGATTTGAGGAACTACAGAAAATGTACTTAAACAGAGGAAAAAAGTTTCACGGATGCCTTCAAAAATATTTCAATAATGAAGAAATGACTGAAGATGACATATCAATGGACATAATAGAAGTTTGGAAGAGCATATCACATGTCATTAAGGAATTTGAAGTTCCAGCTAAATTAGCTGAATGTAATCTTGAACATCCTTATTTGTGTTATAAAGGAATTGTAGATTGTGTAGCTGTCTCTAGAAAATCGAATACATTGTCAGTCATAGAATGGAAAAATTCTGATAGATATAAGAAGTCATTATCAAATACATACGATGCTCCCCTTCAACTTTGTGCCTATTTAGCAGCATTAAATGCAACAACATTTAAGGACAATCCAATTACAAATGGAGTGATTGTTGTAGCTTACAATGATGGTATAGATGCTGATATTTTCCATTTATCAAATACTGAGCTTAAAAAGTACTGGAAGTTATGGCTTAATCGTCTACAAGATTATTGGATAAGATATCGAGATAATACACTAAATTTGGATGAAATTTAAAGATTAATAAAGTGCCAATGATTGCTTTTTGAATAAGTATAAAGTGATGACAGTTGTGTGTTCATATTCCATGCCGTTATAATAGTTTATTTTCATTTAATTGACTTAAAGTATACATAACGCCTGAATATAATTAAAATGAAACATCATTGTGTTGCATACATATGATGTGAAGAAGCTATATTAAGATTTAATGGCATCTTGTAAACAACAGTCTTTTTTTGTACAGAATTTTGATATTTTAAACAGATTTATTTGCAATTAATGAATGAGATAAGCAGAAAGAAATGTGAGTCTCGCAAAACATTCTTCAAATTCCATCATGTGGCGCCAAATTATTTTATTTTAATTCTCAATTGTATCTATCTATCTTTAAACACATAATTAAGCCACAGTTTTTTGTTTATGTCACGTTAATCTTATGTGGAGACCACATACAATATAGTTTTACTTACTATAAATTTTCGTCTCTTTCCTTCTGTCATCCTTAGGTTTTCGTCGTGTGTGATGATGTGTAATTAATTAATCTTGCATTGAATGAGATGAAAGCATGATCAGAGATGCTTCGTTTAATTTAATCTTATATAATTGACATTCATCTTCTGTTGTGTGCTTTTATTAAGAGGAAAACAAAATCCACACAAAGTGCTTTTAAATCGGACGTATCTTCATGTAAACAAATGTATCTCATTATATTATTCATTGATACTTTAATATTTGAAGCCCCATATTCATTATAAGTATCTATGTGCTACAAATTTTCATAGTCAATGGATTGATTAATTGAGGAATAGAAACTTTGTTTGAAAATATTATTTTCCTAAGGTTGCTTTGACTACCCGTTAAATTTTTATTTGAATTTCTAAGACCTTACGATTTTACATATGAAAACCTTACAATTTACACATCAGATCGAAACATTTGTATGGTTCTAAAATTCAAATTTTGAACTGTCGTTATTTTTCGAATTGTTTAAAAATGACCGTTCACAAATATTCAATCACAGCATGCTGCAACAAATAAATCAGATTCTTTCATCAGCTGATATTGACGCGTCAACTCATCTTCTAACCCTTTAATATTAATTAGATTGCACAGCATGCCAGATCTGTGTATACGCAAGTCATTCTCTTCGATCACAATCACTCAACGGAATCAATTCACATAAACGAAATGAATAAAAAAACGTTAACTTTGAAATAAAAAAAGAGGAAAGAAAAAAAGAACTGCACGAAGATGATCAATTTATAATCTTTTTTAATTTCCGAGAATTAAATAGAGGAAAAACTTTGTGCGTGAAGAGAAAAACAAGGTCACACAATAAATAATAAGAGGACTTAAGAGAGAAACTATGATCATCAAAATATTTATATGTATACTTTATATGGGATATCATCTAGTGTTAATAACATAACAAAATAGACGTGATGTATGTCTGGTATGATGAGATTATGAGTCATTTATGACAGCAAATTATTATCGATTGAACTTGTTTATGGAGATTAAGGGTGAATAAGGTTGATTATTATGAAAATTTTAGTGTGCTCATTTAGTTGAGGCATAAACGTGTACAACAGGTATGTAATAATTGTACAAATAACAATAAAAGAAAATAGAAGGAGTCATCTTTAAGTTTTGTCCGTCTATTGATGATTTTCATACAAAACTTTTTCAGTTTTTTGAATTATTGATCAGTTTTGGTTCTGCTGGAGTGTAAATCACAATACGTATTTATTGATGGATATAATATGGACTACTTCCTTAAGGATTTGATAAATGAGATGTGTATTCTATGAAACTCTAAGTCAGACTGAACTATTTACATCAAAGGGTCTACAACTATAAAAGGAAAAAATCAACTGATTTTATTTGCAAATAAAATTCGAATATTAAACGACAGTTGATTCATATTTGTTGATAGAAAAACTCTGTGGAATCATGATAGATTGCAATCTATCTGCATGCTTTTATGAAGGTTACGATGCCTCAACTTCTTAATGTACTTGATCAAGATAAAATTGAAGCTCTAGGCAAAGATGGATTAAGGAGAACAGGTCAGGAACTTGAAGTGAAGCACTAACAATCTGAAGATGAGCTATATGATTACTTTATGAATGGAATATTGATAGGATGGTCCTGAACACAAAGAAAATGATGTCAATATAACAAGGAATCAAACAATGTCTGTGACGCAATCCTTAATCACTTTCTCTGTCCTTGACCATACTTTTTTAGGGAATTTGGGGTATCTGGGGTATACCCAAAATTCTAGACGTCATAACCGAATGAATTCCAAAGCAGAACATTATACCAACATCATTATTTCATCCTACAGACGCTCTATCGTCACAAACAGCATTTACTTCTTTCAGTACATACAAAAGTTACAGTAAATTACGTTACCGTCTATCGTCTCACATGTTATCAAAATTCATGATGAAAAAAGAAAAAAAAGTCAAGAGAAAGAAAGAAAAACAAAAAAAAATTCTATAGAAATGAAAAATAGATAGATATATGTACACTAACTAACTAAGAGCATGAAATATACCAGAAAGAAGTGTGTAGAAGGAAAAAAATAAAAATAAAAAAAAAATTGAGAAAAGTTTCTCGTTTTTTTTTGCAGTTAGTATACTTTTGATCATTCGAATGGATGGTCGCTCGGTCTTTACTGAAATAATTCGCAATTTTGTTATTTTTCACGATACGTTGAAGATAAAATTATAAAATTTTTTGCTGTGCATAAAGACGAGACTTACTATAAAGAGAGTGAAAAGAAATTAAAATTAAAAAAAAGGAAAATATTTACATGATCTTGTGTAGTGTCGACTAGGTTCGATCAGTTCCGATAATGTTCTAAATGTGTTTATTTTAAAAAAAAATTAATAAAATTAAAAAGTTTATTGTGCAATAATTCATAATCGAAAATGACAGTGGAAGCGACATCATTTCTTTCTAATACCAAAATTAGTAATGGCCACGAAAAATCAGCAAAATTCTTAAAGAATCACAAAAACTTGATCATTTTTCTGTTGGCATTTGTATTATTGTTGTTCTGTATTTTAGCATCCATTCTTCAGGTATATTGAAATATTTCAGGGACGATATTGTTGTCCATTTATAAATCAATTTTCAGATTTTTTTCGGTCTCTTGACCAAAATTGATGTGCATGTGGGTCTGTGGATTGAATAAATTCAAATTGAATAATTTTTGAGATTTTGAATTTTTGTAACGGAAATTTTTTATTTAAAATATTCAGAAATTCTCACAAAAGTGATTATTCAAACCGAAGACCCCCAAAAATTTGAAAATTATTGAGTCTATTGGAATTTTTATACGTCCAGCAAAGGAATGAAATTGAAAATTAATGTGACAGCTCGACGATAATTGATGTTGTCAAGTAATCAGGTAGACTGTCAATTAAACTTTTAAAAAATATTTTTTTGGAGCATTTCTATAAAGATTTTGTTGTTTATGAGAACTAAATACTGATGGCTATTTTAATCTGCAGATGCAACAATGTTTTTGTAATTTGTAGGCTGAGTGATTGATGCATGTCTGAAATGCCGGTGCAATTTTTGTAAAGGAATGTGTAAATGCAGCACAAAAAGAATTGAAAAAGATGCAATTGTTCTTTTAAATTTCTGAGAATTTTGAAGATTTTTGTAGAATTCACCAGAATTTAAAATTTGTCAGCAATAACCAGAATTGAATTATCTTTATGCTCTCGGATTTATGATCCAATACAGTAGCATGAATCAGCTGATTCTTAATAATCAGATTAATTGAAAACAAAGAATGACTTTTGTTGTCATGTCTTGACTCAGAACTTTGATATTTCCTGTGCCATATTTCGGATTTCGGATATGATAACATAAATTGACCCATTAGTCAGAGTTTAAAGTCAGGAAATTCTAATGAAATTATGCTGGGTATTTATAATTGCTAGTGACATGCCGTGACATGCCATGCCATCTTCAATCTAAATCAGTGGTGACCAACCTTCCATTTTCGGGGCACATCTTGATGATAAGCCTCGATAGAAACCGTACACGACATTCGGTTCGTGGCACTTCCTAGCTGTGTCGCGACCCACAGGTTGTTCACCACTGATCCAATAAAAATTAACATTTTATAAATAAATCACATCTTAGTCGACTTTGAAATTTGATTAATTTCTTCAAACCATATCAAATGCTTCAATTAATTTCATATCCTGAGCTGGTCGGGTAAATTTTATTCATTAAAATTTTCTCGCTACATAAAAAAGTTGCATTAAAATTTTACAATCGTGAGAAAAAAAAAACACCGTAAAATGTGAAAAATGATTTATAAAATTTTGTGGACATTTATTTACAATTCCCTCAAACGTGTAGATATGGATTTATAACCAGCTGAATAAAGCACAAGTAGAAATAGACCAGCTGAAGAGAGATGTTATCGACTTAAAAAGCAATGGGCCGGACCAAGATCTCTTGGCTGAGATTGCCGAGTTTAATAGAAAGGTAAGTGCAAAAGAGAAAATAGACTTTTATGGGGGATGTTTATAAATGACGTCTTTAGAAGTGGTAGGGTATATTTTGTATAAGAAAGTCTATGCTTAACATCTTCAGCATCTTGTTCCATCCTTAGACTCAAACCAGACATAATTTATAAAATACCCTCATATTTACTCCATCCAAATCCAAGGACTGTACGAGAAATCGCGCGTATATAAACATCATAAATAATTTTCATTTTTTCGGTCGTGGGAAAATCTGAGTGATTTGAATTGAGAAAAAATATAATATAAATTCGCGTATCAACATGAGTGCTACAAAAAAAAACAATTTTTTTTTATTCAATCTCCTTCATTCTTCTTCTACACAACACCGGTGACGCCGGTCACATAAAATAAAAAATTAAAGAAGAAAATTGCAATATGAATTGCTCGGCGCCAAATGATTTTCACATCAAACGCTAATTGTTCTTGAGAAATTTATGTGTATCTACGAAAATTATACATATAAAAAAATTGAGAACATCTTTAACGAAATGAAAATTTTAATAAATCAGTGACAGTGCTTTAAGCTGCATGTGCTTATATTTTTGCTACTCTCAACGACTCAATGAAAAGCTATAAATTTTAATATATTGATAATTAATCGTAGGAACAGTTTTATTTTTAAATAATAATCATCTGTTTGCCATGCAGTTATTTTTAATCATTAAGTTCGTGGGCGGAATTATATTGTAATACTTATATTCATTCAAAAATTCCTTGTTGGATGATCGAGAGATGAGATGAGATGAGAGGGAGGTCTGGTTAGCATTTCATTTTTTCCACTTGACATTCACGGCACTTAATCGAATTTTACATGCAATACTGGAGATGAAGAGAAGGCTTAATTAATAGAATTATACATGGAGACAGCATATAGAATGATGTTGGATAAATTGCACATTACATTCTTTTTATACGAATCTGTTTTCATTTTTAATTCTTCTTTTTATTTCTCTCTTTTCATGAAACAATATTAAATTAAGCGACTTTCCTTTTCCGTAAGACATGTACGACCTGTTCTCTCAGAATTCATAAACTTCGTCTTATAAGGCACAAGTATCTGCATCGTAGAATGATTTAGATGTTTTGTAGGTAATTTTGTCAAAGAATTGATTCATTTTGTCTATTTAAATCTGATTTATTTGAATTGTAGTGCATTTTTCTTAGAATTATAGTCACGTGCTGAACTGCTAACGGGTTTTATTTGAATTTTTCAAAAAGTTCATTTCAGTTCAGTTCATTTGTTCAGAAAATTCAAAATATTGATCGTAAGAATCTTCAGAAAATTCAAATTTTTGAAAACCGTTATAAATTTTCTAAAAATTCAAAATTTAGCGGTTAAAGTAACAAATCGTTTGAACTTTTGAAGAATTTTGAACTTAAATTCAAAATTTGGAAAATTTATCGAATTTTTAGAAAGTTTAAAATTTTGAAAACTGTTAGAAATGTGAAAATATAGTTTGAACCTTTTCTACTTGTCTTCGTGTCAGCAGCAATTCCATATCCAACCGTTAATAATAATAATTAAAACACCTGATTATTAGTCTGCAAGCTGCTACTAATTACTGTAAAATAAAATACACCACTGACACTGATTAGAAATAACTCACATACTCGAGATATTTATGTGCTCGTATAAATAAACTAAGCAATAGAGAACAGAACAATCTTGTCTATTTATGGCAAAAAATAAAGAAGATTCTCTCATTCAAAAGAATTTTCCAATTATATTTAAAAATCATATAAATTCAATTTAGATATTCCGCGTCAGTCATCTCTCTTCGTATTATCTTCAAGAGTCCAATTTGCATATATATCGATCGGTGATATTTATTACCGATAAAAATGTTCAAGTTTCTGTTTCGTTATAGTCCATTAAGATCGATCGAATCAAATAAAAAGTAATGGAATGTCTTTATTTTATTTAATGATAAGAAGAAATCATGTAAACATGACATCAAATTAGTGCTACATCAATCCATCCATCCATTTTTTGATGAAGATGAATTACATTACAAATTATTTCACATCCACAATTGATTGATTAATTATGGATGTGACAAATACTTTAAAATCTCTCGTCAATTTTGTGTCAAATTAATTGAAAATTATTAATTGATCATTTTCAATATTGTTGTAAGTCATTTACACTAATTTTTAAGTCTGACATAGTTTTACAAGTGTGACAAATCAGTGTCAACAGCTCATGATTTGTGTGAATTGCTCATTTTAAGAACTACAAAATTTTTAATCGACAGCAGTTAATCTTTTCTGGATGTTTTTTTTCTTCGCTCTCTCCTGTGCCGTGTTTATATTTTTACACGTTTTACATGCTCAGCCAGCTTAGAGGGATTTAACAACAAATTTTCAGTAGTGGGACTTTTATTGCTTTTTAACTCAAAATTATTAGTCGGAAATTTTCACATTTCAAATATAATTTTTTAATTACTTTTTTTTGCCTTTTCATGTCCAAAGAATCTGCGAACTTTTCAATGCTGTTGACCCTGAAAGTTCACTAAAAATTTTTAATTTCAATTACCTTCATATCAGACTAAAGATATTAAAATTCCTAGCCCGATTTTCAAGAGTTAATCCACAAATCGTGCCTTACAAGTGATTCTATTCACGAAGTAGTAGATTATCATGTCAAGACATGTCATTTTTATTAGCCTGACGTTGTGGGTAACTGAGATGGACGTCTCAATTTCATACAATCAATGAGAATATGTCCATATATGATGAGATTCATCTCATCAAAATTTAAATGACTTTTTTTTTGTTTTATAGTCCATAGAAGTAAATTGATTAGTTTTGTCAAACGCATTTTCAATAGGTCACAGTATGTGACCCAAAAATAATGTGTATCGGGTTTCAAACATTTGAGAATTGTCAAGTATGAATGAATCAAGAGTTCTTGGCTGTTCTGATCTTGAATTATTGAGATTGGTTTGAAATGTTTTGACTATATTGAGCCAAGCTCGATCCTTAGTCAGCTGAAGTAGGATAGAGCCTGTTTAAGGCTTCCACAAAGTGCCTGAACCGTGTTCACAGAGTCCCAAGAGCTCGTGACGCCCGATTACGATTCATTTTTACGATAATATACAGATCACTGCATTATGCCACTGGCGCTGCCTTCTAAACATCCAATCCCATTACTATGGACATTCACTGCGATAATCAATCCAATTTATCAATAAATGCCCTTTAAAACAAAGCCAAAACATCTTCAATTCCAAATAATCTCACGATAACTGTCAAATAAATCAGTGATAACTGTTTTAGCCATGAAATGTCTTTATTTTGATACATGATCCATTTTAAGGTGTGAAATATCATATTTACTACTTATAGTCCATAAAACTACCTTCAGAAAGCTGTCACTGGAACCACCAAACGTCGATTCTTTTCAGCAATTTAATAAACCATTTGATACTTATTTGCTGCCTTGCTTGGCAGATTCTATATTCAAAAATATTCCTACTTAAAAGGAAATTCTTGTGGATTTTTTTTAGATTCATGAGACGATCTGTTGTTCCTACGCAAAAGTGTCTAAAAAAACAAGTTTAAGTGGAGAAATTCTTTTAACATTTTTTTTTTGGTGCCTCTTTATCAGCAAAATAACATTTAAATAATGAGTTTAAGGAACCTACCGAAAAAATGTTTATGGAATTTTTTTTTCATTTCTTTTCTTTTGAACTGCTATGAACAACTTAAATATGCCTGTAAGCGATCTACTTGATATTTTTATTTATGGTGATTTGCTTGAACGGAATCGAATTTTTCAAGATCTTCATAATAATATTTACCAAAATATGAGAATCGATGGGATGTGCTAATTGATAAATATCCGGGAATGTTCTTCTGGATGTAAATTATCTGGTCGTTCCGATGGAATGTAACGTCGGGAAGATGTCGACGATCAGGAAGACATTCGTTTGAATGCCTTAAAGTCAAGTTCATCTATGACGTAATATTCAATCGATCCCAAAATGAAAATATTTAGTTTCTGTTTAAATTTATCTTCCCATATTTTCCCACAACAGCTGTTTCGCCTAATTGAACAGATTAAACAAATCAAAATAAAGACAGAGAGAAAGAGATTCGCACATCGACGTAATAAACACGTAATTTTCTGAATGAAAAATAAGAATGAAAGTGAAAAATAAGACGATTTGTAGCTAAATTTAAAATGCTTCTTCCTTTTTGATAAACTAAAATAAACCAGAACGGTGACATTGAAACATATTCCATCTTTAAAAAGAAATTGAAATAAAATGAAAGGTTTAATATTATTAATTTCCTTTAAAAATAGAACTTTTTTTCTTCAAAAAGATCGGGTTTTTAAAAAGTAAATATTGACGTTACTGTGGGGGAAGTAAGCGCACTTTTAATTATTAAGGTAATAAATTATTGTCACAATTTGATGGGATGAAGCTGTTTTCATTTGATTGTGCACTTAAAAATGAGTTGATGTTATTGCATTTGTGGGGGGATATCTATTAAATATGACAACATTTTGCTACAATTTTGGACTATAGTCATGAATTTATTATTAGATTGTTTGAGAACTTTGGGTTATCTACTCTTTGGAACATGAGGCTTTCGTTCAGTTGAGACTCAAACAATAAAGCCTGGATCCTGTAAATTTGAAAACATCCAGTACCAAATCGGAGTCAAATCAGGGTAAAGCTAGATTTGGTATTGATCTGGCACTAAGTCAGTAAGACGTTGATGCCAGGCACATGTTTGCTACATTTTCTAATGCAATGTCCCATTCCAGTTCGAATTGTCTTATCCTATTGACTCTATCCGACTCTAATTCCTAATACCGAGATGACAAAGATATAAGAGATTATTATTGTCTGTCCGTGCTTCTTCAACTTTGATCCGTGACACATTAATATGCGAAACAGTAAACTTACACTAGATAGAAATGTTGTCTACTGTTTCCAGGTCAAGCACAGAGTTCAATACTGTGATTTAATCCAAAATCCATATAATTCTAGTTTATATCCAAATCTTCAAAGTAAGAATTCGTGTACCGCGAGCCTAGAAAATTCTCAAACTCATAATATACCCTCATTAATTCAAAAGTTAAGTGGGTTCAGTCTCCAATAACGGAACCGAAGATATATAAAATTTTAGATCGAGGATTTACTGCGAAAATCAATACTATAAAGACTTTGTTGCCAAAACTCTTAATCCAATATTTACAAGAAATTTGAGAAATCTCTCTAACAATTTTTAGGTCAATGACTGACTACTGTAGGAATATCAATCAAAATTACTCAATTTATGTTTGTCTGGATTCTGTCATGTGGATGACAAGCAGAACAGCCTTTAAAGTGAAATTTTAGTAACTATTACAGGGTCATGTTTGTGACATGTTTAGACTTTAACGTTAGACGTTCTTGACAGCCAGTAAACGGTGTTAAGCAAACCACTTAGTAAAATTGTGTCGCCAGACGCAAGAGAAAAAAGCTTCCGAATGATTTAAGTTGTTGGAAATTTATTGTCAAAATAATTTATCTTCTAGAGTCGTGCGTGCGTTAATTTCAACATACATAATACGTATTTAATTTTGGCACGCTTATTGTGCGCCTAATTTATATTTTCAACTGCAAAATGTCTCTTCTTTTATTTTCCTAGCAAAGTTTAAAAAGACGGAAGTTCACTGAACCTATTTAGTGCAGAATGGCTAATTAATATAGATACATAATAATAATAAAAGAAGTAGACAAGTCACAAAATTTTAGTATAATTTATTGGATACGCTTCGCTTTGAACTTGTGGATAGATTTAATACGCAAAAAAAAAGAAATGTATTTAAAGAGTCATAATTTATGAGAGGATATAAAAACTTTAAAAAAAGACGTGATCGACTAGAGTAAATAAGAAATTAAGACTCATGTCTATAGCTATAAACTCTATTTTAATACATACTGTTACTAACTAATGAATATTAATTTTTATATATTTCCAGTACAATAATGACGTTAAAGATCAAATAGACTTGGATGCAAAGGTTAGTCTTGTTGATGAAAAGGTGAAATTTGATGACGTCGGTGAAGACAATACTAATGATGATTTGGATGTGGAAAATTCAGATGAAAGTGATGAGGATGACGATAATTATGAAGAGTTTCATAGGTGATTTGTTATGCCTTACTATTTTATTTTACGCATGAACTATAGTGTGACATTTTTATTATCTGTTTCTATAGTGGCTATGGTGAAGAGTATGACGATGAATATGATGAAGATTCCTCGCTTGAAGATGACTTGAAAGTTCCCGAAAAGGAGGAAGATGATAATAATATTTACAAAGATATGACAAAACACACGAGGTAGTTTATGCTAATCTTATTATTAAGTGACTTTTATGTTAATTAATGTTTTTGTGTCGCGCTACAAATTTGTATTCATATAAACAAGGGGATATTCACAAATGCCATCTGTTACTTAGTTGGAACTGAAGTTTTGAGAACTTAATTCTAGATTTGGAATGGGGAGGACCGGGTCCATCTTGATAGAAGAAACCCCAAACATCTAATTACTCAATTGACGTCATTTATGAACATCCCCATATTAAAAAAGTCCCCAATTATTTTTTATTTGCAGAAAGACTCGCTCTATATCTGAAATTACAGACCAAGGTGTGTTAGTTCATGAAGAGCCTTATTCAGTACGTCGCAACAGAACAAGAATATCACCACAGGATCCAAATAGCAAACATCCAAAATTAAAATTAACATGGAATGGACAATATCGTAATTTGAACAGTCCACGAAGGTAATTCATTCATAGTTTATTGCTAAATTTTCATTCATATGAAAATTATATTTCATTAATAAATAAATACAGAGAACATGAAAGAAATAAACAGCATATCAGGCATCATCATCATAATATTGATCAATCCAGTAGATTTGCATTTGCTGCCGCACCTGTTCATCATACATTTGAGAGTTCTGGTCCAGTAAGTATTATTATGACATATCAAATAACATTTTATTCTGAAGCTTTAAGCATTCGAGACCGACCGATGTGAAATGTTCGTACAAGCTTCTTGCAAAAATTTCAAGGCACTTTGGCTCTGTTGGAAGTGAGCCTTTAAATAAATCTATATGGAAATAATTGGAATTAATATTTTAAAGAATATAATTAATGACATTCATCTCACCTAGTAACGGTGGCTTATGAGAATGAATTGAACTTGGATGACTAAAAATCATTAAGTCATCTCCTAAACTTGTCTTATCGCTATCTGTATGTGCTGCAATAAATACTTTCTCATATGGCTTTTTACTCCCATTGAATGGACAGAATGTTTCACCACATTTATCTATTTTGACCCACTTCCAAGTTCCTATTAATTTCAAATGCCATGCATTCATGATATCACTTCTGATAAACTTTTCGTGTGTATCGGAATTAGTGCACCATATGACAATGATGGAATTTTTGTGGGTGTAATTTTGAAGTGGAATTTTTAATATATCCTCATTTGTCATCATTTGATAGCTCTTCTGTTGGCATGTTTTCTTAAGTCTCTTGATGTATCTACATCGGAATGGTGGGTCTATAACTATAAAGTCAAATTTTTCGTCTATGCTTAGAAAGTCCTGGATCTTGTCAACTGACTTGTTGAAAAATCGACATTTTGGTGGAATTAAATATTCTTCTGTGTTAATTTTAGTAATCACTCCTTGATTCAAGTTATTCTCGCCATGAAACTGACCGAATTCATTAGTTAAACTATAAAATTTATTCATTAATTTTATATTTTCATTTTTGATTGATTCGACGTTACTTTCGGGTATTGTTGTGAACAAATTCTTGAGTTTACATTCTGTCAGAAATTCCTTAATTTTAGTTACTTCAGGATCATTACTTTCTGGATTATTATTGTCTTTTCGCTTAACTTTAAAGTTATTAAAAAGTGTCTCAGAAAGCTTATATTTCACAAGTTTTCCATCACTGTTTTGATATTCACGCAATCCTCTCTCATGATTAATCAGTTTACAATCATTACTTTCATGAATCACTATCATTTTAATGCAAAATTTAATTATTTTATGAAATTCTAAATTGCAAAGATTTTTATTTACATTTTTTGAACTTCAACGGATTTTTTGAAAAAAGCTTTAAAATTTTAAAATAAAACCGACCGTTAACAGCTTGTTCAATATTTTTTTCGCGGAAAATGTGCTGACTTTACAAAAGTGACTAGATACTTTCTTAAATTAATAATTTTAAGAAAACAAAAAGAATGATTGAGTATTTCTCTAAGAAACGTATGATTTTTGGAATATTTGTGCTCATATCGTAAGTATATAATGGAATTATTATCAAATTGTTCAAGAATCTTATGAAAAACACATTTTTCTTATTTCATGAAATTTTTACAACAAAAACATCCAGTTTGACAATCGTCGTGCTGTTCATAGAATCTGAATGGGACTTAATTACACCAAAACCAAAGAATTTCATCGTAGAAAATAATTCAACTTGTTATTTGAGAGAAGAATACGAAGTAATTAGTCATTGTGCTCCGTGCAGTTCCTTTGAGATAAAATTAGCTAAAACACAGCAAGGTGTTTGTCATCATACAAATAATAAGGAAGTTCTCAAGTGCCAATCAGGAGAAATTGTCATCAAATCGTGTGATAAAGTAGCATTTCTAGAAAAGAGGAATTATTACATATTTATGACATTTGCGTTTATTATTGCTTTATTTTCATCAACTGTTGTATATGCTCGACAGAGATTCATAGATAAAAACTTTTTCAAATCAGTAAATAATTAATAAGCATAATCGAAATGAATTGTTTATTATTGGAACTAAAGGCCGGAACAAATGAAATAACAATCGAATCGTTTCTTGCCTTGTCATTATGGAAGTTTTTGGATACTGAGGAACAGATTAAAGTTCAATTAATCGAATCAAATCAAACTACGTCATCGGTTGCTATTAACATTAATGAGATTAGTCCAGAAAGCTACTGCAACGATGATGAAAAGAAGTACATTCAATTGCCTATGATTAAAATAAATGATGGAAACTATAACATTATTGGATTATGCTCAGTGCTTAGAGCCATTTGTCGTCTTAAGCAATCATCTCCAACTACTGGGAGTATGGCTACTAAATTGTTAGGTTTTAAAGAAAATTGCCTCCAATCAGCTGCAACATCGAGTCTATGGGTTAGTTTCTGCGAACAAGACATAATTCAGTGCCTAATAAATCTAATGAAGACGAATGATGAGATTATAGAATTTCCATTAGAAATGCTTAAATTAGAATGCGAATTTAAAAATCCGGTAAGAATGCATAACATATTTAAGGTCGTTCGTGAATCGAAAAAAGATCGATCAATACAAAGCGATAGCGCAACAAAGGTAGATCTTGAACATAAATATTGTCATGGAAATGAAGCTAATTTATCGGATTTTCTATTATATGTCATATTCAAATTAATTTTCCTGACAGTCATGAATGAAAATGAGTTTGAAAATAACATCCCACACATACTTAAATGGTATCGTAACATGGATACGGAATTTTCAATTTTATGCGACATAATAATGATGCTTATATCGAAAGTACCTCAAAAGAATGTTTACTTTAAAGAGGAACTGCCAGTCGTTGAAGCAAATGGAAAATATTTCAGTTTATTCAAGAGGCAATTGATTGGACATAAAATGAAGAAATGTAAAAGCTACACAAATCAAAATGAAATCGATTTAATTCTATTGAAGCTGAATGGTCTAAATATTGATATAAAAAGTGAGCCAGGAGATGAGAATCAAAATATAATCGACGACAATATGATTGAGGAACTATTGAGTAGCGGTGAATTTCCACATGACCGCATGGATAGAAAAAAGTCGCAGTTAAAGAGCTTCGTAAGTGAAGTTATAAAAATTGCACATGATGACGACATTATTGTCGATTTTTGTTCTGGAACAGGACATGTTGGACTATTAATTGCATTACTATTACCTAACTGTAAAGTAATAATCTTAGAGAACAAAGAGGAATCGATCAAACGAGCAAAGATCAAAGCGAAGATACTAAAATTAAATAACGTCTCATATTATCAATGTAATTTAGAATATTTCAATGAGAAATTCACAATTGGCGTATCACTTCATGCGTGTGGCATTGCGACAGATTTGGTGCTTGATAAATGTTATAAAATGAGGGCTAATTTTGTTAGTTCACCATGCTGTTATGGAAAAATACAAGATCTAGGCAATCTCCCACAAAGCGAAATATTTCGAACAATTTTAAGTGCCGATGACCTCATAAAAATCTCTCATTGCTCGGATCAAACACATGATCAAAAAAATGTGAAGCATATTAATTTAGATAAAGCTCGACAGGGATATTACTGTATGGATATTATCGATACGGACAGATCATTGAGAGCTCAAGAGCTCGGCTATACCGTTCAACATACACGTTTATATCCAGAAGATTGTACACTGAAAAATCGTTTATTGATTGGAATCTATCCAAGATAGAATGAAATTTTTATTGTAAACATTTTTTTATTAATAAAACTTTGAACAAATTTTGTTTGAAATAAACCCGGAAAAATTACTTTTTTTGTTACTTGCTAATTACTTCATGCTAAAAAATATTGAGGCTAATGTGCGAAAAAGGTTGGATTTGGTTGGTATTGACCAAGTATTGACATGGATTTATTTAGGAATCTGATAGCTTATGATGTTTATCAAGTCGATTACTATCTGAATAGCTTAATGTAGTCACTATGCCATCGCTACGTCGCCTTGTGGACAACAAAACATGAATGTGACTTTACGAAAACAAGACGTTGATATGACTTAAAGACTACACGACATGAATGTGACTTAACAATGACAAGACGTTCATGTGACATAAAGACACAAATAAGGCTAGTTTTGTCCCGTTTTGATGTCGAATAAATAAATTAACAGCAATGAATATTCAGAACCTTTATTTCCTGTTCTTGTCATACTTACTTGTCAATGACTCATACTTAGTCCAGTTTGCCATCAAATTTCAGACCACCAGACACTCAAATTGTTCCTTATCATTCAATCGACCCCCCACATCCTTGATATTTTAAATCAAGAAGCTCGTATGTCTCGACATCAGTTCGCATCAATTAATATGTTAATTAACATTTTTATTTCATAAATTTATTCCATAGAAATTAAACGAAACCACACCGGATTCTACAGCAATTCCAATTCAGAACCGGCAATCACGTGTCATGCATTTTGAGGATAAGACAAAGGCATTCAGACAAGTTGTTAACAAAGATCAGTTGGCAAAATTAAAGGAACAGAGAATACCAGCCACGCAGTTTGTCAATTATCCAAATGTAAGACGAAAGCCACATCCGCAGAATATGGCAATGAGGAAGAATCTCGAATTGAAGAGTAAGGAGGGATATTCAGGCACACATAAACAATGAATGTAATTAAATTATTATTTTTTTTCGGTTAGATGGAAAGAGAATGAAGATAACAGCTGTTCATTACGATGGCGATTCAACAAGATTAGAGGAAACGAGACACCATAGCTATAAAGGTTGAATGAACTATTCTGTTTACCTTGAATGTTTTTGTTGTTTTCGCATTAATAACTTAATATGAATTTTTTTTTGTTATAGGAAATGGTAAAGTTGAGTTGAATAAGAATGAGTATCTGCATTGGAAGCCAGCAGAATGGGTCTCGTCACATGGAATGGATAAATATTTTAATATGGATTCTACTGGTACACTCACAATCAATGATCATGGTCTATTTTTGATTTATGCTCAAGTAATTCTATTATACAATTGATATAATACCCCTGATACTAATTGCATTAAAACTTTTATTTCCCACATTCCATACAACAATAGGTCTTTTATAGTGACACACATGACTTAAATGGATATCAAATTCTACTCAACGATCATGTACATTATCAGTGCACAACGATGACACATACAGGCGGATCAGGAGTGTCAAAAACAAATTCATGCTATACAAGCGGCTTAATACATTTGAGAAGCGGCGATAAAATACGATTGCGTGACGTTGGCAATCATCGTTTTGTTTTAATGCAGAAGAGTAAAAGCTATTTCGGTTTAATTAAAATCAATCTGATACCAGCAACTCATTCTAACGAAAATACCGATGTCGATCGATTCGAACAAATCAAATAAAAACACACAAAAAAAATAAAATTTATTTTTATTTACAAATAAAAAATGTAGTACATTAAACCTTTTTACGAGTGCCACCTAAAATACATGATTTATTTCTCTCTTCTTTTTTTTGTGATTTATTCTCATTTCCTATCGTTATTTTCTATTTCATGTAAATTGAATTGCACATCTATTTCCTTCCTCTTAATTTTCTTATTACGTACGACATAAGATAGCAATATAATCTGTCAATTGTGGCTTAAATTAAGGTCGCAAATTAAAGCATGCTTAAATCACGTGGTAAACTGTTAAAAATTTGAATTTTCTAAAGTTCAAAAATTGAACTCAAAACATTTTTGTAAACATTAAAAACTTGAAATATTGTTCCTCAAAAAACTCAACTTAAACCTTATCTATAACAGTCATAGCAACAATCTTTCTTTGTTCAATGATATCAAATTTCGTTCTATAAATATTTGCAGTCATTATAATGATGAATAATGGCATTTTTTGACTTCAAATTTTTGATTAATTTTTGTGTGGCAATTTCGGCAAAATTCAAAATTTCAAAATCTAAAGATAACGTTTTTTCTTGAGAATTCTTTGAAGTTTTGAAATTGTGTTACTAGCCTAAAAATCAAGAGCAATTCTTAAACAAATAGCGTTCTTGGAACTGTAACCCTCTGATGTCTAAGCAATAACATTCTTTTATCATAAACATTAAGCAAAAATGGTTTATAAATTATGGGATAGGATACAGCTGTCAATTTAGAGATAAAGTCTATCTGCTGGCTTTAAACAATTTTTTTATCAAACATGCCATTTGCAAACATGTGTTGCTTCAGATGAAATTCGCTTTTGTTAATGCTAACAATTTCCATTATATAGAGCATTATTCATCACAAGACATATGACTGAAAATATGAAGAAATTCACGTGAGGAAATAAACCAATCTTAATTTTGGAAGTATTTAATCAGAAATGCTGATAAAAAGTTCTGCAATGTTCATATCAGATTAGCCTTCAAATTATCAGTACGTGTCAACAACGGCGACAAAAGTTTGATTATTTGTCGCAAAATGTACTTTTTTTTATTAATCTATCAAACTCTTCTTGTTCATTGTTATTTCCTTGCCTTTAATTGTTTTATTATAGGAGGTTCCGCATGACTGAAATTTGATAACAATGTTTTTAAGACGAAAAAAAGTTTTTCATGAGAAATTTAAAAATAATTGTTTTTTAATCGTTAAACGGAAGCGATGTATGATTCATCAGGCTTTTAAATTTGTTAATAAGTCTGTAAAAGAACAAGAAGAAGGCATGTTTGGTCGATTTAGTCACTTAAAATGAATCATCACATTTAACGTTTTCTTAAAATTTAAATTTGATATAAACTAGTTTGAAATGAACTGAAAGAATTACTGAATGACTTTCGTTAAGTTTTTAAAATTCAGAAAGCCGTTAAAAATGGAGATTCTAAATATCCGATGAAATTCATTGCGACCATGTATTAGATTTGTTTAAACAAGCTGTATGAAAATAAATAAGTGTACTATGAAGCCATGTGTTCACATAAATAACGACTTCGTGGAAGCCAACTGTATTATATTGCTATCTTATAGTATTATGTAATACATTTAACTGTTCTAAAACAATTTAATATATTTAAAAAGTTGATGAATTTTTTGTAATAATGCAGAATGAATTTAATCCTAAGATTAAGCAGTGTTGACAAAAAAAAAGTTATTAGGTAATAAGGTCATATTTATATATAAATAAACACATACTGATATAGGCATTAAGAAGATTAATTAATTATTTTTCCTTGAAAAAAGTAATAAAAGAATATATTAAATTTGAAAATCTTTTGTGTCTGTGCTTTTGACTTCTCATTGAGCAGTAGCAGCGAAAAAAAAAATATCAAGTTCTAAAATTTCAACAGCTAATTACAAAAATCACGACATAAATTTGCTAAACGATTGAAGTATTTAGTTCATGTCAATATAATATAATTGAAAAACAACAACAAAAGTCGTCAGGCATAGCATACGTGTTTATCGATTAATGAAATGCCAAACAAGATATATTAATATTTTCCAGCTAAAATTGTATTGAGTTGTTTACATCAGAGTTGTATAAAAACATTGTGAGTCAGCAAACTTGAAAGTAAATATTATGCATTCGGTATAAGTTTTTCATATTCCAAAACAAAAACGTATGACGCTAACGATTCGGCGGAAATCTGCCTTCGTCGTCACTGTAACCGTTTTTTTCCTACTACATTGGTGCAATCAACCTACACGTCTTTTAAATAAAACAACAAAAAATCACACACAAAACATACTTGATGTCGTTTATGTTAATTTTAAAAAAATTTCAGCGAGAAGTGTTTGACTCATGATGACTAAAGAAAAAATTTACATTCGATCGATCTTTAAGTCAACACATTCCCAAATACCTTTTGAATGATAATGAAATAGTCTCATTTCTTATGAATTTAAAAGACTTCCATCTGGTCTCATGTCAATAGCATTTTTATTATTTACTTTTAAACAACTCATCAATTTTTTTTTTGAACAAATATTATAGTCTGTAATTTAATGAATATTTGTGAAATAACGGAAAAAATTTTGAAAATTTGAAATTTGAGTGGATTTGTAAGGTTTTGAACTTCATTTGGGATGTTCTAAAGCATCATTTGTATGGTTTTGAACTCAATTTGAGATGTTCTAAAGCATTTGAACTTAATTTGAGATGTTTTAGAAATCACATTTGTAAAGTTTTGATCTAAATTTGTAAGGTTTTGAACTGACATTTGAAAAAAGTTCGTTAACATTCGAATTTTCAACAATTATTCACATTTGAAATCTTTAAACCAATCCAGTCTCAAACTGTGAATGAATTAGCTCGATTCTCAACCGCAATTTGTTAAGAAGTTCGTTAAATCATTAAATGAAGCTCTCATCATTAACAAATCTCCATATAAGTATGTATGTCGCAAGAATTTCTCAAGCAGAATCCAAGTTACAAATTTTCTTAACAGATACAGCCATAAAAATATATTTTACGGTAAAAATCGATCGTTAAGCTCATCCACCGCACAAGCTACTTATTTAATCATGAATTCTTCTGTTTTTGTTTTGTGGATATTTTCATTATAAATTCTTGTTTTTTTGTTTATGTCGCATTTTGGATTGGAACTTTTATTTTATCATAAACAAAAAAACAATTCAATTATCAAAGTATTACATTTCAAAATAGGTGTTATAAAATACATGTGTACCACGTTTTCATGGCAGCGATAACAAAAACAAAAAATGCTCCGACAAAATAAACAACACAAAATAGTTTCTCAATACAATATGATGCTGATATACGTGAGATTAATGAAAAATTAATGTCATTGTAACGAGATGAATTACAATTCATAACATCCAGTCATTGAAAGTCTTTTATTGCTTATGTGGAAATCACACGGCAGGTCAAGTTCATATTTATGTCAGCGCATACTTTAGAACTTTAAAAATATTAATGAATATGAATTTTATGACAGTAAAAATTTCCGGAAAGAAATTAGAAATGTGCTTGACCGCACGTAGCCTGACAATTTATCCCTCCTCATGTCGTGATTCAAAATAAATTTATAAATCCATTAGCTACTGATAACTTAGTTCTTTTTTTGAAGGAAAATTACACCATTTGAGGCAAATAAACTCTTTTTCATGCCTACAGAATGTGCTACTTACTCACAGAAAGAATTCAAGGGCATTCACGAAAAATGAATCATTAACCCCTTAGATTATATACTGCGTATATACACACTCTATGTGTGTATTTTCCATTCATCTATTCTGCATGTTCTTTACTCGTCTATATTTTTATTTTTTATAGACAATTTACGACGATATGCGCTTGTGTGTGGCTAGAATGTTTTCTATTTATTTATGAAGGAAGTGAGAAGAATTGAACGCTTAAGACATTTAATTCTAATGTATTCAAGTGCCTTAAAACACCTGTTTCAAATATGTTATCGGGATGTTCATAAATGATGACAAATTAATGTGGATAGCTGAACATCACAATGTTTTCACTAGGGCCCACTACATCCTCTTATGAACAGTAAGACACAAAGTTGTCCTGGCAGCACCGTGAAGGTTAATTTTGACCCATTTTAAGGCTCTAAATGAGATTTGCCGCATTGTGCTGCTTGCAAAAAGGTCTAAGCAGAGCTCGAAGTCTACTCATATTTTGGATGAAGCCGAATTCGAGCTTTGGATCTAAGGAACAGTCTCTGTCTATAGATTAACTCCTAAGACTCGATTTCAATGAATAGGAAGTAAGAATCGAGAGCTGTATCATTGGCATTACCATACAACTCAGTAAGTGAATGATTTGACTTCATTAAATGAGACTAAGTGAACTAAGGAAGACAAACGAAGGAGAATAGTCGAAAAATTGTGTCCATAAGCCAACATGACCATGGCATGCAGTTAAATTCTGAAAAATCTGTATTTTACCCCTATCGGTACAAATTATTCTTGGTACCCAAGTGAATGAGTGACATGTGGCGTCCAAGTGCCAAATTACATGTTAATTACCACTTGGTTGCCATGTGTCCATCATCTGGCTGCCATAAAAAACGAATGACGACCGAATACTTATTTAAAAATAGAGTTTTTACTAATTCATCGTCGTGCGTCTTTCAGGATAAGAAAGAAGACAATCCAATTGACGTCATTTATGATAAACCCCCAAAACACATTACCATCAAGTCTTGTTAGCGATTAAAACAATTTTTTTATTGTTTAAATGACAATATGTACAACACATTTATTTAAAAATCCATACTCAAAGTCCAATAAGTGACCGTTTACGCAAACAGAATGATGAAATAATTTTTAAATGTTTCGAAATGTGCTTTTTTTAAATAAAAAAAAAATTCTTTTTATTTGATGATTGTAGCGAGTATGGCGTGAGAATATAATGTCTCAAAAAAATTTTATATAAAAAAATTATTTCTAGTCATGTTCAGACTGTGTCGGTGGCGATAAGATTTTTTACAAGGTTTCTCTGTCTGATAGACGTAACATTTATTGTGCGAATCTTTAATCTACTATAACTCAACTCGTTCTTACTATTTTACGTCGCGTTTAAAGTTCCTTGTTCTCGGTTCATGTGTATATTATTATTTAAAGACGAATAAGAAGTAGTATAATAAAAAAATTGAAACGAATATTTCTCGTTTTGCGCTTTAAAGAGCCCTGTCGTGAAACTCATGTCGTATGATAGAAAATGTAATCAAATTAAATACGTAAATACCATTCATAATACACATTTTAAATGGATTTTATATTGTAAATAATACTCAATTTATGGCATTTTATTTTAACTGTTTATTTTGAATTTGAAAAAAATTATTGAGGTAGGTTTGTGTCTTAGATGAAATTTGGCGCCAAATTTATGTAAACAAAGGGGAATTTTTCACTCAAGTTTGTGAATTCAAAGTGTAAATTGCTTTTAAAATTCTTTTTAGCATTCAAATTACTTTACAGCCTCAAAATATTCATACCTAAGTGACAATGGAGCAGTAAAAAGGTAAGATTCTGTAAAATTTGAATAAATTGTACCTGAATTCACAGAAAAAGTAGGTAGACAATTTTAAAAGCGCCAAAAATTAAAAGGAGCGACTTCTTTGAAGTGTACTGAATTTACCTACAACTTAAATAATCATTTATTGTGTCATAAAAGTGCTATAATTACTGTTACCCAACTCCATCTAGACCGCCAAGAATTACAAGAAAATTTAATGCGCTCAGGTCACGTGTTCTAATATCAACGGGTGACATTCAGCAAGTATTGAAAAATGTTCCATAAAAGGAGCTGTTTTGTAATGCAAGATAATTTGCAATGTTGCCATTTCCAAAATCGCAAACAGAAACATGTTGATATTGTTTACCTAAAGCAAATTTATATTTTTTTGTCGCAGATATAAGGGTCTTATATGCCTGCTTGCCTGCTTACTTTTCTCCTGATATGTATTCCTGTACGTTTAAAGTCTCACATATTTTTAGTTCATTTATTCGCAACCTTGAAAGTTTTTTTTTTCTTTTTTTGCTTCTTGGAAATAAGAATAACTGCCAAGTAGGAACTGCAGACTCATTCGTCTTCTTTCCGATTAATGAGGGAACAAGAACGAAAACACAAAAAATAAAGAACTATGGGGGCAATGAATTGTATATCATGACATGCTTGCAATTATCGTAACACATGAAAATCAATTTTTTTAAAAAACAATAAATTGATTTACAATAACAAAAAGGTTTTAAACCTTAAAAAATAATCGTGCTCAATTCAAAGACGTTAATCATGAATGAAAAAAAAGACACATAGTGAATAATTCATAGCGACGACGAAATGCACTATATATAGTATAATAATAATAGTACATAGAGATTGTAAATAAATAATTTTCATATACGGAGGCATGTGACATGACAGAATAACCGGCCAAAACAAAAATATAAGTGCGGCTTTTACGTTTAATACTTTTAGCGTTGTCTAACGTACATACATATGTATCTACATGAAGCTTTATTTACCTCCTACAATAACAATAAAAAAATAAGTAAAAAGATATGTAGAAATAGAATGTAAAAGAGGAATAGAAAGAGGAAACTCTTCTTGAAATCCAATTATTTCACATTAACCATCACTTTTTACTTCATAGACATACAAATTCTTCTACATGAACGCTTTAAATTCAAAATAAATATTAAACTATGTACACAAGAGATATGGAAAATAAAAAATTCAAAAATTTGAACTATATAATAAGATATGTACACCATATAATCATAAAGTAAAAGAGGTCTGCTCTTAAAATATGATGCGATGTTGCCAGTTTTTTGTAATGAATGAAAAAACGCGCCAGAGAATGTGAGCTAACAGAAAATGTGAAATAAAGTAGAAAAATAAAGAAAAAAAATATAAACATACTTTGCGCAGTCTGCAAATACACATAAAGTATTGTATTGCCGTTGAGAGGATTGAATTGGAAATTACTAGAAAAAAAATCCAAATACTCGGGTAATACACATCACTAATACAATTATAGGACGTAGACATCGGGTACTCTACAAGCTTAATATTTTTAGCTCGAAAATTTTTCGACATCAGTCGCAGAGAAAAAGTGTAAGAGACAAGAAGCTAACAAAATTTGCTCTTGCTTACAAACACATAGATAAAATATTTTGTATAAACAACACAAAAAAATTTGTGCCCCGTTCGTAAAAATTTTATATATCTTTACTGTTCAATATAAAAACAAACAATATTTCTGCATCGGATAGAAATTGTGTGACTAAAATACTATTATTATTTAAAAATTCAATTCTTTTAATTAAACTCTAAGTGAGAGAACAAAATTTACTGTTTGAAACAGAAAAGAAATAACAAAATAGAATAAAAAAATAAAAAAGAAAAAAAAAATATTAAGAAAGTTAAACAAAAAGGAAAGAAGAGAAGAAAAATAAGAAGTAATTGAGAACGTCGACATCTTATATTTTGATGTTGTGTTAGTGAAGCCATAGTGTGAAGCAAAAGAAAAGAGTTTATATAGCCGAAACCACCTTTGATTATTTATTATTATTATTTTCGTGAAAAAAAAACTAGTGTTTTCAAAACAAAACAAGAAATACATAAGAAACGTCCAGCGGTTAAAAAAAGCAAAAATAAAGGAATAAGAAGAGTAGTAAATATATTTTTTCATACAAAAGAGGAATAGCAAAAAATATAAAAATTGATACGAAAAGAATTAACGTAAATAAATTCAAAGCGAAAAGTTTTGGAATAATAATGCCAAGTAAACAAACGAATAATGACGTTATTGCAATTGAAGAACTGGTTAATGAAATAAAACAAAATTTACGTTTGAAAGCCGCTGCTCCACCGACAACTGGAGCAGCACAAGAGCACCATTTACATCATCATCCTCTCTTACAACCGCCAACAAATGACTACTTGCAACAACCTAAGCAGTATCATTCACAAGCACAGCAACTAATAACACGCAAACAACGATCTCGTCCATCACCGTATCATTTACCTTGTCGCTCATGGAGTGATAATTCATCAGCACAAAATAAAAAGAACCTTCAAAAAACCCGCAAGAATGATGAAAATAATATTGAAGATCCATATGAGCTTCTACAGTCCCTCCTTAAAAACAATAGTTTGGTAAAGGAAGCTGTAAGGCGTCTTCAACTCAATAGTACATATTCCCGCAAACAAAATTACTTCTATGACAGCGACGAAGACAACAGATCGCCAATAGTGATGATGTGTCAATTAGAATCGTAAGCAACCCATTCATCAAAAGCATTAAATCAGTCTAATTTAAGCTCCGTTAGTTTTTTTTTCTTTCAATGCTGACGTAAATATATTTTTTTATTATTATTATTTTCATTCGAGTATCGCCTTATTATTTTCTTTTTAACTTTTACAAACACACAATAGATAATACATTGCAAAATAAAAAAAATGTGAAATGTATTGAAATGATCTGAATTTATTATATAGTAAGGCAGGCATATTTAATATATTATTATTATGATTATTTTCCTCAACTCTTAGATAAATCAATAATTCAATAACTCACAAAAAAAACACAGAACATATAACATGAGAAACAATGAGAAAGAAAAAGGCACGTAGAAAGAAATGTTGTTGGTGTACAACACAAACTCTTTTGAAGGCATCGCCCTCCAAACAAAACGAAAAATATACAGTTGATAAATAAAAATTGCTCTCCAAATATGCATAAATTATAATATATTGAAAATAAGAGAAACAATGCTTGCAGATTCACAATATTATCATTCTTGCAACTCTTAATGATAACATTTTCCGTTTATTTTCCATTAAATCGCGAGAGAATTGTAACATGCTCCAAATTATTAACACAGAAAAAAAGTAAATAACCCGAGTTGTGCAAAATTTACAACGTCAACAAATCAGCGACACAATGTCGTGCCACGTGGAAAATGTCGCAAATACACCTTGCGAATCAAAACAAAAACAAACGTGGATGTCGCGTTGTAAATAAATAGAAAATGTTGTGCTGCTCGGGTGACATAGTACATTCGTTTCATGCAATGATTCATAACATTGAATTGCGGGAAAAAAAATTTGATGTTTTGTAAATACGAAAATAATAATGTTTACTCAAAGAATGCGCAAAATTATTACGACGAATATAATATATATAGTATGAGTAATGTTCGGTGACTAGACTATCGGTGTGAGAATGAGAAAAAAGCCGATTAAATTAACTTGATTTTCAAGTGGCGATTGATTTGTTTTGATTTTACTAGTAACCCGTTTTTTTTACACCATAATATAGCTATAGAGTACATACTATATAGTTTAAAAACAATATCAGCCACACAATTATAATGCAGACACTCTCTCGCATACTATTGCATCGTAGAGAAGAGAAGAGTAAAAAGAAAAGAATGAAAAAGAAAAAAAAAATTGTTGTTATGAATGACTCTACCCGATAGCGGGTTTGTAAATATGAGTAAAATTCAAAATGGCTGCTCTCGCTCACATTTATTTTTTTTCCGGGATTTTCACAAGTTTTGTTTTGACTGGTTCAATGTGTCTGTCGATAATATAAAATAAAAAATACAACACATCATGTGTATATACATTAATTTCTGTTTCTAGTATCAAGAGACGTAAAGAATCTAAATTAAGTAGTTCGACATGTGATTTCGTTTTTAAGTTATGCAATTTTCATTTTTCCTCACTTACTTATTTGATAACAAAACAAAATAAAATCATTTTCGCCACAAGAAAAATTTTTCTAAAGCTTTTTAAAAAAATATAAATAAATAATGATGCATTTGTTCCTACATACATGCGACGAATGAGATGAAAAAGAAGATTTGGGAATTTTTTGTCTTAAAAATAATAATAATTTTGACCAAGGAACATTAAAAAATCTTTTTTCAATAGCCAAACATACACATTCTCACATAAAGTAGTGATGCTAGACAGCAGAACTTCGTATACCTTTTCTTTATACAAAATATTTGAATGGAAATGAACCGACTTTGTTTGTTAGACACATTTTTTATTTTAAAAATATGAAATTTTATGTTCTACGAAACGATTTACGAATGGGAAAGAAAAAGAAAGCAAGGAAGTCGCAAGCGGGCACTCTCCTTAGTTCAATCAAATAAAATATTACAAAATAATCAAAAAAAAAAGAAGAAAAAAATTTAAAAAAATTCTAGAAAAAATATGAAAAAATTTAAAAAATTAGAAAAAAAAACTTTGTCTTTGTTGAGATTGATTTCCTTAAAAATTTAAATTAAATTGATTCAGCCTTGTTTTGGATTTATGCTTGATAATGAAATTGTCTAAAAGTAATGGAATTTAGTGTGAATTTCAAATTTAAAAAATTAACGTACGTTTTTGCAAAGTTTGTATTCTTAATCACATGTTGTGTACGTTTTTCTATGAAAATTATCGTATAGACATGTGAATTACATTAGAAGTTATATAGATTTGAGGAAGAAATAACAATTCTTTAAAGAATTGCTTGGTGTATTTAACGAGAAGTCACAAGATTAGCATAAATTTTAAGCAATCAGCGTACGTTTTTTGTGTGAGTTTTTGTCAAAAACGTCTGTCTGTACGTTTTGCTATAAACACTGTTTTTTTTCCGTGTGAATTTCGATTGAAAATAGAATTTCAAACAGAAAAATATGAAAATAAATTTAGATTTTCGCAACATTGTTAAATTTTCATATAAATAAATAAATAAAAAAATCATTCAAATGTCTCTGATGAATCTTAAATCAGAATAAGAATGACCTTTGAATGATCTTAACTTAACTCTTAGTAGGAAATGCTTCAGATGACTTATTGATAGATTGTATTAAAGTCACATGAAATATGAATCATTTAACTAATCTGGCTGAATCATAATTAATACTAATAATAACAGATTAACCAATTTTTCGACGTTTATGTCTAATCTGATTTTGGAGGTCATTTCATATTGTAAAGATTCTCCCACACACTCAATATTCACATTCAAACTCATATATATGAGGTTATCAATTGAGCCGATATAGAGACAAAGTATCAATAATATGGCCTTTCCTACCAAAGGTGTGAAAATGCCCTAAAAAAAGCTAAAATAAAAGTAAAAAAACACTGACTGTATTTCATTATGTAAAGTAACTAGTTCATTGATTAGATAGATTTTTAAAAGATAAGTAGAATGCTGATAATTTTTTTTAATTTTGATCCAATTTTAGGATTAATTTTAAAGATTATAAATAATTTTATAATTTTTTTAATAATTATTTACAAGGGGTTTAAGCTCTTAGGGAAGTGTAGGGCAACATGTGTGTAGCGACACACTAAGGTGACTCCAATTTGATGCCATGAACCGTATAACATGTAAGGTTTTGGTCTAGGCTAACTACCAAGGTTGTTGCTCATCACTGTCTTAGAATAAGTGTCTGTTAAAAAAATGAGTGAAAAGTAAATTGTTTTTTTCATAAAAGCAGGAAATTCTCTATTGACATGTTTACTATTAGGAAGTGCTCTAAGCAAAAATTAATGACATTTTCTCATATTTATGGGATAGTATTTTTTTATATTTCTGTGGCGTGTATTACTATCCACAAAAGTATCATTGAGTTAATTTCTCTAAATTGAATCTCTCAATAGAAATTCGCATAATTAACAAATACTAATTCCATAGTACTGACTTTATTATAATTCAATTCACTTTTCAAACATTTCATTATTTATGACACAAATTTCATCAGTATACGCCCCTTGATTTTTAGTTATTTTTTGCTAAAATGCGAAGAAAAAATCATTAAATGTTTCATTCGAAAATATGTAGACTGTGTTGTGTTAATGAAAACAAAACAAAAAAAAAAATTAAAAATTATCCAATGTTTAAATGAATTTAGGAAAAATAAAAAAAAATAAATAATAATAATAATTAAATATTAAAAAAATAATTCAGGTGAACTTTAAAAGATTTGGTAAATTTTGGACAGAGATTAGTTTTGAGATTATGGATTAAATATACAGATTCAGCTGAATTCAGCTAACATTTGTTCAACTTGGCGGGTTTTGACTCTGCGTTACTCAGCTGAATTCAGTAAAATTCAAAGTTGTAAGCTGAATTAAGTAGATCAAATTTGATTTTTGCTGAATTCAGACAATTCAGCTAGAATTGATGATTAAGCTGAATATTCAAATAAAACTGCACTCAATCCATAATTTGCCATCTAATTTGAAGTTGAGTCACCATGAAGATAAAAATAATAATTTAATAAATTGAGAATATCCTTATAATAATATAATTACTTTAAGGATTTTTTTGTATATAATTTAAATAATAATTAATTAATTAATTTGTAAATATTATAGATAGTAGTTAATTATCTAAACAATTCAGTAACTAAGCGTTTCTAGGGAATATTTTACTTTCTCTCAGCTCTTTAGTTCTATATGTAAAACCAAAAACTAAATTGTATAAAAATTCATAAAAAAAAAAAACATTTTCACAATTTTTTCTCCAATCTTTATGAAAATGAAATAAAAATATTGCAAGCTTTAACTTGAGGCAAAAAAAAAGAAAAAAACAAGCGATCATTAACTAATAACAGAAAAAAATAATACGTGTTTTTTATGTATGACATTTTTTCAAGATATACTTAATATCCATCTCATTATTAAACAAAAAAATCAAATAATCTCAAAATAAAATAATTCTACTTAATACCAATATCCAATAAATATTTCATTTTTATGTGGATGGTGGACATGAGGAAGATAAATATAAAAAATAAATTATGATCGTAATTTATTCAATACAAACTTTACGCTTACATTTCATGTAATTATTAGACTTTTAAGGAACAAAAAATTTAAAAAAAAATAAAGAAAAAAAAAAATACAAAAAAATATCAATAATATGAATACAAAAACTAAATCCAAACATGCTTTTCATTACTCCTTGTGCTGATTTATTTTCAGGATACTCATTTTCATTACAGGAATTGCAAATGATTGTTATTTACATACACATAATTTATTAGCCACAAAACATTTCTTCGACAAACCCATTCAATGTGAAAGTTAACAGACATGGAGAAGGCTACGTGCAGATTAAAGCGTAGTTGAATATTGCTGAAATTTTCTTGAATTTGAATGCATTTAAATAAGGTATAAATCAGCTCAACATCTAGAACTTTCTCAAAATTATGTTGATTATGGAGATTTCCTATTCTCGATTCTAGACGGAATTGTTTGGCACTAAAATCAACCTCGATTGTGGGTAGATACTGAAAATCTGTCTATATTGCTGGGTTACTATTGTTACAGCGACACGAAAATATAAAAATACTTCATTTTGTGTACAAACTGAGCAGCTGTATGACAGAAAAAAATATATCTGTCAGAGTTGTTATGTTCAGGTTCTTTTTAAGGGTCATTCGCTTATTAAGTCAAATTTTTCAGAGGAAATAGAACTCAATTATCGTAACATAGCATGACAGGTCTAAAATTGATGACAGGAATAGGAAGAAGGAACTAAAAAATTCACACGAAAATCCCGTCCATATCCGTTCGTGTCGGTGTAGATGTAACAAAAAAAATTTATTATCTCTGCTATTTGCTTGCATTGCGGATAGCACCTTAGGGAGATTAATTATGGGAATAGAGAAGCAATCACTTAGACTAGCAGCAATAACATCAATACATATCATTTCGTAGAAAATTATGTTTCCATGTAAATATTGAATATAATATTTCCTCAAATTTGCATAACAGCCCTGAATAATATTGAATGTCATAAAAACATGCCTCATTGGTATTGAACATTCTTTGATCATGAGACGAAAAATACATCAATTTATGCTTAATCGGTTGAAAAGTCTGTTTAGAAAAATTTGTTGCGTTCTCAGCATGATAGATCCGCAAATAAGTCGGATGACATTTGAGTTGGTAAATGACTGTCACGGTCAATGTTGATACATGTTCAATACACAGCAGCGCTTTGCCAATTAAAGCAATTTCTGAGAAAATCTCAGCAACAGAGGTACGAAAAATCAAAACTTTGTCGTTCAGTTTTCGTGAAAAATGGAATTGGATTTTAATTAGAATTCACAGGTAATAAAGTCCATATTAAATCGGGTAATTTATTACTGAATTTCTGGTATCATCTAACCTAACAGAACCCATAATTTAATGTTATCTTCAAACTCAATATTCTAGTCCAGTTGTGGGCAACCCGAGAGTGGATAATCAGTTATAACTAGTTAATGGCAGGGTAATGTTCGGTTTATGACTACTTTTAACTCATTTGTGTCCATTTGGGTAACTTGTGTGTCGCGACACACTAATGTGCCGTCAAAGATTCTTGGAAATGCCATGAACCGTATGCCGTGGTCAAAGCTTACAACCAAAATGTACCACGGCACACAGGTTGCCCACCACTAGTTCCAGTAAGTGTATTTATTCAGTCAGTGTAAATAAAATTCTTAATCTCAAAGAACACTGACAACAATAGTGCTTGAACAATAAAGAAACACTTTGCAGCTCATGTATGGACATTGTCCATAACAGTTGTAATACTCTTATATTCTATTTTTGCAATTCCTTTTATTACAGCTACTGAAAGTAATAAAAATAAAATGAGGACATCCAAGATTATATTAGAAAGATGTGCAAATATAAAAATCAACAATTCAATAATTATTCAACAACAATATCTGCAAAATTTTCAATTTTCCATGCCTATAGCCTGAAACGTGATAAAATGATTAATTTCAGTACTGAAAAACATTCCAAAGATTTTTCGAATAGCATGAATTTGTTATGGAACTCACTATGAACAAAAAAAAAGGAAGAAAATTTCTTATTTTTTGCATTACTCATATCATTAGGAAATATGTCCTGATGCGTGCGCACATCGATTCAAATTCGTTTGCGAAATATTCATTTTTATCAGAATTATACGAATATCCTCTTCGTGCTTGAAAGTTCAGCAAAGCAAAAATATAGAGCTTTTACGAAAATTGTTGATTCTACAGTCGGTGTTTTCCTTTCCAAAGATAAAGTCCTAAAAAGCTGACTGCTCGTTGAAATTATATTAGAGAAAAAAAAAGTTGAAATATTTTTTAAGTTTTGTTCTTTAGTCATTAAATTTTATAGCTTTAAAAAGGCTGATTTTCAGTTTTTTTAACTGCTTAGGCAGTAAGTTTAAAAGTGATATTTTGGATTTTATGATATCATATCAAGAACCTTTTTGTCTATAGACTAAAAGCGCCTATTGATTTTTATCGAAAACAATAGTTCTAGTAGCGCAAAAAAAGTTTTTATCTCTCGGAAAATTAGTGACGAACATATTTTTTTTCATGAAAAAATAAAAAAAACTTTAATAAAGTTTTAAGTAACAAAGTTAAAGAATCACAATGATTCCAACATTCCTCATCCTAATCATCTTAAGTGCATGTCAACTGACACTCCAAACATCACCATTCTCATTACAGGTAATAATTATTATTTTATCATAATTAGACAAAGTTTTTTTTTTTACCTTTTGTCGTCATACATAATGAGATGAATCTCATGATCCGTTGCCATAATTACCAGAATGTAATCATATATAGATAATTGTGGCTATTTTTGCAAATCCTAGCACCCATAGTCGTCATTTGTCATAAATATAGAAATTGTGTATCACTCCTAGTTACGATTATTTTATCGTCCACACACTAATTACTTACTGGATATAAAAAGCAAGCAAAAAAAAAAGTCAATTAATTTTAATTATGAACTTTTTTTTTCTCTTTTTTTGTTTTTCTTCAACAATCTCTCAAACTACTATTTTAGCCTGCCGTTGATGCTTTGAGCGATAGAGAGGCTCAATTAGCTTTAAGAGATGAAATTGAAAATGGAATTGTAGGTGACTTTACTGGAAATGATGATTTTGAAGCGAGTAATGGTAAGTACAAAAAGGAACAATAAGAAAGAATTATGAAAAAAATTCCTCATAAATAATTTCTTCCTCGACCATTTATATCTTGTGTAATGACTATGGAAATTCCATTTCTGAAGGGTTTCTAATGACTTTCATATTCTTTAAGATTTTTCGGGAAACGAGTACATATGCTTTGAATTTAAGTTTTAAAACGCCAATTGACCCAATTTAATGGTATTGTAACTATTTGAATATGTAGTGTTTTGCGAAACTGGGAACTGTAAATATAATAAATCTCTGTAGGTGAATCGTGTCAAATTGACTTTCAGTCTTCATGCGTATGTTTATGAATTTTAGAAATTGATTTTAGAAATGAACAGAAATGAGTTTATTGAAGATCTTAAATGATTCATTTGAATTACGAAAATAGACATTTAGATCTTAGTTTCTAAATTTATTTGGATTTAGAGTTCGAAATCGACTCGGATTTTGTATGAAAATTGTCGATTCAAGTCGATTCGACTCCATTAAACACTCTAATCGACATCCAGCTCTGTTTCTATGTCTTTTGTAGACAGTGTTCAAAACTTGTTGAATTTGCTGTAAAATTTAAACAATTCTTTCAATTTAAATCAAAATTCAATGAGAACCTGACAAGTCAGCTATTACATCAGTACACAAGGTACTGCCTTGTTTATGATATTACCAAAAAATCACTTTAGTCACGTTTGTTAATGTCACATGGAATGAATATTTTAGATATGATGAACTCACATTTGAAACCTTTTCATGATTTAAGTTATATGTAGAAGCATATCCCGAAACAATTTATATAAATAATTCTTTACTTCTTGGAAGATTGAAAAACTTGAATTATTTACTTGAATTTGAAATTATTTCAAAACTTCATCAAACTCTTGCTGTGATATTACAAAACTTTATGATATTGTGTATCGTTTCCAACTCACAGTGTCTAACAAATTGTCACAAATGTATGAAAGAAGAAAAGAAAAGCAAATTTCCGTAAAATTACATTTGAAAATCTAATTTTTCCAATTAAATCAAGTCTAAGTGAATTATTCACCTAAAAGGAAAGATAGAAGGAAATAAAAGGTCAAATGGGTAAAAAAGTTAATTTCCACAAGAATCTGTTCATGATGTTGTCAATGAAAAAATTCATAAGGTGTAAAATACTTAAATAAATCATATTATATGAGCATTTCATGACCGTGTAAAGTCCATTAGTGTCTACTTCTGAATGACTATATGAAAAAAATATTTATGTCCTTAAAGCAATCTCCTTTTTTCTAAAGAAATATCATTATTTATTGTATATTTCATCAGATTATGATCTCGAACGTGGTCAGCATATACCAAACAAAGCCTTGGCAAGATATTTGGCACGTTCCAACGCAGATTATGATGAAAATTTCCTCGACTATAAGAAACGGGCTATGTTTAGAAAAAGAGGTAAGAATTTTATTTCCATTTCCATTGAATTTTCCCCAAAAAAAAAAGTTTACTGAAGTTCATATATGAACAATACACTGCGTAATGACTAAAAATCATTTCCTTGTACTTTTTCACACATGAGCGATTAGGTTGATTTATCATAAAACCCATTAAGAATTTATTTCTTCTCGTTCATTTCCAACTTACATCATTATTATACGAAAAGTGGAAAAGAATGAAGAAAAATTTTTGAAGCTGTAAAGTATTTTTTTCATCCTTGACTTTTGTGTAAACTGAGCGCCCACACACACGTCATTATGTCTGTTTGAAAACCGAGTAGTAAGGACTTTGTGTTTTTTTTCGGTTATAGTGATATTTTACATGAGCTTGACACGGGTGTAATGAAGATTCTTTTTTGCTGAAATATCATTAACTTACATCCTGACCGAAATATTTTATGAATAAAATAAGACAAAGATCTCCACAGGCTACCTTTTTTGTTTATATTATTTCTGAGAAAATGTTATCTCAAATTTAGACATTTTGCATTGTCATTTGCTTTTGATGTCCTTTATTTAATCACGTTCATCTTCAAAATCATCAGTAAATATGCTTAAACACTCAATTTATGATGAATTTTGTGAGTTTTGTAATTGTTTTAAATGAGATGTTTATTTATCCGAGTTCAAAAACAGACTGAACATTTTATGTAGAAAGGGGTATTCAACTAAGTAGAATAAATATTATTCAAATCTTAAATGATCGTTATGACAATGATCCATGAATGAATTCTCTTAAAGTATCAAATTTAAATTGAATTTAAATGACATCTTCTCTTATTCAGATGTAGCTCCAGGAGCTTTTTTGTTTCTTCATTTAAAAACTTCTGCTTTTTCTTAAAGAAAATATTGATGCTCTTTAGGTCTATTACCAATTGTTTGAGGAGTCACAGATTTTTCAATAATAGAATATTACACTATCAATTTTATATGCTATCTATGTTTGCCGAGAGTTCTTTTTGTTGCAACTTGCTGGCCACATTAAGTGCTTACTCAACCTCAATGATGACTTTGTGTGATAGTGATTGATGGACGTGCGGGTTGATATTTATTTAGGACTAGAAATTTATTTATCCAAAATTTTAAAACAGGATTTTGAATATGGTCAGTCGAAAGAGAGGTGAATGTAACAAATAGACATAAAACCCACTACTAAGACAATCAGATCTCAAATCATGCAAGAACTGAAAATTTAATTTCTTCACCTACGCTTAATGAAAATGATGTGAATGTTAATTAAGTTAAGAAAAGTTCCAATGCCACTGTGATCATTATTTATTTGAATTTTAATTGGTTTTAAAAGGTTTTAGAAATTTTTACCAATATGCAGATCAGTGAATTTTTAGCGCAAAGACATTCGGAGGCGGATTTCAACAAATCTATCTACTCATATCAATTATAGTGATAATAACGTTGCTATGGAATTTTCCATTATAAATATGCCATAATTCATCTCACAAACATCTTCCGAAATTTTTCCACTGTCATAACGATTAACAACAATTTTGCAACATCATCATCTGTAGGCAGAATCTAAAAGTAATCTTATTGTTCAGTATTTTTTATATGAGAACACTTTTGGCTCCAATATTTTGCTCTTTAATTATTATCATCACATTTCTTCTTTAGACCTTGTACTAAGTAACTATTATCTAATCAGTAACTAGAATATTATGTAGTTGCTGTCCCAATTTTCTTTCATCTGTAATTTCTGTGTCAATACTTTCGATTTATTTTATTATTTAACTTCCACGTATACATGTTATATGTCCCGAACAGTTCAATGTGTTTGTTGTATTAATAAGTTGCTCTGACTGTTGCATTGTGTCGCTCGGATGTTGTGTAAGTCAAAGGGCGTCGCTAGGAATAAATAACGTGGTATCTTGGCTGTTTTTATGAACGAAACATTTTTGAGAGGTTCTGTTTACTCAAAACTTGAAGAATTGGGATTAATATCAGATTTTTCATTCAAAATCACCTGAATGAACCACTTGAAGCTTTTTTTTTCTTAATGGTTTATAACAATAAGCTGTCTAAGTACCAAAAACAATTTCACAGCATCATAGAGAAATTATTTCATGATTCGCATTCGCACTATTAAGACTCTTGACTTTACACCCATACACAAAAAAACCATCAAACAATAAAGAAATACCTAAATTTCTCTTTGACTCGTGGCGTTCGTCGTGATACAGACAGAATTCTTAAGTACGCTACATAAGCTTCACTTTAACTATCAGCAATCATCATTGAATGAAAAGAATTTTTATATCAAACATGCTCCAACGATAGACACGAGTGTGTGACACTTCACTGAATCCGACAAAAAATGTGTTTTTGGTCTTTCCATTTAAAATGATTTGATCCCTTCCACCACTCGAAAAAAATGAGTTAGAAAGGATAGAATATAAAAAAATAATCCAACAATGTCAATGGTTAACAAAATAAATTGAGTGGAACAACAGAATGAATGGATTCTATTCTACTCTATATTCTATTTACGTCATGCATATGTATTTCTCTTAAGGAAAGCTTGCAAGTGGAAAAGGCACTCATGTCTGTTTTTATTGGTGGCAACAATATGCTTTAAATTACTTTTTCACACTCTTACATCCTGAATACAAATATCCCACTTGCATCCAATAAATTATTAAAGTATTCTCAATTCTTCATGACTTTACAGATCCATCCGTGTTTCGTGAACGAACTCGTATGCCAACTTATCGACAGCAACAAGCTGAATTGGCTGAGAGATTTTTGAAAGCTATCGAAGAGGAACGCGAACGTGAACGAGCTGAAGATTATCGTGAACAATTAAAGGATTTATGGAATCGCTATCAGAAAGAAGAAGACAATATTGAACAAGAGCTTTTCAATGATAATACTAATGAAGTTGAGACTGATTACGCTGTAAATTTTGATGATCCAGCACGCAAGAAGAAGCGACAGGTATGTGTGATGAGTTATAACATTTTATTTATGTAATTTCGTGAGAATTGTGCGAATACTTTTCATATCGACGGCACACTTTGCAATAATTGAGAGATTAGCCTCTGATGGGAATTGAACCCACGTCCTTACATAAAGGGGATTATAAATATTCAATTTGTTGCATTATAATGCACCACAGAGACCGTAACCACGCATTCGCAAATACGCCTACTTATGGCTCGACACCTCTGATTACATTCAACATCGATAGTATAATTAACTTGAAGGTGTTGACCTAAGTGTCGTTCACAAATGATCTATAATTTTGATACTTTGTTCAAATTCTAACTCATTTTTCTGCAATTAGACGTGAATTGTGATTAAATCCCATACATAAATATCTGATTTGAGCACAATCTTGTTCCAAAATTACATCCATAAAGAACATAATACATTCATTCAATTGAAACGAAGTAATGATAATTTATAATTCATATTTCTTTAAATTAGAGAGGAGAAGCTGAAATCGCTCCATCCAATTGGAATGATAAGCGTTCAATGCCACTTTTACCATGGCTTCCAGCACAACGAAAGAAGCGTTTTCCAGTAACAAAGCGATCACCAAAGATGAATGAGAATGAAATGGCAAGAGTCGTGTCGGAGACAAGTGATAAAGTATCAAAAGACTTACAGGGAATCTTTGGCAGTGCCGTTGACAATAAAGCTATTGATGAGGATGATAAGAAGAAAAAGAAGAGATCTAGCGATGAAATGATGTCTCATATGCATCCAGAGAAGGAACATGGTGAAAAAGTTGAAAAGGAAAAAGTATCACCAGCATCTGTGCATGCTGATGGCAAGAAGAAACGAATTGTTAAACGATATGATGAATCGAATGAAGAAGAAGACAGTAAGTGACAATAAAATATAATTATATTAGAAAATTAGTCAAGGATTAATGTACAAATATGCACTCAATTATTTTTTTACGTAAATTTAGCAAGTGATGAAGCTGGTAAGTCTTAATTATCCTTTGAATGAACATTTAATGTCTATATAATTACTCAATTAATTAGAAGATGAAAGAGATGAAACTGCAAGTGAGGAAAATGAGGAAGACGACGAATCCAAAAAGAAGCGAAAGAAGAAGCGTGAAGTTAAAAAGAGCTTAGATTGGGACGTTCAAGCATTTCCTGATAAGAGAAGTCTAAAAAAGAAGTCTGTTGAATGGTCGAGTCTATTTGGTTATGACAGAAAGAAGAAGTCAATGATGTACAATCCATTCAGATATGCTGATCAAGAAGACCGTCGCAGAAAGAGATACGAATCAGATTCAGGTAAATTGAATGGGAAAATTGACAGAAAAGGTTGAAACTAGAATGTTTGAGGACTGATACCTGAAGAGCTTACTTGTTCCTCATGAAACTGAAGATTTTATTGCTCTAAAATTAATTGAAATGAATCAGAAAAGGTTTCGGAACTTGTTGAAAGAGTTAATTGAATTTCCTGCAGTTTAACCGATAGTTCTTCATAATTTACTTATAATACTGCACATTTCAATGCCAGAAGGAGAAAATAGTTTATATTACAAAATAGCAAGTAATTCTAGAGGAATTCAATGTCTTCAAGTGAAGTCACAGATCTATAAAACGTGCTAGGTATCGATGTGAAAAAGTTTCTAGAAATTTTGCTTGATTGCTTCAATTATATACGATGGAGTAAAGTGTATTTTTCATTTCTAATGTGCTTCACATAATACAATAGCTGATTATTGTCATCATAGCAACCAGTCGCGTTCATAAAATTCTTTTAATAAAATTCTTTAAAATATTTTATACATAATTAATTTAAAAATTCCTAAAATAGATGATGAAGAAGATTATCATGAGAGCGACCCTTCGGAGGACGACTCTGGGGAGGATGAGGACGATAAAAAGAAGAAGAAACGTTCACCAGGAGAAGAAAGATTAAATGCCATGGATAGAAAATTAAAGACGATTGAAAATCTTATTATAGAAGACACGGCAAAAATGTATCGGCATCAAAATGGTAAGTGCTGCAGATTAATCTATATTTACATTCTACTTATTCATGATTACTACTCTTCTGTCCTCAAATTTTCTGTCAATATTAATCAACAGAAAACCTAAATCCATCAGAAGCAAAGCAAACACAGAAGGAACTAGCCGATCGTTTGGCCACAGCATATAGCTTAGAGAAGATGCGTAAAGCAATTGGAAAACTAAAGGCATCAATGGCATTTCAGAAGGGTCTAGAAGACAATCTTTTGGGTAAAGATGACGAGGATGATGAGGAAGCTAAGAAGAGGAAAGCCAAACGTGTTGCTATTAAGAAGGAAAAAGCAGAATTCGATAACAACGAGTATGAAGCACATATTTTTTGATTATTTGCCTCCTCTTAAAGAAATGAAATATCTTTGGGGTCGTTTACTTGTTGTGTCTCGCAATAAATTTGTTCCTTTATGCCTCCAATGAGGAGTGAACAAGAACATAATAAGTGAACAAACCCCAAACAAGCCCACATATTTTCTGACATATTTCCTCAAATTTCATTCTCTTGTTTCGATTATAGTCATGAAATCGAGTCACCAATGAAGAAGACAAACGATGAAGACAAGAACGATGTAGATGATGATAATGATGATAAGAAGAAGAAGAAAAAGAAGCGATCACAGAAAAGAAATAATGAAATAAGTTCGGAACCACTAATGTCTGAGGGTTATATGGGTGGTATGGGTATGATGTATCAACGTGAATGTCCTATGTTAGATTCTATTGAGCGTAGATGTCGAGAAGTGGGAATATTAAGCGGTGATTCACATCAGAACTTGTTAGAGGCTTGTGGCGAACATCAATTGTGTTATCTTTGCGTACGTTTTAATTTTGACATTACATAAGCTGATTAATGTTATAATATCCATATTAAATTACAGGGGGATTCCAGAGCTCAATGTGACTACAAATATCAGTATGATGTTAATGAAGTTTGCGGATATAATTCGAAATGTAAAACAAATGCTGAACGTTCAATGGAGGCACTTCGTAGTTTTCCTGGAATGAAAGTTGGACCAAGAGAATGCATTCGTGATCCATGTCTGTATTCTGCATTACGCTCGATTGAAAATTAAGAGAATTTTACAAAAAGTTATTTCCTTTAAAAAAAAAGTCATATATATATTTATGATACATATACAATACAAAATCTGAAATCTTTAAGAGATATACTGATGAATGCAGCTGGAGATTTTTTTTTAATTTCTAATGAAAAGTATGTGACTGATAAGGAGGAATAGAGAATCTATATATTTTTGCATGTTCTCCTTCATTTTTTCTAACGAAGAATGTGCAATGACATACATTGCTGAATGTCCTTATCTACACACCCATATGATGATGATTATAGCGTTAAGAAATATTATGAAAAAGAAAAAAAAAATGTTTTTTGATGTAAAACTTAATGTTGAGATGCATTATGATCATAAAAAATTTCTTCAACTCTATAATGTGCTCTAAATACATCATAAATAATAATATTAATATAATGATACACAATGATAAGTTACACCATGTATTTTTCTTAATGATTCAGAATTTTTCTCGACAATAACTAAGGTGGAAAATTGTTGGTAAATTTTACGATTTTATATGATTTGAGATTCATCAATTTTATTGGTTGATTTAATCACTGATCCTAGTAGGCAATGAGTAAAGACTTAAGACAACTAGGTTTCTTAAGTGACACAACATGGTCACAGTGTGACATGTGTTTATGACATCACACCAATGTGTTCTTTGTGACATGTGTCATGACATCACGCCTATGTGTTATGTGACATGTGTCACAATTTAGGCCAATTTTATCACGGCTCATTTAAACCTACGTCACAGACACATTTATAACACCAAATGACAGTTTTCTTCGTTGTGAAAGACATGTAGATGTCATGTGTTAACAAATGTGTCTGTGACGGAGCTGAGTTACTAAGATTCAAGGCAGTAAATTATGTGCCAATAAGGTCTGTGGTCACTGCCTGCTAGGACATATTTACATGAAACGAACGTATGGAAGTTAAGAAATAAATAAATAAAAAAATGATCATGATACAAAATAATCAGGTAAAAACTACCAAAACAAAACCAGATACATTGCTTAAATGATAATGACTAAATGTGAATGAAAAAATGTGTAAGACATTTAAATTTAATATATTATATTGAATCACACATCATAACATTATTGTAATTGTGAAAACTTCTTTGTTGAAAACAAATTAAATAATAAAATCTAGGGACATAAATAAAAACATTGTAGTTTTTATTATTTATACTTATTTTCAGGATTTCTTCACGTTTTGTGCAATTTTTAATTTAAAGTTTTAATAGTTTATTTACATTTTATAAATGTAAACTGAAAATTGCTACCTTAACTGAGAATTCTCACCCAATGAGATTTTTGCGCAAAAATTTTTCGCATACCTAAGCATAAACCAGTAAAAATAAAGTTATTCGAACATAAAAATTTAAAAACTTTTTAAAAATCTCAATTTAATTAATTTAACCGAATCTGAGTCAATATTATCAAAACAATAATATTAATAAACTTACCTGCGATCTCTTTTTATTTATCAAATAAAAGAGAATCGAGAAATAAAGTTGATATTAGTACAAAACTAAACATCGAAATCAACGTTCCCCTAAAATTTGAAAATCTAAAAAAACTGAACCGCTCACAACAAAAAATTCGTTAACATCAAGAAAAGAGTTTTTATTAAATTAATTAGGTAAAAGGCTGATATTTTGTAGTAAAAAGTTAATTAACTTAATTATATTGATCATAAGCATCGATCAATATAGTTAAAGTTATAAAGAAGTGAACGGAAATAGTGAAAATAAGTAAAAAAGTTAGCATTTTTTTGATCCATAAAAATTCCTTTATGCGATATTATGTTTTAAGACTTCTGTGAATAGTTAATTATAGTAAAAATACATTCAATAACTAGTTTATGTGAAGATAATGCATTAAAATATAAAAAATAGTAGAGAATTCATAGAAAAAGGTAAGTTTAGGTTAAATAGGAAAAAATTAAGTGATAAAGAACGCGCCTTACTTCTTCTTTTTTATAATTTACGTATTCTATGTTACTAATTGTCCATTTTAATCATTTTTTTGACTATTTAGAAATATTTAAGATGAGAGACCATTCACCACACAAAATAAACAATAGCTATGAATCGCCTTCATCTGGATCAGCGACATCTTCAAGTTCCGTAAGTTTTGTGATGGAATTTCTTAATAAATTCTCTTACTTATAATTATTCTTTATTTAATATAGGCTGGAGATATTACTGCACATCGTTTTATGAATTTAGACTTTAATAATGGATATGCCATAAGCAATCTAATTCTATCAAATGTTGGAAGTGACTATGAAATGTACAATACATCAGCGGAAGAAGGAATCTTCCCGAATATACATAGCACATGTCCAGTAGCTGCTCCAAGTTATGAGCCAGAATATGATTATTATAATCAATACAGCACAGCACCTTTAGTTTATAGTTGGATGCCGATTGTTCCTGGATTTACTCAAGAACGTGCTGACAATTTATACAATTTTGATCATGGAATCAAAAAAGTACTACCTCATCCATTAAACATATCCAATATATCGACAGAAGAAAATTCGTCCACAATATCCGACCAAAATATGAAATTTTCAAACTCTTTAGTCCTTAATAACTCCGATCCGAGACATTATAATATCCTTAATAATAGTAGCGGAATGACTTTTAATCATCAACTGGACGATAGCTGCAATGCAATGGATCTCAATATATCATGCAATACACAAAATGAAAATAACAATCAAGAGTTATCATTTAATGGAAAATTTCCAGAACTGACAACAACAGCATCAGTGCTGAGTGAAGAAAGTCAATTAGTTTTAAAGAAAAATGATGAAAAAATTGAAAAGACTGCATCGCCTGTAATGGAAGAATGTATAAATATCGCAAATGAACAGGACGAGATACAGGAATGTATAAATAATGCTGACGAGTCTGAAAATGAGAATGAAAAATTGAGAAATGAAAGTTTTGAATTATTAAAGCAAGAGGATAGCACCAAAATGTTGTTCATTAATGAAAATGAAAAATCGCCTGTTGTGGAATATCAAGACGAAGAAGAAAGTGATGATCAGGAAGACGCACATGATTATCATGATACAATTAATCTTAACTGTGACAATACTAGCGAGACTAAAATAACTATAAATAATACAACAATGCCTACATTGAAGGACCGAGATGATTTCTTGTTGAAAAAGTTTCAATCATCATTATCGGAATTACGTCCACCACCTTCAATAGCTACTTTACCATTATCTTTAAGTGAAATGATTGCAATATATAAAAGAAATTTGGATAAGCCAACAGAGTCATTTACTCCAATTCAAAGTAACATGATGTTTATTCCATCCCATCCATTCAACGAAACTAAATCTATGGAATGGCCGGAAATATTGGATGTAAAAGCACACGGTATTCTCTACAATAGAAGCACAGATTGTGAACAAATTGAATATATGACTGTAAAATATGTCGAGAGATTCATTAAAGCAGAGACAACGTCATCTTATAATCACAAAGTTGGACCATCAAGTGCGAAAAAGAAGATAGAAAAATTAAAGTAAGTTATTTTTAGGTCTTTTTAATCTTTTTCAATTTACTAATTGGCTGCAATTTCTTTCCTTTCTAACAGATTATTGACACAATCACCGAGTAGCAGACTTAGTCATTTAGCAAATAGAAGAAAGATATTCTCATCAGCTAACTTGAAATCATCATCGGCGACCACTAGTCATAAAACATTCGCCAATAGCAATCAATTACTTGTGGATAAATCGTAAGTAATTTAACGAATTTTTCCTTTTTAAATTGTAATGACTTTTGAAGTTCAAATTTTGAACTAACTTTTCAAATTCTAATTTAACGGACTTTAACTAATTTGATATTATTATTTTAAATAGGAAACTTTATCAAAAGAAGAAGCGTACTTCAGCGAAGAAAAAGACACCAGGAAAGCGAAAGACACCAAGATCAGCAAAAAGACAGGCTCTGCAAGTTTCAATAAAGCCAGAAAGTGCTGTGTCATCAAAACGGGCACTATTTATTAGTCCAATGAAAACTAAGAACGATACCTCAACATTATCAAGATTAAACCGAGAATTACCTACACGAGGACAGTTACCAAAACGAACTTTATTCTCACCGCCACAAAATGCAAAACGTAAGCGATCACCGTCACCAGATGTTGAAAATAAATACGGAAAATCAAGGAGACTGGAATCTCCTTCAAAAATGTTGAAAAGTAAAAGCTTCTCAATTGCTCCTACATCATCTTCTGGATCTTTAGATGAACATTTCAGAAAGACATTATATTATAGGACGCAATCTGAAGCTGTTCTTAATCAATCAATTGCTGGAAGCAGTAAAAGTAGCAGTAGCAGTACTATTGGATTTAGAAAACCCTTCTCAGACACTGAGAAAAAGGTATGTTAAGCATAAATTAATTAAATTATTTTAAAAAATATTAAATAATTCATTTATTTTACAGAAATTATTATGGACTGCATCATCAGCACTTCAATCGAAGCAGATTAATAGAGATCATGAGAAATTTAAGGAATATATGTCGACACTCTGTAAATTAGTGAAGAAAATCTTTACTGAATTTTATAATCCATCAAACAGCATGAGTGCGCAAATGACAAAATTTTCAAATCTTATGGTCTTTTACGTCATACAAGGTCGTTCCTTTGATGAGATTTATCACATGACGAAGACTAAACTTGAAGCACAAAATCCAACAAAAGTTTCTGGATATATAGGACATGATGATTATCAAAAGAATCATTTTATTAGAAAGAATTCATCGCTTTTATTAATGTCCAGTTCCTGCTCGTCGTTTAGCCTTAATGAGAACAGCGACAGTATACTGAGTTCGACATTTGACAAAAGCGGAAGTGACACATCATTAAACATAAGTTCGTCGAAGAATAGCGAGAATGTTTTAAGAGAAAATTTTTCAAGCAATGCTCGGGATAATTCAACAAAAAAATTATTTAGTACCAGCGAATCTAATCTTAATACACTAAAAACCAGCACTCCATCATCACAAGTCCTCAAAGCTAAACGTCAAATATCATTTTAATTAATCAATTATTCTTAAATTATAGTGAATTAAACTGTTTGATTTTCTGATGGGTGTTTAAAAAATGAATTTGAGTGTGTGAATAATCTAGAGATAAATGAAATTAGCTAATAAAAATTTTAATTTTTTTCAAATCTGACGACTTTTAAATTTTTTTTATCTTACAGCTTTTAACGGTCAAAAAAAATTTGAAATTCTCAACGAACTCTGAAGTTTTTGTTTACAGATTTTTAATTCGGCAAAATAATATAAATTAGTGGTTTTGCTGGTTTAAAGCCATTATATCACCATGCAAGGACAAACGAAGATACAGGAGCGGCTGAGAGGCATTCAATCATTAATACATGAGATAGAAGAAGCGCGAAATCACTCAGAAGCTGGAATAAATAAATTAACTCAAAATAATAATCCAAGCACCATCAAACAAGCTATGCAGGATGCTGAAAAGGAAGAAGTAAGTTACTTACTGTATGTTTTGGACATATTCATGAATTAAATTTTAATTCTAGCGTCTAATTCGACAAGCTTTGTCTAAAATTTACGAAATTCATTCAATTCGTAATGAAAGCAGAATTCATGCACGAAATTCTGGTCAAAAAGAAATGCTCAGGAAGGGACAATTGATGAAAATGCTACAAATCTCAGCACAGACTTTACCATTGTATGTAAGCAAGCCAGGAGAAAAAGTTCCACAGTTAGTTGGATGTATTCCAGCGAATGCTGAATATACAGCAAAAGCAGGAGATATGGTCGCCGCACTAACAAAAGTCGTTGATAAAGGAAGTGATGAAGAGAACTGGGTAAGGAAATGGATATGAATTTGAGTATATGAAATGATTCTGATGATTTATTTTTTCTTGTTACAGATTATGGCTGAAGTGTAAGTATTTTAGGAACTAAGGAGCTTAATATATCCTAATAATCATATTTCTATTCAGGATTAGCTACTCGCATCACACACAAAAGTATGAAGTTCATGACATCGACGAGGAACAAAAACCAAGACATATTCTCAGCAAACGTCGAGTCATTCCACTGCCGTTATATCGTGCGAATCCAGAAACTGATATACATGCTCTATTTCCAAAAGGAACAGTCGTTATGGCCTTGTATCCTCAAACGACTTGCTTTTATAAAGGTATGACTTATCTTGGATTTAAGTCATATTTTTGTTACTTAATATAATTTTAATTTCAGCAATAATCAACGATTTACCTTCGAATGCAAAGCATGACTATGAAGTGCTGTTTGAAGACTCGACATATGCTAATGGTTATTCAGATCCAATGTATGTACCTCAGCGATTTGTGATTTCAATCAAGCAACGAAAATCTTGACCACCTTCAACTGAGCGACCATCGTCGCAATTTGCTGGGAAGACAACTCGACCTAGCACCATAGACGTAAATGACTAATAAATGTAGACAAGTTTAAGTTATAATTAAATGAAAGTTTTGCTTATTTTTTTTATACAAATTCTTTTATTTTTACTTGAAATTTTTACTTCATTAATTTTTATTTAATTATCTTTATTTTTCTTTTCAATCTTTTTCTTTTTTTTGTATCTTTTGTATCTCCATTTATTTCTTTTTTGTTTTTTTGGAATTTTTCTTCTTCTGTTGAAATTTTTTGTCCTTTTTTCATCTTGATTGGATTTTTGGATTTTTTTTATTTGTGTATAATGTCAAAAAACATTATTTCGTGTATGCTTTGCAAAAACCTTTCTCGGTTCCATTGAACTTTTTTTTATTTATTTAACTTTTTCTTTTTTTCCATCTTTTTTCTACTTTCTTTTCATTGAATGCGGGCAAATAATGTTTTTTGAGCAAAAAAATTTAATATAATTTTTTTTTAATCTGCAAAAATTAATATAGTAGGTTCTTAAAAATCAAATAAGGATAAAAAACTTAAAAATAAATATTTTTTTAGAACTTAATCTCAATCTTTGTATGAAATGGTTTAATACAAAGAGAAATTGAATGTAAATAAAACATAAAATTAAGGGATATCAGCTCTAGTTGACGTTAGGATTCAAAAATACTACTTGTAAGTTTAAAAAGTTTCAAATAACTAGAATTAAAGTTTTAACGGTTTTTATAAATTCAAATTTCATCAAGACAAACTGAAATGAAATGAACTTGTTCAAATTTTATTTCAGGTTCAAAAACTGAACTTTATTTCTATGAAAATTTGAATTTGAAAATGTCGTTAAAATTTAACGAAACAAATTTGTTAATTTTCAAAATTTATTCAAAATTAGCATAATTAATCGAACTAATATCCCCAATACTAAACAAAACTCTTGCAATAAACTCAAAAATGATAAAAATATATTGCAAAAATTTAAATAAATGTTTTATTGTACTTAAATATCACTTTAAAGTCTGTTTATGGCCAGCATAAACGACTCAAGTGAAATTAACTATCACACTCAAATTTATGAAATATGAAAAATATAATGACACGTAAATAAATACAGTAATATTACTCACCTATTAAAATGATACAGGAGAAAAGTTGACGTAGAAAAGAATGCTTATATACCTAGAAATGTTTTTTATTCTCATCATCTTCAAAATAGCTAAGTAGGTAATGTTGATAATATAGATGTTTAATATGGAGAATAGTAGTTCACTCCACGTCCGCGATATCCCCTGTGAATTGTATTACATTTGTGATTAGTCATGTCTAATTCATTTAACACAATGTAATTAACTTACATCACTCTGGATGCTCGTCCTCTTCCATGCGTTCCGTGACAACATGCAGCACCACGCCCACGAGGCACACCACGTCCTCTCATCCCTCTAGGGATTCTTATTATTTAGTAACATGTATAATCAATGGCCTTAATTTTAAATTAACTCTAATTACCTATTCGTTGTACACAATCCAGGTCTGTTAGTTCTCTTTGACATGACTTTAATTTGACGACCTCTAAAGAGAGTTTCATTCATGGCTAAGGCGGTTTCAACGAAATCTTTTGATGCAAATTCTATATATGCAAAACCTTTCGGGTGTCCATCAAGCTTATTACACAGGATTGTTACACGATTTATACTTCCGCAACCTACATTAATTAAAATTATTAATAAATTGTGCATTATTTAATTAAATAAACAGCCTTACCATGAAAATGTGCCTCTAACTCTTCAGCAGTTGCCCCATAGTCCACATTTCCGACGTATATTGAACGGTTATCAATCTCCATTTTCTCCTCAACCGACAATATAGGTGTTGAAGACGTTGGACTTCCAAGCGTCATTTGCTTATTGACTTCAGATTGTAATTGCTTTAATTTTTCAGCTTCTTCTTCCATTTCTTTTACACGAGCTTTTATTGCTTCCAATTCTGGATCAATTTGCATGCCTGAGTCTTCCTAAATGGGGGAAATAATTTATTTATTTAAGTTTATCAAACATCCAGTAAATGATTAATTAATCTTACTTCTGTGAGTAAATCGCCATTTGCATCGTCCAAATTGTCTAGAAGTTGGTCTTCATTCAATGAAATGTCTTCATCTGCCATAATTTTTGGTCTGTAAAAATAATTAAATATTTCATAAGAAAAAAAAATGAAGAAAAAAAGCCACTTGTTCGATAGAATTTTCAATTGCAATTTTCTAGCTTAATTCAGTATTTTACAATCCATAATCTATATCACTCGATAGAACTCGTGTTTATGAACAAATTGGTAGTATTTTAATTAATTTTAGTGCAGTATTTACTTACTTTAGTTAACTTTTTATAATGTGAAAAAAAATTATATTTTATGACTCGTGCGTAAAATCGTCGGAATCAGTCAGATTAAGAACCTCTATAATTTCAATAGTATAAACAACAACATAGTCAAAATTCATGAAACTAAATTATTTTAAAATAATTTTAATCATAAAAACCCGTGAGTTATAATGAGTAACGATAATGTAAAGGTTTTATCGCCGAATAAAGACATAAAAATTGTAAAATGGATTGTACACAAAGGATCACAAGTATCAAATGGATCAGTTCTGTTGCTGTATCATGAAAATGGCGATGAACAGAATGTTGAACGCTTAAAAAATACAACATGCGGCACAGTCAAGAGTTTATTGCATAAGGAAGGTGCTATTGTGCCTAAAAGGTAGCAATTTACTGTAATTTCTAAATTGAACAATTCTAACCTTTGACTAATTGTTTATAGCTCGCCGCTACTTGAAATTAAAGAATGTTTTCATACTACAATTCTACTGGATTTATGTGCGGATTGTGGAACCGATTTACAACAAATTGATATGGCTAAATCATCAAAAGCATCTGTACCAATGATTCATTCGATTCCAGAATTAAAAGTTTCGGAAGAATTGGCAAAGAAGCTTGGACGCGCGGATACAGACAGATTATTGAATGATCGTAAATTGGCTTTACTTGTTGACTTGGATCAAACATTAATCCACACAACAAATGACTCTGTTCCTAATAATCTAAAAGTAAGTTTAATTTATGCTTAATTTAACTGAATTATAAATATTTACTGGATATATTTTAAGGATGTCTATCATTTTCAACTTTATGGACCAAGTTCGCCATGGTATCACACAAGACTACGTCCTGGAACATTAGATTTCCTCAAAAAAATTGAACAAATGTATGAATTGCACATTTGCACTTTTGGTGCCAGAAATTACGCTCACATGATTTGCACCTTTTTGGACGAGAATGGACGTCTATTTTCACATCGCATCTTATCAAGGGACGAATGTCTTAATGCAACGAGCAAAAAGGATAATTTGAAGGCTCTATTTCCAGACGATTGCGGTGATTCCATGGTGTGCATCATTGATGATCGTGAAGATGTCTGGAACTATGCAAAAAATTTAATTCAAGTCAAACCATATCACTTCTTTCAAAATACTGGCGACATTAATGCTCCACCTAATCTTGCTAAAAAGGAATTAGATGGCGAAGGTGTTGATTTCAAAAAATACGTAAAACTTCAGAAAGCAAGCAAATCAAAAGTACAATCACCAAAGATCGTTAAAGTTTCCAACAATAAGAAGTCTACTGCTGAAAACCAAGATACCTCAAAGTTTAATGATCAACAAAAAGTAAAAAAGCAAAAAATTGAAAGCAATCAAGATGAGCCTAAGAAACCTGATGAGAAAAAGCCTGTGGAAGTCGACGTTGAAATGAAAGAGGAATCAGCTATTAAGGAGACGAATGAGAAAGATGTTGAAATGAACGATAAAAGAACTGAAATTAAGCCAGTTGTTGAAGAGAATAATAAAGAAAATGCTGAGAAGAAGGCAAATGATGTTGAAATGAATGAAAAAGGAACTGATGTTGAACCAGTTAAGGATGAAGCCATTGTGAAAAAGTCAACCGAAGTTGATGTTGAAATGAATGATAAAGGAACTGATATTAAGCCAGTTAAGGAAGAAACTAATGAGAAAAAGGTTGATATTGAAATGAATGATAAAGGAACTGATTTGGAGACGAAAATTGTTGAAAATAATGATAAAGAAGACATCACTAAAAAGTCTGAAGATTCTGACGTGGAAATGAATGCGAAAAATGCTGATCTCAATTCAAACATCACTAAAGAAATTAGCAAGGAAGATGAAAAGAAAACCGAGACTGACATTGAAATGAAAGAAAATGGCTCAGATAAGGATGATGCCGATGATAAGGTTGATCCTGATAATTTGATAGAAGTTCAAGATCCAGACGATTATCTTCTATATCTTGAGTCAATTTTACAAAAGATCCACGAACGATTTTATCAACAATACGATAAAACAAAGGAAATACCCGATTTAAAATATTTAATCCCGAAACTTAAATCGGAAGTACTGATAGGTGTGGTTATTGTGTTTTCGGGTCTCATTCCGAATAATGTAAAGATTGAATACAGTCGACCGTATTTGATTGCTAAGAATTTAGGAGCAACAGTCATCAATGAGATTACAGATGAGACGACACATTTAGTCGCGGCGTCAGCAGGCACACAAAAAGTATTTCAAGCACAAAAGAATAAAAAGATTTCCATCGTTACACCGGAATGGCTATGGACTTGTGCGGAACGATGGGAGCATGTTGAAGAAAAACTATTTCCAATAAGTTCAAATAAGACCCTTAAAATGAGGCAAATACCAGCACATTGCTCACCCGAGAGAATAACTGGGGAACCAGAAAAAGTGAAATTTAACAATCCATACCTGCAAATGTCAGATGATGATATTGCATCTATGGAAGCAGAAGTTGAGGACGATAGCAGCGACACAGACAGTGATGATGAACGAGAGGATACGCCGGAAGTCGATCGAGTTTTAAGGAAGAGAAAAAGGTCTGAATGTGAAAGGCACGCGTCATCGAAATTACTTCAAACAATCAACATCAGTGGAAAGGATGGAAATGAATCAGATCAGTCAAGTCAGTCTGGTAAATCAAAGAGTTCATCAGAATCTGAGACATTGGTCGCTAAATTCAGAAGAGGTAAGATCACTTTAACGAATTATTAAAATTTAAATAGGCATTTTTAAACTGAAATGAAATGAACTTTAAGTTTGCTGAGCGAAATGAATATTTTTCAAATCTTACAAAACCGTTATTAATTATAGGAGAAAAAGTATCAGACATGGAAACAAACGACAGCACGCACAGTTCAGAGGATGATGCTGAATGGAATGTTATGGGAGCTGAACTGGAAAAAGGATTTCTTGATGAAGAAGATTAAAAGTGAATTAAAAGCAAATAAATATTGTTTTACATAATAATTCTATCGATTTATTCTTATTTAAACTATATCTATAGCTTCTACTTATTAAACACCGAATGGTTGTTCCTCTTCGCCTTCATGATACTTAATGTAAGTGACTCCGTGTGTAAAATCTTTAGTTCCTTCAAGTTTTCCTCTTGGTGGTGCCTTATCATAGTCAAATGCAGTTTCTTTCTTTCCATATAATGCATTGGCTTCATCAATTTGTTCACGATACTTGCCGACTACACATTTCTTTCCAGTAATTGGATCTACAACATCTCCTAATGGATAGACGATTTCCTCAACAGAATGGGTAATTAATGTTGTAAACTTTTTGTCTAATTCCTTAATTAGCACTATATCTCCGGATTTACATATCTTATTTGGATCATGAGCAAAATATATCTTATCCTTTCTAAAATACTGTAAGGAAATGGTTAAATTAACAAAATTTTTATTTATTTAATATTTTATGTCTTACCATATTCAAATTTGTGTCTAAAACCATCTTTCTAACTCGAATTTTTGATGCATTTTGCTTCAGACACGGCAAACACTGTCCAAGAAGGAGGAAGTGTTTACTTTTTGTTGCAATCTTGTTCATATTCCAGTCAAATTAATTATTTTGTTATTCTTTTGCAATATTTACAACTTTTTAACCTAAATTATTTTGAAAACCTCTCTAAAATCAACACAAAAAATTTAAAATTCTAAATTAACGGCTTTTTTTATTCAATATTCTAAATTACATTATTTTGCACGTCTAGCACGAGTAATGGACTCGACATCTGGAGGTACGTAATTTTCATCAAGCTTCTTTGGCTTCTTCTTTTTGCCGAACCATCTTTGTGGATGGAAGACTTTCTTATCCTCAATATCAAGCTTGATATTCTCAATGTTTTCAAAGAACCATAACTTTTGCTCCTGTTTGTCCATCTCTTCCTGCAATTTCTCGATATCTTCTAGTCGCTGAATTCTCTTGAGTCTGTTTATTTCATTATTTAATGTTTGTTCGCGGAGTTCTAGCCATTTTTGGAAGGTCTACAAAGAAATTATACTTATTAGCTTTATTGGATGAATATAATTAACTTGATCTTACCTTCTTCTGTTCCTCGATATCTTTTGACTCATTTTCACTTACAGCTTTCTTGACAAAGTTCTCAATGACTTCATCAACTTTGCCATCCTTTTGATTTGAAAGGCTCTTAACATTGTCATAGAACTTTTGTCCATTCTCATCCAGATTTTCTACCTTACTTCCGAAAGTACTGATTTTCTCTAAAACTTCTTTATAGACTGGCAGTTGCTTTGACTTTTCAAGGAATTGACTTCCTTCTTCGTATTTTTCATACAATGCATATCCTAATAAGGAGAAGCTGTTGGCTAGAGCCTCATCATCTTTCTTGATCTCATCAGCAAGATACAGGAACGTCTTTCCTACCAAATGATTTGTATTTGTTAGGTCAAAATGATCATCATTGTACGGATTTCTCAAGTAGCCGACTCGCTTCCTAATTTCTTCCTTCTTCTTCTTAGATACTGGTTGTGCAACTTTCTCAACTTCCACTGGTGCTGGTGGAATTAAGTCAGTAAATGTCTCTAAATTGTCTGAGAATTTGTAGCATGAATATAGTGACAAGTATCGAGTTATTGGATGTGTCATATCCTCTTGAAGCATTTGAATAGTGGCAACTCTTGCTGCTAACATGAAGTTTTTCTCTTTAATAAAACTATCCATTAACAGATTAGCTGTATAATTGTCTAAAAATACTCCATAATCAAGTCGGCTGTTTAGTACTGAGAATAAAGTTTCTGTATGATGTTGTGCCAATCGAATAAATGCATGCTGAGATGAATCGAGAATTTTATGTGCCTGAGATGTCAATCTTAGTTTCTGCAATAAATCAGCAGCTTCCTCAACATTTCTCTCGTCTGCCTTGTTCATATAAATGTCTACATCGATTGCGGTAATTTTCTTTTTCTGTTGAAATTTTGAACTTAAATCAACATAAAGATTTTCACTATTAATCTTCTGGAGAATTGATGTCGTCAGGCGCTGACTCCATTCTTGATCTAATTTATATCCATCTGACAGATATGTACGCTTAATTATATTATTAGAACCACGAGAAAATCTTATAATATTTCTCCACATTTTTTGTTGACTATTTTTCTAGCACCGACCCGAGCGACACATAGCTGTAAAATTTCTACGAAACACAGCAGTCATTGAAAATGGAAATTTAGCATTGAAAAATCAATTGAGATTAAAATTTATTGGGGAAAATATTTATCTTTATTAATTACACATATTGTCACATACTTCTAGGTAGCATTTAGTCTACATCAATGATTCTTCTTATGTTTTGCATTTCCCGGGAACATTCTAACCTGCTCGAATCAAAACCTTTAGAAACTTTCTAGCAGTAATTTTCGAATCTCATTCTAGCAGTTGTTTTAGCGCCAAACTTTATTTACCTATTCTACCTGAAAAAGATTATTTTTTAGCTTAATTATATATTTAAGACTAGGAGAGTTTGTGAATTTAATTAGTGCAACAAAAATGGACGCGGAAAAGATTGTGGAAAATATGAAGGCCGTCCTAAAAAAGGCTAAAAGAAGAAAATCTTGTCACAAAAACAAATCTCAAGAAGCATCAACTAATGAAGAAGATAAATTAATTAGTGAATTGATGAGTAAAAACTGGAAAATGAAGACACCACCGATAAATAAACAGAAGGAGGAAAATGAATGTGATAACGAAAGTGTAAAGCAGAAAGTAAATGCTTTTGAGAAATTAATGTCGCGTAGAAGTGGCCCAGATTCAACTAGTCAAACACAAAAAGTGATTACAACACCTGAAACAGTAACTGATAGCGGTAAAAAAGTAAAAAGAAAATACACAAAAAAGATTAAAAATTGTCTAAATATCAGTGGAATTGAGTTCGAGAAATCAATGCTCGAAGAAGAATTGATTAAAGATTCTCAAAATACATCCTGCAATGGTGACATCACAAACGGTACTGAGATTCTTCCGCATTTAGAGGAAATAGAAAATGTTTCAAGTAATATAATAGATTCAACGAAAAAGAGGACGAGAATTAATGATACACCATTAGAAACCAGTTCCAAGAAGCGTAAAACAAGGGATAATAAAATGCAATTAGATTCAAATGAGAACACAATTGAAAACACAGAAAGTCCTTTGACTGAAAGGCCGAAAAGATCGTGCGTAAATAAAATTGATTATTCAATGTTCGCTAAAAGTCCAGATAAAGCTTCACCAGAGAAAAAGACCAATCGAACTAAATCGAGTAGTAAATCAACCATTAAAAATTCAGATTCTATTTTAGATTTACCAGTAGAGGAACCAAAAGAGAACATCAAACTTGCTCCACTATTTGCAAAGAAAGCACAGAAATTCACACCAGAAGTAACTCCAAAAAAGGAGAAAATAAAAAGAATATCAGAAAATGAATCACTAATTTCACCAGTGAAACCTGTAGAACATGATGATATTAATAAGTCAGGAAGGCCGAGAAGGTCATGCGTGAGTAAGATTGATTACTCACAATTAATTATCAGTCCAGACAAAAAGTCGCCTGAGAAAAGACCTTTACGAAAAAAATCCGAGACTGAGAATGTTATTTCATCCCCAAATAATATTGGGAAACTAAATATAAAAACAGAAGAAAAATCAAATTTTGCACCAGTTTTTGAAAAGAAAGGCAGAAAACCAAACACTAAAAACATAGACAAGATTGATGACACTTTATTAGATAAAAAACCAGATCCAAATGAAGATATGGAGCAAAATAACAATACAAATCAACCAGAAACTAGTCAATCAGGTAGACCAAAAAGATCGTGTAAAAGCAGAATCGACTATTCTGCACTTTTAGGTAGTCCTGATAAGCAATCACCAGAGAAAAAACCAAAGTCTAAAAAGGCAGTCGATGACGATGATGTTGTTTTTATAGACGAAGATTCTCCAGTTAAAAAAACTAAACAAAATGTAAAACTTGCTCCGTTGTTTATGAAAAAGGTTCCAAAACCAGCTATTGATCCAGCAGTTTTAGAGGCTCGAAGAAGCTTCCTCTTATCAGAATTGCCTTCAACCTTGCGCGCTCCTATCGAAAAACAAAGACAATATGAAGAGGACATTTCAACCAATGACATGATTGCTTTTCCAAAAATATCTCACATTACACAATTAACGAATGACTATGAAGAATGTATTGACGATAAATCTTTATATAGTAAATCAAAAATAAGAATAATTGAAAAAGATGAAGATAGCCCAACAATTACTAAAGACATGCTGATGAAGTGTGGCTTATTGACTGATTGCAGCAATGAAGACTATAATAACTCTGTGATAAAGGATAATGGACTGAAAAAAGAAGAGAGTAAAGCAATTATCGACATCAAAGAAGCCGTAAGAAAAATAAAAGATACTAGTGGAACTTTTCCGGTTAATAGATGTTTCAAACAAATCTTAAGTAAACTAAAAAGCGCAAAAGAGAATGACGATGGAAACGAGAATGGAATTTCTCATCTTAATTCATCCTTTGTTGAAATATTCAAACCCACAAGCTTCGAAGAAATTTTAATTGGTTTAGAACCAGTAAAAAGTTTACAAGAATTTCTTAATACATGGAATGATAAAAGCGGAAAATACGACAATTATGAATCAGATGACAGTAGTTCACGTCAGTCTATGAGAGGTATGAGTAATTGTGTAGTACTTTCGGGTAAGAATGGTAGTGGAAAGACATCTAGTGTTTATGCATTAGCAAATGATCTCAATTATGAGGTCATTGAAATTAATGCTGGTTCAAAGAGAAATGGCAAGAAAATATTGCAAGATCTATTAGAAGCAACACAGTCACATAGGGTTGAGAAAAACTTAATGGATGATGAATCAAGTTTAGATAATTTTCAAAGTGATGTGGTTGACAAAAAGACCATAATATTGATAGAAGATGCAGAGCTAATGTTCGAAAATGATGATGGTTTTATATCATCCATACAACAACTAATCAATATTAGTAAACGACCTGTTATATTAACCACAAACGATTCAAATTGTCAACATTTGCAAAAGTTTATACAGCATAATGAAATTATTTACAATAGTCCGAGAGGTTCTGTGACCAAATATTTATCATTGATTAGTATTGCAACAGCAAATTATCAAATTGATGAGACAGAGATAGAATATTTATACAAGTCTAATAGATACGATTTGCGAAAAACAATCAATGAAATTGAATTTTTCGTACGAAGTGAGAGTGCGAATAACGGTAGTTTAATGGAACTATTTGGCAATACGAAAAATGAAAATAGGCTTCAAAAGGATAGTCAATTGGCTTTTCATAGCCGAAAGGATTTATCAACACTGCGTTCTCAGTCATCAATTATTTCAGACTATTCAGCATTCCTTTCATGTTCACAGCAAATATCGGACAGCAATGAAATTTCTTATCATCAACACAATTTAATGAATGAGATGGCAAATTTTTTTAAGCAAAGTAATTTACTGAAAACGGATAATCAAAATGATTTTACTCAATGGAAACCACATCAGATAATAAGCAGGTAATTGACTATGAAACAAGAATTAAAGTATATAATTTAAAGGTTCAATATTTCTGCCTTTTGAATTCTTTCTTCTTTTATTTTCCTCAAGCACTTCATTCTGAAATCAAAAAAATAACCTAATTCATTCCTTTTTCCATTTCAACAGCTCCATATCAGATGAAATATGCTCATTGAATTCGAATACACGAGCAAAAAATGTCGATTATTCGCCTCTATTACGTCACATTTGTAGGTCAGAGAAAACCCGTGAAATATCGAGACGAACGAGCCGATCGCACTATTTAAGGTTTCATCTTTCAAATGCTGTAAATTCAAGCAATGAATATTTCAACACACAGTGCTCAATATTTCAAGAGGCCAACGAGGCCAACGGAGAGAATGTATAAAGTTTTTAGAGTTGTATTTCATAGTTGTAGTTATATTTAATTTGTGTTTACTATACCTAATTTAATTAGCGCAATCATAGAAATAAAGGAAAAAATACATTTTTACAAAAGCTTGAATCTGTGCAGTTCTTTCTCTCGTTTTTCATGAAAGCTGTATAGCTGTATTCCCCGAGACTTGAGGTACAGTCTCCATTGTATGTATAGAAAAAAAAGTATAAATTGAACTTTTTCTACCTTTAAATGAATTCAGAAATGAAATAAAAAAATCTGCATTATACTGTACATTTCCGCAACATTACATAAAAGTGCTTGATGTTTTACAAAGTTAAAAATAAAAAAAAAAAAGTTTCTTCTTTTTATTCTACAATTTGAAATTCTCTTACTGACTTATCATGAAGCTTCCGACTTTATTCCGTTGAATATGTATGCAATGGGAGAAAAAAGACAGTGATTTATACGGTTGCATCGAAAGGGGTTAATCTTATATTGTTGATATTAACCTCTTTTAGCACTACATAAATTTTCATGCTGTCAGTTCAAGAGCATTGATTGTTGAAAGCAGATAGAATATATTTTTGGATTGGAAATGAAAAAAAGGTTTGTTTCTTTGTTATGCTACTGACACCCTTATTGTACTTTTTCCTCCTTATACAAGCATTTCATTGCGTGATATGATTGAGATGTTCAATTTTCATGCTTTACATCAATTTCAAACATTTTCTCTTCGTGATTGTACTTACTCCTATGCTTTTCACTTTCCTTCAACATATTACTATTAAACTACCATATATGTGCTTAACGTATCCATTCAGCCTTACAATAATATGAAAGGAAACATGTTCAATGCCACTCGAATCACAGAGAAAAAAAGGAAAATTATTTTTTTTTCTTTCTTTTCCTTTCATTCCGAAGAGGCTTGTGACGTGATACTTTCTATGAGAGTAATTTTAATCACTCTAAAAGTCTCCGGTATTTAAAAGCAAAAGCAATCCTTAATTATAAATTAATTGCTCATCACATTAAAACTGACGTATTTTGGATGAAAAACATTTTTTTTTTGTTTTTTGAAATGTTTGGCGCTGACTTGAATATTATCCGGTAGATAATCTCTTGAGTATTCTCTACAAAAAGGCAATGATATAAAATTTCATACTCATTCTCATCCATCCTTTTTAGTACAGTTTTGGGGAAATTAGGGCGCATAATTATACACTTTGTTCGGTTTGCTGGCTGAGTAGCTGTATAAGGAACGAGATCTCGGCAACCAGACCTCGCAGAAAGCTCTAACTTAAAGCATTAGCTTTGTGCCATCGAGTTATTCCGGTATTAATTGATCTGGAAGCGAAAACCCATCTCAAATCACGTTAATTAATGATTTTTCATTAAATAAGCAAAATAAAATCATTTTTAAAAGCGTTTTTTTTTTCAGAAAATTTAAATTTTTAACAACAATTAGAAAATTTGAATTATGAAAAACCGTTAATTGGAAATTGATTCTTTTTTTCGCAAATTACTGATGGCTGAGACAAAAATGCGCTGAAGTCGCTCGATAACGTCGATTAATTTTATAATTTCCTGTATATTAATGCTTGTTTGTTGTGTGAATCCTTTTTACTCAAAATTTTAGTTTATCATTAATATTATAAATGAGAGTAATTGACACTTTATAATATTTTATTTTAATTAAATTAAATACCTCGTCGTTTGGGTTAGATATCTTTTGTTTGTGCTGCTATGGGAGCATATAACCACATATTATACTCAATTTATGAACCGAATTTTAAATCAAATTGAATAGATTTAATCAAATCTTCATGCACGAATTTATTTTCTTAATTTTAATGGTAAATCCATGACATTTATTTTGTTGATGTGATGTTATAGAGAGGCTTTTAAGGATCTTTTTGATTGGAATAATTTAGTGAATATTACTAAGAATCACGAGTGATTGCTTTAGGTTTGAAGTTTAAATCCAAATATTAATTTCACTTTTATCATGATTTGAAGTTACTTAAGGTATATTAATGTTCTGAATTCAACTTATTTAGTATTTGATTCTGAGTAGAAGGAGCTCAGTAATGACCATGGAGTCAAGACTTGGCAAACGAATCGCTCTGGTTTGCAGCTTTCGGAAGACAAAAGAATAACAAAACTTTGAAATTTAAGTCGATTTCGAGCTCAACTTTTGAAACTGTATGATAATAATGAAGGCTTTACAGAAAGTAAGGATGTACAAGTCGCTAAATTGATATTTCCATAATGTAACAGGCTTCCCTCGTTAATTTTAGTATTCTAAATATTCCAAGAATTACCATCTTGCGAACTAAACTTTTTGAACTTTACAAGGCTATGAATAGCAACTAACATAATAATTGGTATATACTGTAAAGTAATTACACAGTTCAGTTCAAGGAATTATTATCAAAGTTGACTATTTTGAGTAAGTAAAGAAACTTGAGAAGCTTTTAGAAAATCTTGGAAATTCCGAATTTTCCATTAACTTTAACTGTCACAAACCAAAGAAATGTTTGTTTTAATGAGCAATATCCAGCTTTTAAAAGGAACATAACATTTACTTGCCATACAATACGCAACCTCCCAATTCAATTTACTTTAATGCAAAGCTGACAAAAGCAGCTTTTGAAAATTAAGGGTGCTCATATGTAGCAATTTATTTATCTCATAATCATCTAAACTTTGAAGTATCAATTTTATATGTGTCAAAAAATACCATGCCAAGACATGACGAGACAAGCTAATAAAAGAACGAATAAGCAATCATTTTTTTTTTAAATCTCAACATCATAAATTTTACCTTTTATTAAGTGTAATATCATGATTACAGCTTACAAGTGAAGGAGATGAGAAACACTTTGAGAGACGAAAAAGGATTCATGAAAAATAATTTTATGTTGTTAAGTGGGCTAAAAGCAGCAGCAGTAACAGATTCTTCTTAGAAATACATAAATCTCACCCTCTGAAGTTTATTAGTGTTTGCTGTGACCTTCTGTACATGGATATATTCACTGAATCCATATTATATTTATTTACTTTTTATTTTCGAAAGTCTTGAACCTTTAAGACAAACCGAAAATAATTTTTAAGGCTTCCATTTCATTTTATTTTTCTTCTTTTTCCTTTTTTGGTCCTTTTAGTCGATGAATAATTAATGATTTTCGTTTTTGCTCAGGATCTATGGATTAAACTTAATTTTCTGTTCTTATTATAGATATTTTTGTTTTTAAGAGTTCTGAAATCTTGATTGTTTGTTAAGTTTTAAGAGATTTCTAATGAGATTAGAATCAATAGCTTCTACAGGAGGCGGCACACATTGCACCTTTATACTACCTATAGTTTACAATGTCCAAACCACTTGTACGTCTCTGTACATTGTAAGGACACGAGTACGTCATAAGGACCTGATGTACTCTCCAGTTTATCCAGTTACAAATCGTGTGCGCAAGATTTCGTAAAGAAAATCATCCAGATACTGGATATAATTCTCATGAATACCTAGCAGTGGTAGAATACAATATGTGTCATGACCTAAAAATCTTCCTAAAACTGCATCCAATATTCGAATCAAGCTTCGTACAGATAAACATGATCTGGGATTGAATCCCATACCTTTGGCAAGTAAGGCCCACGCTTTAGGCCACTGATGCCTTTTAGGCCATGACCATTTAGGCCACTGATGCCTTTTCATCGTTTAACTTTAATATAATAATTTACATTTTTAATTTTTTATCGTTCAACCACTGGGTTATTAAAGTTCCTATTCAATTCCAACTCAGTTTGCTAACTTAATTCAGTCAATATCTACGTGTAAGTTTTACTGTAACTTTTTGTACATGTCTACATTTGACAATTTATGGAACATTCCTGAACATTTCATTTTTGATTGTTTATTTATTTAATATCATAATGTTACAGTTCCAATTCAATTAAAATATTCCTTTTTCAATGTTGTCATTCTTCCATCCTCCCTAAATTTAAATTTTATTCAGTAACACAAACTTTATTACATAATATAAAATATTCTACGTCACTACAAGCATACTGGATTGATTCTCTATCTAAAAAATCAACCACAACTTGTGTTGCTCATGTTGTTTTTTGCTTATGCTGCTCATTTTCTATTACAACAGTTGGACATGAAGAAATCATAATGAGAACAACAGTATGAGGAAGATTAAGCAACATATAGTAAAATTATGTCCATATATTTCAAAAAATAACTCAAATTCAATGCTTGAAGGAGTTTAAAGACGGAAACTGCCAACAATGCACATAAATTTGTTCCCACCGCACCCTTCCATCTCCAAAAAAATAAGGAAAATATTCTTTTATTTTACTTTTTAACTGTATGTACCATATGAATTCATAATGTCGAATAAGGAGACTGTTATGATTTTTTATGGGAAAAATACAAGAATAAAGTCGAAGAAAAAAAGGAAGAAATTTCAATTGAGCGTTAAATTTCACTTCATATTCTGTCTGCGATAGAAATATCAATTTATTGTATGGGAATAAGGAACGAGTAGGAAAATTATGTTTAAATATATTTAATAGGAGCTAGTGCATTTTATGCATTTGACATTTTAATAATGATATTTCTCTTGTGTTTAGTGAATATTCAATAGCTTAGCATCGTATGCAATGCAAATAGCATTAAAAAATTGAGGGAAATTCCAAGAAATTTTTATTTTAAACAAAATATTCTGTTATTGATGGATCAAAATCTCAAGATTATATTTTTTTTCATCATGACTTCTTATTCCACCCGTTGGGTATTATCGAAAAATCAGGATCAAATCCTTTTATTAGGATTTAAAATATATTTAAGAACATTACTCAAAAACATCCTAAGCAAAGATGATTTTTATGAAAAATTTATTGAACAATCAAAACATGAAGACTTTCTTGTGATTCGTGGAAAAAGCTACACAGCTGGAGGATATGCAGTCTTTTTTACCTGTATAAATTAGCAAACAGCTAAGAATCTTTTGGAGCTGGGTAGACTAAGTAAGGTTATATACTTGAACGGCACAAAAGCTCCATTACGAAGCTTTTAAGGCTGTTCCGTTACAAAAATGAGACGAAATCTTTTGTCGCGATGCCGTCAGGGCAACTTTGAGTCTTGCCATTATCAGTTTTTACGTAGCGGTATCCTAGTAAATACATTTAACTGCTTGGGCTTCGAGCCTACACTGATAAAAATAATTGTAATATTTTCATATTAGATTTGTATTAAGCTATTTTCTAATATTTTTTATTTGATTCTAATAGTTTTTTATTAACTTTTTGTAAACAATCCAAAAGTTTTAAAATTTTCTATTAAATTTTAATACCACTATATTAAAATTCAACATTTTAGTATTAAAATTTAATATTTTACCATTTAATAGTTTTCCATATTAAAATTTAATATTTTAGTATTAAAATTTATATTAAAATTTAATATTTTAGTATTGAATTTTAATATATTTCTATTAGTAAAAAAAGTGTGAAGCGTCAGTACAATTTAAGACTTAATAATTGAAATATTAAAAATGCTGTATTATAAGAAAAGTTTAATGGGTATTTTAGTGATATTAAAGCTCATAAAGAGCATCAAACAAATAAAACATAGTGAAGATATAAACATAGGTAATTTTTAATAGAAATTTTTAAAAATTCGCATACTAATTTCTAATTAAAATTTTCTTTTTAGCAAATAAAACCGATCTGAACTGGATGTTCAATGAAGATGGAAAAGTAGAGGACATCGGTCATAAGGAGTCAACAAATTCAATATCATCGATTGATTCAAATCAGGTATAATATATTTAAGATAATAAAATGAACGATTCTGACTTTAATAATCATATTTTTTTTTCTGAAAAAAACTTATAGTGTGCTACAGACTCGGATTCATTCGGACACTTCATTGACTACACTGAAGAAGGAAGAAATTTTACAGAAAGGCATCGAAAATACAAAATTATTGTGTCACATGCGTTTATTTTCAAAGTTTGGATATAAGCAATGTTTAATAAAATTATATTAGAATCGAATAAAAAAATATTAGTTTTAATAATTTTTACCGAATTTTTCAGTTTTAAAAAATTAAAGAAATTTAATATGCGAATATTAAATTTTAATACGTTTATATTAAATTTGGAAGGACCACAACGGTTTTTCTCTTTTTAAATTTTTCTCGAAAAATTAATACAAATGTATTAAAATTTAATATTTTTGTATTAATTTGTAATACAAAATATTAAATTATTTTTATCAGTGTATTAGGACTTAGGACTTCGTAATGATTCCTACGCCTACTTTGTGTCAATTGAGATAGTTGGAATGTAACTAGGTTATACTCATGACACAATCAAAGTTTATTAAGAAAACTGCGTGAATCACACCAAAGCTCTGGAAATTCCTTACTAGAGTGTCGCTATTAATTTCTCTCGATTCTCCATTTATCTTATTCAATACTAAATAAAAGATTTTAAAAGTATCCACATAAATTTACCATTTAATAATAAAAAATCCTCTTAGCTGTATATGAACAGACATGCAAATTGTGACTTTATTCCTATTATTTTCCTACAGTTGCCGCTAAAAAAAAAGTATTTTTCAGTACGTTGTGAAAAATAAAAAAAAGTTTTGTATGTGAATACAAATAATATTTTTTCAATATCGTTTCTCTTATTCAATACGTATTGTGTGTATGCATGTTTGTGTTTAGAGTGGAGGTTAATGTGGTTGAGTAAATATTTTCTCTGCTTTTATAGAAACACTTTGGTGAAAGCTCTTTTTTTATATTTTTTGGTAAATTGTGTACATGAAGGAAAAAGCACATAACATTATTTTAAAATATAGCCCTCAATCTCTCCTTTTATTCCTTATTTCCTCGTTCACAATGCAACATAAAAATTAAATTCGTTTTTCCATCTACTCCGTTTTGCCTTTAAATCTTCACATCTTATTTTAAACTTTTTTTTGTGTTACCGAATCAGGAGGAATAAAAATATTTGAAAGGATAACTCACTTGAAAGCAATTATGGAATATAATAAATTTTCAGCCTCAATATGTTTATGTGCGCTTTATAGTTCCACTCAGTCGATTCCTTTTTTTTTGCAACCCCCACTCTCTCTGTTTACCCCGAATCTTATCGAGCTAAATGTGTATGAATGTATACACAATATATTTTTTCTTGGCGAGACATCAAGAGAAGAAAAGAAATAAGGAAGATTGTGAGTGTGTAACATAAAACAATTACACTGAAAAGAAGAACACAGCTCTCTCTCACTCTGTATCATACTTTATTTAACCGCTATAGTGCAATCATTTTTCTTAGCAGTGAATGAATAGGAAATTGAAAAAGCCTTTTGCATCATATATGTATAGATATGAGTATGAAAATATATGGAGTAGCTGCTGCAGAGATAAGAAATCTTTTTTTTTCTTTCTTCCTCTGTTTGACTTTATTTGCTACATCATCAAGAAATCATAGCGCAAAAAGACGAAAAGAATTTCAAATAAAGGAAGAAAGGAATAGAAGAATCAGTAAGGATGTCAACTATATGCTATTATGACCGATACTTTGGAGCTTTATCGGTGATGTGGCTATTTTTAGAAATCGGAGCAGGCTTTTGTCTCTTTGTGATGAAGATATTTGTAATTATTGTGATTATTATGCGTTTTTGTCATTGAATTATATCAAAATCTGATGATATTTCAATTGATTCTTAGATTTTTGAAGATATAACGGTTTTTGAGAATTCAAATAATTCACGGATTTTGGAAACTCTCACTTCGAGTTTTGTTTTTCAAAATTTAACATTTTTAGACTGTTTTAAGACAGAGCATTTAAACTATTACATTCTAGGCAATAGCAACGACAGCATGAACTATATTTAACCATGAATATCCCAACAAAATGACTAAAAAAATCAAATTTCAATATAATGTAGTCAACTAGTCAAAGCAAGTCACCAAACTCATCATTCAAGAAAACCAAATCACCAAAATTGAGAGAAAAGAACCAATTTCGGCAATGGAGACATTCATTTCTCTTTGAGGGGGACTTTTTTTTTCGGTTTTTAAGGAAATTGAAAATAATTTATAGATTTGTTGTTGCTGTATATGTTGTTTTTATGTGTTATCACGAATATGTTTGCCAAATATTTTCCTGATCAGAGCATAAAAGTAAGGAGTAAAAGAATAAGAAAAGAAAAAAATTCAAAAAAGTGGATTATATTGAAGGAAGATGAAATCGAAGAGAAAATCATCGTCTAAAAAGCGTAGCCAAAAAACATATTTATAGAGTGCAAATAATTTTAAAGTCTGGAGATGTCTGCGACAAACATATTCAGCTCTTTTCTTCTCTCACTCTCTTATGCTTCCGGTTTTATTTATTTTCCAAATTTTTTTTATCAAGAATGTGTCGAGAAAAATTATTGAATTTTCAAAAAATGCCACAAAAACATCATAATATGCATGCCACATAATCTATTGATTTGGAAAGCTTATTTTCGGCATTTATGCAGAGTGAAAAAAAAAGAGGAAATGGTGATGTGTGAAGTGATAGGGATTTTGAGTTCACTAAATAAATTGAAAAAACAGTAGGCTGGAAATATTGGAGATTCAAAAGTGTCGTGTTTTTGTGGCTACAGGAAGTGGGATAAGAATACAGCATTGAGTGTTCCACAAGTAGTTTAATAGACTAAAAATTTATGATATATATCGTAGTCTGGGTTTGTCATGTCATTTGAACTGCAATCAAATTGCCATTTCCATATATTCATGTTAATTGCTAGCATTTGATCGTCATTCTAGTTGAATTCATCTGAATAAATATTTACTGACCTACTCACTGACTTTCTATGTATTGAAAATTGAATGTAATCTAAAATTAACAGAAAAAGTGGGGGCATCTGTTGCAAAAGCCTCAACTTCTCAGTATTATCCAAATACATGAAGATTGTTTTGTAAAGAATTTTCAATTATATACTGTGCCACGTGGAAAATTACAGAAAAAAAATCTTCTTTTCCTTAATAACCCCGCAGTGTTATTCATTGGGTAGCCAAAAAAATTGGATCAGAGTTGCTGAGTCAACGACTTATTTTTGGAAAGGATAAGCTATTGTAAGCTGTGGAATTTTTAATTTAACACTGTTTGCGTTGATTTTTAAAGATTCTATGGATACCGTCATCATCAGACAGTTTAAAGCTCTTCTCAGGTCATCTGACTATAGAATCTTAATAATGCATCAATATTATACGGTCTGACTCAAAAAAGTACTCAATGGCTTTAAGAATTTCCTTTTTTTACAGAACCCTTCGATTTATCCATCAGTCCTTGAAATTTTTTCATTCTTTTCTAGCGATCTGAATCCCTAACAACAAAAAAAAAGCTTTATTTAATCTTTACGCTTCAATTGAAATTGATTTTAATATGAAAATGATGCATTGATTCAAATCAATAACATTTATCAGATTTTTGCAGAGACATTCTCATTTATCGGCAAAAGAATGGAAGCATATTCACAGGCAAATACCAAAAGTTTCTATTTTTCTCTACATTTTCATATTCATTTCATTTAGTCCTCATAGAGCTTTTATGATATTCAAAATGCTTACTTTTTCAAACTCAATAAAACTCAACTTCTTCTTTTATTCTCGTCTTCTTCATCCTTGGGTTTGATATAAATTAATAATTTGTTATATTGAATTTTTACTTTCGTACAACAATGTTAGAAACTTTCCTTTTTTCACATCTTATTCTATTTTCTACCATATCTCGCAAAATGTCATGATTGAGGGAGAAGAAGGAAGAATTTCTTTTTTTGCATTTGTTAGGGAATATGGTAGGGAAGTCGATATTGATTTGTTATTTGATTGTTTTGAAACTTTAAAGCGCAGCAATCATGAAAGATAACAGTAATTCAAAGTTTAAATTTGTAACGGTTATTTGAGATTTGAAATTTTTTACAGGAGTAAAACTACGAAATCTGACATTTCACTTCCCTTGATTTTTGACAATAAACAAATATAAATCAAAGCAAGCTAGAAACTTCTGAATATTGTGAATACAAAATTAATTAAATCAACTTCTACGGTCAATGTAAGTGACTCCTAAATTTCATTATATTACAAATAAAGCAGCTATAAGAAGATGCTAGAAGAGATGAAAAGATTCAATTTTGAAGCAAAAAAATGAAAAAGGGACAAAAAAAAGTTTTGTAAGATTGCAAAATTAAATTGTAGCACAACAATATATACAATCAAGTAAATGAACCAATGTTTTTCAATGGATAAATGACGTGTGCAAAAGATGAAGATCGTATAATAAAAATTTTTAGCGCATTTTCATTCTTTCTTTACAAGTGAACACACAAATCATTGACTATGAAAAGATGTTGCTGGCGGCATTATGTCTGTTAGTTTGTGCTGCTACAGCAAAAGAAGGAATGAAAAAGAAAGAATATGAAGATTAGTGCTGGAAGAAATAATTAGGAAAATGTTTTTTCTTAGCCAATGGAATTTACATGCAGTACGGAAGTTGAATCGATTGTAGATGTTGAGTTTCCTTTAAGTTTTTAAAACTTTTGTGGCTTATTTCTTTAAAAAAATTTGACCTGATTTCGTCATTTATATGGTGTTGCCAAGTTAGTTTTGTCGAGTAAGCTTTGATTTTGACATTTTGTTGTTTAAAAAACATGAAAAAATGTCCTTAAAATCTGTCATTGTTAAGGGATTGTGATTTTCAGTTTTAAAGAGTCCCAAAAACATATTTCAAAGGACTTTATCTTCATGCTCCATGACAGCTTTAAAAATCCTTCGCTAATTAGCTTTATAGTAGCAAATTTCACAGCTTAATAGAGGTTAAAAGCCCCAATAAAGATCATTAAAAAATATTAAGTAATTTTGTCACGCATCCTAGCTTTTAAAGCATTCACCGATCATAAGTAATTATCTTCTATTCCTAATTAATTCCATACTTAAAGCATCTTTAAAACTGCGTCACAGAATCTTTAATTTTTCATTCAATGCTTTACACAACTCATCCGTTTTATTAAAAAGATAGCTCGAAAATTGCTTGTTCGCTCGCTTGCCCTTTTAAGCAAAGAAAATTTCCTTCATGATAGTAATTTAAAAATAGAAGTAGAAGAATGAAAAACTGAAAAATGAAGGTTTTTTTGAGAAGAAATCTGAGAAAAAGGAGAAAGTTCTCATGATTGTCCGTGAGTATCAGAAGGTTCACTAACTTTATTTTCCCCTTTTTTTTCATTTCTGATTCATGCTTGAAGTAGCACTAAAAAATAAAAGGGGCGCCATAAGATAAAGGAAAGCGAAAAATCAAAGATTTGTAATTAGGAATGAGAAAGTGAGTGAGAGAGAGGCTAGGCTGCATATACAGACATAACAACAAAGAATAGACGAAAAGGAAATAAAATAAATTTCATCTCAATTTTCTCTTCTGATGTATCAGCGATCCTTTTTTTGGTTGCCTCTAATATCGCATTGTATGAGTGTGTGTATAAAGCATGTATCAAAATCCAGCATGCGACAAGAGAATGAGATCAGAAAAAGAGGACAGAGAAAAAAAAAAGGTTTTATATATTTCTGTATGCAAAAGCTTTGTATTTTGAATATTTAATGAGTTTCTCTGGTACAAGAATGGATGATGCTTTTGCCGAGTGAACAAAAAAAAAACCCTTTCCAAAAAAAAAGTATAAAGTATAAAAGAAAAGAATGGAAAAAAATGAGAAGGAGAGAGTGGATCCAACTATATGAGTGTGAGCGAGAGAAAAATTTCGTCGATTTGACAGGCAAAATGTGTATGGAAGTTTGTTATAGAAGGATAACATCACACAACGTATATAAATTACAACACAATTTCAAAACTCTTTCCCACAAAATTCAATCATATCAAGCTTTTTCTTTCTTCGTTTTCTTCCTTTCCGTTCACGACTTTGCCCTTCTTTTTTCCACCAATTCTTCCCTTACTTTATGTACATACTTTAATCCACAAAAATTATGTACGTATGTAGATGAGGAAGTTAGTGAATGAATTTACAACTTGAACTAGTCATAGAATCGCGTGTAATAGTCAAATTAGAAATTAGAGCGCATTTTGTGTTATTTTAACTTATTTGGTAGGAACATTATTTATTAATAAAAGCTTTGCTCTAAGACACTGATTTAGCAGATCCTTAATAAAATGGCAATATCGCCCACATCTGTTCAGTATTCACCCCGAAAACGATACAAAAAAATATCAAGCATATGCATTACATTACCATCTTATCCTATACCCAAACAATGACTTGTTGATGATTTCGGTTAATGACTTACGACCTTTGATTAGCAAATAATGACAATAACTACGTGCAAAAAAATATATAAATCAGAGAGAAATTTGTCTACAAAATTGCTAGCAATCATCAGATTACATTGAATGTCATTTAACCAAACTTTTTTTTATATACCACATGCGCTGGTGTTACATGTCATCAGAGTGTCATGTGTAGAGGCCAAGGCAACATCAAATGACGAGTCATATGTGACGAAAACATGTGGTCAAATTTAATGAAGTAAAATGGAACCGAGAATGGGATAATAGGTAGATATGGCTTTTAAAATGTAACTAAGACTTAAAAGGCTGTTTGTGGAGTTTTTGGGTGTTTTTGAATTTCCTGTTTGAGGCTGTTGGATTGGTTTATCTTTGTGTCCGAGTAGCAACATCTACAACAATGATCGTGTTTGTCTGACAGAAAGAGGATAATTCCGAATAACGGATCTCGAATGGGATTCGAACCCACATCCTACTGGTTCGGGTCAGATGCTCCTATCGCTGAGCAATCGGGGCTTATTCGACTACATGACAAAGTGCCATATATAAATTATACATTTTCTGTGTTTCCCTCCTTACTACTGCTCTGTCGATGATCCTTAGTTTGGTACCTTATTGATCAGACCTTCTGTCTCATCTCGCACTTAGTTAAGCTATTTACGATCCATCTCCAAACCAAATCTATCCACAAATAACGAAAACAAAAGTAAATAACGAAGAAAAGGTGCTAAGAGGATATAAATAGACATAATCAACATTTCCCTCATCTTGGATTCCACACAGATTCAATTTGGTAATGTATCTTCAAAGAATGATCTGAATTTCAAACAAAAAAAAAATTGTTGTGTGACGCACTTATGTACAAATTTTCTCAAAAATTACGCTAATTTTTCTCTCTTTCTCGGCTCTATATCCATGTACGGCACGAAGACAGATAAAAATCTATTATCTGTGTACATATGTACGTTAAGAAGAAGAAATAAATGGAAATAATAACAACCGCTGTGTGTAATGCGTGAACAAACCTTGAATTTCAATTTTCAATCAGCATAATTTGCAATACATAAGCTCCTTGTTGTTGTGTTATGTTGTGTTGCGGTATTTCGTTGATAAAGTGTCAATATTTTGATGACTTTTTACGTACGAATAATGATAACAAAAAGTCATATAGACTGAATATTCATAAATGTTCATATGTGGTTTCCATGCAGTAATTCTTCCATAATTCTTACGATTTTAATTTGCGGTAATAAGCATGATGAATGGAAACAAAGTAATTAATTTTTTTGGCCTTACTTTACCTCCTACCTACACAATGTGGTTGAAGATAAAAGATCTGCATAAATTTAGACTCAAATAAAACACAAAAAAGAAGAAAACTTGTAAAGATGTAGGAATTCGTTCCCGAAGGAAGCGCATTTTCTCCACTAAGAATCAAATCATTTGAAGACTTGATTTAGGAACACATTTCTGTCATAAAATATTGCAAATTATCAAAAAATATCAAAGTTGGGACTTGAATCCGTGAGAGGATATTGAAAAAGTCATCTAAGGAAATTCTTGAAAAAACTTAATATAATTAACATTCTACTGCATCAATCAATTAAGTTTATCAGCAGTCGCCTTCCTAAGCTCACACACATAATAAACAAAAAGCTGCATAAAAAAGCCCAAACTAGAAGAGGAGTTCGGCGACAAACAGACAGATGGATGGACAGACAGACAGACAGACGGATAAAGTGCGGACAATACCGTCTTTTCTTATTAGAAAAATGCGCTAAAAAGAACCAAAAAATGAAAGTGAAAGACTTCTTTAAAGGATTATCAAGTCTTTTTACACAATAAACTTTTACATACATCTACATCTACATATATGTTCATGCATGGCTTTCTAAAAAGGGGATTTTGGTTTCATCAAAAGGCAACATGAGAGAAGACACAACTCACACAACTTTTTTTTTTTGTTATATTATTCTTATTTAATGTGTGTTTGCTAAAGTACAACATTACACGCTGGTTTAGCTTATAGTCATTTATTCTCTCATTATTCTTTTCATGCATCTGTAATATTGTAATTATCATAAAATGTAACTTATTCGCACATTTTTGCTGCTTAAAAATGTGACATGGTGGTATGTTGACTTAAGAATTAAGTCACTGTGTATTTTAAGGTTGTTTTGTTGTTTATCTCGTAGGAGTGATAACAAGGCTAGGGATGGGAACTGTTTTGTGGTTTTTCAATTTGACATTTCAAGTATAATATGCTATGAAGTTAGATCTTATAAAATTTATCATCAAATACTGCTGAATAATTCGATTCACTGATTTGAAAATAAAGTTCTTGAAGACTACGATTTAATTTTCTAAGGAATTTTTCCATGCTTACTTGTGTATCTTTAATGGAAGAAAACTTCATTGTGGGTATATTGTATCCAGTTGGTTGTCATGTGTCAGAAGCTACGGTGAATGAGCTACTAAGATATTTTGTTGCTAATATTTCCTGTCAGTTAAGACAAGATTCTTGAAGAAATTCTTTCTTGTCGGACTGTATAAAGGAAAAGGTCAGTATATTAGACTCTACATCTTCATTTTCTATGATGAACTTTATTGTTTCTTAAAGATTTAAATTGATGAAAATAATAATGAAGATATTTTATGTGGATTAGGTTACTTTAAATTGAATTTCTGTGAATTTAGATTTTGGAAATGTTGCTGACTTAACCCGGAAGGCGTATAACATAGGAATGATGAACAATCTGATCTCAAATCGCCATAACTCTCGGGCAGAAATAGAATAATTTAGTTTCAATGCCACTTGATTGGCTCATGTTGAAATGTTGGGAAAAATTTGGCTGTTTTCGCCTTTAGACTGCCCCTAGGATCTAAGTATAACACTGCCTAGTCATTTCGGTGCCAATATTTCAATATATTTCGATTGCAGCAGACTCACTGGTACTTGGATTGTCATTTTTACGCAGTGTTTCTTCCTGGCAAATCTTCAAAGTTACAGGAAGTAGGCAACAGTTTTCATAGGAACTCTTAACTTTGAGCTTTCAAATGTCAGATATACAGAGCCTTTTATCGTCCAGAGCAGGAAGCTTCAGTAATATTTGTGAATTTTCAAGATTAGAACTGGCTACGATAAGTTGACCTTAAGACTAATTAGTGAAACTAACTAGACGAACTATCGACTAATCTGTTTTACTCGGTGTTTAAATTTTAAAGCTTAACCTAGTAAGACTTTTGATTCTAGGATTTAAATCTAGATCTGAGTAATCTGACATATTTAGATGAATCAATAAAGAAATTGTGAGTAGGAACAGAAACATTTCAATATCGAATTATAAATTTCCAAGAAATTTCACATTGATAATCGATAACAGAATTACAACTAGTAATGAAGCGGATCACGCTTCATGGAATATTCACACCATACACAGATCAGAAAACTGTTCAGAAAAGTTAGAATTAAAAAAACAACTTGAACAAAATAAAAGATTCATCAAATAAATGTGATAAATAATGATTACTTACATAGTAACTAAAATTATTCAAATGAAGTATGCATTCGAACCATTAATGTTCGAGCTTCGCTCGAACTATTTTTTTCCACACGGCAACATTTTTTGATATATATGCAGTTTGTACTGCCTGGGAAAATTTCCACGCCTTCACTCGCTTCGCTCCGTTCAGGGCGCAAAAATTTGTGAGCTTCGCTCAACCAAGTCCGAACTGCGTTCGAACTGTTAATGTTCGAGCTTCGCTAGATATATTTTTCCACACGGCAACATTTTTTGATATAAATGCAGTTTGTGCTGTTTGGGAAAATTTTCACGCCTTCACTCGCTTCGCTCCGTTCAGGGCGCAAAAATTTGTGAGCTTCGCTCAACCAAGTCCGAACTGCGTTCGAACTATTAATGTTCGAGCTTCGCTCGAACTATTTTTCTACTCACACTGTAGATTACAGTACTAATATAGATCACTATAGGAGCCGGGCTGAGCTTAGCTCGCCCGACTTGGGTAGATTACAGTACTAATATAGATCACTATAGGAGCCGGGCTGAGCTTCGCTCGCCCGACTTGGGTAGATTACAGTACTAATATAGATCACTATAGGAGCCGGGCTGAGCTTCGCTCGCCCGACTTGGGTAGATTACAGTACTAATATAGATCACTATAGGAGCCTGGCTGAGCTTCGCTCGCCCGACTTGGGTAGATTACAGTCCTTATATAGATCACTATAGGAGCCAGCGCAGATTCTATTTTATCACATGTTTTTGTTTTCTAAAAAATAGGCATTGATCGAAAGATATCTCTAATTAATACATTTAATATAGAGTTGCAAAACAGGCACCTGTGACAGACAAAAACCAATTTGTATAGAATTTCTTACAAATCCATACAAATTATCAAGGAATTGTATGGTTTTTGCCTGTCACAGGTGTCTGTTTTGCAATATTTATGATAACTTAATCTTATTTAATATTTATATTTATGGTAAAGTAAAAGGGTTCCAAAAAAAACAACTCAAAAAATTAAAAAATAAAAAAAAATAGTAGGACTTGAACACACGACATGATAAAGATAAAATATGCATTGCTACGATTGCATTACGCTAAATCGTTATAAATACTTATATTAATAATGTGGATAAAACACATTTATAAATGCTTAATTTTTACTTAATTAAAATCAAGATAAGAAAAAACTCTAATAGTGTGCGGCCGAGCGAAGCGAGGCCGCGATTTTTTTGACACGTGTTTTGGAATAATCGGCTATAATTTTGCAAAAAAATGACAGATTTTTGCATCTTGTGCCTCAGTGGAAGCATCTTATGGCTCCAAAAACAATACAGCTCTTGCCATAACCGATATCTATCAGATGCAAAAAACCCGAAGTCTTAATATTGAGTTTGAAACGAGTTATCGCACCGATTAACTTGCTAACTTGCTAACTTGCTAACTTAATGACAGAAAGCGTTTTTTTGCGATTTCTCGGCACTGGAAGCACCAAATGAGATGCGGTTTTCACTGTTGGATTGGTATTTCCAGGCACAGACTTTTGGCTAGCAACTATATGGGGCAATTCCCCTAGGGTAATCCAGCAAATCAAAAAAAGTGGTTTCAGTGATAGACCAAAAACAATATATTCACCCAAATTGAAAATTTGGTGTGAATATGATACATATATGTATGCTCAAAAATCTGTCATTTCCTATTATTTAGAATTTGCAATTCATACATCAAATATTTTTCAATTTATAAAATCAAGAATATCCTTCTCAGTAAATGCCCAAGTCTATTGCGATGACAAACATCATCAATATTACCAAAAAACCTTACATCTTTACTTAATTCTAGGAAAATCCAATTAAAACACAATTATTAAAGTTCAGTCGGTATTCATGATATTTGCCTACAGTTATTTCCTTACTTACATTACTCATAATGAACAATTTACGAGAAACTAGGTAAGTTGAAAAATAAATCGTAATTAATCATGACACGGTGAAATTTAATCAAATTTTCATTTATGAATAGCAAGCACAGCTCTTATTTTATTCCTCATCCCTTCTTTTGCTTTTTTCCGCTCCTTTACAAACTCAACTGAAAACATTCATGTTTATTATAATGACATAATAAATTTTAACACTCAAATATTCTCAATTTCGAATGAGTGTGAAATGGTTTTTACTGTAAATATTGTAATGATATTATGATGATGATGTAAATAAACTTTTCAAGTCACCTTGTCGTCTCTTTTTATTTTCGGTGGTTTTTGTCTTGTTTGAGCATTATTTATGTCAATTTATGGTAAACAGACATGATACAAGTGTACCTTCATTATAGTCGAAAAAAAAGTTTCTCTTTATTCATACCTCATTCAGGGTTGTTTTGTACTTGGTCATGATTGTTGTTGGCGTTGCTGAGCATTTGGATTGCGAAAGTTTTCTTCTTCTTCCTTTATAGCATTTTTTTAAAGATTTTCTACTGAGATTAGAAGTTGGAGTAATTTGAAACTTAGTAAATTTAGTGAACTTCTTAAATAGTTCTGAAGTTGATAGAAATATGTTGCATGTAGTTAATGGCAAGTTAATGACAAATTGAGATATTTATAACGCAATGGTTGGCAACCTATGTGGCGCAACTGATGTGACACACTGATGAGACCTTAAATTTATTTGAAAATGCCATGAACCACATGCTGTGTGTTTTTGATTGTGGGTTACCACTAAGGTGTGCCATGTCACAGAAAAGGTTGTCTCCTACTGTTCTAATGTATGCTTGTCGTGGATCTTGCCCGAACATCACAATATAGCACAGTTGCAAAACAAGCAGATGTCACAGGCAATAACAGTACATCTTCTTAATAATGTGTATGGTTTTTTCTACACAACCATACAAATTATCAAGAAATTGTACGGTTTTTTACCTGTGACAGGAGCTTGTTTTGTATTTCTGCAATATAGTCATTAGGACACCGTGGCGTTACCTAGTTGTCGTAAATGACATCAAAATTGCTGTTAAACAATAGCATTTAGCTATTTTTGGGGCTGAATGATAAACCTCATTCCCTCATATTTTGTCTGCAGGCTTGCTACTTTGGACGAATTATGAGGTACAGTTGCAAATTGCAGGATATGCAGACCGAATTTTAATTATTGTTTAAATCATTGACTCTTGATTTACGTGTTCACAGCTTCTAAATACAAGCTACTGTAGCCGCAACAGTTCTCCGAAATGTCACATTACAACATACTGGATGTCACATGTCATCAACCTTCAACCAACACATGAAAAGTGATGCATCAATTAGTCTGTACAAGATTAAACTCAAGTGACCACATTTATGTATGATATTTTTTAAATACCGGTTTGACTTTAAGTGCTTGAAAGAAACAAAAAAAGTTCAAAACATCCTGAAGAAAGTTGTAAATCGTAAGAAAAATACCCAATTATAATGTCTAGCCTGGAGAAGAAAAAAAAAGTAAATGTTTATGAGAGAAAATAGACAAAACTTTTTTTTTTGAATGAAATTCTACTTAAAATGTTTTGTTTACTCAACCTTTTGGATTGGCTTCCGGGTCCCAATATTTTTTGTTTTGTGGAATTTACGTACCACGCGTGTATCACAAACGTGTAACAGATATGCCCATCTCTGTTGTCATTGTTTGCATTCCAATTTACCAGTAATAATTATCATTTCTGTGTGTACAGTTAAGAGATATGATGGAGAATACCTTGGTGCTTCATCATTAATCCCAAACACATATGAAAAAATGTATTTTTCATCAAAAGGAAAGAGAAAAAAGTTTATTCTGTAATTTAATCATAAATTCCAGTCGTTTTTTTCTCTCATCATCAACATCACCGTGTGAGGCAGTAGCAGCTCAAATAGATTTTTTTTTGTATTTCGCCTTTTCATAAATTGAATTAAAAAAGTCTCGTACACCATCGTTAAATGAATGAAATATATTTTCACATGATTTTATACAAATTCATCCGTAGCTCTCGCACCAGAGAATGGATGTTTTATGATGTGCTGGGGAAAAAGTGTTCAAAATGAGGAAGAAGCATACACGACGATGACGATGACGGGAGTTGGGCGGAAAAAAAAGGTAAAAAAAAAGTGTAATGAAGATGTGAATATGGAAGAATGATTGTGATATGTTAAACTAACTCCCACATACAATTTTCTATATTTCCATTCTCCCTTAATGATGAAAGTTTTTTTTTTTTTTTGTTATTCATGGCTTTTTTTATTTCGAAAAAAACTTTCTTTTCTTTTTTTTTTTGTGTGTGCTCTGTGTTAATCATAAATTTCGGTACAATTGTTTCATTTGCCTTTTTTCCCGATCGTGTCCTTGTGTGCCGGAGAGGACGAAGAGAGAAGATACACAGTTTGTGAGAAAAAAGACCGAACATGAACCCCGAGCCTAACCTTGTCAAGAACTTTTTTCTCTCTCAATTTATTCTCTCTTGCTCTCTGAATTTTAAAAGCTCTCTCTCACGTGCTTTCGTGTCCTGATTACTCTCTCATCAACTCTCTCTCGGCTTTTTATTTTTTTTTCATCTCGTCTATCCAACAAAAAAATTAAATATATATTTATGTTTAAGGCGATGCAGAGCATGCTGATGAAAACTTCGGCTCCAAGTTTCTCTCCTGCCTTTCTATTTTTGCTCTTCTTTATGCTTTTTTTCCCTTTTATATTTTCTGTATCACAACAATAACACCAAAAAAAAAAAAAAAAAAAGAATTTTTCCGATACGAGAAAAAAGTTTTCCCAGGTCTCGGATATCAGTAAAGAAAATGCAGTTGACTTGAAAGGATTTCGTCTCGTGCGCGTAATTGAAAAATATAAAAAAAATATATAAAAGAAGTTACATTCTGCCTATCAAAATCAAATATAGGCAAAGTGAATATCTAACGAGATAAAAAGGAGAATAAAGTTCCTATTAAATTCAAATTGAGGGAAAATCTTCCTTCTTTATAGTGAAAAAATATATATTTTTTTGGAGCTTTTCATGTTGTGAATTTTTAATGTAAAAAAAAATCATTCTTATTTTTTCTCGTGCGTTTAACATTGAACAAAAAAACGGGAGGAATTTACAATTTTTTTTCTCTTAACCATCATCATTCGTGTGTTGTTGCCGCAGTGTTTCATATATAGATATATATGATAAAAATCGAGGTAGTGAAGAAAAAAACCTTTTTTTTTCAGTGTGAAAAATATCACGGTAAATTTGCAAGATATATGTATGTTATGGGTATAGAGAGAGTGAGCAAGAAGACAAATTGACGAAAGCCTTCAATTGGCAATCAGTCGGAATTAAAAATAGTTTTGCTTCCTTTTATTTCCGTTCGTGACAGAGTAAAAACAAATACTTTACAGGATGATCAACCTCTCCACAGCGCATTTTTGGCTTAACTTCGACAGCTTTAACAACTTTTCAAATTTCACTTCCACTCCGGATTCTTAAAAACTTTTCCAGATTATCATGAGCTCCATATTCTACGGTTGACCTAGTGCTTAATTTCGTAGAAAAAAAAAAACTCTTGTACATTTCCTGTTCTACGTGATTCATGCCTTACTTTTGCTAACACTTTCATTACTTCATGTCTCGCTCATTCGGAACAAAACAGTCAAGTTTACCGGCTTAAAGACATTTCATGTTCAAATGTCGTTTCTCACTTAACCTTCTCATTTTTCAAGTCATGAGTCATTTGACAATAAATGAAAATAGTAATCAAATTTAAACACATTTGGAAGTTGATGTCGTTATGTTTCTGTGTCTGAAAATTTAGAGAAAATTGACTTTTGGGGAATCTGTGCTGATGAATTATTTATTATATTGCTTTGATGGCAATACATCATTCATGTTTCCATTTCAAGAAATGAGAATTATTTTGTTTTAAATTCATATTTGGATGATTGGAATCAGGAAGAATTGGTTTGCTTCTTATTGGAAATTTAAAGTTATTAAATTTGATCTAGTTTTGAAAAGTTTAATAGTTTTGAGCATGGAACTTGAAATTTCTGGATTTTTTATCGAGTTCCACTCGTGATTCGTTACTAGGACATTAGTCTTACTCCAATTTTATTCAGATTGTGAACTGAACTCCAATATAAAATTGAGCAGAGCTCGAAATCAACTCGAATTTTGTATAAAAAAGTCAACTCAACTCGACTTGACTCCATACAACATCCGAGACAACTTAAAGCTCAGAAATAATCTGAGAATAAAGAAGAAAAGCTATTAAACACTTTAGAATAGTTGTTAAGAACAATTAGACTCATAGTTGTGGTATGAAACTTCGTGACTTGATATTTCCGAAGCTAATTAACTATTAGCTCATGATACTGCACTAAAACCAACAGATTATAATGAGATCTTTAATAAATTGTGTTCATATGCTAAGTCATAGTATGTAAAATCCTTGGAAATTTGAATTGAAACTTCCAAGACTACAAAGTTTAGTGTTCGAAGTCGATTTGGATTTTGTATTCAAAAATAAACTCGTGTTGACCAAAGTAAAGCTGTCCGACAGAGCCCAGATCTCTATACAGTCGTGTCTAATGTATACTCGAAAGAGCTTTGGTTGTTAGACTAGACTTCATGTAATTTGACCTATCCGACAGAGATCTGGTCGCTTTACCCGGTCACGACAAGTTTATACCTATCAGACAGAGTCTTGGTCGCAAAACTTGATTTCATATAATATTCGAGTCGACTTCGAGCTCAGTCAGAGTTGACATGATTTCATATGAAATTTGAATGGATTCAATGCTCTGAGCTCATCTACAAGCCTTATAATAAATCACATCAGTCAACCAATTAACAACATTCCAAACTGTCCACCAATCTCCCCAACTACATCCAAAAATGCGCTAAAAAGTAGAACGAGTAGCCAGTAAAGCAACGTAATATATATTGTAGTAATAAAGCCCCTTTTTTCTGTGAATATAAATAAACACGTTCGTAGTGCGAAAGTGAGAGGATGATATGAAAATGGAAGGTGAAAAAAAAAAAAGTTTTAAGTGAAAGATATAAATGCGTCAAAGAAGTAATAAAAATGAAAATAATAACTCGTGTGTGTGTTTGTGCTTGTGTATTGTCGTAAAAGGACAAAAAAAAAAACATTCGGAACAGAAAGGCTTGAAATGATTTTTCGTTTCTTCTTTGTTCTCATAAACGACACACAAAAAAAAAGAGGAATCGAGAGTTGTACACCGATTTGCGTCACACATTGAAATGTGAGTATGCTACTGCTGTTGTTATATTTTACTGTGTTTATCTCCATATTTCAAAAAAACGGCCAAGCAAGCAAAAAAGCACAACGGAATCATAAAATATATCATCATATTTCTTCATCATCATTTTATGTTTTAATTAGACTCAGAGACAGGCTTGCAGATGGCAGTATGGGTGAAATGATAATAAAAATAATGAAATATATGTGCCTAAAAAACTGACAAAAAGTAGTGACATTCACATGTAACACATTACGTCCTATTACACAACATAGTGATCATAAAAAATAGCTCCTAGATTTTGCTGCTTCCTCTCATGTCTCATCATTTTTTTTTCGATGGCTTATGTTGTGCAAAATATGCAATTTTATGTTCATTATGACTGATTGAATGAATGATGTGCATTGAATTGATGAGCTTGCAGCCAATAATCAGTTTCAGCCTTTTTCATATTATTATCTGTACGAAATTTTTATATATGTAAGACATTGGTTGAAGCTTTCATTTCGAGCATAATAATGAAAATAAATGCCGGAAGTAGACGGATTTTTTTATGGATCAGCAAAACTACTCCAACTATTAATAGCTGCTTTGCTCAAAAAAACTGAAAATCTGATGGATCTGCACAAGGTTTGCTGGGTAAAACTTTATTGAGGTTATTCATGGATCTAGATTAAAAATAAATTTTTATTCATTATAAGCATGAATCTATATAAGGAAGCCCAAGATGAAACCTTATATACATTCAATTATGAATATTAATTACTGGAATTGAGGCAAACTTTAAATTTTGATATTAATCTCTTCAATTTAAATTGATTTTATTTAGCTTTTTAAGGAACGTTCTAGAATTTTGAAGAATCAATTGCACTAGTTAACTGACATTTGTTACGATTGCTGATTACCTGATATGTAGTGTGCTAGAATCAGAGATTGATCCTTTAGTTGGACTCAATACTTAAGTTACATATTAGTTTTTATGTGATTTACTGAATACTCAATACTTGAGGATCAAGACCATACAATTTATTCATTCTCAATACTTAGAATTCTAGCTAGTTTATTGGCCTGAAAAATCAATTGTAATTCATTTATTTCATAGATTTCACAAGAATTGCTTGCAAGCTTGCAACAGTTTGGCAATTGTTATTTATAATCTACTGCGTCTTAGAATACAGATTGAGTAGCTTTCTCCATTTGCCGGTAGTTTTCTTCATTTGTGTCGCTGAGGATTGGTCGTCAAAAGTCAAGTACCAATCCTGAGTGACACAAGGTTTAATTTAGAGTCCACTCTTTGTAGCACAATGAAGCTCGGGGCAGGGCTCCCGTAAGACTCGAGCAGAACTCGAGGCAAGTCTCCAGTAAGGCTCGAGCAAGACTCGGAGCTTATTTTTAACGGAAAAAATTAAAGTTACTGCTTTTCAGGGACGCTAAGTTCTGAGTCTACTGAGAATCCGTTTGGACTCCATACTATGACTAGCTCGAAACCAGATATCGATGATGATTCAGATTTTGCATAGAATCGAGAAGATTCAAGTCGACTTTCATACAAAATCTGACTCGACTTCGAGTTCTACTCGAAACAATCTGTTGTAAATCCAATCACCAATTGTTATCTCATCATTAATTACATGCCTTTAATAATTAATTTTAAACTGCAGTTGATTCATCCTTAAGGCAATAGTTTTACATATCAAAATGTATTGATTCCACTCCCAAACACAGTCACCTTTGACCTCAATATAAAAATATATCAAAAAAATAATTTTTCTGTTATCTTTCAATTCATTACAATCAATATCAATCAAAAAATCTGGTTTAGACATAAAGGCATGTAGCATGTTGTGTAGCTTAAAATAGGTTAAATTTAATAGGCTTCAAACAAACTTTCATTCATCTCATTTCATCCGTCAATCAGATATCCAATACAGCATTCTCAATACAGCAGTATACCTTACAGCCATTCATTGACCGCTCAAAACAACAATGCGCCTTAATCATTCTGTAACTTATGTTTACATCCACACAATATTTATTCCATAATACATATGATGATGAAATTAAATTTTTTGCTCTTTCTTTCTCTCTCTCCTTCAACTTTGCGACTTTAATCAATTACGAGAGACACGCTTTGTCATATTATTCTTGTTTCTTTCCTTTCTGTTCCTCATAGCTTTCGGAATTTTTCCCAACAGTATAAAAGTCATCCCTGTGTGGTAATAAAATATAATAAATAAAAGAAAAACGAGTGAGTGAGTGAGATGGAGACAGAGAGAATGAATGAAGAAAAATCTCTGTATCATTTTTATGTGTAAAGGTGGTGCAAAAAAGATGTATTAAAGGAAGAAAAGAAATAAAAATCTACGTATGTAAGAGATGTAGATGGAAAAATAGGTGTATAGTCTAGATATAAATTAAGGGTGTGCTTCATGTTGTATATAGCCATATGAGGTTGTAAAGAACATATTTCCCGCACTTTAAACAGCTATAAAAAAAGCGAGAAACTATTGCTGACTGAAATACAGAGAATAATCTGTGATAAAAAATTACAATTGGAACTTTTTTTTGCTTCTCTACCGTTTTGGGGTCGTTCAGGTGTTACGAAACGGAAATTAATGAGGGTTTTTTGAGGTAGGATTCACATTTAGTGGAAGAAAATTCATTTTGGGAATGTTTTTTGGGTCCTCTTTGCCTATTAAGTAATAGTCAGTAGTACTAGCAAGTCAGGGAGTTTTTTGGACAAAATTCCAAAGAGTCGGACAAGAAGCGGACAAGTGACGGATAAAAGACGGACATAAGACGGATAAGAAACGGACAAGAGATGGACAAGAGTTATACAAGAGGCGGACAAATGACAGACAAGAGACGGACAAGAAACAGACAGGAGACAAGAAACAGATAAGATACGGACAAGAGGCGGACAAGAGGCGGACAAGAGACGGACAAGAGACGAACAAGAGACGAACAAGAGACGAACAAGAGACGAACAAGAGACGAACAAGAGACGAACAAGAGACGGACAATAGACGAACTAGAGACGGACAAGAGACGGACAAGAGACGGACAAGAGACTGACAAGAGAATGACAAGAGAAAGACTAGAGACGGACAAGAAGCGAACAAATGAAGAACGAGAGATGAGCAAGAGAAAGACAAGATTCCAAAGAAGCAATGCCACGCTCTTGCTACGTCACATCCAAACAACCCCCACTAACTATTCAGATTAAGCCATGAGAAGGTGGAAAAGACATGAAGAGCATGAAAAAAAAATCAATATAAATTAATAAATTACCCTTGGTAAATGTGCGTTTAATGGACATATTTCATCGGTAAAATGTAGAGGTTGTGCTTGAGACTGAAAGGAACATTTTTATTTTGTCCTCCTCATTTCTATAAATTTCAGTAATTAAAGCAGTAGGAGAGCTTATAATGGGACAATTACTGAGTGTCATAACCTAAAAAAATTTATAACACCAAAAAACTTTCTTTTCAGCTCATTGCGAGCATAAGAAAAATCCGAAGAAGAAACGACGTCAAATTCTATTTTGTTCTTCCTCTTTTGTCGTTCGTCGTCACTGATTTTCATTCTCTCTATTAGAAGAAAAGATATCTAGCATATTGAGCGAAGGCACTGGATGAATTTTAGGTCGCAAATCTTTTTTTCTTCTTTTAAGCTATCATCTCTCGTTTTTTTTTGTTGCCTCAATTGTGAACTGTATGTACTGTGCTGTAGCAAGGAAGAATAAGCAAGAAAATAATAATAACACGTTTTTTTCTCCGTATTGTGCTGTTTGTAGTGGTTGTAACACACGGTAAACTTACAAAATATTTTTAGAACGAGCGAGATTTACGGATATATTGTTGTGTGTGGAATGAACACTTGATGAAAGCTTTGATTGAGCTTATTAAGCTAGTAAAGTATGACAAATGATGGTGGATATTGCAATGATTATGTTTGAATTTATTAATACTGTGAGGATGTGTATTTATTATGTTTAATGGAACATCTTCTGTATTGAGTATTTGAATGATTGCTTTTCAAATGATTCTAACCTAAAATATTTAGAAATATAATAGTTAATTGAATTAAGTTGCTTAAATAATGTTTTAAGTCATGGTATCTTTAAGTTTATTGAGGATTAATTTGCAAGTTTCTATAGTGCAAAATGAAACTTTACATTTATGGGTTCAATTCCCAATAATTATTGAGTTTTCATCAATTTTTAAACTATTTTTCGAATTTGCAAATTTTTGATCAATTTTTGAACTTGTATTTTGAATTTTGAACTTCCTCCTACCTAAATTATGTTTTCAAATCTCAAATTAACGTTAAAACTTATATAAGCTACTTTGAGGATTTTTCTCATTGATACTATTTTGTTAAACCATTTTGTAATGCCTTATATAAATTTAATGAACAATATCACTAGCTGTATTGCCTTCCCGAGCGAGACAATGTGACGAACCGCATTTTTTATCATAAAAATGAATCGAAATCAGCCGTCACGGTCTGATTAGAATAGCTTCTTAATTTTAATACGGCGACGTAGCAGTGACCTAACTAACACTGTGTGCTGTTCAGGTTTAACATCAAAGTAACTAAAACAAAATCGATTCAAGTCAGCATTTCTACATCCAACAAATCAAAGTTTCTTTTCTCCAATTTTCAAAAAGTTCACAGACATCCTTTCAGACTCCGCAATACACTCAAAGTAAATTCATTCCATCTGATAGTCTCAAAATCCTATAAATCATATTCAAATTTCCATATTCTGTTCCTCAAGCTTTTCTCAAAAAAATCGCGCTAAATTGAAAATATTTTTTTTTATCGCATTACATAATGTACAGCATATATACACTATCAGGCTGTTACTTTATGCCCATTCAACCCAAAACATATTTTCGTATGAACTTCACTTCACCAAACCCTTCATTTTATTTGGATGTCGAAAAAGAAAGTAAGAAGAAGTCTCCCCTGCCGTTGTGTTTTGAAAATAAAGAGACACACATCTTCCATATTCATAAAGTATCTGTATGTACACAACAGTCTTTTCCTTCATGCTCATGAATCGTGCGTAATTTTTTTTTGTGAATATGTAGTATAAAATATGAGTTGAATGGATAAGTCACATCACATTTTATGTTTTAAGTGCCAAATTGTTGTTCACAATTCACATCAAACGCCAATATTTCATTCGACACCATTTACATACAAGCATTCATCATATACTGTATGCTAACCACCGTCATTCCTATCTATACCATCTATATGTGCGTGTTTTTATTTTTATTTTCTCTTACAAAAGTTTTTTCTTTTTTATTTCATTTTATTTTTCTCTCCTTTTGTTGAGCGGAGCAAGGGATGTTGACTTGATGTGGTTTTGAGTGCTTTGCTGTGATTTTTGATTGGGATATTGAAATGTTAATACGAATTGGCTGCAAATTTTCCTATATGCAAATTAGCTGTTTTCTTTCGATCGTCATAAATTATTCATGGCATTCAATTGGCAATTTACATGTTAACTTCCATTCAAACTGTCGCTTGAGTGCCTTGTGGATGCCATGTCACTTGGATGTCATGTCAACTGTCATACAAATTGACACTAGGATGTCATGTTTATTCCTATTAGAATTGACATTTGGATGCCATATGGACGCTATGATGCTTCCATTAAAAACCAAAATGGATAAAAATACGGTATAACTGGTTAATTCCGTTACGTTGCAGCAAATCGGTCAAAACCAGCCACCACGGTGTCGTCAAGGAGCATCCATAGTGTCTAGATTGTAATGTTCATGAACATGTTCTTTGTTTGTTCAAAATATGCCAGATTAAGAGACTCATGATGAATTTGGATGAGTATCCTGATAGAAGCATGATCAAATGTTGCCACCAAGACTCCGGGCCAATTGCCCAAATTCAGTTCAGTGCCGTAATAGCGTTCAGTATTCGACTTCATATAAAATACAAGTAGACTTCGAGCTCTTTAACCCACAATATTGAAGACGAATTTAATCCAAAATTTACTACAGAGTTGCAAAACAGACACCTGTGACAGACAAAAACCGTATGAATTCCTGATAATTTGTATGAACTTGCAAGAAAAATCATACAAATTATCAAGAATTTGTATGGTTTTTGTCCGTCACAAGTGGCTGTTTTGCAACTCTGATGTATTAATAACTTCATTCAACTTTGTTAATGCGCCTAAAGCTTCTAATTCCAAAAAAAAATTCCATTCTTATTTTCAAGTCCAACAGGGAGTAACAGAGACTTTATTTTATGATAATTCCTAAAAGCAACATGAAACTCATTCCTATCTATGTATCAGTCCATTCATGATCATGATAATTAAAACATGTAAAGACTCTTCATATGTGCAATAAAGTATAAGATACAGATAATCTTAATTAAAGTTGTTCCTATCTCGTAAAAAGTAGTAAATATCCTCAAACTTCCATTACACTTTTTAAAGTACATCTCCCTTGTATTTTGCTAGTTCCTCTACATACATCATTTCCCAATTGTACTGTATGTGTATGCGATTGCGAATGGCAAAGGAACGTGCTTCTATTTCATTCTCGATTTGAAGTCTTTCTTCCATCACATCACATCTTATCACAATCACAACTTTTTTTCTTGTGTCTTTCCTTTATCGCCACTCGAAATTCAGTGTACAATATAATAATACTTATACTTTCAGTCGTCCTTCATCAACATTTTTCTTTCCTTTCATGTTACATTGTATCTAATACACATACTTATCCATATATCCACCCAATTCCATCCTCACTCCACGTGGAAAAACAAATCAAATATGACTACATGAGATGGAACTGAATTGAATTGAATTGGAAATAAGAATAAGAATGAACAAATTTCATTTCTTTTCTCTCTTTCCTGCTTGTGCTATACAGAGTGTGGCTTTCTCAAAAACGACCGTTAATTTTTTGTCATTAATATTCAAATTTTTTTGACCGTTAATTTTTCTTAGTAACGGAAATTTGTATTTTAAAATAAGTTAAGTTCGAAATGTTCGAATTTTTCGACAATCGAAAAACTCGAATTTGAGAGTGCCACACTCTGGTGCTATATAATATATTTATTTCTTCGTCTTACTCTATCCTTTTTTTTTTACATTGTTCAGTTAACTTCTTATGACTTTATTTTCTATGAATAATAAAGAAAGTCGGAATTGGAATGGAGAACTTATGAGAGAAAATTTGTCGTCATTAAGGAAGCTATTGTAACTGAAAAAGGAGAATATAAATGTTTTAAAAGCATAATTGTTTGATAATTGCTGAACTCGCTTCTGTCGTTTTACTGCTAAATTCTTGAGTTTTTTTTTTTTTTTTGGATGGGACAGGTGGTTGAGATGATCATTAATTTGTCAGTCTGTTTGCCTGGGGGTGCTTATGGAAGGGTATGTTGAATGGATGGATTTGAAGGAGTTAATGATGTCTTGGGGATATGAATCAGTATTTGATGTTTTGAGGATATGAATTCTTAAAGAGGAATGGAAAGTTTTAATTAAAACAAAAATTGAAATGATGGGATATTTGAGAATTTGTTGTAGTTCCCTCATATTTGAAAACTTAATAAACTGATCCTTATAAATTAATATTGATTCTAATTCTTCCTAATTTGTCACTAATGATTAGTAGGTATTAGGTCGCTAGAATAACCTAACTAGAGTTTGTCTAGAGCGACTAGACACTAGAGTGTCATATACTATTACCAAGGTATATGTGGTGTCTCAAGAGAGTGGAATCTGGAGTATTGAGCTATTTATAGGCGAATTTACCAATACAAGAGTAAGGCCTAAGTAGCTGATTGGGTAGGCAACAGACCGGAATCTAATTGATATGCTAAATTCTGTTTTATTGTTTCAATGAGGACATGGGTTCGATTCTCGATAGAGACAGATCTCTCAATCTATTATAAATAATTCAGTTGATATGCTAAAGACTTGGTCATGCTCATGACATTATAGGATTATATCGACATCTTGTTGATTCCCAAATGCCATAGAGTTGTGAAAGTGTCTCTTATTCCTTTATGTATCGTTCAAAAAGAGATTGTGAGCTGCGTTTCCAGGAGATGTGATTTGAAAAAAGACACATGAACAATTTGACATGCTGGGTATCAAACCTATGTCTGCTGAGCTTCAACTGTCAATGCCACTAGTCAGGAAGAAACCTGGGATATACACGATTGCTTATGACACAATTGTGTCCCTAAGGAAACAATGTTTCAATCAAAAACTAAAAATGCGCTTCAATTCCTCATTTCCCCAACAAATTTTACATCATAAATTTCAAAAAGTATGTCTGAAGATATTTTTTTTTTGTCACAATGAGCAGTTCTCGTCAAGCACAAAATTTTCATTCTAATTTCATGTTCTCTCGACAAACACAATACCCAACTTGTAGACAGGTTAAAACAATTCAAAACAGTTATTTTCTCCCTTTTTTTCATTACAATTATTTTTTTTCTTCTATGCATTGCGATAGATGAGATACAATAATGAATGAGCACAAAATAAAAGAAGTGGAATAGAGAGACAAAAAAGAAAAAGTATTCATTGAGAGAATAAATAAAAGCTTTTATTTAAAATACAATAATAAAATGTCATCCATTCTTGAATGCGCTAACGAAGATTGTTAAAGGAACAAAAGAAGAACATAAAAAATATTTTTGAAGGGAAAAAAATTCCTTTTTTTTGTATTCAAAAGTTTGCAGTCATTACAAGGAACGAGAGTGAGTCTGCAGACGGATACATTCGTACACTTTATCATTATGTTTGAATGTTAATGTAATATTCATGCATGTTGAAGTCCATCTCTTCAGTTTTTCTCGAGGACATATCATATGTCATTGTTACTTTAAATAAATTGGCTACTACAACTACTGTATGTGATACATACAAGTCAACAATGACAAACTGAATAATTGTTTAACTTTCATCTACGATATCGTACATGTGACAAGTTTTTGGACATTAAAATAGCTTTTTTTTAGTGCTGTAGAAGTAAAAAACATTAAATTAAAATTGGCTATGCAACAAAAGTTAGACTTTTGCTAATATTTAGTTTTTATATTTGTGAGTTAAGCTTGAAATGATGGAAAATTTACAATGTGGCTTTTGTAATGTTGCTAACATATTTTTCAACATCAAAATTGTGAAATTTTTCAGTTAAAAACTATTTTTTGGTGAATTTGAGGTTTGTCAACTGGTCGGTGCCATTTTCAACATTAATTCTATCATTTAAAGCTGTTAAAGTTGATCAAGCTGTTGAAATTAAACGAGAAAAACTTCTCGAAGTGAGAGTAAAAAAAGTGCATTCAGTGACAAATAAGAGCATTCAGTAACTAAAAAATAGCCTGCTTAAAGCATTTATCCATAACATTTCCATAAATGATTCTCAAATTCCCCAAGCTTTGGCAATAAATACCGATAAGAGCATATCAGTACTTAAAAAATTTGTCTGCAGAATTTCCAAAGCCAATTCTGATGATAATTTTTCATTTCCATTTACAAATTTTGCCGTACATCATAATCTTATTGACCAATGCATGCTATATATATATTTTAAGGTGCTTGGGGATTTAGCTTGTTCTGTCCACTCACTTTATGTTTCAATATCTCTTCTATTGCACATTCTCTTCCATCCTCTTCACACGTATCTTACTTATTGCAACTGCAAAAGGATGAAAAAAAAAAAATAAAAATAAAAAAAAAAAATCCCCTTCATATTGATTTATATCCGGTCTGTCTGATGCAATGCTCAACTAAATTTAGATTGCTCAATTCACCTACAAACAAAATCGTTCAACATGCCAAGTGATTTTATGCTCTATTCTCATTCCTACAAACTGGCTACAATCATACATATTATATACTTTTGCAGTGACTTCCATCATGACCAGAGAAACTTGAAAATTGAATTTTCAAAATGTCAATTCGAGTGTCGCTACACATATTTTATATATTTTCACTGTACTTGAAGCTGCAACTTGCAACAGCACAATTATCACTTGCTCAGTGTCATTGAAACTCTTGTTTATGTCACTTTAAATGGGTGTGAACAAATTTTTTATTGATCAACATATTCAATCACATAAATTAATAAACTATTTACCATCAAAAAGCTTTTCAATCGGCTTACCATAAAATTAATTAACATCGAAAAATATAATTTGCCTTTTTTTAGAATTATGCGTATTATGATAGTAAAAAATTTGAGTGAATCCCTCAGAATTACCAATTTCAATTATGGTTAATTGAATGCAACAATCTCCAATAATTATTTGGGGAATTTTTCAGTCAGTTGAAAAATTATTAATATAATTCACTGCGATGACATTTCAATAAATTGAAAAGCCAGCATGACGCTTATATTTTTGTTGTTAAAGCCAATTTCTGCAGAGGATATAAGAGCACTTTTGGTACTGATATTGTAATATCTTTTGGCAGGTGAAGTGGATGGCTTGTTGATTGGATTCGAAAAAATATTTTAATGGGTTTGCAATGCAAAACATGATAAAAGTGTAAAGGCTTTATGGATTACATGGGCTCATCGGTGCTACCTCGATTTGTCACTTTTTTGCTGCTGATTTTCAATGAGAATTCAATGATTTAAATGAATTAAATTGCAGGAAACTTTGAGAATTTAAAGAGTTCAAAAATCAAAAGTTCAGAGTTTTAAGGTTCAAAATTCAAATTTGAAAAGTTCGTTTTAAAATTGAACTTGAAACTTTTGTTTTGAAAATTTCAAAATTTTAAAGTTTGTTATTATGATATTTATCAAAGTTCAAAAAACTCGTTTAAAATGAAATTGAACTTTTGTTTTGAACCATAGAGTTCAACATTTCAAAATCAAAAATTCCGTTACTAACATATTTATCAAATTTGAGGCCTAAAGTTCAAAATCTTCAAATATAAATTCTAAAGTTCAAGATTTCAAATCCCAAAAGTCCGTTAACTGTCACTCACACCAAATTAATCCCAAATAAAGTCAATAATTAATTAGCCAGTGACTAAATGAAATCGCCATTCCATCATCAACCTCAAAATTAATCTTCTTACTTGTCCTCACACACATTCACAATACTGACCAAATTTCATAGACTTGATAAATAATTTTTTGTTTTCTATATGGAGCTTAATTTTTATGAATGCATACCCACCTACCTATATATATATATATATAGCAGAAAAAAAAAAGTATCACAGTTATGTAATTTATGTGCGGAATGTTATCTATTTTCATACGTTTTAGCGGTCGAGATGGGGAATGACAATAAAATAATCGCAGCAAAAGGAACATAAATTATGTGACAGAGTGAGAGTGAGAGAGAGAGATAGTACGATACAGATGGAAAAGCCGTGAGGCTTATACACAATAAAATGGCAATAAGTAATAAAATAGCAAATATCGTTTCGGAACGTTGATTTAAAAAATTATTAATACTGTCTGTGACTCGTTGCTTTTATCCATACATTGTTTAATGAAAAGGACGAGAGCAAAATTAAATTAATTTGTGAAAATTCATTTCATTTCAGTTTTTTTATTATATTTATTTATATTCTCACTTGTATTAAATCCTACCAGAAAATCTTCTTCATAAAACAACATTAAACTAGTATAGACTTGGCCACTCGTGACCGACGGTAGCGCATTTTACCTATCTAGCCTAAAACACACATACAGACGGACAGATAGACAGGCGGACAGATAGAGACAGACGGACAGATAGACAGACGGACAGATAGACAGACGGACAGATAGACAGACGGACAGATAGACAGACGGACAGATAGACAGACGGACAGATAGACAGACGGACAGACAGATAGACAGATGGACAGACGGACAGATAGACAGACGGACAGATAGACAGACGGACAGATAGACAGACGGACAGATAGACAGACGGACAGATAGACAGACGGACAGATAGACAGACGGACAGACGAACAGATGAAAAGAATGGAAAATTGCGCTAAAAATATATCCTGTGATATTCATTATTTTAGTCGGGAAAGAAATAAAAAATACTGAACAAACATAAATTTTATTTCAAGCAATTTATGCTGTTTCCGTTCCTTCACAGATTATTATTATTTCGCTTTTCAAATTAAAGGCAAATTTATATTGTTGTCGATGATAAAAAAAGCTTCTTCTTCTTCATCTAATACACAAGTTTCCTCCTTTTTGTTATTAACATCGTGTTTGGAATGAAGAGGGCCAAATGTCTGATATGGATATGACTGTCAGTCTTTTGATTGACTGAAAATCACGATTTGAGTTGAACTTTTTTTTTCAGAATTTTTTACTCAATTCCAAGAATTTGTTGCTTTTGTGCCCATGAGATGGAAGATAATGAAGATCAATTACTCTCGCTTTGTTGAGTGACTGAGTGTGATTGAAAATTATTGCTATAGACATTTCAAGCACATGTTTAATACATTTTTATGACGAAAGTAATGCTTGATGCTTAATACGATTGCTTTTTGTAATCTTAATCTGGGGCAAAGCTTGAAGGTATGAATGAATTTTGGTTATGAGTAGATTATTACAAAGCAGAAGCTTTACTGGATTATTTTTATAAAGGTACTCAGATTAAGTTTACTGTCTGTAACAATTCATTCAACATTTCTGAGTAGTCGTATAGATTGAGTGTGAATGGACTTAAAGAAGAAGTTGGAAATATGTCTGTCGTGGCTAGGCTTAATTACAACTTAGGGATGTGTATAAGGTGCATACTATATGGCAAGCTGTTGAGTCAAAGTCGTGTGAGTCGAAGTGGCTCGGTGGCGGAATGGTTTAGTGCTTTGGTATCTAATTATCGCAATATCTACGACCCAGCGGTCATGGGTTCAAAACTCGGCATGAGACAATTTTCAACTGTCATTTTTCGAATCAAATGTAGTCTAAACGCGGCTCACAGTCTTAATGTGTGTCCTACAGACAGGAATGCCTTCATAGAAGTGATTCTGATTCCACACTAACTTCATATTCTACTGAATGTAGCTGTCTATCAGCTGACTTCATTAGCAACTTTCCTTGGACTTTCTAAAATTATTCCTCTTGCATCTCAGTCAATCTCATGACTCATTCCAACCACATCCAGATACTTCCGCTGCTACAAAAATGATTTATATTCCTCAAGTTTACTCTCTTCAGACTCATTCCAGACTTAATGCAAAGTACGTTACGAAAAAAAATCTAATAATGCACATGGGAAGTGTTTTTGTATCAAGATGTGCTTTATATTCCACATTATATCCTTGACTTCAATACACACCCCTCATCCTGTACACCTGAATAATTCTGTTTTTAGAAATTACTCATGAGAATAGTATCAGAGTCAACCGTGAATAATGGAATGAATCTCAGTCTTTGAGAGTTTTTTTATTAAAACAAATATGCTTTTTTTTCAGTTCCACAGCGAGTTCGAATCTTACATCTGATTAATTCCTGATGTACAACTCTCAAGGGGACACAGCCTTGATGCTCAGAACTAATACAATGAAAAATGCGTTCTAGAACATTTTTGTTGCTTAATTTTCTTATGCTGCTCACTGAGTGACGTCTGAAGATACTGTCGAATTGAATTTTCATCTCCTCCTTTTATTTTTGCGAGGCATTAGAAATCGATTTATTATTTACATTTCATTTTTCATCATTCCTTTACTTTTTTTTTGTCGAATAAATATGAATGACGACTTATCAAAAATCTTTCATTTTTATCCTCTTGACAGTGCGAGTTACGAAAATAAAAAAATGAAGGAAAGAAGGGAAAGAATAAGCAGAAAATTCATTTCCGTTGATAATGAAATTTTCATGATTATCTTTTATTTCATTCTCGTACTTATAGGATGATGAAGAATGAGCTTCTTTCTGTAGCTATATTTATAATATCGGGCCGGTTTGCATAAATGCAGTATGAGGATGTCAAATATTTTTCCAGACTTAACGTTTGCACTGTATGATGAAATATTTAATATACCTGCACGTGGATGGAAAGTTTGTACCTGGATGCTTTAATGTGAACAAAACCGACATAAATTTTCTGTCGAGTATGATAAATATGCACATTCAAACAGATATATATGTTGGGTTATTGTCGTGAAATCTATAATAAAAAAAGAGACATTTACAATAAAAGATTTCCTCCCATTTTCCCCACCGCATGAACAGATTAAGGTTGGAATAAATTCTGATTCTGTTGAGTTAAGAGTCAAGGATAAATCAAAAATTTGCTGTCTAGAAATTTGTTTGGAATCAACAAAAAATGGCGAATTTTTTTCCATATTTAGAAATATTTTTGACATAATTTGCTATTGTAGCTGTATTTTCTCATAGAAGTTAGCTTTTTGAGTGCTTTGTCATGGCAAAAGTCAGTCTAGATGATTCCAAAATGTAAATAACACTAAATAACAATCAAATTTCATAATTTTATAATTCCATGTGGTAAAAAAATTAAAAATGGCGAATTCTGATTAATTTTTCTCACCTCAAAAAGCATTTCTGTAATATTTAATCAGAATTTCCATTCACAGCTCATGTTGTGTGATTCTATGCCATAGCAACAACCATAAAGTGTGATTTTAAAGAGAATAATAATCATAAATTACCAGATTTCATTTGAAATTTTGTGTTTCACTTGTGATGTTGAGGTGTCTTACGAAAGTGGAATCTAAAGTGTTGAGTTTGTATGTAGGCGATTCTGAAAGAGTGAGAGAAATTTGTTCAAAACGAGGGTTATTGTGGTCGAGCGATTACACAGAAGATCAGATACCAGTAATATGCTTTAAGGGCTTTTATGAAGCGACGGCAGATTCAGGTTTGACATTATGAAACTCTTTTTAAGATCAAAAATCTCTGACACGTTGCTTAAACTTTGTTAACGCAGTTCTCGAGGGTTCGATTCTTACTAGGGAGATAAAATTAGACGATGGTTCGATTCTTACTAAGGAATTAGACAACAGTAGGATTCTGTCATGAACCATAAGCTTGCATCTTCTGCATTTTAGATGCGCAGGCTTGTAGTTTTTGAATGTAGCTAATGTAATTCAGTCAAGGCTACACGACTGCATTTTCAGACGAAGCCTAGTCAACAGTAATCCGAGATGATGATACAATTAGTTCAAGACAATACAATAATTAGATTCATGTATTTTTACCTACTTGGGCAAGCTTAAGAGACCAGTTAAATGTGTTTAAATCATAATATGATCCTTCAAAGAGTCTTTTTCAGTAGTTTAGTCCACCCAGCCCCCAAAAGCACCTTAATCACAGACATAGACCAGTGATGGGCAACCTATAAGCCGCTGCACAATGCCAAGAACCGTATACAATGTGAGGTTTCGATCGAGACTTACTACCAAGGTCTGCCGCCAAAAAGTAAAAGGTTGCTCACTACTGAGTCAGTAGAACTGACATTAGACTATTACCAACACATTACCAAAAGCTCAACAGCTGACATTCTGCCTCTTTAACAATATTTAAACTCGAATTTTTCAACTTTAAAAGTCATAAATACATTTCCAAGTCATTTTTAATCAAAAATTTTCCTCGTTCTTGTCATCTTTCCCCTTGACTGAACCCTGAAAAATTATTTTAAAGCCTCTCAAACCCCAAAAAAGTTCTTCTTTATGACTATAAAGATGTCACATAATATTTGATAAAGCCAAAAAATAATTTTTTTTCCAAACTTGGGAGTGAAAATAAATTTTGTGTCTCCCCCATCTCCTGATATACACAAGCACACACACACACACATAAAATTGATTTTCAATCGAAAAACATATTTTTATTTATTCGGTCGCCTGCCTTTATATGTCGTTTGATGGGAAAAAATCGAAGCGAAGCGTTTATTAAATCCATTTTTTTTTGTTGTTTTCATTTCATTGCCATTTTGAGCCACACACACAAAAAATTGTATTGGATGGTGTATTTGCTGTTTAGATGAAGAGAGAATATTTATTTATTCAACCATATATGACTGTTCTTTTTTTTTCATTATTTCATATTATCTTTCATTTCTTCTCTTATTTTGAGGCTTGTTGTTTAAATGCACACATATGTGGCAAATATGTACTATGAATTTTATTTAACTGAAACTACAGACTGAATTGAATTTTTTTTTGTTCTCTCTCTTGAATAATTTGAAAATATGTGCAGTCTTTTTTTTTTTACATGTAAATTGAGAATACAGAAAAAATGGCTAGTGTGTATTTTGCGGATAAAAATCTGTTTCAATCGTGTAAAAATTGAAATTATTCAAAATCTCACTCCGTTTTTATTTTTATTTGTTTGTAAAATCTATTAAATCTGCATTTTCATGGACTCAAATAATTTTTGAGGTTTCATGACGGGGGGTTGTTTATTTGTTACGTAACACTCGCGCACACTTATACCGTGAAAGGAGATCGAGGTCAAATCGAGGTGGCTAGTTCAATTATTCACAACGCTCCATTATAGTGTGGACTTATTGCGGGAGGGGGAAGTCCAGAGGGTCATTCACTTATAGTGTCGAGCTCCCTTATTGTGCTCACATACTAATTGAGGGTGGGAGCATCAAACACGTTTGATTTTGCTTTCTTTGAACAAGTTGATTTCGAAAATAGTCGGTGAGAGGGAAGAATTCAAGGTGAGTTTAGGTGATCAAAATTTCTACCTTTTTGGGAAAACTGTTAAAATTTGATGGAATTTTTAGTGTATTAGTCCAAAACCCCTCTAAATTTTGGCAATTCATAAAAATCTGGCTATGCCCCTAGTGAGTCGTTAATCCTCTTTAGTCTGATTGTGAGGTTGTCACCCTTAAGACCAGATGGTTTCAATAGTCTTTTGGAATATCCTCAAATGTGCTTATCTCGACACAAAGCGCGGACGTCAGTTGTGTTGTTCGTTCAACTTAGTGGTTTCAGGGGGTTATATTCCCCTGGGGTAAATGCATAGCCAGTAGGAGGGACATAGCTATGAGTAGGGGCATAGCCAGGTATATAAGGACATTGGAGCATGGGTATACCCTAACAAAATTTTCAGGCTATGCCCTAGATTCAGGGGATACCACGAGAAAGAATATACTTGACATTTGGTTAGCGTCTGGAGTCAGACATTGGCTTCCCGAATTCAGTTTGATTTAGCAACGAAAGAGGCTTTGGTGGGGTGGGGTAGATCAAAAAGTCGAATTTTCACGTTACGTAACAACCAAACAAACCCCCATCCAAAATGTACAAAAATTAATTTTAAAATTTTCAAATCTCATAAATTCCAAAATAAATTAAATTTTATATTAAACTATATTGAAGAGCTTCACCAGCTCAGTAGTTCGACCATTGAACCATGGAAATTTTTTTGAACTGAATAAATAACTTTGGTTGATGAATTTTCGATGGTTTATGTACGGAACGAGAATTGATTGAAACTTGGTCATTTTTTGGACTGAAGTTTATTTAAAAATTATTAAAGTTTTTTAGTGCACAGAAATTTTGTTGATTAAGGTTGGTTGATGCATAACTTGGAGACACAGCTTCGATCGAAAAGATTGAATTTTATCTCCTTTTTTTATAATAGACTCTATAAGTCAATCGACTCGTTCTAGATACTTTTGAGATTTTATTTTAAGAGCAAGATCATATTGAGCATTTCTATTGGCTATCCATAGCTGGATGATTAATAATTCTCCTGGGTTCTCTTATCCTTTTTAGATTCTGACTTCGATGTACATTTTTCTTCATTCTTATAGATTACACGTAATATGAAAAAATTATCAAAGAGCCAATCGATTTGTTAAAATTGGTAAGACATAAGTTACTAAGAAATGAGGAAATATGTGTGGAGATTATAAGTCGTTATTTAATGAATTTTTTAAAAATTTGAAAATTTAGGTATATCCTTCAAAAAGCCATATTAGGCTTGTGATTTAGAACCTTACCTAACGCTTTAAAATATTTAAGCTATTCAGATAATTGAGATCCAGAATTGTGTCGGATCCTATTTTGCATTAAATTTGAAAATAGTCGCTTGTGCAAATTGGTCTACCAAGGTTTGCTATGACACAAAGAAGTTGAGACATTACTGCACTAAATCATTCAGTCATCGAGTCAATTCGATTCATACTGCTAACACTTAATTTATTGAAGCTTGACATTATTTCCTGAATGCCTTGAAAGTGTAAATTGAACGACAAAATAAACTCTTCAGTACAAAGATTTCTTTACATTTAATTACACCATTTACAAATTAAATACCCAGTAACTCAAATAATTGATGACTAGTATTGATTACTTTTGTAATTTCTAAAATATTTAAATACTGGTTATTTTTCTAAAATTTCAAGAATCTTCATCCATTATTTAACAAAAAGAGGACAATCCATAATTTGAAGACAAACTTTAATCAGTTCTAGTCATAATTCTGTCAATATACTAAACATATCACCTAAATTCTCAATTTTAAAAATCACTAAACACTTAAATTACCTTCACATTTCCATCCATCCTATCAAACAACTTGCTATAAATTTAAATTCAGGACACTTGATCAAACATAACACATTTCAATCATTATCGTATTGGAAGTGCTTGTTTGATTGTCATAATTATTCTAAATCATACATTGAACGATAATTTGACTCAAATTTTTCAATGAAGCACTCGTTCATCAATTTATTCAATCCAGGATTCACACAGTGTGGCTGTCTCAAAAAAGACCGTTAATTTTTTTCAAAAGAAAATTTTTGGAGTTAAATTTCAATTTTTTTTTGACCGTTAGTTTTCTATTTATGTGTAACGTAAATTTTATTTTTCACACTCTGAAATCAAATTCTATATTTAAAAAAAATATTTAAACAATTTTGCTATAAAAACTATAAAAAAAGTCTCCGTTTCCATTCAGATTGATGAGCAAATAAGTTAATGAAAAGTCAACATTATTACCTTTTTTATAATTACAAAACGGATTTATATTTTTTTATATAGAATGTAGAATGGAATGGAATCATTCAGAATAGGCTAAATGACGAACAAACAAAGACGATAAAAAATAGAAATGAGAAATTTTTTTTTCTCTTCATTTTTTTTTGTTATTCTACGCTGTGAAAATAATAAAATTGATGACCAAGTTGATGCTGTTGTTCGGAATAGAATATCAGAAAGAGGGAAAAAAAAAGCTTAAAGCTCTTTCATAAAAATTATTATATTTTTTGCTTCGTATTTTTTTGGTGTTGAGAAACTGGAGATGTTAATTGATGACTGACTGAGCTAGTTGATGAATTATTAGAAGTGTTTTTTGAGTTGATGTGGATTTTTTTTAATTAAGGAAAGATTTTAATAAGCAATTTTAAATGTGAAAATTTGATATTTTAGAATTTTAACGGTTTTTTTGGATTTGAAAAATTTTCGGAAACATTTAAGTATGATGTGCATCATAAGATTTTAAATTTCATAAATTTTGGAAACCTTGAATTTAAGAGATTTTTTAAATAGCAATTCAATATAATTGAAAAATTCTTTAAAATTTTAATTTGGAAGATTTGTCTAAAATTTAAATTTAAAAACTTATTTAAAATTCCAATTTCAAAAACTTGAATTTGAGAATTCTTTAAATTCCGATTTCAAAAATTCTTTAAAGTTTCAATTTTAAAAGTTTTTTGAAAATTTCTATTTTGAAAAATTCTTTAAAATTTCTATTTTGAAAAATTCTTTAAAATTTGAATTTCAAAAATTCTCTAAAATTTGAATTTTAAAAATTCTTCAAATTTTAAGATTCCTTTAAAACTCTTCAAATTCCACCAAAAAATGCGCACACTTCATCCAATACATCTCCAATTTCCCTTCCGTCATTGTCATTTTTTGGCAGACGAAAAAGCTTTTTTTTTTGTTTATCATTCACGACAGCACCAGAAAAAAACCTTTAAAACAAAAAAAATATGCGGATGATATTGTAATGGAAGATGGCGACATTTGATGAATAGCATAATCTTAATTAATGTAGATAAATATTCATTCTTGCTCGTCCAAATTTTTGGCATTACTTTGTGTCTCTGCTTCCTCTGATGGGAGATGAACCTAAGCAAATTTTTTCGGTAAAACATCCTTGTTTATGCAACAAAAAAATTGTTTATATTTAGAGACTGACAGGAGTGTGATGGAGATGAAGGAAGAAGAAATTCAAATGTTTGTTCTTACTTTCTCTTGAGAGTTGAGCAAAAAAAAAATATTGAAAAATGATATCGTAAAAGATATTTTATGTAGATTAAAGCTTAAATAATTCAGTACATAGTTTACTTGACGAAGGCAAAAAAGGTAAAAAAAATGAAATTTTTGACACTTGAAATTTTTTAAACTTTTCCTATTTCAAAAAATTCTCAATTTTCTAATTTCTTAATGAGATGTTAAGGCAGTGGTGGGCAACCTGTGTGTTGTGGCACTCCTTGTTGATGAACTTCGAACAAAACCATACACGGTGCATGGTTCATAGCATACCAACAGCACATAAGTGTGCCGCGGCACAACTTCGTGGTAATCCTCGATTAAAACCATACACGGTGTAAGGTTCTGACATATTAACATCATATTAGTGCATCGCGGAACACATCCGTGCAATGCGTCAACCGAAGCCTTACACCATTTACGGTTCATGACGGTTCCAAACATTTCTGACGATACACTTGTGTGTCCCAGCACAGAGGTTGTTCACAACCTGAGTTCTGCGTACAATTCTTGATAATTTGTATGGTTTTGTCAGAAACTATCAAGAATTTGTATGGTTTTGTAGGAAATTATCAAGAATTTGTATAGTTCTGTAGGAAATTATCAAGAATTTGTATGTTTTTGTAACAAATTATCAAGGATTTGTACGGTTTTTGCCTGTCCCAGGTATCTGTTTTGCAACTCTGCTCAAAACTGTCTTAAACTATCTTGAAAATTAATTTATTTTATTACTATACATCATGTAAATATTATGATGATGCAAACTTAGCATAAAAAAGTTTATTATTAATTAACTTCATGTTATTTTTAAGGTATAATATTAAAAATATACATGCGGAAATCATTCATGTGATAAAATAAAGTTTCTTCATATGTGCTGAAATTGTTAATTCGTTGGAATTATGAAATCGGATTTAATAAAGGATGCTTCCTCCTATTCCATGCACAGTCGTATATCTATGTATGAGGAATGAAGATTTTCATAAGACTTAAGAGACTAATGTATAACATTTACTAAATGACACTCTCTATTTTTATATTACAGACAGTAAGATACTCGTTGTTGGTCGTTGTTTTGTGGGTGGTTAATGTGCATTTCCCGGGAAAATTTTGAAATATAGCTCAAGTTTGTTATGGCTTCTGTGTTTTATGGTTTCCGAAACGTTTAGAAGCTGTTTCGTATTTAGATAAATTTTCTTACAGCGCTGACTGTACAGGTCAATTGTGATCCATGAACTCAGTCAGATGTCGACTGAAACTGGCTCTAGTGCTGACTACCGCTTGTTAATTTCCAATTCCAAATGCGGTGGATACCACTCAATTCAAGTCACATAGTGGGATGGAGTCATAAAGGGATGCTCTGGCTAATACAGGGAACTTGGGCCTTAAATACAATGAGAACCAGATTCGGCAGGCTTCTATGAAGGCTCTGAAGAGAACCTCAGAAGCAGCTGAACTAGAACTTACTATGACGACCAAGACTAAACGGAAACGGTCTAATTCAGAGTTGCAAAACAGGTGCCTGTGACAGGCGAAAACCTTACAAATTCTTGTTTATCCTACAAAACCATACGAATTATCAAGAATTTGTATGGTTTTTGCCTGTCACAGTCACCTATTTTGCAACTCTGGTCTAATCACCTGCATTATAAGGAAATAAATTTCAAAAAAATTTAACGGTTTTTAAAAATTCAAAATTTTTCCTTTGCAAATTCCAAAATGGCGCAACTTATTCTCACATTTTCCAGCATTTCCTCATTAATTAAAGTTAAGCAATTAATTAATGATGAAAAACCACCCACAAAATACATCTTTGATGTGGCACGAATGAAATGGCAAAAGTTAGATGAAGCTGAAAAATTGTAATTAACGAGATATTTCAAAATTAATCATCCAGTCATCCAATCAACCAAAATTGAGTTACAAAAGCTCATCATCTAAAAATGAAAAAGGCACATCGAAATTTATATGTCATGTGTTTTGTTTTGTGGCTTGTTAAGGGAATACATTAGTCATTAAAAATGTCATGAAGTTGAGATGACTATTTACGAGATAAAATCCTTGTTGTTTAGTTATGCACAGACTTACATAATATCCATCGTTACAGCACAAATATATAACAATGGCCAAAAAAATCCCAAATCGAGCGAATAAACTGCTTGTATCCAGCCGACATTAAGTGTAAGAATTATATTCTATTGAGCCATATGATAAATATTATACAAGTGCGTTTTCCGAGCCCGCAGTAACATATTATACATCCACGCCGCATATTTCAAATAAGGCCATGGAAAGAAAAGTTACATGGAGTATAGGCGCTATATGTAGCATAAAATATTCTGGAGTTGGAGAAAAAGAAGAAATATGTATTACTGTGCATATACATAGCTTGTTCCTATATCTCTACTACACAGGGGTGTAGTCAGGACCCCCTTTGAGATGATTGAAAACCGTTTAATTTGTAACGTATTTTTAAATTTTAAATTTTTTTTTCGCGTTTTTTAAAAAAATTTCAAAAAAAACCGTTGTAATTGCTTAGTAAAATTTTCTGAATACGCTCCTGGCTTGTTCCTATATCTCGCTACATATACATCCTTAAAAAAGAAAAATTCCATTCTTTATAAGTCATATGGGGATTTAATATTGAACAATTTAAGATAATCTTCGTAGCACTTTCCATGCTCATCCTCAAGAAGAACAAAAAAAACCCTATCCCTGATCTCATTCGTTCAATATATGATATACATTCAATATTTGATACATAGACATATGTGTATGTATATAAATTTTCATATAATGTATTACTCTCGGCTCTAGACCATTATTTTGTTTCTTTTTCATTCTTTTCCCACCTCACAAGGACTCTTTTTTTTACGATTTTTCTTTTCTATGAAAACGACTAGAAAGATAAGTCTATGGCAGGGATTGTCGAACTTTTTAGTCGACTGGATACTTTTTTTGAGATGAGCTTGAGATTGACTAGGATTTTGGATGGAAAAGTAGACTTGAACTAATTCTGTATGAAACTAGTGTGGCCTTTGAGGTCTGTTCTTGAATATTAATGAATTAGGGATTGAATATTAATAAATCTGTGAATCTACAATTGCAACTGAAGAAATTTGAAATCTAACGTATTCACAAAATTCAAATTGATATGTAAAATTCTACACATGAGTTAATTACATTTCACATTGACACATTAAGTGTGCTTCGTGCAATGTTCTAAAGGAACCCCGAGTAGCTCAGTGATAGGAGCTTGCAACCCTAACCCTTAGGCCATGGGTTCGAATCCTACTCTGGCAATGTTGTTTGGAAGTGAACTCATTTTCTCTAGAACCTTATAACCAGTAAGGGTCCGATCAGTCCTTAATTCTCCACTTTATCATTTAAATCCTTTTACCAAGCTTCATCTATAACTAGAACCTCACTCCAAAATAGTCAAGCACACCATTCTCTAAAAAAATATATAAAATAAATGGAGACAAGGAAAAAAGGATTTGAAAAATATTTTCTACACAATATCTTCCTTATGTGCTGTATATGCGAGAGTTACTTCAAGAAGAAATTACTATTAAGGAACTTTATCCTCATCTCCCCTACCTCACACCCCTAGACAGCTCTCGCACATTTCATACACAAAAAAATAGAAGAAAAATCTTCAACTTTATTGATATTTTTTTCGGAAGTTGTGAATCTTTGTTGTTGGTCCATGGCCTGTCGAAACACAACTTTTCATTTGAGTTGTTACACTTGAATTGAGGGCTGGCTTCAATCTTTATTGTTTTGATGAAAAGCATTGCTCGGTGAAAGGCTAAAAAATGAGCAAAAAATGAACGGAAAGAGTTTTTTCATTCAGCACAAACAATAGAACGTGGAAAGGGGCATGAAAGTGAACAGCACAAGAAGATATTTCGAGGTATTGAACAATGAAATATTGTTCACAGTGGGGAATTTGTTACATCCAAATAGCCTCCGCATTTAGGCACGGTGTGATGCTCATGAAATTTTTTTTTTCCGATTTATCAGTCGGCCTTCGATGTTGGCACTTTATTGCTCCTTTACAGATAAGAGATTCACTCTATTCTGTTCCTTACGTGAGGCTTTTATGCTGTGCATCTCGAATTTGAACTTTATCTTCAACAAAAAAATCTAAACCTTATAATCTTCTTAACGGTAGATTGCTGTTTACCAACCTTTTATGTATTGAACACCCTTCCTTTTTTTGTAGTCGAACAGGAGAATTTGTTTAAAAAAAATGTACTTGAAATACCTTACCACATAAATTCTTATTTGCTCTTTCTATCCTCATACGATATGCGATTGTCGAAGCAGGCATTGAATGAGTAGGGTAAAAATATAAATAAGCAAGTGAAAAATCTATATTTCTTACGAAAAAAATCTCGTGAAAGTTTCTTAACATTAAGCTCTTGACAGTGCAGTTTTCTGTGAAAACAAATGTGGGTTATTGCCTGAATGACTGAGCAAAGCGATATTTTTTCATCATAATTTGTGAAGCAAATGATCTAGGAAATCTAAATGGCTTGAGATGAATGGTAAATGTGATGCAATTGTGGTGGTGTGATGGAAGCTACGTCATGTCTAAAGCTGTGGTGAGTAACCTGTGTGTCATGGCACACCTTTGTCATGTGGACGGTAAATGAGATGGTGGTAAATAGGAGGCAGTGGTGAGCAATCTTTGTGCTACGTCACACCAATGTGAGATTGATATTTAATGCGATGCAACTGTGGCATTTCCAAGAATTATTGAGTGTGCCGCAAGACACCGGTTGTCCACCACTGCTCCAGAGCAACCAGTGTACCGCGCCACACTCAATAATTTTTGGAAAAGCCATGAACCGTAAGCCTTGTATTGATTGTGTCGTGAAGCACAGGTTGCTCTAGAATAGTGATGGACAACTGGTGTCTCGCAACACGTTCAATAATTCTTGGAAAAAGCCATGAATCATACGCCGTGTATTGATTTTGCCGTGACACATATGTTGCTCAAGACTAGTGTTGTGTCAACTGTTGTGTCGCGGCACACTAGTGTTTCCCGGGCAAATTTCAAAAATGCCATGAACCATATAGTATGTGCAATTTCTGTCCAGGCTTACCACCAAGGTGTGCCACGACACACAGGTTGCTCTCCACTGTCTCATAGATTTCTGGGTCATAGCTCTTTGGACATTTGTTGTGTACAAAAAAAAAATGAAATTAGCAACAACATTGAATTCTGAGTTAATGAAAATAAGAGCAATTAAAATTAAATTAAAGGAAATTTGCCTAGAAGCAATTTGGGTGAAAATTTAAATCAGAACGATAAAAGTAAACAAAGGTTCATTATAATTTTCAGTCCTGAGGGAAACTAAAGAGAGAAATTTGTTTATTCAATTTGTGTTTATTCCTATAATAATGTGAACAGAAATAATGTCAGGAATAGAAAACAAATTGCAAAGTGCATGAAAATCTTATTTCATAAAGAGATTCAAAAAGTATAATTTTAAATATTGTGTTGTGGCTGCTTCTAGCTCTAACAGGAAATTACTTTAAAATTAGGTCAAAATGTGCAAAGCTTCGCGAATTTTCTATTTAAAAATTATTCTCTTGGGTGGAATTTAGATGAATTTATGAAGAAGTTTACGGTAAATATTTGATTAGGAATTGATGACATAGCGATGAAGATGCAACATTGCTTGAAATTATGGAATTTTCAAGTTTGATTCAAAATTAAGGTTCGAATCTCATGATTCATGAATTATAACATTTGATGATTTGTCTGCTTTATTGATTCGTATTGTCAGTCTCTGATCCAGTTTAAATGAGTAAGAGCAACTCTGAATTGTATCAACTTTATAGAAAGGGTGATTTCCTAAGATGGGTCAACGTAAACAGGCTTCGATGACCTGGACATGTTATTAGAAGACCTGGAGTTCCATTGAATAAGGTCTTCAAATCAAACATTGTGGTTTGTAAAAGGGTAATTGGAAGACCAAAGAATTCTTGGAAGGAAGTTGTCGATAAAGACAGTATTGCATTTACTTACTTCGCTGACCATACAGGTCAATTGTAATCCATGGCCTCCCTTAGATGTCGCCTATAACTGGTTCTATCGCCCACTTTCGCCTGCCAATTTCCAATACCAAATGCAATGCCAAATGCAATGCTGTCTCTATCGACAGCTTCCTTTCAGGACAATATTGCATTTGGATTTAAGAATAAACTCTCCTCTTCCCAAGTGCATGTTTAACCGTCAATCCCCTCTACCAAAATGCTGGTTTAGGGTTCTATCCTCCTCTCCCTAGATGTAGGTTTGAGGTTCAACCCTTCATCAGTCTGAATACACCCCTGATTGTTCTATAAACTGTAAAAACAACCTCTAATCATCTCATTCATTATTACGTCACCTTAGTCAGCATTCTTATAGTTTCCTTGACTTCGTGAGAATCACCCAAATATCACATCCAACAACTTGAAAAAAGTCAAGAACACAATTGAAAAACACACATATCTTAATATACTTTTATTTTTCTCATAAAGTCATGAACAAGTTCATTCCCTCTTCAAACTTTCACTCTCAGAACAAAAAAAACGACAATAAAATAATGGAAGTAGAAATTTTTTCTTTCTTCTTTTGATCTATCTTTATGAATTTCTTCAATATAATTTCAATGCTTTGACATTTTATCCATTCTACATAGATGATGAAATGATATCAATAAATAATTTTTTTTTCCATTCTCGACATATAGCTTTCAATTTTGAATATCTTTATGATTGAACCATCGGGTCAGGGAAACATTTTATTTGTATGAACAGAGTTGGGACTTTGGTGATTTGGGTTTGGGGTTGGCGGGTATTAGGGATTGGAAGATGTTATCTAAAGGTGCATGGACCCAGTTTTCGACTGAGTGTGACTGTACATACGCATATCTAGGAGATGAGGTGAGGGGTGGTTGGTTGACTTTGAGTTCTGTTTGACTGTCCAAAATTGGTGACCTTTAACCCTTACTTACTTACTTCGCTGGCTGTACAGATCAAGTGTGATCCATGGCCTCCCTCAGTAAGCGCCTGAAGCTGGCTCTATCGCTGTCTGCCGCTTGCCAATTGACCTATGACCCATGCCTGTCAAAATCCCATGATGCTAGAAAGCACTGGCCTTACTAGCATTTCATTGTCTCTAAAACCGGTCTGGTATTGCTACCTGTAAGTTGACTCTGCTGAGCACTTGTACTTCATTACCTTTAACCAGTCTGCAATACCTATACCTGAACTCCGGATAGCATTGACACTGGCACCAGTCAAATTACCTTTAACCAGTCAGCAATAAATGAATGTTACCTCTGGATAGCTATGACGTCTCTGATACCAATCATATTGTCTTTTACCAGTCAGCAATACCTACATGTTATCTCTAGATAGCCCTGACATCACTGATACCAGCCACACTGCCTTTAACCAGTCAGCAATATCTAAACATTAACTCCGGTAGGCACTGACGTCTCTGATAAGAAACGCATTGTCTTTAACCAGTCAGTAATACCTACACATCTACTCCGGTAAGCACTGACGTCACTAATACTTCATTTGCCTCTAACCAGTCAACAATACCGGCAAATTAACTCTGCCTTCACCCAACATCCGATAAAACATTTCCGTCTCAAAACATTCTCATCTCGCAGAGAATCAGCAAGGAGAAGAAAAAAATGCCAGTCAATAGACTAGCATGATGTTTGCTTCTCATCAAAATATATATAAAAAAAAAATCAATAAAGTCAAACAAGATGAGAAAGTCCTTTTTGATGTCATATATAAATATGCTCTCATTCCAATTTCAATCTCATTTGCGATGAAATCTGATTATTTCATCATTTTTTCTCATTAATTAACGAAATTGCCAATTACATGTTTCATGTACGGTTTTGCTCTCTCTTTTTTTATTTTTGTTCATTGTGGCAATGCTTAATTTATTGATCAATAGAAGTTAAGTTAATTAATATCATATTTTTTTTTGTGTGATACTTAATAGCTATTTTGTGGGAATCTCTCGCTTTTCATCAGTCACTTGACAATAAATCAATAAATATGATTTATTTAAGCCTCATCTTGTCTTCCTTAACAAAAATCTCTTTAATTCTTTTACTTGTTTTTGTTTCATGAGCACCAGTGAGATTTTTCTAGGGCATTTTTGAAAGGTTGTTTGAGCTTAATACTCGTTGTTTGACTCGCTGGCTGAATAAGACTCGAAAAGACTGGATAAGACACGAGAATGCTGAATGAGACGCGAGTAGGTTGGATAAGGCGCGATAGGGCTGAATGAGGCTCGAAATCTCGACAACTTGACATCCTAGAAAGCACTGATTTGAAAGATTAGCTCTGTCCTATTGAATTACTGACTTACCGCTTGGTTTTGTAGCCTAATACAATCTCTAAACACGTTAATTAATGATTTTTCATTTAATACTTAACCTGAATTTACGTTATAAGCCACTACCCGTTACTAAGCCACTGGCTTAGTAAAGAAATTTGACTCAGGAAAAATTCTGTATCCGTTAATAAGCCACTATCAAAAAGTCATTAATTAAACTAGATAAAATAATTTTTCCGATTTTAAATGACATATTCGATTAAAAACAAACTGTAAGGACTAGAAGAAATTAATAATTTTTTAAGATTTCCATGAAAATTTTCGTTTTTTCTTCATTTGTTTACATTTTCTACTAAGCCATTACTCGTTAATAAGCCTTTTTTTGCGATTTTGAAAACTTTTTTCGTCCGATAAGCCACTGGCTTATAACGTAAATTCAGGGTAAACAAAAAAACATTTTTAAAGCGTTGCTTTCAAATTGCTCAAATTTTTGGAGCAAACAGTTTGAAAATTTGAATTTTAACAAACCGTTATCTTGTAAACCTTATAAATTTATTGGGAAATGTTTGAAAGTTTACTGGATCTTCTTTTTTATGATGAGAAAGTGACTTAAATCTTACTGGATCATACTTTTTATGTTGAGGAAGCTACTAAGATCCTATTGGATCTAACTTTTTATGCTGAAGCAGTGACTTAGATCCTACTGGATCTTATTAATTATTTTAGGAAAGTTATATAAATCCTACTGGATCTTAAAATGTAGGCAAATAAGTGACTGGATCTTGTTTTGTAGATCGGATCCTCTTCAAGACTAGCTACTCATCGCTAGACAAAAATGCGCTCAATTCCCTCAACAACACGACAACTTTCAACAACTTTTTATTCTAAAGAATAGGAATAAATTATAGGAATGAAGTGGAAAAAATACATCCAATGAATGATGGTCATGGGAAAGAGAGATGAGGAAAATAGCGAAAAAAAATGCAATTAATCACGTAAGAATTTGTCTATGTATTTATACACGGATGGTACTGAGTTTACCCAAGACAAAAAAACAGAAAAATATTCATTTCCATTCTTTGTTATCCACAAAAACTGTTTGTGTTGCTTGTTCGTTAACTTATGGCACAGAAAAGAATACAATTATACCTTTTGCCACTGTCGTCGAGACATTTTTTCATCTGGAAATATGGTGCTTATGAAATATTGTGATCTGATTATTAAATAGTTTTTTTTTCTGTTCCTTTTGTTTCTTTTGGATTCTTATCTACACGTGCTACAGTCCGAATTTTGGCTGCTGGTTCTGATACGCTTTGGCTTTTCCTGGAAAATAAAAGTGTTTTCGTTGATTAAATTGTTCTGTATTCAACTTAGACTTCCATAAACAGCTTTTCAATAAGCTTCTTGCAAGAATGTTTTGTCATGTATCTGAGAATGTTTTTTGGTAGAAGATGCTATCTGCTGATCCTAGCAGTCTATATATAGTCTACGTATATAGGAATATGATGGAATTATGTGTGGTCTTCTTGATTCTGTGACAATTTTTCGGATCATTTTCAATTCAAGCCAATTATTCAGTTTTGAGGAGTTTCAATAGTCTTACAGATAAATTGTGATCAATTACGTTCTTTAGAAGTCGATTAAGGCTGGCTTATTACCCAATCTTGCATAAAAACGCTCATTACCTATTCTTAATGCATTTCCATCTCAGTCAATAGCTCCCATTTCATCAAATTCCATTCTAAAATTACCCATCTTCAACATCCAAAAGCCAAATGCAATTCCAAAAATAAAATCGAAAAAATCACCAAAGTGATGCCGAAGGCGTAAACGGAATGGTAAGAAGATTAAAGACATTTTCACACAGTCTCTTCTGAATATTATCAATCAAAACACGCTACAAATCTTCATCATAAGGAGGAACACCCTTCAAGAAAATAAATCCCACGCAAAGAAGGTTTATGCTCATTTCCTTTAAGGGTAAGTAAGTTCACAAGTGGAGCAATTATTCACCTTACTGAGCTTGCACGAGTGTAGAGAGTATGAAAGATTTACATAAAGCTCTACAAAGCCTTCCTTAAAAAATGCGCTCAAAATATCCTCAATGATGAATGAGATTTTAACAGCATTTCCAGTTATTTTTTTGTGCTGTTTGTTTTGTTTCATAACAAAAAATATTTTTTGTTGTTGCCATTATGTATTAAATAATATTTCTTGCTTCTTCTACATTCTCTTCTGATTATTATCAAAAAAATTGTTTCTTTTTTTACCATTACACGATTTTCTTTTTCTTTCTTTCCTTTTTTTCGCAATAATCATAATAAAAGGTAGAAATCGGAAACGTTCATGACGTGAATTAAGCCTTAATCTCTCTCCAACTCTTTCACTCGTATTTTATTTTATATAAAAAAAGAGCAAAAATAATAAATAATTAAAAATTACTCAGTTCTGTCGACTTTTGCGCATTTTTGGTTCTAGTGATGTTAAATTCATTAATTAACGGTTTTTGAATATTCAAATTTTTTAACGATTTTGATAAATTTGAAATTTGTTTGTAAAAAGTAGGGTTGGGTAAAAGAACCGCATACCTGCATTTCCTGCAATTTAGAGGCGCAGGTCTGCAAGCTTTTTTTGGTCTTGTATCGTTCGGTGACAAAGTGTTTAACTAACGCCTTTCTATCCAAAACATGCGCTAAAAATATGAAAATTATCATTTGTTTCTCTAATTACAAAAAATTACAGTGTTGAGGGAAATGAAAGTTCTTTGTCATGGCAAATAATATTCTGTCCTCAATGTTTTGTTACTTTGTTTCAGCTTGTCCTTCTCATCTGAACCCTATCTCATTAATATATACATATATCTACATAAAACTACTCATTATGTATATAAATATATGTATGTCTAAAAGTGAGCCTTAGCTTCTACGTTCGGACAGAAAAGCGAAAAAGCATGTTTGCAAAAAAGCAACTTTGACATATTAAAATATACTCTTGAGAGAAAGAGCCGTTCGGTATGGAATGGAACATGAAATGAAATGGAGGAGAATAATATAAATTTTTTGTTGTTGTTGTTGTTCTGTTGGATATACACGCATATATGATACTCCTCTAAGTGTATAATAATGATAATTGTTTAATTCGATTTAGCTTTACCAACCTCAATACATATCTCTCTGTTGCTATATCTGGGTAATGACATGCCTAATTTTAAAGGGAATAATGTAAAAGTTTTTTTGTGTGTGGGTTGGGTTGGGTGGACTTTTGAGGAGCATTTTGAGATTTACTTGTGTCAGGGTATTAGGAATATAATTTGTGAGTGGGATGACTATTGCTGGTTGTTGCTGATGAGTCATTTTGACTTATTTTGGGATTATTTAAGCTTAAGTGGACTAGAGGTGCTGTGGATTTAGAAGTTTATTAATGGGTATATCCAAAAATGTCATAGAATTGTTTGACTGGATCATTCAAAGTGATCCCTAGTTCAGTGATTCTCAAAGATTGCATCGCAACACACTAAAGCTATGTTGTCCAAACTGTGTGCCGCGCCACATTTTTATGTCGTAAAACAAGGTCGTGTGCAACCTATGTGCCTCTAATAGGTTACGCATCACTGCATTCAGCAATCTGATATCCGCAAAGGATAGAAGATTGCACACTACTGTATTAGTGTATCGTCAAATCCTTGAGAAATGTTGTGTAAGATGTGGCGACACATGAAATTTACATTAAACATGTGGTTCGTTGTGTTGCGCTACAAAAAGTTTAAGAAACACTACTCTTGTTGGATTTAGAATGTTTTTGACTCGCAGAAAGTGACAGGAAGTCCAATGGATGAATTCCCGGGTAAAAAACTTGACATAATGACTACTCATTAACATGACCTTCAGTCGAGTAGCGACATTTTGTCTGGAACATTCCGTAAACTTTAGGTTTGGTTAAACACTAGACATCATAACAAGTTGTCCACTCAAGATTTTAGGGATTTGAACCGACAACCTTTAATTTACCATGTAACTTTGAGTCAATTACCTTACCGATTATGCCACATAGGCACTTAACTGCTAATACTACTTTCCAATGATTTTCACATTAAAGCTTGCATTAAAGCCCCAGTATCCTCATTTATTAAGCTCAACCACAATTTCCAACCAAATCCCCTAAAATATCAAACATATAGCCACCCAGTTTCCAGTTAGCCAATATTTAAAGAGTTTGGATAAAATTCCCATCCCAAATCCACTCTTTAGCATTAAAATTACATTTAAAATTTGGGTGCTTAACTTAATGCTTTACATTTTCATCATAGACAATTGTCCTTGACGATGAAGAACATAAAAAAACCATAGAGATTTTGGTTGTAATCCTCAAAATGGTCCACATTCTCACATCTCTCTCGTTACTTACTGTGTGTGTACGATGAGTAATTGCCCAATTGAATTAAAATTTATGTAAAGAAAAATAAAGGCAACATATGAAGAACAAGGAGTCTGAACATATTCTTTTTTGTTGTGTCTATTTATAGGAATGTTGTGCCTGAAATCTAGGATATAAATTAATATAATTGAATAAATTTTCTTCATGCTTTTTTGTGGATGGTAAATGACTGACTTTTTGGTTTTTGTTTGTTTATTCATATTTGAAATGTTTCGATGTACTGAACTTGTTTGTTCTTTAAAATATGAAAATCAAGGAACCAAGGAAATGAATAATGTTAATTAAAAATATAAGATTCTAATTGAAGTAAAGGCAAATATTGAAAATCTGCGTAGGAATCAACTGGTCCTTCACATCTAATTTCAGTAATTTAAGTGCGTCATAGTCCAACTCTAGATCTTCCATTTTTTCCAACTCTGGACAGTTGCTTCCATTTTTTCCAACTCTGGACAGTTGCATGACTTACGGTACACTAATACAATGTTCCTAGCCACAACTTGTGTGTCGCAAATACACAAACTTAGTTGGTGTGACTAGAAACAACGAAAAAGTCCCTGAATCCGACTAGACTTTCCCTGGGATCGAACTTGAGTCGTTAGAATCGGCAGTCCGACACTCTTAACCACTGGGCCATTGCTGCTTTTCACTGCCTTATTAAAGCTTCGATAAACCTAAATTTGTCAGTGATATGATCCCAAGTCAGCGTGACACTCGCCTTGTGCTGGATTTGCCACCTTTATCCATACCGTGTGCCTTACTGCATTTTATTTTGCTGTCTCCAAACAGTTGAAATTTTGGTCATTGCCCTTTTCATATTCAACTTATTTCAAATTTACAATATTAGTCACAAAAAATGTAATTTTTCAACAATCCACATATACTAGTCTTAAATGTCTACAATTTATAGTTCCAAAAAAACTGTAAAAATTCTAAATTCAAACATCAATTGCGAGCATTCCCAAAAAAGAATTCATATATGAATCGCAATAACAAAGGCCTTTTACTCTCCGGATCACAGATTGAAAATGTTTGATTTTCAGTTAATCAATATTGCATCAGTCAATATCGAGTAAAGTCTTCAAGTGCTTGACCAATTTGATAGTTCTGGACATTCGATTGAAAGAAAATTTGTCAATCAAAAGAATTGGCATGTAGATTGAATTGGGATGGATGTAAATGAGATTTGAACAAAGGCAAGTTGAAGAATTTGATTTGTTGACTTTTTAGAATTCAGGTTCTTTGTTGCTTAACGTATCTATTGAGCTTCATAAAAAGTCAAGTCTAATGTTTTCTATACTTCCATATCCTTTTCTAATACTTCCCATCAGATTTTGTATGTAAAAGATGACTCAAGTGCTATGTGGAGTTCCTATACAAAATTCGAGTCGACTTCAACCTCTAATTAATTTCAATTGCAAAATAAGTCAAAAAACCCAATTTTTTTTGAAATTTTTCCACTTCTTGTATCCAAATTTGTTCAATTACTCAAATGAAGCTATTCCAAGAAATGATTATCATCAGCACAAATGCGAACGTAATGATTTCTTTAATTATCCGAAATTCAGTACCTAATAAATGTCACGTGCCATAAACATAAAATGTCCTTTTTTAAAGGTACTCGAAAAGCTTCAATTCTGCTTTAAATAATAAAAGTACTTAATTCAAAATATAAGTGACCGTTAAAATAACGAAAGGGCCTAATTCAAAATATAAATGACCGTTACAATTTCCTTAGTATATCACATAAATTAGTGAATAATAAATGACATTCTTGACTTAATTAGTTCATTAAAAATTAATAATCTGTGAAAAGTATCAGCTTTAATTTAGCTAAAGACTTGTTTGTTTATGATATCTAGTCACAACATAAAATAGCATTTAATTGCATGCAATGACAATATTCAGTGCAAAGACTTTAAATTGCACTTTAAACTACCTATCTATATTCCTAGTCATAGCATATATAATTTTTTTTCTATGTTAAATTCCCTTTAATGTCATCAGTTATTCGATTCACGTTATTGTGAGTTGAGCATGATAAGATATTCATTCGAGTCTATAGTTGTTGAATTTTAATTTTTAATGTAACTTATAGTAGCAGTAAAGGCACAAGCTCCTGAGTTGAAAATTGTATTCAACTCCTCGTAGAGTAAAAATTAATGCTGTTTTTTTTTCTCACTGATGCTTTAGCTTTATAGCATGAAAAAAAAGTCAGCTATAATTTTTATGTACACATTCACTGTTTCATGCTCAAAAATGCGATGAATATATCCATCGGGGATGATGCTATAACCGAACCATCCATTTACCATTTTACGTCAGTCAGTATATAATGTAAGTAGATCGTACATCAGTCAGTCAGTGCTCATCCTTCTGTTTATTGTTTTTTTCGGGAAAGGAAGTTTACTTGGAATTTGAATTTTGTCTCGTGGTCTGTTTTGGAACAGAATTTTTGAAAAATTTGCATTTTTAAATTTGATGCTGTCTGTCCCGAAGGAGAATTATAACATTTTAGGAGAATTTTAATGATTTGTTGTCTTGAATTGACTAATATTAATTATGCAGCAATAATTATCATAATATTCAATAACAATCAACTTGATATTAAGCAACGGTTCATGAAGTTTTATTAGATTTATCTATTCAAAATTTAAATTCAGTTCTTTTTATCATGTTGAACTCAATTAACATCATTTTGGTTCAAATTTGTTTTATGTGAATTCTAATTGTGAATCTAGGGTGAGCTTGGTGGCGGAAATGTTTAGTTTTTCTGAATCAAATTGTTGGCATTGTTGATTCTGCATTCATGGGTTCGAGACTCGGCAGGAGAAATCTTTCAATTGTTCTTTTCCAAATCATATGGAGTGGAAAGCCGCGTTTCACAGTTTCTATTTGCCCAACAGGACGTCAATACAGTCCTGTATGTCGTGAACATTGTACGAATCCTTGTCACATCGACAGCACTCACAGTCTTTGGTAGGAATCGAACACATGCATCCTCAGAAAAGTGATCCAGAAATTAAGTCTGTTGCCCAACCATTCGATCACAGAGTCCTTTCATCTCGCACTGATAGATTCGGCTTTATATGACCCAATACCCTATATTCCACTATGCTCAGATACAACACAATGCCAGATGGACTTTGGCTGATTTACTTAGGTAATTATCACCAAGTCGGCTAATCATTCCGAAATCCGGCATAAGACAGATGTTATCCTAATACCAAATCGTGTACCTAGTTAAAGTCACGATGATCTGGAACCGGATCACAGAAATTTTGGCTAAATTCAAAATTCTTTGAATAGACTCACAAATGTGGTTGGCACTAACAGACTTCTATGAGTAAACTAATTAGACTGAGCATGTTCTTTGAATATTAGGATTAACTTCCTACATCAAACCTTAAATCTCAGCAACATTAGTTCCACCAGCAATAATTTCTCAAAAATTTTCGAAATCATGACAGTTAAATTAAAGGCAGCCTAAACAATGTTCTGCTGTCAACCCAAAATAAATTCCAATAAGAATCCATTGAGACTTCCTATAGCTCTTGTATGTCTTCCTTTCTTTTTACAACCTCTCCCCTCTATCATCTTTACCCCAAGAAATATAATCACTTGGTATCTTTTTCACTTCCAATTTTCAAGGACATGTCAACAGACATCTCGCTATCAATCATTAGCATAAACATGAAGTTGTTTGTGTTGAATATTCATGAAAATTCTTATTGGATTTCTACGAAAAATCTACGAAATCATAAAATATCCCATCTTCAACCACATCAGTCATGACAAAATAAATGCGCCATCATAACTCATGTGAAAAAAAATTCTCTTCTTTGCCATTTTACTTTTCCACCGTTACCCAGAAATGAATATTCGATATGTTATGTATGTATATGTCTAATGTAATATTTTAAGCTCTGAAAAACATACATAAACGGTGGGGATTTTTTTTTTGTTGTTTATGTAAACATCATGATGAAGATGACTGGCAGCATATAGAGGATATTTTTTTTAGAACATTGTTATTTGCTTCATTTTTCCAGCTATTAATTAAGTACAATGCCTGTTTCAGTGGTGGGCAACATTTGGGTCATGGTACACCTCGGGTGGTAGTCGTCAACCAAATCCGCACACGGCATGCAATTCATGGCAGTTACAAATATTTGGGCGGAACTTTAGTGTTCCGCACCACACAGGTTGCCCACCACTGCCACATTTTTAACGATGACGGATGAAAATGTTCGAGAAATTTCCACTCCTAGTCAGTCGACAGACTTTAAAAATCAATTATCATTATTAATTTATTTTAACGGACTTGCGATTCAATTGATGCATGGGCTTTATGATAAAAAAATGATATCCGCACCGCCCAACTCTCACCGACTAAAAGAGAAATAAAATGTAAAAAATATTTCTCTTTTATCCGTATGTCTGATATTATTTTTTTATGTTCAGTCTCGTATGTGATGCGAGAAAGCAAAAAAAAATTATTGAGAGACAGAAGCGCTTACTATTGATTGCGTTTAGTAATTTATCTTTTTCTTGATATACAGTATTGTGTGTTGTAGGGTTGAAAAAAAAGCTTTAAACGTGAATCAGTCGTATTATTTTTTGTAAATAAGACATAAATTTAATGAATCTCTGAATATAAAGCATTAAGAATGATATTTCAACGTCATAAGATTCTCAATTCAAGTCAGCTACGAAAATTAGCAGATCATAAATATGCCGTAACATCGAGTAGCTTAATCGAACCATATTTACAGGTAAAGAGAACTTGTTAAAATTTAATTAGTGTTGTAAGGTTACGGAAATGTCATTGTCATAATTTATTCATTTATAGCCATATTGGAATTGGCTTGTACTTAAATTACCGTTGTGGATTGCACCGAATTTAATAACAATTATTGGACTTTTAATAAACATTTTGACATCATTAGCTTTAATTTATTATAATCCTGATGGAAAGGATACAAATTTACCGCCACGATGGACATACTTGTTATGTGCATTTGGTTTATTTGCATATCAATCGCTTGACGCAATAGGTGAGATAATTTATCTAAAAAAATTACGTCAACTTTCTCTTTATTAAATTCTTATTTTTTTTTTATTATTTCCATAAAATTCCTCATCTTCCGCATCATCGTCATCGTCTGCGTCTCTCTACTTTTTTTGCATAAACACGAATGTTGTTGATGAGATTAGATGGAAAGCAAGCGAGACGAACGGGAACGTCTAGTCCATTAGGTGAATTATTTGATCATGGATGTGATAGCATATCAACGGTGTTTATCACTCTATCAACATGCTCTGCTATTCAATACGGTAGCTTTCCAAAAATTATGTTTATCGAAGTGTTTGCCGTTTTTGCTCTATTTTATTGTTCACATTGGCAAGCGTATATCAGTGGTACACTTCATTTTGGAAAGATTGATGTGACAGAGGCTCATTATAGTGTGATTTCTGTTCACATTATGACATTCATTTTTGGACCGAAAATATGGTCGATAAAAATTTTTGGACAGATTGAATTGTGGTATCTTATTATAGCGATGACAGTTTTGACAGGATCACTTGTTATAAGTGATTTTCTTGCCACAATTCGTCGTGGTGGAAGTGGAAAGAATGGATCAACTGTCGCTGGTACAAGTATAATAGCACCAATATTACCATTCTTATTCGTTATCGTACCATCATATATAATTGCTGTGAAATCAAAATCAGGAATTTATGATTCACATCCGATGCTTTATTTGATGACCTTTGGTATTCTTTTTGCTAAAATCACCAATAAACTTGTCATTGCGCATCTCTCAAAGAGTGAAATGGATTATCTCGATTCCGGCATGTGGGGACCATTTATATTATTTCTCAATCAATATTTCAATGAATTCATACCCGAATATCATTTGGTATGGATAGCCTTCATTTGGTGTACTTTAGATCTCGTATGGTATTGCTCCAATGTCTGTTTGGATATGTGTGAATATATGAATATAAAACTATTTACCATCCCATATAATCCACCCAAAACAGCTGCTAATGGTAAATAAACTCCACTTTATATATATCTCATCATTCTTTACATCACGTATTGGACCAAACAAACTGTAATAGTTCGAAAATCATCATGATAAGTAAATGTTACTTATTTTTTATTCATTATTATTTATTTTTTTTTTTATAAACTTACCAAAACCAGTTAACGAAAGATTCTGAAATTGAATTTTTAAAATTGAAATAAGGAAAAAAAGTCTCATAATAAATAAAAGGCAGTGAGCTCCGACATTCAGTGAGGAAACTCTATAAATAGAGCTCCCGAGTGGCACATTTTCAATTGCTTAGGACTTTAGAACGTGATTTGAAAAATATTGTGTTGATGAAAAAGTTGATCCTTGTGATTTTTTGTGGGATGCAGTTGAAAAATTGATTTGGAGTTTATTTGATCCAGAGTGAGGAGGAGGTTGAAGTTGAAATTGAGAATTAAGTTGGAATAATAGTTGAGGAGCTATGAGCAGGTGTGGAGTAGTGGTTAGAGCGTCGGACAACCGACTCTAACGACTCAGGTTCGATTCCTGAGAAAGTCTAATCAAACCAATTCAGTTTGTGTATTCGCGACTAGATATATTGCATTGGTATATCCAGGATCATGACTGAACTCTGCTGAATGAATGTGAATTTGCAGTAAATTTTAATAAATGAGAATCGAGCCAACGTCATTAACATTTTTTGTCACATCAGAGGCTGCTTGACAATTTGACAGAATACTTACTACTTGCTATCTTGGGCAGAATGCCAGTTTTAATCAACTTGATGCAGCTTTTTTATAGAACAGTGGTAAACAACCTTTATTGTGCCACGGGATGCATCAGTATTATATCAAGTTCTAAACCGTAAACGGCATACGATTCATGGCATTTCTCACTAGTGTGCCGCATCACATAGGTTCCCCACAACTGCTACAGAACCTCAATCATCAACAAATCCACAAGTCAATTCTTGCCACCTAGAAAATAGACCAAAACACGTGCCTTTCTTGCCACATTTCCCAGAATCCCTTCTGACCTTAGCAATAAAATTACATCCAACAATCAAGATAAAAACCTGTTAATCTTGCCACATAAATTGTAAACCAATCCAATGCTGATAGAATCTCGATTGAGCAACACAAAAAAAATCTGCGATATTTTCAAATCCGACACTAATAAAACATCCAGATCATGCAACAATCGCATGACTTTCACAAATGTAATGTGCCACTCGTGAGAATTCATTCACTATGTATAGTCTCACTCGCTTTTTTTTGTGTAATGCAAGTAAATTTGCGGAAAAACAATCGAAATGGAAAATTAAAGGGAAATTCTTTTTTTATATATAAATGGAATAGGATATAAATTTTGCTTGTTGCTTGTGAATGTACTTTATGCCTTATTGTAAATTAATAGATACATTTTTTAAATTATTCATTCGTCCATTGGGTGTAATTAGCGCTGAATATTCAAATTCTAATTGAAAATACAAAAATATCAATTAATGTTATTTTATTTACGATAATTTTATTGGCTAAAATCGCAAATTTTCGATTATTTTTGAAGCTAATTAATTAAAAACTAAATTTGAATATCTATTATTATTATTGTATTTTTTTTCTATCGTATAGAGTGACAAATAAATTTTGGTATGGGAATTAATAGATCAGATATTATTTTAGTATTAAAAAAAGGTGTCTATTGCTGTTGATGTATTTATATGAGATAATAAGATTCGGTATTGTGCCAACCAGAGATTGAACATTTTTGTATTAAAGCTTTAGGAAATTCCTTGAATATTTTGATCTGGTAGGAAAATTTTGTGAGGAATATTTTGGTTTGAACGACTAAGGAAGGAGGTTTCTGGAATGACAATCAATTGATGGATTTATGATAGGGATTTTTGCTGTAATCAGGTTTAAGAATTTTAACAGTCTTTAATCATTGAAAGGAAATTCAAAGTTTAACGGCAAATCAAAAATTCAAAAATTCAAAAATCTAGCGGTTCTCAAAAGTTCAAAATTTAGCGGTTTTCAAAAATTCAAAATTTAACGCTTTTTTAAAAAATTCAAAGTTTAACGTTTTTCGAAAATTTAAAGAAAATTTGACGAATTTGTTGAAAATTTCAAATTTGAACTATTTTTTTAAAACCAATTTTCAACGGTTTTCAAAAATTCAAATTTAAAAGTTCTGAATTTTTTTTTTGAATTCTCAGAACTTTTCAAAACAATTAAGTTACAATTTAAACTGTTTTCAAAATTTCAAAGCTTACATGTTTTTCATGATTTTGAATTTCAATACTTTAATTTTTAACGGTTTTTAAAATCTCAAATTCAAAGTTCAAAAGAAAGAAAATTTCAAATTTTGTCCGTTCATCAAAATTTCAACGGTTTTGAAAATTTTCCAATTTTTTTAACAGTTTTGTAAATTTCAAATAATTTTGAAACTTCCAAATTTTAGCGGATTTTAAAATTTCCAAAAAATTTGAAGCTTCCAAATTTTAACGATTTTCAAATTTTCAAATTTATTAACTCTTAAAGTTTGAACTAAAATTTCATCCTAATAACTTGATCTCAAGAAACAGGAAGGAATTAAAAGAGATCAAGTCATAGTGAATAATTTAATTCAGTATTCTCACAAAAAAGTAGTTCTATGCATTAAAAATCCCTTTCATAATGGATGAAAAAATGAGGAAAAATATCTTAGGAATTTCTGATATTCATTATACAGCAACAACAACAACAGCAAAAAAATAGAAAAAAAATTTCGCATTCAGTTGGTTATATAAAGTAATTATTTAAACTATCCCACTAAAATATGGAAGAAATTAGCTTGTAAACAATTTAAAGACTTGACTACAAAAAAATAATAATAAAAAAAAGTATTTTTGATACAATCAGAATTATTGCTGCTTCATATTTTATGCTATGAATGAGATCAGATTAAAATAAATTACATTATCTCTCATTTTACATCTGCATGCAGGGGTTGAATGTTTATATACGTTGTGAATGAGGAAATTAACAAATTAATTTGCAAATTAAAATGCGAAAAAATTTTCGAAAGAATTTTTATAGAGTTTTACATGTGATGATGAACATTTAATTTTCTGTACAGATTTTTTCAGTATTTTTATTATTGAATTTTTACACAAATTACATGTGATTATATGATCGACCAAGTACACCCTGCGTGTATGTCAGTGGTGGGCAACCTTTTGTTTATCGTGCCAAACCTTAGTGATAAGCGTCGACCGGAACCGCACATAGTATATGGTTTTATAGCATGGTGCCCACATTGCATAGGGTTCAAGTCAATTCCAGCAATTTATGGCAATACACTGGTGTTCCGTGGCAAACAGGTTGCCCAACACTACATACGGTTCTCATAAATTCTAGCTATTTTGGCGGAACACTCGGGTTCCGGCAGCTCACAAGTTGCCCACATTTCATAAGATTCATAGCGATTCCAGCATTTTAAACGGAACACTCGGGTTCCGGCTTCTCACAAGTTGCTTACATTTCATACGGTTCATGGTGATTTCAGCAATTATTATGCCTCACACTCGGGTTCCGCTTTACACAGATTTCCCACCCCCTGGCATGTAGGTGTATCAATATATGAATATTAATTTCTTATAATTGGATTGATCGTCTATCAGACAGACACGGGAAATGGGCTTAAAAATGTAAAATTATCGTATTAATTAATAATTCTTTGTCACCATTGAGGTATAAACTTTTTAATTTCAGATGAGAAATGGCAATAATAAAATAAAAAAATATTACAATAATTTTCCAATTTTTCTTTTGTTTTTTTTTATGAAAAATTAATTTCAGATTACAAATAATTAAGAGGCATGTAATGATTTTTTAGTGCTCTTTTTTGTTGCTGTTGCTGATCCTGTGATAAAATATTTGCTCAGCACCACCCCTCATGTAAATATATATCTACCGTACCTTATGGCTTTATGAGGAGCAATTCTTTAAATAAGAATAAGAAAGCACTCATCGTTATTAAAAGCAATTTTGAAAACAGAAAGAGAGAAAAAGGGTCGACCATTATGCATTATGGCACTTCTATACTTTTTTTGGAGCTTTTTTTCTTGAGGATGTGTGGTTGATGGGTGAAAATTGTCTTTATGTCTGTAATTTTGGTAGTCTCGCTGTATCTTCGAAGGACATTCAGCATATTTCATCATTTGTCTGCCTATTGAGCTGTCTGCCTAGCTATTCAGTCTTCAATCTGCCTGTTCAGCCATCTGTCGATCTGTTCGATCATTTTCAGGTTGTTTGGTCATTTTGACTGCTTGTTCATCCATCTATCGATCTGTTCCACCATTCATCTAACAATTCAGCCATTTGTCTAGCTACTCAACTCGTATCCATATCCGTTCGCCAGTATATGGGCTAATCGATCTGCCAATCTGCCCATTCAGCCGTTCAGCCTATTCAGCGATCTGTCTGTCGGACTAAACTGACAAGATTCCCTTCTGATAACTGAAATATTACTCTAAATATGCATTGAACCGACTTCATATTGGTGCTAACAGAAGAGCAGATGTACAAGGATTTAAAGCCATGCCAATGAATTTGATCAATAATTCCTTTGAGGTCGATCACTTATTTTGCTTAATGAGGATCTGATTTACTCTAAGAAAACATCCAGTGAATGTTCTTTTTACTGGAATTAACCAAAAAACATCATGACTTACTTTGAAACATTCTCTTGTGAAGTATGACATTTCATACAAAAATCGTCAAAATTCTCTGAATTTTCCCTTTAAATCCCAAAGGATCAAATCCCAAATCACATCAATATCCCTCAAAACATGCGCCTTCAAGTCACTAAATCACAGCTATCATTGCTGGTCCATTCACTCCACTTTAGTCTTGCGTTTGTGTTAATAGAAGATTGTAGTTGGGGATTACTAACTCATTATATTTGACTACAAGTGCCTTTTTTCATTTCCTCTCCTCTCTATATTTAATTTTCGTTTTTGCCTTCCTTTTTTTTCCTTTGCAGACGATTAGCCATTTCCATTTTTCTCTTCGTTATTCTTTTTTTTTTTGTCTTTTTATTGTGGTCGTTACTGTGAGAATCTTTGGTCTTGCCTTTAATTCTCATGGAGAAGAAGCCCTGCAAAGTAGTCTTTACAAAAGCATAAGTTCTTCGACAGTTTTAGTCGAGTGGCGTATTTTCTTGGGATTATATTTGAATTTTGATCTGTTGATGATGATAACTTCCGGATGCTGTTACTACATATTGATGAGTAAAGGAGTTTGCTTGGGATTATTTAGTTTTGATGATGGTATGTGTGGGAGGATTTTCTTGGGGTTTTACTTGATTGAGGCTTGAATTTTTTTTTGTGTGCTTTTATTGATTTGTACTAGATATTTTTGAAGGTTTTATGTTGGGAACAGTGAGAAGCAGTAGGTGATTACCATTATAACTCTTAGGTAGGCACTAGTTCTCTTAGTTACTAACATAGGTTCTCTTTATTTAGGTTCTAAAAATTGATCATAGAACGTATTTAATGCATCTCAGTTGTGTAATGTCGAAAACAGAGTTGGCTGGACTACAATGTATAGACACTTCCACTGCAGTTCAAACTCAAGTGGAGGCGGTTCCTTTGGAGTACGATTTCGAGAAAAGCCTCTACCACTGTAGTCCGAGCTCTAGTAGAGACACCTTTTTGGACTTTTGGAGTCCGGAATTCCAAAATCCAGCTAACTTTGGTCGAAATTCACAATTTGTGAGATAAGTTAGCTTTGATGGGAAACGAACCCTTATCCTAAAAGGGATATCATGTCAGTTACAACTAGTTTGATGATCTGAGTCATTTCAGCTCTGCTAATTGGACAATGTAAAAACTGTGTCCAAAATTCTGCAATAATACAACATAAAGTCAAGTTAACGAGATAATTTGGCCATTTATCATGTATGTAAATCGATCTAATCCGCAGCAAGACAAAGTTAGCACCAGAGATGTATTCGGGAGGGGGAGAGAGGATTAAGGCTTTGGGCTTCAACCTCCTACTCCTCTTTTTAGAAAAATCTTGGTAAAATCCTTCAATTTCCTAGATTTTCTCCTTAATAACCTGGCTTGACCCTGATAAGCAGCTTCAGACGCATGAATACCACATGATATCCGCAAGAAGCTTTATGTCACTCGACACATTCATATTCACTACACACTCTAACGAAAATATTTGAATAAATCACTTTGTAGCTCATAACTATATCAAATTTTCACATCCATACATATGATTGATCTATAAAAGTGTCTGAAATTATATCCCAATAACATTGAATTATGGACAATGATATTGATGAATTACGAAAATTGAGCTCTCATCACTCTTTGTTCTACATATCATCTAACATTGTTGTTGTAATTATCGTCTAGGCTGTAAAATTTGGCAATCTCATATCATGATTAAGGACTAATGTGCAGCAATTCTTATGAATCAATTGAGATTTGTCAAGCTTAACTCAAGATTAAAGTAATCGATATAAATTCCAGGACATTTAAATTCAAATGCAAATCCGCAACAAAAACAAAACTTCCTTAATCCATTTAAACTGGTTTCATATCCTCCGCATTAAGTTTCGTTCATGCTGTGTATTATTTTTATAGATGTGAGCCATTGTTCATCTCCCGCACATTCAAGCAGTGCTCCATAGAATGCTAATATATCCCTTAAATGTGTCTGTACTGTAATAATATTGTAGCTACAGTCTTGCTCTCATCCACACGAACTTCTATGCATGCATGATGTTAAAAATGGTAGGAAAAATGTCCTCACAATAAAATTAATTACAGCAGATCCAAAAAAGAGGCTTTTTCCCTCTCCGCAGATGGAATTGATTCTCTCATTTTTTCAATTCCATCTACATCCACTTCTGTAGAACAATAGGAATTGTTGTTATCATAATTCAATCTGATGGTGTTATAGATAATATCGCAGTAAATTGAAAAAAAAAAGTCAATTTATTTTTAAAGGCTGACTAAATAAAATTAAAATGAAATTAAACATTATCTCGACACTGTATGTGTGTGGATTGGTCGATTCCAATCGTGGCATTGTGTAATACATTATTTTTTGGTTCGCACTGAAAAAAGGAAAAATAAATTAAATTTCACTTTTGCCTTTGCTCACGGAAGGAGAAAATTCATGACTCATGAGGCATTTTATTTATTGTATATTTGGAAGAATAACGACGTAGAAAAGAAATAATAATAATAATGGGATATGTATTAATGACGACCTGTATTAGTAGGGATATTAAGAGTTTAGACTTATGGACTTGATGTTTAGACTAATCTCGTCCTTTTCTGGTACATCATGCACAATTTACTTCACTGGCCTTACAGATCAAGTGTGATTCATGACCTCCTTCAGTTGGCGTCTGAAGCTGGGTATATCACGGACAACTATTCAAATAAAAACCTGTATGCTCAGGGTAGCAGAGCAGTCAATTTCGAGCTCTGGGGGACTGAATCTTTGGTACTATCATTTATACAGCTTTACTTCCCGACCATCACGACATGTTCGTTAGGATGATACTTGATCGTCGTATTGCTGTAATTTCGTCCTTGATGGTTAATTTCGATCCATTGTTACGGAATTGTGCCTCTTGAGCTTAGAAACATACTATTCTAGAGTACCCGAGTGGACAAAACCACGTTGAAACCAGACATCCGTTGGACATTAACTTGTCATTAACAATGGCAAAGAAACAATCCCGTCAAGCATCATAGAGATGCCTATAGGTGCTTCTCAACTTAGATCAACAGCATATTTTGAGATTTGAAGAATTCTATTGATAAAAGTTCTATCCTGATTCTATCCTGTTTGTAGATTACTCAAACCTTTAGTTCCTATTTTTCTGATCTTTAAATGAAGGAATTTGGAAAAATTTCCCAGCTTAACTCTTAAATCCTAAATATCTTAATCAAATCTGCTCCTTTAAGATCCCAAAGCTCTTATTCACTTCCCTACTAAGTCACTTCCGTTCACCAAAGAATAAATAAACTCAATTTATTCAAAAGACGTTACTTATAAAATTCCCATTAGCAATGTTTCTTTTTTTCTCTCTTTTATTTTTTTTTTTGCAAAATGAATTGACAAAATTAAGAAGAAGAATTTTCTTTTAAATGGATATTACTGTTACCATGACGCGATGATTTTTCCATGTTGCTGAATTTTAAGGGAGAAAAAAAATATATATTTTAAGAAAAGAAACAACAACATCAGGTAAAATGTTACTATTGTTCAATTATTTAAAACGATGATTCTTGGGGAATGTTTGGAAATTGGGTAAAGGTTAGGTAGGGAGTTGGGGTAGGAGGAGAGGGGGGTTTACAGTACTGTTATAGAAGTGGAAAGCAGCCTGTGTAACGCCGGAAATTTCATGAATCGTATGCCTTTTGCGGTACAGGTCAAGATTCATGATTTTGCTAGTAAGCTTGACGACGAGGTAAAGGTTTGGAGAGATGGGGGAGGAGGAGGGGAAGGGGCTTACAATTCTGTTAGAGCAGTGGTCGGCAACCTGTTTTTGGAAGGTTTGGGGAAGGGTCGTTCTAAAAATGCTATTCAGAGTGTGGCTATCTCTAAAACGACCGTTATTTTTTTTTCAATTCAATTTTTTTGTTTTCAAAATTTAAATTTTTTTCGACCGTTACTTTAGAATAAGTTGAGTTCGAATTTTTCGACAATCGAATGTCGAAAAACTCGAATTTCAGACGACCACACTCTGATGCTATCCACAGCGTTACACAATATCCAAACATCCCCTTAATACAGCCACCGGAGGAGAAATTTCCATCTTTTAAATTCTTTCCTTCCATTTCTTTTTCCCTTATCCTATCCTCTCCGTTACGCGTAGTACGCGTGGGGGATAACAAATAAATTTTTGATAACGACAAAACTTTTTTTTTTCGAACAAGGCAGGAAACTTTATTAAAAAATAAATGTGTGAGTACGAAAATCTCCCTGAATTTCTTAATTCTCAGGGCAATTCCATACCCATTTTTGATGATTGTATTGGTATAAAAATTTATTTTTTATGATGAAGAAATAAAAATGAGAACATAAAGCCACAGACAATGTTATACCAATGAAGGTAAATTTGTTGAGTCTGTATGTATATTTCATTATGTTGTGATTACTTCTAAAGAACTTCGAATCTGCCTGTTGACTTTGACTTTGCTTGGCCGTGAGGCTTTTTATTTGGAATTAAATTTGTTTACAGGTATTATTAATTATTTTTTTTGTGCTTTTATATCCTTGTTTAGTTTTAATTAATTCTGAGAAAGCTTTTTGTTTAAAAATAATTTTAACGGTTTTCTGAAATTTGAAACTTTTTGTGGGAAATTTAGTCGATTTTTTGTTTCTTTTTCAACCGAGATCAATCAATTTTAAGGCAGAGACTCGAATTTCATGGCATATCTTAATCCAATCTATTTTATTACTCGGAATTATAACAATTTTTAATAGTAAATATCCAATAATTAGCAACAACAGCAATCCTCTTAAGCTGCATCAACCTTCTTCTCAGCTACCAATTCCTCAGTCAATTCACCTTGCACCTTCACAACATCTTCCAGTTTATTTCCCGTCTCAAGTTGCTTCATATAAGCCAAAAACAGCGTCCAAAAGAACGACACAACAGCCACAAAAGGAACACGATTAGATTCCTTCATAAATGCGTAATTAATGGTCTGAATAACTGGCCAAAAAACGATAGCAGCGCTATATGTTTGTGGAAATTTCTCAACAACTTCTTGTCGTGCTTCCTTGAATGATTTACCTTCCATCAAGCTCATAATTGAGAAAAATGAAATAGCAGCAAGTGGACTATAGCTGAATTGTTCCACAACTGCTTTGGTGATTCCACTTCTTAACGACATACTTGCCCACATTTGAGATGATAGACGAACCCATCCATAAAGTAATGTTGCATCAAAGAATGTCCCGAAAAGCCAAAATCTAAAGACTTGATTGTAATTAATTTTTTCTTTGGCTATTAGCTGTTGAACTACGGAACTTGCTGGCCAAATTACAGAATACACTGCCATTCCCTTCAATATTGGATATGAACGGAACAATTTTGATACGTGCGATATCATCTTGACTTTAAAATGTTTGTTGACTGATTTTTTTTTTCTGGAAAATGCAATGCCAACTGCAATCAATTCCGAAATAAAATTGAAACATTTCAAATTTTTTTCTCATTTCCTAACATCCTCTGGCATCAAATTTCTCTTCAATCATCCCATAAATTGCCATTTTTACTTCCATTTTCATCGATATATAGCCATACAAAGATCTTTTCATTCGTGACGATGAATTGATGTGGAATCACTGTAAAAGCATTCTTGCGTGAGATTTCCATAAAATTGAGAACTTTTGCCGTTTTGTGTGTACAATGGTGCTTCCATTTAACCCGGTGGCTAGTCTCAAATATTTCAAGTAAAATGTCATCATATTTTATACGAAATGGTTTCAAGTTTATCAATAAAAAATTCTCATTCATGCAAAATAATGTTCGCACGTTGCTGCTTCTGTTCGTCTTTTAACGTGCTACGTGTAAGGATATAATAATGAATAAAAGAGGAAATGATTTGAGAGAATTTTTTCGTATTGATAAAGCTCCATGACAGTCATTTTTTATTGAATATTTGATTGTATTACTTAGTTTAATATACTAAAGGTTAATCTCTTCCATCCATCCATTCAATTTACGTTAAAAATGACGTTCATGTAATGTATAGACACTTCCCTAAAGTTATATATCTCTTCCCACTTCAAATGATACTTTATATTCGATAACATGAAAATACATTAGCTCGTGAGAGGATCGAATGACACAAAAAAGAAAATATACACATACATCACATGCTTATTTGGGGCAAATATTCTTGAAATACATAATTATGTACATGTGCTTATGATTTCTCATGGCATTTGGATTAGAATTTATACAGGGTTGAAAATAAGATTTTTAGATAGCCGAAGTGGCTCAGTTGTGGAATTGTTGAAATTTTGAGCTGCGCTAGGGCGATTCAGTTGTACTAATTGCTAAATGTAATCGAAGTGGATCGGTGGTTGAATGGTGGCTTAGTACTTCGGTACTAATATTACTGTTGCAAAACTGACTCTGCGGTCATGGGTTCGAGACTCGGCACGAGAAACCTTTAGTCGAATCATGTGTAGTCGAAACGCGGCTCACAGCCTTCCCTTGTATGGTACACACAGTAATGTCATCAAAACAGTGCCTTAGATCTCACTATAAACTGTATCCCGAGTAACAACTCCGAAACGTTCAATAATGTCATTACTCGACCGTAGGTAGGTTCAGTTAATAATTAGGCATTATGCAAAGCTCTATTGAGATGTCTATTCTGCTCAGGATGTCTATTGAGTCCAGAGGTTTGGCGCATCCTAACTTGTTAAGCAATTATTAAAGCTTAAATTGAATAGCTTTAGGTTGATTTGGGTATAAAGTTGGGATTTGCCAAATGGATCAATTAAATATGAAGTTGCTCTATTTTAAGCCTACCAATCTAGTGTGTACAAGACAATTTTCACATAAGACAGTGCCTTTTCTGTTCCACATCTCATTAGGCCTACCAAACTCCCACCAACTCTGACTTTCTATAAATATTTTCATATAAATAACGAGAGCAAGTAAAAAAAGGAACGAAAAAATTCAAAGGCATTATCTTGCCATCATGAAAAAGTTCTACTTACGTAAGTGAAAGCATCATAAGCTGTCTCATGATTATTTCTTCTTATGACTGGCAAGCGGAAATTACATGATGATAACATATTAAAATTTTGTGGGATGTTGTCACAGCATGGCTTTTTTTTTTGGAGTAATTTATATCGTGAATTTTATGAGAGTTGAGGAATACTTTCATTCGGGGATGCTTTGTTTTCCTTTTTATTCTGTGTGGATTCTAGAATGTAAAAATGTCTATTAAAAATTTTCCTTAAAATTGCAAAGTTTAAAGTCACATAAAAAGTTTTTTGGTGGTTCTTTTGTCCTTAATTTTGGTGAATTAAATTAAAATGGAAAATTTTAAGGGCGGAAAATTTGAAGAAAAATTCTAGAAAATTCTCGAAAAAATGCAAGGAATTTTAAAATAGGAGGATTGTGGTGATTACGTCAATGAACATCAAGAAATTTTTTTGGTATGATGATCTAAAATTAAGTCTACTTATCAATTGTAAATTATCGGTAATTAATCACCTTTCATGTGACTGTTGGCATGTAATTTGATGTTTTAGATAATGTTGCAAATTAGTATGAAGCGTATGTACGGTCAGAGTTGTAAAAATCATCCTGAATAATGTCAAATTGACTTGGAAAGGACATTGAGTAGAAATGGTCGAAAATGAGGATCCAGGCGGACTTGACAATAGACTGAGACTGAATTTCATCGAATTTGGCTTGAAGTCAGAGTCACTGTTACCTAGGGCCGTTTTTATGGGCAATTTTAACGATATGTGCCATCTGGGTGATGATCAGTTTAAGAATTACAATTCTGAATTGCTCAAATCTGCTCCCAGTTATCGTGACTGTGACTAATTGCCAGATTTGATTAAAATCCGGCACCACGGCAGACTCGTGTCAACGTGGTGTCATATTTTGGATCGATTAACAGACGTGGACCAGTCGGCAATGCTCAATGAACTTGCATGAACTTGCATGAACTCCATTCATTAATGAACACATTTGCAGAACTTGTCAATCTCCTGTGCAACATTTTCACACAACTCTGCAAAATGACATGATATGGTAGAATGCGTACATTGTCATTAAGAGCATTATTTTGTCATCAATTTCAAATCGATTTCAAAGAATTTCTTTTTCTCCTTTTTTAAGGCTATTTTTATGTTGTTCTTACAATCAACTCAAGGCTCTAGAAATGAGTGTAATTTAATGAGGTTTAGAAATTCTCTTGTGGGGTTTTAGATCTTTAAGGCATTGAACCTTCATATTGGGAATGTGCTGGTGCAACAGTGAAATCTCTTTGGAAGATTGTATGGATAACAGATTGAAACTTTGTGATTTTCTGGTTTTAGAGCCTAGGTTCGATTCGAGATGTGACCCGGAAGGCACACGACGTCGAAATGGTCGAAATATCGGTTCCACAGCAACTTGACTCTGACTTAAAGTTGGATTTCAACGAATTTAGCCTGAGGCTAGAGTCAAGCTGGTCTGGGACGGGAATATAATGCTATTTCCACACTGTGTGATTGCCAGATCGATCTTTGTGCATTTAGAGAATTCAATTCTCTTACAAAATATTCCAAATAACCAACAAACAGGTTTGAAATAGCTTAAAAAGTTCTCATAAATTCTCTTTTAAAGCCAAAAAACTCTGACAAAAAATAAATCAATAAGTCGGAAATATTTCGTAGATTGTTTCCACGTGCATTAAAATGAAAACTCTAGACTGGGGATTGTTTCAAGTCTCAAAAGGTGTAATTTAATCAATTCTTGCCCTTTGTTCTGTCAAGCTTAAAAATTCTAAATAATTTTTCACAATAAAAATTTTTTGACTCAAAAAAAGTTGAATTAAATTTCAGGTAAAATTCTTGTGAATTAATTTTTTATTCAGATTTTTTTTTTTTATTTCATTAATTCTTGGAAATTCTCAAAGTTCATAAAGGTGTAAGCAATGAGCAATGAGAAAAACTCGCAGACATTCTTAGAAACGAAATTTTTGTTGAAGGTTGAACTGCTTCTCAGAGAGTACACTCTAGGGAAAATGATATCAAATGTCTAATTAGGATGCATAATGTTCATCAAAATGTAATTTAATCTTTAGCAAATTCGCAGTCAATTCAAATTAAATTCTAGAAAAAACAACGAGTTTAATTCCAGTAAACATTTAAATTTAAAATTCATAAAAGGCTTCTCGATTTCAATTTTTTTATTGCATCAAGCAGCCCGAGCGACACAAATTAAGAAGGCTCGGTTATTGAGCTTTTAAGGTTTTGTTAAACTCTGTAATGGAAGCTTTAAAGCTCCGTAGCGGAACCTTTAAAGCTCAATAGCGGAACCTTTAAAGCTCAATAGCGGAACCTTCAAAGTTCCGTGGCGGAACCTTCAAAGTTCCGTGGCGGAACCTTCAAAGTTCCGTTGCGGAACCTTCAAAGTTCCGTTGCGGAACCTTCAAAGTTCCGTTGCGGAACCTTGAAAGCTCCGTAGCGGAACCTTGAAAGCTCCGTAGCGGAACCTTGAAAGCTCCGTAGCGGAATCTTGAAAGCTCCGTAGTGGAACCTTTAAAGCTCCGTAGCGGAACCGTAGCGGAACATTTAAAGCTCCGTTGCGGAACCTTTAAAGCTCTTCGTGTCGAACTCTTCATCATCTGTGTGACTCGGATACCAAACGGCATCCCCTTTAAACCGCATTAAAGAATCAAAAAAGACATAAAAGATTTATCTACTTAATCATCTGATCACGTTGAAAAATCAAAAACTGAATGCGTAAATGGGAATTTTTTTTTTCGGTGTTTGACTTAAGAGCACGTTCAAAAAAGAGAATTTTCAGTTTGCTTCTATTTCATCAGGGACAAATGACTTTCTGTTTACTTTCTTCATCATTTCCTTTCCCTTCTCTACTCGTGAATGTAAACTCTTAAAATGTATTTAAAGAAACAAAAGAAAATGTACATAATTTTAAAGTAAACTGACACGCATGATGGAGTCGCTTTCGCGTACATACAACCGTGAATATTCATCTTTTTTTTTATGTCTGCATTCACATTTAATGCGTTCTCAACTTTTACTTTTTCCATCATCATGTCTTCATGGAGATCATCTTGTTGATGTGAAAACATGCATGATGGCATGGTTCATGTACTTTTATATTCCACTCCTCCCACACATTATGTCCTCAATTCTCATTGTGAACTTGATGGAATGCTCATAATACTTACAGACACAAAAAAACAGAGACACATTCCATCGTAGTCGTGTTGCCATTTCGTTTTTTTCTCAATGATGTTGCTAACAATGACATCTCTTAAAAATTTGTACAGCACTTTAAAGCATTAAGTAAGGTGTACAAAAAATTTAATTAAGGATTCATGTCTGTTTGGAAGTTTTTTCATTGTTTTTCATGCTTTTACATTAATTTAAGATCACAACAATATGGAGATAAGAATTTATGTGGTTTTGTGTACACAATGTACATCTTCTATTCAGGTAGAATCTTTCTTTTTCATGCTTTTAGTCACAAATGCAGAATGGATGTCGAAACTAGTTTGGATGATGTGAGAAGATGTTAAGAATAGCGCTGTTGTGATTGGAGGTTAAAGATTTGATTGTTATTGGATTGATGAACTGTAACAGATGGTAGAATTCTAGTTAAATTCAATCAGGACAACTTTGAACCGGTTCACTCAATTTAACTTAATGATCCAGTTCAAAAATTGATTTTATTAAGCTTTAGGGTCAAAAATTGATCTGATTAAACTGTATTGAACCGGTTCAAAAAATTGATCTGATTGATCCGGTTCAAAATTGAACTGATAGAACCGGTTCAAAAATTAAAATTTGAATTTTGTCAACTCAACTTAATTTTTTCCATATTTTTTGGCACATTTTGGTTGTCAGTCTACCGAACCGCATCCCATACTGCACCCATACCTTTTAGATGAATCCATAAAATTATTAGAAACTTTTTTGCCTCTTGTGCTGTTTATAGACGCATAAAACTTTTTATAGCAATGAGAATGAAAAGAAAAAAAAAAGTTTACTAAAAACTTTTCTTCTGTTGCTTATTTTTAAATGATAATAGGAAGTAAAGGAATCTTTATTCGATGCGAATACTCATTATAGAGCATCAGTGAAAGGAAGCAAAACGAGACATTTAACGAGAAAGAGCTTATAAACTTTTCTTTGTTAAAAGATCCAAAATGATGAGAAAGAAAGATTCTTTCAATTCTATCAAGCGGAAACTTTACATTATTTCAAGGGCAATTTTCAATTTATTATTCACTTTGACTGATGGAACGTGGGCATGGATGGACGTGTAGGGGTTTTAATGATGTTGTAGGTTGAGTCTAATAATGTTCTTATTTTTGTAGAATTTTAGAATGAATTTAAAGTTTAAAGGAATGTAAAAACATCCGCGTGGCGATAAATTTCCTCAACTTTGCACATTGCATGACTCAGGGTACATTAATACAATGTACGTAATATGCTTTCTCGATGTCGGAACCAAAAAGTCCCGTTCCGGTTCCGCCCAAAATCCCGAAAATCGTTCGTTTTGTGAAAACATAGTTCATTATTCTAGGACTTGCTTATAGAGAATCACAAAAACTAAGTTTACGTGTCTAGAACAGGGAAAAAGCACACAAATTCAACTTGATAGACCCTATGATTGAACCCGGGTCGTCAAGATCGGTAGGCCTTTACTCTAAGCACTACGCGACTGCTGCCCTTTTGCTGCATAAAAACATCCAGCAACCAGTTAATGTAGGTCAACTGAAGCAACAAAAAATGCGCTTTAAATCCAATCAAAACAATATGATAATCATTTCCTATCAAACTTCTTCATTCGCTCAGAATCTGTTGAAGAAAAAAAAATTAATTTTGAATCGCTACCTTATTAAAAATTGTTATGGTACTCATGCACAAGAAAAACTTTCATCAGTTATGATATTATTAGGATATTGATAAAATGAAAGCACAACGAAAACTTTTTTTTTTTGTATTTATATCCCCACAGAAAAAAAAGTGCGCGGCGGTGAGCATACTGAATTTATTATACCGAGAAAAATTTTCTTTCAAAAAGAGCAAAAGGCGTTTAATCTCATAACTCATTGAATCATTATCCTTCGTTGCAGTTTTAATGCATAAAAAATCAGCAGTTTTTCTTCACATTGAAGGCAAATAACCTTGATGCTGCTATACATTGTATAATGGTTCACAAATTAGAGACGATGGGAATCTTTATTGCTTTAAAAAATTAGTTGGTGTCGTGTTTGACTGCTTTCAAGGTGGATAAGATGCTAAAGTTGAAGGGATTGAAATGCAATTAAGATTATCAGGGAGTAAAGAATGGTTTTAATTTAAGAATACGTTGCGGATCAGTGGAAATCAGCTTTGAAAGCAGAATTGAGAGTGCAATGTTAGGCTGGATTTGGGATGGAAGTAGCATTGATCTTTAGGGGGCGTTAGGGAATTGCGTAACGTAATAAGTCCACTGCCTGAACGTAATAAGTCCACAGTCCATAAGTATGCCTAAATTGTTTGAAATTTAATTCACAAATTTCAATTCCAACGACTTTTCAAAATTCAAATCTTCAATCAAAAACCAAAATGGCGTCGCTCTCACCTCAAAAAGTATTTTCCCATTTTCTTACTCAATTCAAATGATTTTCATAATATAATCGCATTTCTCACACCTATTAAATGGCAATGTTCAATTTGTAAAAGTAAATCGAAGCTAATTGTAGTAATTACTCATATTTCCTCCTGTTAAGCTTGTCAATAACACAAAGCATATTGTTCTAAAGAAAATACAAAGGAAAATGATCCGTGCATGGCTGTATTAGTATCAAATAAGGAGAAATTTTACTTTCATATGAAACATGAATAAATCGAAAATAAGCACAGCAGTGAGGGGTGAACGATGGAGTGAAGAAAATATAGAAAATATATACATACCGAGCGACAGGAATGAAGAAGTTTCCGCCATGGAGCTCCTTTTGTCGTCCATATGGTTGCCTAAATTAAGCAGTTTCCATTTAGTGTTAATAAAAAGAGGTTAAATTCAGGATTTCAAAAGAGGTTACTGTGACAGGAAAAAACCGTACAATTTTTTAATAATTTGTATGGTTTTGTAAGAAATTTCTTGATAATTTGTATGGTTTTGCAAGACGTTATCAAAAATTTGTATGGTTTTGTACGAAATTATCAACAATTTGGATGGTTTTGTAACAAATTATCAAGAATTTGTACGGTTTTTGCCTGTCACAGGTTCGTGTCTATTTTGCAACTCTGCTTTAAAGCTCCGTCGCGGATCCACCTTCATTTGTGTCGCTCGGGTTAGCATAAAAAGCGCTCTAATGTTTTCTCATGATTTATTCTTACCATCTGACTCAAATTATTTAAGATTCGAAAAAAAGAGCGTATAATATTAAATGGAAAGAAATGGAAATGTAATTACAGTAAAAAAAAGAAGAAAAAATATTTCATGCAAATTTCGTTCCTTCTTTTTATTTTTTGCATAATGTCATGATAATTTTTTATTATTAGAAAGAATGAAGAAATGACAGTGCTAGGAGGTTTTTATAATTTTGTTTGAATTTCTCGTGATACTTAGCTACGATATTATTTGTTACCATGAACATTTTCACATTTCCATCCTCAAAAAATTTGTGCTTTTCTTCTGATTCTATTTACTTTATCCAAGAATTACAATTAGGTTTATTGAGGAATTCTATTATAAGCCACAAAAATATATATATATCGAAGACTTAAACAAACTGCGTCATTTTTGATGATAATGATTTCCCCGATTGTTATCTTCGATTGCCAATATATCCAATAATGACATTATTAGAACATTCTCATTGAGCTTATATTGCTTTTTTTTTCGGAATTATTTATATCGTCTTTATTTAGTTGGAAAAAGTAATTGGAAGCAAAATTGTCTAAGTTTGGGAATGAGCATATGTGGGTTTTGTGTTATTGACAAGCTCATTTCATACTTATAAACTCAATTATACTCAGTTAGACATAGTTTTTGTGATGGATTTATCACACATGAGTTCTAAGGATTTGAGGGATGAAGGTTAACGAATGTAATCTATGTTGTTTACATGACTAAATTTAAATGAGAATCTACAAACGTACTTGAAGTTGTGCTTTTGCATAATATGTGCAACAGAATGTTAAAAAATTGTTGTGCAAGTCGTTATGTGAAGATTTTTGTCGTTTTGATAGATTTCGAAGACTGTCGGATTAATAACCCGAACGGGCAAAGAGCATGCTCAAAATAATGAGTCATAGTATGAGCATACTTATGAGAACGTTAATTTAAATGAACATTCTCATTGTTTGTTAGAATTGTAGTCCTATGTATGTAGACATAAACCAAATCTTGAGTGGATAGATTGGAACATAGAATGCATGATTTGACTATGCACCTACTTACGATTTTCTCGAAGTCTCGATTTTGCCGAATCTTCGAGACCAAGTCGACAAGTGAATTCTTCGAAGTGTCGATCTCAACAAATCAATCTTGAGACAAAGACAGGAAAGTATCAAGTATCGGTATCGAGAACTCTTAACACTGATAGGCATTCTTAACCGCAGCTCTACACGAAGCCTTCTTCACGATTCTTGTTATTCAAAAATCTACATTTGTTTCTTGGTTTTAAGTCTGTTTCTTAACCATTTTTCTCCACAAAAGTGGACAACTTGACATAATGTCTGTTAATAACTAGTCCTTTGGTTGCCTAATGACATTTTCTTCGGATTGTTCCGTAGAAGTTTTGTCAAGTTGTCTACTCAGGGTTGACAGGAAATTCAGCTTTTGTTTCATATACATAAGTATCATGTATATCATGCCAAATTTCACATATTTCAAATTTATAACTTGCCATATGGTTGACTAATGACACGGAATTGATCAGTATGGTTGGCAATAGGTTGGAGGTATTATGGTCTGCTTTAATACATCATAATCTTAACACAACATTGCATTCGTAAGTGACAAAATCACTCAATAAATACCAATCAATTGAGATATACATGCCGATATCTTCAGTAAAAAAGCATCACCTAACCTCAAATTTTTAAATCAAAACACCTAAAATCAACATTTTTAAAATAACAAATATTTACGGTCATTGACTCAGATATCACAACACTCACTCGAACATCGGCAAAATTGTTGTTGAAAAATTCAATGACAAATAAAAATTTCCCAGACGTAGAAAAAGAAAAATCTTTGAAATATTGTCTTACAGCTGAATTAATACAAATTCTAACTCGTTTTGAATAAATTTATTTGAAAAGAAAATCGACGTGAAAATGAAAAATAAGACACGTTAGGTATCTCAATACACATAAAATCTTCCATCCATCAAAATGATTTGCTTAATCAAATTATGATTCAAAAATGAGCGTTTTTGCCTTCGAGCTGGATTTTATTTTATTTTCTACCTTTTTATGTTAGTTAAAAGGAACAATTTTCCATTCGGATCATAATTCATACAATAAATTAACATAACATTATGTAATGCAAAATTGATACGAAGAAAACAAGAACCCGCGCGTTATTTTTAATGATAAACTTTATCATATTCCATCATCAGAATTTACGTTTGATTACACTTGTGCGGAACCGTTAATGACATAAGCCTGGTTCATTAAATGAATTTCGATTAACATTTTTTTTTTAATTGCCTAGCATTAATAAAGTTTATTGGGTCAAAAATTGTTGACCTGAATTATGCTGTTAAAAGCGTTTTCCATATGGTCCTCTTTAAGCACGTCCAATTAAATTCAATTGGATGTAATTAAAATTCATGACTTTTACTTCTGTCCCTGTCCATTTCTAATTTGAAGTGACTTCTTTTTTAGTGTGTTTTAGAGGGAAATTGAGGTTTGTAACTTCACTTTGATTATCTGGCTGGATGAAAGAGTGAGGCATGAGATCTCAGGATCCAGACATTCCACAGAGCTTGGATTTGAAGGATTAGCTTCCTTTTATCAAGTAGCTGGTTTATCGCTTGATCTTGTAGCTTAAAACTACATTTAAATGCTTTAATTAATGAATTTTCCATAAATTGTTCAATTTATTGAATTAAGTGTGAGAGCTCAGCAATCAGACATCCTAGAATGCTAAGATTTAAAGCATTAGCTCTGTCGAGTCGATTTCCTGGCTGATTGCTTAGGTAGGTTAAAACTATCTCAAAATGCTTTAATTAATAATTTTTTTGCGAATTCTTCAATTTATTAACAAAATTTTTCGAAATTTCTCCTCGTTAATGGTTTGAATTTATTTTGACCGTTATTCTTCAAAATAAAATTGACTGTTATTTTCCATTAAACTTCTTGTTAAACCAGTATTATCCAAACATTCTTGTACAATGGCTAACATTGGTGTTAAGGCATCCCACGACATGTGGTTTATGACACTTCCAATGATCCATGGACCATGTGGTCCTTTTGACACCACACGGTTAATTAGCAATTAATTAGCAATAATGCGCTCAAGTCTCTCTTAAACATGATGACTTCCAACATTTTTTTTGTTAATGACGCAAATTTCAACTCAATCGCTCTTAATGACATTATTTGGTGCTCAAATGCTTAATATAATTTCATTCACAACGACTTTTCGTTTGTTACAAGGTCACGAACGCAAAAAAAGACATGAAAGTCACAGATGGATTTTTTCCCCAAATTCATTGTCATTTCGTGTTAGTGGAAAATGCGTAAAAAATTTTACTTGTTTTCCTACAACTCGTTATTCCGTTCCTAAGCTGCTTCCCTAAAAAACTTTATTGTCAATACTTTTATCAATTTTGTATCATTGCTGTGAGTACAGCATATACACACCCACAAACGATTTCTCTTTTCGCTTAAGATGTTTCCTACGAGTAAACATGACTAGCTCAAAAATGTATTTACTTGATTTTCTTAGAAGGAAATAAAAATAATCACAACAGCAATAACAATGTATATGTAACGTCAATAAAGTCATCGATTAGAGTTGTTTACACTTTTTTTTTATGTGCATGTACATCAGTGAATACTGACTGGATATTGAGGAGCATATTGGAGATGGTCAATCAATAAGAAATGTTGTAAATAGGGATAGATAATGGAAGTAAAAAAAAATGGGGAAATAAAGAGGTAAAAATGAGATTGTTGTTATGTTATTGACGTTTCCGGAGATTTCTTTTTATTGATTTTTGATTCCGATTAGCACTAAAATGTTGACACGACGGTGACCTAGAACTAAGAATTAAGTGCTCGATAAATTCTCGAGACTGAGAACGAGACTACCAGGGTTTGCATATCGAGAATCTTTACTAAGATGCAGCCGATTGGCAAAACTAACCAAATTTGCCAAGTATTCCTTACTTGATACTATGCATGTGCAGCATAGACAGCCGCCTAAGACGTATGCACACCATGCAGTTTATCAAGCTTATATTGCAACAAGCTACTTCGCAATAGTATGATTGGAACATGTATTAGACGTTTTAGGTGGCTGTCTATGCTGCACATACTGACGAATCATAGCCATATTGTCTATATTTAAGTATGTGTTGATCGGACATCGGGTATGGTGGCGTTTACTTATTAATATACATTAGACTTATTCAGGGTTCAGTCATGAAGCACAATTCTGCGTTTTATGCATTTTTTAACGAGTTGGATTCGCCAGATCTCTCGCTCAAACCTGCACATTTTTGGCTGAAAACTTCATAGTTTGTTCAAGATTGCAGGCATTCATTTCAAAATAAAACAGAAACATATTCAACGGAGGATATGGATTGGGTTTAAAGACTGTTACTATTGAATTTAGAAAGTTTGAAATTTGAAATCATAAAGTTTTGAATTTTGAAACTGAAATCTTCGCATTACAAAACTTAAAGCTTCAAATATCGAAACTAGAAGCTGAATATTGCAAAATTCCACATTTTCTCCAAACCCCATCATCCTGTCCATATTTACTTACCTCATAACTTCTTGCACATGAACAGATTTTTTTTAATAAAATCAAAATTCCTGCCAAGAACTCAATCGAAGATTGGAAACAAGAAGAACTTTTTCTTTCCTACTTTTATCTATTGTTCAGTTGATTGAACTAAACAAAAATAAAGGGGACAGATTTGTTTGTCTACAATCAGTGCAAAAATTTCTCACTTGAGGATGTTTTTATCAATTTTTTTTTCTTCTTCTTCTTCCTTAGTCCTCCTCGTCATTCGCCTTTTTTTATGTCTTGAATGAATGAATAGCTCACACAAAAAAAAAGTATAAAGCAGAATTTCTTTCTTTATTTTTTTATGTCGTTGGGTATTATTTAACACAAGAAGAAAAAAAAGAAATGAAAAACAAATCGAGTGACATAGATTCTTAATTTTGTCGCTCTCATTGTACGATGCGCCACAAAACGAGTATAATAAAAAATCCAATTAATATCCTTGAAGCCAAGCAATGAAAAATTATTTTTTATTCTTCTTCTTTTTTCTCATCTTCCTTCTCATTTTTTAAGCTCAATTCTTTTCTACTCTCAGTGTGTGCATGTATATGTATGTGATTTTCTCTTTTATTTCTTCGGATATATCGTTTCACTTTTTTTTACTCTCATTCTTCCTGCTTTCACACACAAATGCTGGGGATACATAGAGATTCAGCTTTTTTATATCAGTGCATTTACCCGAGCTTTTGAGATTGACAATTGCAGATGTTTTTCAGTTTGTCTGGTTTGTGTTTGTTGAATGTCTGGTATTTTTGTATGGCTTTGTGGTGATGATGATCATTATTTTATTGTGATTTTCTCTAAACTAACAGATTTATCGAATTAGAATTGAGTTCTAGACAGGGGTGGTGAGACTATTTATGTATTGTGTCTGATCAGAGTGGAATTTATAGAATCGAGCCATATATATACAAATGTGTCAATGTGAGAGTTAGGCCTATGTGACCAATTGATTAGGCAGACAACAAACCAGATTACAATACATTCAGGTTCATTACAGTAAAAGTACTCCAAGGTGAATTTACAGTTCCTGTATCTTTCTCTTCTACCTTCATTCATCCCTGACCCGTTTTTACATCTTACGTTGCCTAATTCATGATTTCCGTCAATTATCTGCTACACTTAAGAGCCTGAATAACACAAGTTGAATAAAAGTTCCAAAATTGGGGAACGACGTGATGACTCTCAATATCGTGCCAGGAATACTATCTCTATCGACAGCTTCCAAGAGTTCTTTGAACTTTCACGAGCTCTTTTACCGTCCAGAAAGTCCGCTTGTAAAACAAGAGTCGATTAATCGATCCGAAATCCGTCACCAAATCGGTTTGACTCTGATATTGTGCTAGATTTGAATCCAGAAAGCCGGAGTAATTAAACTTCCGAAAAATGATCAGGTCGACTGTGGGATTCGAACTCGGTAGTTTCAAATTCAACAGCAGCTTACGTGACCCACTCCTTTTTAAGTGAGCTATCAAGGCACTTTTGCTCAACGTTTCACAAATGTCAAATTGCCTACTAAACTTAAGGACGACCAATCGCAACTTTTTTCACTCGGGATTCATTCTAAATTGAATACAAGCTCAAATACAAAGATCCTCTAACAGTCAAAATACAGTCTCTCGAGAACTTACTAGATTAGAATGTTCCTGAATGTTCCTCTCAACATACTCTGCTCTTTAGAGCACTTTCCTTGCCATCGAATGATTCATCGTATTATAAGGAATTCATTTGAATAGAAAGCCCTACCCACACCCAAATAAACAATTATCGAAGCAATTCAACATTATCTGAATCCCTACCAAAAACCCTGTTGATATATTTCCATTGCAATGACAATGACAGATTACAATATCATCATTTCCGAATTAAGTATTTTTTTTTTTTCTGTATGTGATGAAACCTAACCTTTCCATCAAGCATAAAATAATAAGGATCAATATTTAAATTCACATCAAAATCATCCCACATTCACCGATTATATTCATCACTTCCCCGCATAAATTGAAATAAAAAAAAATGCGTTTAATCCACGATTCATGAAATAAAATTTCCATAAATTTCTTTTCTTTATTTTTCGATTCGAAAATTGCAATTTCCATGTTCACAGTTTTTTCTTTCCTTCTTTATGCTCACTCCTATATACAATATTTTTTTTATCGTACACAAATCTCTTTCTCTAGTTTGAATAAAAGGATTATGTGAAATAAAATAAAGTCTTTGGGATGAAAAAGAGGAAGAAGAAGTAGGAAAAAAAGCACAAACAACTAAGGATGAAATATATATATCAGAATGTGAAACTATACGATTGAGGATGGGCGCAATTTCCTTTCAAGTGTTAAGATTTTTTCTTCTTCTTTTTTTCATTCTCAATTGCATTATTATAAATGCTCTTATCTCAAGTCTTAAAAACCAATCATTATCGTTCGATATATTTGCAATGATTGGTTTTTGTGTGTATATAGAGTGAAGATCAGGGGTGGGCAAACTGTGTGACGTGGCATACTGTGCTTTGACATGAAGAATATCAGTGAACCGTGTGCTGTTCCATGTAGAGTCTCAGGTGAGTCGATATACACTGTGATGTGACATGCAGAGTCTTAAGTGAGCCGAGTCACACTGTGCTGTGCCATGCAGAATCTCAGATGAGCCGAGTCACACTGTGCTGTGCCATGCAGAATCTCAGGTGAGCCGAGGTACACTAATGTGCTTTGAAGAATCTTAGTTATGCCACGGCGCACTGAGGTCGATAGTCTCCGGTGATGGCACGATGCAAAGGTACATCTGGTACACCTCTACCATACCAATGGTGCATCTGTAGTACGGTATAGTAATGCGATGGTACGATATTCGTATATCATTTGTTCGGCACCCTTTTTTCCATACCAGATGTACAATTGGACCGTAACAATAGTGAAGCTATTCCATACAGTACCGTACCGTAACATCACCGGAGAAATCGGTCCTTGGTTAGCCATGAAGAACTGCAGGTGTGCCACGTCACACTGCTTTGCCAAAAAATCTGAGTTGTGCCGTAATCTCAAATGTTGTGTTGTGCAACAAAAAAAGGTTGTCCACCACTGACACAGATCCAATGATTGTGCATAATAAAAGCAGTTTGTATTATGAAATGGAAGAGCAATAGATTGAAAATTTCTAAATTGAATGTTTCTTTCCGAATTAAATCTTATATATTTTTTCTCATCCTCTTCTTTTGTGTGTGCTTGTGTATCCTTAAAGTATTTATTGCTATACAATGGCAAGTCTTTAGTCATATAATAAAATTATTTATAGATCCTCTCTCCTTTTACCATCTCAAATTCCTTTATAAGCTCATTTCTTAGGCTTATACTAACATTTTGTTAAGAGATTTGATATTTATGGATTAAAAAGAAGCTTTCTGTCATGTTGATCCAAAATTTTAAAAAGAACATAGATATAGGATCTTGTAATATGTCAAAAAATGTTATCAGCATAAAGTCTCTATTGAGATTCCTTTAAATAATGCATTTTTGCGGACGAAAGCTTCCTGAGTGTCAACAAAAATTATGTGTTGTTATGCTGATGGAAGTAAAATATTGTGGATATAAAATTGTTTTTCCTTTCCATCATATGAGGATTCAATCCGATTCCCCAAATAAACTGTAAACATCATGCTATTTCCATAAATCTCATTCGACTCTCAACGTCTAAAATCAATAATCAATGAACTATAAGGAAGGAACTTTGGCACGAAGCGAATGTTGCTGAAAATCATTCAGACCTTTTGGATATATGCGGAAGGATGTAAGAGATTTGAGGTATCCCATTGGTATAACCTTTAATTTCAAAACTATCGATCTTGTTGTTCGTGATTCTATGGATGAAAAAATCACCAATATGATCAGCACATATACAGTCCAGGTGGAAAATGTGAGAATTTTGTATCACTGTAAGAGAAGATTGTGTCTTCTTAGTTGTTGAACATCCGTTCTATATCAATTTTCTTGGGGATAAGTGTAACGTTGGAGATGTATTGGATTTAATCAATAAACTTAATGTGGATTTTCGAATTAGTAACTGAATTTCAACTGTTAAACTAGTAATGAAGCGGATCACGCTTCATGGGAATATTCACACCATACGTAGAAAATTTGTACATGTGCAGAAAAGTAAGAATTAAAAACACAACTTGAACAAAATAATTGATTTATGAAATTAATTAGATAAAAAATGATTATATACACATTAACTAAAATTATTTAAATGAATGAACTAGTTCCGAACTATTAAAGTTCGAGCTTTGCTCGAACCATTTCTCTACTCGCGGCAACACAATTTACATTGTTTTTTGTTATATTTTAATAATTCAATTGAAATTCAAGGAAAATTAACGTATTTTTTGAATTCAAATATTAACGGTAGAAATATATTCAAAAGTTGCTATAAAAATCAGAATTGAATGCTATAAGAAAAAATTAGACAGAGAGTTGAAAGGAAAAAGTGATGAAAAGTAGATTTAAACGTGAAATTAATTAAATAAGTCAGTTTAGTAAAAATTAATTGATGAATAAGAACGAGTAAGTTAAGATTATATTTAAGATTATGAATTAAGAAAATTAATCAAATTGTTAGGATTAAAAGGACTGAAAATATATGGAGACAGAAAAGCATGGAACAGAAATTTAAATAAATTAATTAAACATTACAATTAAATTAGAGACATATATTTATCTCCTTATTGATCTCAAAGTGTTTCTAAATTATTACTAAATTCGACTTTGACATTTTAATCTCGATTCTGAGATAAGTGAAAAAATTAACCTGGAAGTTTGAATAAAAAAATTAACCTGGAAGTTTGTGTTTTGAGTGAAAAAATTATTTAAAACTATAATATTAATTATAAATTGCTTTATATTGCAATTAAAAATATTCAATAGTGCTCATAAAGTTGTTATATGTTGAGAAGGATCGTGTTTTAAATAGATATACACAATTGTGAAAGAAAAAGATCCAGTTGTGCACATTTTTTTGAAAAAAAAAAAAAACATTGAGATAAATATATTCTGTGATTGTGAATGAGTGAGGAATTAAAACATAATTTTCATACAAAATGAATGTGATTAGAACGCCTGTAAGTAATTCAAATGATGAAATTAGTGAAGATGATGAGATCCAGCGTGAAGAAAATCTTCACAGAATTACAAACGAAATGTCAAATATCATTGCATTACTAGTGAAGATGATGATTTCCAGGAATTTAATCAGTCACAAGTTGTTAGATCAACTTCTTTTGTAAATAATTCGCGAAGATCGCTGAATAATAATACCATTCGTCCACAACCATCAAAATTCAGTAATAATGCTGAATGTTCATCAAAAATTGTTAATCCGCAATCGAATACTCCATTGTTTGTTAGTTCCCCATCCGCTCATGTTAGAATGTGTGATCTATGTAAAAAAGACGCTAAAAGGCATGCGTTTGTGTGTAAAGGATGTAAAAAGATTTGTCATCCAATTTGTTTGAAAGATGAAGAGGAGTCATCAGTTGAATGTGAAACTGAATCCTTTGTATGTCGTGAATGCATGAATATTTTCAATAATTTAAGCATGAATATAAAAGAAACCCCTAAAATCAATAATTCCAAAAATATTCCTTCGAAGTCTTCAAACACAATTCGCAAGAATCTTATGCATAATCCAGAGGAAGAAGAAGAAATTATCTCAACAGCAAAATACTCGGGAAGACATGATATGAGATATACAGGAAATAGTAGTAATAATGTCCATAACTCTAATTCTTCTAATTTCCGCATAAATAATGAGCTAGAATCCTATATTGTTAAATTACAATATAACAAGCTACCCACTGTTGTTGATTCCGATTTGTCGTGGGCTGTCTTCTATGCCGCTTTCACTCGAACTAAGACATTATTTGATCCAGATGAGAATGTTATAAGAGTCCAAGCTGCGATCAAAGATGATGAAGTGAAAAGGATAGGCGGAAAAGGTCTTTTCAACCCAAAGACTTATGAAAAATGCATTGAGGATGTAAATAAACGTTTAAAACACAGTTTCAATTTTTTGAATACTGAAGCAACAGACTTAGAAAGTCACAAAAGAATTAAACCTGAGGAAAAGCAAAAATTAGTTGAATTTATTGACCGAGTAAGAAATTTCTCCACTCTATCTGAAGCATATGGCGACTTTTCATTTTCTACTAACAAAAGATTCCTAGCTAATCTATCTGATGTGTTACCTTTATTTGTTCGTAATAAATGGGAATCTAAACAGGGATATTTAGAAGAAAGTCGCATCATTCCATCCATCAAACATCTCATTGAAATTCTAGAAAAAGAATTACCCAGACTAGAAGCAAGTATTCGAAATGATAAGCTTATAAATTCTGATAAGAAATCAGCAGAAAAAATTGATGAAAAACCTCAAAAAATTCACAGAACTTACTATCACACTAACCAAAATATTAATAATCCTTTGAATGTTGAAAAATATAATAGCGATGAAAATGAATCCAATTTTGCATGTTGGTATCATAAGAAGAACGACCACATTGCAAATAAATGTAAAGAATTGTGGAAACTTGATGGCAGAAAAGTTTCAGAGCTAGCTAAGAAAGCTAGCATATGCACGTTTTGTGAAATCCACAACATAAATCATGTCCATCAAGGGAATATCTAAAGTGCAGAACTCCTAATTGTAATCATAATCATCACTCTCTTTTTTGTGAAGAAAAGCCACAATTTATCAAAATTATGAAGTCAAATCTGAAGATGTCGATTTAGCAGCGCTGAAGTACTTCTAACGAAGATGAAAGAGTCCGATCACTAAACCGTAATGAAACACGATTAATAACAACCAAAATATTGATCGCAATGTGACGAATGTTGTCAGTAATTTAATTAATAATGAGTTCTTCACAAATGTACCGGAATCATGAGAGTCTGAATTATCAAAAATCACTGTGATTGCTAATTACAGCAGTGAATCAAATTGTGAAAGTAATGTCATTAAAAATTATATAGACACAGAAGTCGAACATCCATAATGGATAAAATTGTGACTTATGTAGATGCCGACACAGACGTCAAATGTTCGTTAAAGATCCTAAGAATGAATCTACTAATATTGAGCACTCATGACATTTTGTATAGCGACAGACAAAATGAATTCGATTCTAACAAATTAATAATTAATGAACTTCCATTTAATTTACTTAACTTAGATGTTAAGAAGAAAATGAATGATAAGTCACACAAGACAAAAAGACGAAATTGTGTTAAGAGCCATTAAATCCAAAATTGAGTCGGTTGTCTAACGAAGTCAAGACAGCACACGAAAAGTGGAAAGTCCGAGACTCTGTGAAAATCTAAATTAAAAATGTTTGTCATACTAAGACAAAAAAATCAAAGCATAAAAATATGCATAAACATGACTCGAAAAGACAAAAAAAGTTCGAGTCGATTAATGTAATGAAAAATACTAATCATGAATTTTCGAAAATTATTTCGTCATTCCAGGCACTTGAAAGTAAAAACATCGAGCGAACGACGGTCACATAATTAAAGACGAAACTGGACAGATAATGGAAATGATGATTAGCGAGATTATGATTTACTAGGCAGAATGATGAGTAATTTTACTCACAATTTAAATTATTAATCCATAATGTTTCACGAGAAACATTAATATCGATCTATTTAATTAAGTCACTCATTGTGAAACGATTCACAATAGATCTGATTAATTACTTATTGACATTACCATGAGCCAATGTGTGAAGTCTAACGGTCACGAGACAGTTCACGAAGCGAATTCCTTCATAACATGTGAATCGACGGTAAAATTCAAAATAATCAAAAAACCGTTCCAAGTTCAAAATTTGAATTAAGTTCAAAAAAGTTTTGCAATAATGTTCTATTTATTGACAACAATTGTGATCTAAAGAAAATTAAATTCAAAGATTTAAATTTAATTAATTATAGTGAAGTTTTAAAGTGAATAAGATGAGTGAAAAGTAATGCATAATGCTTGATAGAAAGCCAGAGATATTAGATACAAAGAATGTACAGAAATGTAAAAATGCTAATTTTGAGAAAAATTACTTTTTTATCAAGATAAAATTTAACTAAGCTTCAAGACTAGATATGATTCACTGAACTATTGGAATCAACTCAATAATGTTCAAGTAACATTAATCAATTTACCATAAAATTTCAGCTACAAAGTTCTGATAAATTCAGACAAAAACATAGAAAAAATATAATAATATTTTACAGAAAAATTAATCCCTTTAATTAATGTATATTTCTAGATGAGACACGTAATATTAGTGTCAGTACATGATATATATTGCTTTATAGATGCGGATTACAGAATCTTTAGATGGAAGCAAGAAATTAGATCAGCAACAAAAATTGGAATCATGTGACAACAGAAGGAAAATCTCAAGATGTATAAAATTGACCGGGATTTATTTAAGATATGCTGAATGCTATGAATATATGACAATAGCAGACATCAGATAGTTTATACTATTTTATTATTGTCATAATTGTTACCATTTAGTTTATGCAACTATTTGAGAAACTGATGTCAATTTTTTTTTGATAACTGTATCATATTTGAACAATATCAGCATAAGTAACATATTTAGACTCAAAATTATAGTTAATTGAGTATACATTAATAGCATGAAGATTAGATTGACTTAGACGTAAGAATAGTAATAACTAATCAAATTGTTATTTCATGACAATACTAATTAATGGCAATATACGTAGACTTAAACAATTTCTCTATGGAAACATTTTCAAACCATCCATTCCTTTTCCTGGGTGGATTTTTTAACACTTTACATTGTTTTTGGATCATTTTAATAATTCAATTGAAATTCAAGGAAAATTAACGTATTTTTTGAATTCAAATATTAACGTTATATTCAAAAGTTGCCATAAAAATCAGAATTGAATGCTATAAGAAAAAATTAGACAGAGAGTTGAAAGGAAAAAGTCATGAAAAGTAGATCTTAAACGTGAAATTAATTACTAAGTCAGTTTAGTAAAAATTAATTGATGAATAAGAACGAGTAAGTTGATTATATTTATGATTATGAATTAAAAAATTAAGCAAATTGTCTAGGATCAAAAGGACTGTTGAGACCATGGAACAGAAATTTAAATAAATTAATTAAACATACAATTAAATTAGAGACATATATTTATCTCCTGTAATGATCTCAAAGTGTTTCAAATTATTACTAAATGACTTTGATCAAACATAAAGCAGTTTCTATTGAGAAAATTTTCACGCCTTCATCGCTTCACTCCGTTCAAATTTGTGAAACCAAGTCCGAACAACTATTAATTTCGAGCTTCGCTCGAACCGTTTCTAACGGCAACATATTTTCATAGATATGCAGTTTCATGTTTTCACGCCTTCACTCGCTTCGCTCCGATCTGAAGTAAAATTTGTGAGCTTCGCTCAACAAGTCCGATATAACTATTGATTTTCGAGCTTTTATTTTTCTACTCCCTTCTCCCCCGACTCAGATTACAGTGAGGATTACTAAACCGAGCCGGGCTTCGCTCGCCCGACTTGGGCAGATTACAGTACTGTTATATATCACTATACGAGCCGGGCTGAGCTATTTCGCCCGATAGATTACAGTACTTTTATAAATCATATACGAGCCGGGCTCAACTTCGTCTTGGGCAGATTACAGTCAATATATCAATACGAACCGGGCTGAGCTTCGCTCGCCCGACTTGGGTAGATTACAGTTTTTATAGATCACTATACGAGCCGGGCTGAGCTTCGCTCGCAATAAGATCCAGTAGGATACAGTTACCTTTTGGACTATCAAAATGAGATCCAAGGATCCATATACCTTCCAGACCCATTTCCAGGAGGTATCCCAGTTCACTTCCATACTATCAAAATGAGATCCAGTAGGATTTCATATACTATCCAGATGCATTCCAGTTGTTCGTGACTTCCAGACTATGGATGAAATAAGATCCAGTAGGATCCATATATTCCAGCATGCATATCAAGATCCAGTAGGATCCAGTTCACTTCCAGAAAGTAGGATCCAGTTCACTTCCAGACTAAGAGAATAAGATCCAGTAGGATCTTCACTTCTAGACCAATAAAATGTTGAGGATCCATCCGTTCCAGACCCATAAAAATAAGATCCAGTAGGAATTTTCCAGACTATCAAAATGAGATCCAGTAGGATCCAAGTTCCAGATGCATAACAAGATCCAGTAGGAGATTCCAGACTATCAAAATAAGATCCAGTAGGATCCATATACCTTCCAGATGCATAAAAATGAATCCAGTATCCAGTTCACTTCTAGAAAAAAGTAAGATTAGGATCCATATACCTTCAGACTGCATAAAAACAAGATAGGATCCAAATAACTTCCAGACCCATAAAAATAAGATCCAGTAGGATCCAGTTCACTTCCAGACCATTAAAATGAGATCCAGTAGGATCTTTATAACTTCCAGACCCATAAAAATAAGATCCAGTAAGATCCAGTTCACTTCCAGACTATCAAAATGAGATCCAGTAGGATCCATATAACTTCTAAACCCATAAAAATAAGATCCAGTAGGATCCAGTTCACTTCCAGACTATCAAAATGAGATCCAGTAGGATCCATATACCTTCCAGATGCATAAAAACAAGATCCAGTAGGATCCATAAACCTTCCAGATACATTCCAGTAGGATCCATTCACTTGACCAATTAAATGAGATCCAGTAGGATTTATATACCTTCCAGACCCATAAAAATAAGATCCAGTAGGATCTATTACCTTCCAAATAAAAATAAGATCTAGTAGGAACTTCCATATCAAAATGAGATCCAGTAGGATCCATATACCTTCCAGACCCATAACGAATAAGATCCAGTAATCCATAAACCTTCCATAAAATATGAAGATCCAGAAGGATCCAGTTCACTCTAGGCTATCAAAATGAGATCCAGTAGGATCCAGTTCACTTGTAGACCCATAAAAATAAGATCCAGTGATCCAATTCCAGGCTATGAAAATGAGATCCAGTAGGATCCATATAAGTTCTACGATCCATAAAAATAAGGAAGGAAGTTCACTTCCAGGCTAGCAATACTGAGATCCGAGTAGGATCAATATACCTCAGACCCATAAAAATAAGATCCAGTAATCCAGTTCACTTCCAAGCTAGTCATAAATGATAAAGGATCATGTACCTTCTAGACCCATAAAAATAAGATCCAGTAGGATCCAGTTCATTGTAGGCTATCAAAATGAGATCCAGTAGGATCCATATAACTTCTAGACCCATGTAAATAAGATCCAGTAGGATCCAGTTCACTTCCAGACTATCAAAATGAGATTTCCATATAACTTCTAGACCCATAAAAATAAGATCCAGTAGGATATTTACTATCTAGGCTACTCATTCCAGTAGGATCCATATAACTTCTAGACCCATTAATTAGGATCCAACTTCCAGACTATCAAGACATGATATCCAGTAGGATAAACCATTATTGTAACTTCTAGACCCATAAAAATCCAGTAGGATTTTCACTTCTAGGCTATGAGATCCAGTAGATCCATATAACTTCTAACCCATAATTAAGATCCAGTAGCATCCAGTTCGACTATCAATAGATCCAGTAGGATCATATACCTTCTAGACCCATATAAGATCCAGTAGGATCCAGTTCATTTCTAGGCTATCAAAATGAGATTCAGTAGGATCCATATTATTGTAAAAATATCCAGTAGGATCCAGTTCACTTCCAGTATCAAAATGAGATCCAGTAGGATCCATATACCTTCCAGACCCATAAAAAAAGATTAGGATCCAGTCACTTCTGAACCAATAAATTGAGATCCAGTAGGATCCATATACCTTCCAGACCCATAAAAATAAGATCCAGTAGGATCCATTTCACTTCCAGGCTGAAAATGATCCAGTAGGATCCATATACCTTCCAGACCCATAAAAATAAGATCTACTATCCAGTTCACTTCCAGACTTCAAAATTCCAGTAGGATCCATAACGTTTTAGACCCATAAAAATAAGATCCAGTGACTTATAGGCTATTGGCTGATCCAGTGGGGATCCAATTCTAACCCATAAAGTAGGATCGCATTCACTTCTAGGCTATCAAAATGAGATCCAGTATTTGGCTGCCGTAGACCCATAAAAATAAGTTGTAGGATCCAGTTCATTCTTGCCAGACTATTGAGATCCAGCAGGATGCATGACCCATGAAAAACAAGAAAGGATCCAATTCACTTCTAAACCAATAAATTGAATAGATAGGATCCATATACCTTCCAGACCCATAAAAATATAGATCCAGTAGGATCCAGTTCACTTCCAGACTATCAAAATGAATCCAGTGGAGATCCATTTTCTAGACCCATAAAAATAAGATCCAGTAGGATCCAGTTCACTTCCAGATTATCAAATGAGATCCAGTAGGATCCATATATCGTTCCAGAAATTGATACAGTTGGATCCAACTTCCAAACTATCAAAATAAGATCCAGTAGGATCCATATACCTTCCAGATAGATAAAAACAAGATCCAGTAGTATCTAGTTCATGAATTTGACGAATTTAAATTTATTTTGTTAAATATTAAATTTAAGAATTCAAATTTAAAAAATCCGTTAAAATTGAAGTTGTATAAAATACGAAATTTTGATAGAAATTGATGATTTTACCAAGAAATCATCATAAAATTGATGCAATCAAATTTATTTTGAAACCATTTAAAGCTTCCAACAAGTTGCCATCGCAGCAATTCCATGAAATTAATATTCAATCAAAATGATATCAAAATAACCAATTCTGAAAATTCAAACTTGTGAATTCCGTTGATGATATGTTTCAATTAAAAACCAAAATAAAAAAAAAGTTTGCATACCCACAATACAATATGCGTCATGGAAATTTAACTTTCGAAAATCATGACAAATAATTACCGAACATTTCATTGTTTAACTTTCGAAAATCACAATTTAACTTTCGAAAATCTAAATTTAACTTTCGAAAATTGAAATTTATTTGTTAAAAGTTCATTGTCCTCTCAAAGCATAATTTTCTATCTCAAAGCAGATTATTCAGTATAAAGGCCATTCACATCATTATTCATGTATCTGTAAATTTGACCATTTCGCGTATCATTGAATATATTTTTATTAAGGATGTAGTAAAATTACTCCAAACAATAAATAATTAGATTAAATAAGGGAATAAACGAACCAAAAAAAGTAAAATAAAATATGAAATCAATATCTGGAAAAATACAACATTGTTGTACATTGATGATGAATTATGTAAGGTTCATAAAGTTTACGGGAAGTCGAAACATAAGCAATACTGAAATCCGACTCAATTCATCACTAATTATCTTTAAGCAGTATAAATGATAAACATGTGTCTCCATAGTTTCATTGTCTTCCGCTTCGATTGTAAATTTGTGACATTCCTTCCTACCTTTTTCCTATTTATATATTTATATCTAGTCATTTATTCAATATTCGATTCAATTAAGAGACTTCCCTATTAAGACATGATATTTTAATAAACCATTATTGTAATTTAGATATCAAATTTTATTTAATGTTGAATATTCAACATTATTTCGTGCATCTCGTCAATAAATACAATTTTCTCTTTAATTTTTTCATATTATTGTTATTTCGACTAGTCTGATTTCCGGTATGAAAAACAAAAAAAATTATTCATTTGACACAATGAAAATGAAAAAGCAAATGTTGGTGGTGAATATATATTTTTAGCATAATTCTACTATATAAATTCATTCACGAAAACGTTTTGTATGATTTATAGATTGGGGCTGAATGGGGAAAATTAACTGAAGACGCATAACTTGAGATTATTTGGCTGCCGTAGACATGAAATAGTTGTAGATTATTCTTGCCATCTTTTTATGGATGCATGAGGATGAAAAACAGGAAAATGAATAGATTAAGGTTGAAAAAATGGAGAAAAACTTTTTGAAGTGGAGATTTTTTTTTAAGGTTACTGATTCAAATTTGAAATGTCCGTTAAAATTGAAGTTATGTGAAATTTGAATTTTTTGATAGAAATTGATGATTTTATCATGAATTTGACGAATTTAAATTTATTTTGTTAAATTTTAAATTCACTGATTCAAATTTCAAAAATCCGTTAAAATTATCGTTAAGTAAACTTGAACCTTTTCATAAAAATTGATGATTTTATCAAGAAGTTATCATAAAATTGATGCAATTAAATTTATTTTGAAACCATTTAAAGCTTCCAACAAGTTGCCATCGCAGCAATTCCATGAAATTAATATTCAATCAAAATGATATCAAAATAACCAATTCCGAAAATTCAAACTTGTGAATTCCGTTGATGATATGTTTCAATTAAAAACCAAATAAAAAAAAAGTTTGCATACCCACAATACAATATGCGTCATGGCCTTTGACTCATGACAAATAATCACCAACATTTCATTGTTTATTCGCTCACAAAACCGCTAAAATTCAATTAAACTTTTTTTTTATTTCATCTGAAATTTTTTTATGTTTTCCATTATGTTTTTTATTTTTTTGATTATAATTTTCACAACCTTGCATAAATATAATTTGCCATATCCACTCACATATATACCCAAACATAGGATTTTATGTGTGCATTTATGTACACAATGATATTTTATAAAAAGCTTTACCTCATTCTGAATAATGTTTAACAGATTTTTTTTTCTCTTTTTTTATTTTCATTTCAGGTTGTGACCAAAAATTTACAAATTGTCGCACTGCAGAATTATATGAGAATCCCAACATAAAAGCTTTTTTGAAAAAAAAAAAAAAATAAAAAATAAAAACTAAAAGCAGAAGTAGCATAATACCTAGATACATATGTGTGTATTAAGCTTAAAAACAGTATATATTTTTTGGATGAAAAATCTCAACACATTGGAAGCCTGAACGAGAGTTGTTTGAACTGTACACAATATTTCAGTCCATAGAAGAGTCTACAGTCGTCTACCTAATATAAAAATATATATATTAATAAACATGAGAGATAGACAACCAATTTAAATGAATATAGAGCAACATAAAAATAATAATAACAATAATAATAATATCAGTATTATCATCAGCAGAAAATCTCTATTTTCAAGTGAACAAACACAGGCACAAGCACATGCATAGCATTAAAATTGAGAGAAATTTTCTTTTTTTTTTGTGAAAAAAAGCCTTCAATAAACAATAACTACCCCTCGTCGATATACATCTATATAAATATTTTTTAGCACATTTTCGCACAACTAATGCATATTTGGATACAGTTTATGGGGTTTGTGGGTTGGTTGGATGATGTAATGGCAGTTTGGATGCAAAAGGACTTTCATATTTATATAAGTTGGGGTTGTTCTGAAATTATTTTTAAATAATTATGTTCATGATTGCGAATTTAAGGTGAATCCAGTACCTAGTTATAGTGATGCCGGTCTGGGAATGGATATGCAATCGACTAATCGATTTGTGCTGTTCTGAGACAAGTGGTAGTCACTATTAGGGATTGAATTCAAACCTAATTTGGTACATGGTCAGAATCTCGCCGGATTGGTGCTGGATTATCGATTAACTAATCTTTTCATGCTGTCTGGGAACAGATAGAGCTATTTAGGCCTGAATTGAAGCCGAATCTAGTACTAAATTATAATTATGCCCTCCTAAGGACTGTTAAGGACCTTTTTATTAGAATATCAATAAAAAAGGGTTCGACCAGGAACTCCATGTCTACTTATTCTGAATTTTAGATGCAAAGGCCTTCTTATTCGGCTGCAACTTTAGTTCGTCCAAGTCTGAAGGTTGGAATTTTTAGTCAGCTGGTCTGCAATTTTTTACAAACCCAATAATAACAGCATCCGAATGTTTGGGTATTGAGGGTTTTTAATTATATGAGGTTCCTTAAATATAATTATGTATATTTCATGTGATCGCTATTTGGTTCTAATAGTATAGGTTGTTTTAGTTGCCATATCGATATGTTCAGTAATGTTAAGTCAATTTATTAAGTTGAATAACAAGACTGGTTCAATGTCCAATTCTTTTAATGAAGTATGGGTTCAATTCCCAATTGAAATTTAAAAAAAAAATCTTTTACTTCAGTAATTCATCTCTTTTTATATTCCTTTCTAAAACTGCGCTTCATTCCATCCAGCCTACATCCTCAGATACAAATAATTTTTTTTTGTGAGTAAAGTTGTGCTTATAGTTTAGATTTTATGTGCACGTTTTCTCATTTTCTCTTGTTCCATCTCTCTCTCTGCCACTTCGTTCTGCAATATTACAATATACATACATATATAATGTAAATTTTATATTCCTTCTTGTTTGTCGTTCATATATATTTCTTTTTTTTTGTTTTTTGGATCCAGAATATATAATGTGGCGTTTTTTATATCGTCATTATCGAGGCTAAATAAAAAAGGCTGATCAGAAGTGGGAGAGAAATGCAAATTGAGAATGAACAGTATTTAAATGCGTCATTGGCAGTACCATTGACTTAAATTAAAATTTGTGTTTATGTTTAGTACGTAAGGATATGATGAATAGAAATTGAGTGATTACAAGATAAAACAAGTATAAGTACGCTATACATACATAATAAACCACAACATAAAAAAAAGAGAGAAGAAGTTTGTTCCAGTGAATGAATGAGTGAATATGAGATTCACATAAAACGCATTCAATTAAATTTAATTTACATCATCAATAAAAAGTATCAGTGGATGTGGAACTTATTGCACATAATCTATTCAGTCTAATCGATGTGGCAATATTTCATCAAAATATTTCTCTGAGTGTATTTAAAAAGAATTTTTTTTTTAGTCAACAACATCATCATCGGGATTACAAGGAATAAATAGAACGAATGTGAAATTAATAGAAGCATCCTATGTGCTAAATATGATGCATTGACGATAATTTAAAGTGAAAATTTATCAAAAAAATTTGTAATAATTGAAGGAGGATTATGTGAATGTTATTAATGTCATCTATTAGGAATGCACAATGTAATCATCTCTGAACTACAAATTGAGACAAAAGAGTTTCCTATCTCGACAGGCGAGCAGCACAAGAGTCAGATAAACGAGAGCAGAGCACAAGAAAAATAAATTTATGTTTTTGTAATAGAGAACCGAGTCAGTAAGAAGAATCAAGCAAGTGTGTAGAATATTAAGCAAGTGAAGCTGAATTTAGAAATATGGTAAGTATCTTCCTTCCATTCTCTATCTCTATATATGATATTTATGCATATATGTACGTTTGGGGATGAACTTTATTTTATTCATGCCATTATTATGAATATATCATGCTATTAATGTGATTAATTAATATTATTGAATAATGCTAACGGAAAAGAAGCGGTTGAGAATATAATACAATATAGTAATCTCATAATGAATGTTGCTATTATTCCATACATGACAACAAGCTCATTGTCGATAGTTTGAAAAATAATAATAATAAATGTCATTGGAAAAGTTTTTTCAAAAAGTTGGAGGTTCTCGTGTGTCGTTGGGAGCTTTTAAGTAGTTGAGAGAACAATGTCTTCGTAATATATGAATAATGGTTGCTTGTTGTGGAGTTAGGATTGTTGGAATAATATTGTCATAAATCCGAGCGGCATGATACAGCGAGCTGCATCTTTCGATATAAAAATGGATAAAAACTAGGTATCATGGTGTCATCAAGACAACTTTGGATCTTACTTTTTAAAGGGTTAATAGAGATCTTACGGTGACATAGACGTGTGTTGGCCAACACGATGTGGTTTTCTGGATGAGAGGAGGTAAAATGAGGATTGTCGATGCAAAAATGAGTCAATGCGACGTAGGATGTCCTAGTCATCACGGTGTGCTTGTTGGGAAATAGTGTTGTAGCTTAAGTGCGTTGGTGTATTATCCGGAGTTGAAATTCAAAGTTGAGAACCTACCCAAAGAAAACACAGATTTCAATTGTGATCTGCCTAAGGTGCTGTCTGAAACTGGCTCTATCGCTTATTATCCGGTGCTAATTATCGTACCAAGTGCAATACTGTATCAAAATCTATCTATAGTTCATGTTGTTTCAAACACTAGAAGTAATCAATGTCATGCTTACCTTTCTCTCGATACTAAATCCCTGAGCGACACAATGCGCCGTAAAGATGGATCAAAATCAGACATTATGTTGATATCAGGATAATTTTGCGTCTTCACGTTAACACGGCAACTTAGCGGTGCCCTAGCAAGCCCATTGCGCTGTTTACGAATGTCCAAAAAATTGTTTCAAAACTTTAGTCGTTAAGAATATTTCTTGAACCTTATTATGCAATATTAAGGTCATTTGAACTAGAAAGACTGAGTTATAATCAGTTCAGTAATTTTGCTATAGGTTACTTATCTATTAATGGACACATGTCCGTAAAACAACATTCCAAAAAGACATAAACATTGCAACATATTATATCATTAAGTAGATGACAGAGTATGAAATTCGAAATTAATCTAATTATTCTCTCCATGGTAATCATATCTTAACCCACACAGTTTATTTAACATAACTTAGTGACAATTTGATCCTTAAGAACACCAAATACCGATATATTTATGCTGACTTTATCTTTAATAGCCGCAAATATTTGCTAAATTGTTATTAGCTTTAGATTATCTATATTTCAAATATTGTCAATACATAAAAGATGATTAATGCTGTTAAGGTTTGAAATGATAAAATCTTAGCTTTAAAAAATATCAATTAATGATTTTTATGTAAATAAAAGCTTTTAAAAGCTTTTTAATTCTAAAATATTCATTGAAATTTTCTTATTTTGCTATCAAAATTTACAAATCTTTAAGATTCTATTTCTGTACACCCCCATAAGCGTGTGGTCTTGTCAGCATCAGAGGGCATCAGCAAATCAAAAAAGCTTTCGCAAATGACTTCAAGCTAAAAAAATATGAAATAAAAAGATGTTTTTGAATGTACTCGGGGCTTGCGATCGAACATCGCATTTTCTTTTCTGTCGACATTGCATATATTTCATCTTTCCGAGATGTTGGATTAAGATTTGTTTTGGAATTTCATCGGAAAGCTTTCAACTGATTACCCTCTTAAGCGATTTTCAGTATTATTTTATTATTCAATTTTTTTTAAAACAAGAAGAATTCAATGATATGGAACAATCAAAGTTATTTCATTCGGAAAATCTTTTATAATGTAAAGAAAAGTCAAATAGAAAATGTTTTATTGTCTGTTTTCAATTCAAATGAATTACCTTGAAAGTTTCAATATGTTTATTTTGAAATTCTGGAAAGTTTTTTACAGTTTTTATTTTACATGAATAAGGGCGAGTTGGATTTTATTTTGTGCTTGTAGCAGAGAAGTTGTTTGAATTTCATCTCGGAATTTTTAATTTTAATTTTATTTCAATTTGTAGAATTTCAATTTAATTCAGAATATTGTTCTAAAAATTGATAAAATTTACAGTTGTTTTCAAATTAAAAATCGTAATTTCTAAGATTTTTTCCAAATTAAAATTGCAAAAATCGTTTAATAAGTTGTCTTCTTTCCAAAAATTGCAAAAAATTAAATAAAAATTGTAAAATTCAAACTTTGAATGATCAATTTTCATATCTAAAATAGAAAATTTGAATTAAAAAATTCGCCAAAAAATCTCTTTAAATTACATACCAAAAACAAAACTTCTCGCTGTGCGTTTCCCAATAACTTTCTTAATCTTACACAAGAAAGCAACGAAATAAGAACTTCCAAAAAAACTGAAAGCTCTCAAATTTTCCGTATTAAAACTTTGTGTGTTTAAAAATCCTCAACAAGAAAATTATGAAAAAGTTACGGAATGAAAAACTTTTATATACTTCATATATATATTTTTGTTGTTTTTTTATTAACCACAGAAAATTATAAACAGGAAGAATAAAAAATAAAAAAAATTTCCACACCCATTTGCACACATATACATTTATGTCTCATGTGCTGATGATGATGATGATACTTTCCATACTTTTTATTATCATTCTCTACAATAGTTCGTGCTTAACAATAATTGCTATGAAGCTTGTCATCGCACACATGTGAATACAATTGTGTGACATTTCCGAAGCGGGTGTGTGAAAAAAAAAGCTTGTTCAACATCCTTTTTTTTTCTTCATTCTTGGAGCAATTGATAAGCATTGTTCAAATTCTACGTGATCCTTTTCCTCTCTTTTTTTGCTCCTTTCTTTTACACCCATTCACATCAATACATCCTACATATCTGTTTCTACTCACATTCCCATCCCATCAGCATACTCAGCCCATATTCACATTTAAACATTGAAAATTTTGCAACAATAAGAAAATAAAATTTTCTTTATATTACATCATGTTATAGATCAACAATACATAAATGTTTCTTATGTAATAAATTGCAATGCAAACAATTGAATGTATTTCTAACATCACATACAGCATGCATGCATACAATTTGGTTTGTTATAAAAAAAATACAATAGAATGTGCGGTAACGTCTATGATGATGATGATGGGGATGATTTTCTTCTCGACTTATCAGAGTGAGATTTCAAGCAAATGATTATTATGGTAACGAGATGATATGAGCATTATGTACGGATTTTACTTCCGTTCAAGATTTTATTTTATTTTATTTTTCTCTCCTTTTTGATGCGCGCTTTACAGAAACAAAAGCTGCACATGTGTGACAAGCAATGAATTGATGAAGCTTTACAAATATCTCTTTTGTATGCTCTTAGCAGATGCTGACGTGAATGTTTAATAGAGATAAGATTATGAAATCATGATATAAATTGTTTTTCTTTAAGTTCTTTTATTCATTTTAGATTAGTTTTTATAACGAAGTAAATGTTTTTAAATGTTTTGCATCATTTGAAGCGAAATGATGTTTAACGGATTTTTAATTTTTGAATGTCTCATCATATTTTGTGTGAAATTGATGAAAATTGGATTGAAAACTTTAAACTTTAATTTATTAGCTTGAGATTCATTTGATTGCTTTGTTGGAATCACTTCTGTAACTTGTAAATGCAGGAACTTAGTAGACAATCTATAACTGGATGAATCTCTATGAACTTTATTGTTTGAAGATTGAAAACAAACTGAGCTTTTCTTTCAAGGGGACTTACAATGGAAAAAAGGGGGAAATCAACTCTATGTCAATTGATTCTACATAATTAGTTCAAATATCAAATAACCGTTGACTTATTCTTAACACTCTTCCATAAAAAACGTTTCAAACCAGCTCAATGTCTTAATTTCCAGTATTTTAATCACACATATTCTCATAAACAAAACAAAAAAAGCAAAAGTTAAGACATTTGAAGCTTCAGTAAATCTTTCACGATTGACGTCAACATATTTTCCAAGTAAAATACGTCTTTGTATGCGAATAAGTCATAATAAACAAATTCCAAGAAAATAAAAAATAAAAAAAATAAAAACAGAGCAAATGTAATGATAGAAAAAAATAAGTAATTTTGAAGGTGAAAGCAATATGGTGTTAGGAAAAGCTGAAAAGATGAAATCACCTGAGCGATATGAGATTTGCTGTCACAGCAACTTTTTTTTTTCACAGTGATTAAGTCTAAAGAGGTGATGATAGTATGTATGCGACCTAGATTATTAAAAATATATTTAATGACATGATTACGCTTCATTGGCGTTGTTACAATTAATTAAAATGTTGTTAGAATAGCTGAAGCCTTCATAGATGATTGAGTATGAGTCTTTGTTGTCTTTATGACAGAATTCAGGATGAGTTACTTGATAATGTCACGGAGTTTTCTGTTTATGAAGGTAAATAGTGGTTAATAGCATAATTTTCTGCTTTTTAATCCAATTTTGAAGTATTGCTGAACAAAATTTGTAATTAAAAACTTAAATTAGTTTATAAAATGTCTGTAAATCCAAAAAAAGAGGCAGACTAAGATTAATTATTACATTGTAACTATTAGCAACACATAACAGCAGTTTGACACAAATTCAGAAAGCATACAATGTAAAACTGGCCGATAATCCATTACAAGGTCGACCTAATTCTAGTCTGACGCTAGAATTCATTGAATCTGCCTTAAAACTAGAGTTACCCTGGTCTGGAACCAAATTTTTGCCTATTTCAATACCATATACCTTCCATAACAGCTCATACATGCTAGTCGATCAGCAACATAGTTTATAATTTATTCAACAACTGTAAAATGCAAAACTCCACACAATGAGCAATAATTTTATTGTTTAACAACTTTTTCATTTAAATTAAATAGCCACAAGCAAACTAGACCAAATGAATTATTTTTAAAGTTAATTTTGAAAGTTTTATTAAAAGAAATTATTTTATTTCATTTACATTTTTTTGTGTTTGATTAGTTTTATTGCAGTGGGTAGAATAGAATATTTTATTTGAAAATTCAGCTCCCAAAAAGGGCTGAAAATTGTTGAAATTAATTTCCTTTTATTATTTACTTTTTAAAGCAATTTGATTCGAATGACGCTGCCGAATGACCTACTGAGAAGTCAATATTTGACCATTTGATTCTGTCATAGGCTCTGTATGTAAGCACAAATCTGGTAATCGATCCGAAATCCGATTGAAGGTCCGGGAAGCCGCTTTTCTTGCAAAGTTCATGCAATAGCTTTGGAATAAAATTGTGCTTCTGTCACAGCAATAACACGGAGTTGCTCAAAAACTCCAATTTACGGTAGTGCAAACACATCGACTTGCAAAAAGAGGATCCATACAGTTGTCATTAATTAAGTTACAGATAAATACACAACTGTATCATATCCCAGCAAAAAAAAACATGAATAAATATTATTAATTTACCTTTCAACAATTTCAAGCCTGATTTCCACAAATTTCCGAAAAATTATATTTGTAAATTTTGTAAATTTTACAAAACTTAAAGGTACACCAATTATTGCCAAAACAAAATTGTTCATCAATAAATTTAACATTTGTTAAATTCTCTAATAGAATGGATCCCTCAGGCAAACACAATTATGTTAATGTAACGTATCGTTATGTTTTTAGAAGCCTAATAATGATTTTTTCTTCTATTAAATGAAATGAATTTCCTACTCACCCTCGAGTACAGTTATCAGGTCATTTACCTTACCATCAAGCAACAATCAAAATCAATTTCAAGATAATTGCATTTATACCAAAAAAAGATATAAATGTATAAGATATAATAAAATTGATATTGACAATTTAGATGCTACTTGACAGGTCTTTTGTCTCGTTAAATGATAGCTATGAATCGCTATTGTCACCTCCATCTCAGATAAACGACGAGACATCTTTGTTATTGTTGCAAAAAGTTTATTTTTTACAAAGAATAATTTTCATCATTAATAATTTCAATTAATAAAATGCACATCCTTTTAAAGGAAGCAAGTCAACGACGACAACGACAAAGAAGAACGAATGGAAGTGAAACTTTGTCATTATCGCATTTCATTAAACAATGGTTGGTAAAGGTGTAAGTTCATAAAAACACCGAATATTAAGCAATCAATTTCACAAAACAAAGATTACGTTGTTGATTGAGCGCTTACTTATGCCTTCTCATGCTCTTGACACTTCTTATATATATAAAACTTGATTAATGATATCGCATTTGCTTTGATAAACTTATTTGCAGAAAACTCTTTCCTTCCATTTAACTAATTTTAGCGTGTAATATATATATAAAATATATATACAAATAATTCTGGTGAGTGAGAAAGTTTTCACATTCGTAATGATATGCTTCATGGAATTTATTATTTGCTTTTTGGGCAAATTAGGTCTTCGTATTCTTCCTCGTGTATTCTCTCTATCCCACATTTACAGCATAAGTGTTTGATGAGTTAACAGTTTTGGTGTTTGATTGTCTTTATTTTGTGGATTGTTAGATAATAATGATGGTGGTTTTTTGAGGCAGGGATGTAAATCATGGTGGATTTAAGTCGACGGATTGCTTTAAGGTTGTAGTTAATTTGAGGTTAAATTATTTTTAGATGTTGATGTTTGGAACCTTACTACTTTTAAGGTTCTAGAGAATAAGTACATTTTTCCTCAACATAGTCCGAGTGAGACTCGAACCTACATCCTATAGGAAATGAACGATTTCCAGTCGCATGCTCCTACCACTGAGCTACCAAGGGTAGATAAGGAGCGTGGCTCAAAGCACATTTAAATCTTCTTTCTCTGTCAAGGACTCACTATTCAGCTCTTATCGTTGTATTGGACATCAGCACTAGTCCAACAGATAATTTGACAAAGGGCAAGTTCATTGATTGAGCAACGTCCATTGTAGAAGTTTCTAGGAGTTTATTGCTCAATATAATCTAGACTATACTTTAAGGCATGCATATTCCTTGTCTAATTCTCTAGATTCTGAACTATTATGTATTCTGAACTATATGTATATCAACCTCAGTGGAAAGTTTCAACATCAAAAATCGACTGTAGACACCATAAACCCTAAAACATAGCCCCAGTCTATAAAAAAGTACATGTAATAAGCTCTAGTAGCTGCATTGTTATCCAATTTTTACTACAAAACATTAAACATCGCTGAAATTACCCCAAAAACTAACGACTCATTTAGTAATGATAATTAATTTTTTAGTACTTACTATCCATAAAACCATGAATGCGCCCCAATCATCTACATGCCATTTGACATTCCAACAATTTTTTTTATATATACACATATCATGTATTTTGTTATGACAACATGAGTAAAAAAAAAAACTTTATGGGTTTTTGTGCAAATGAGTAAGATAATTTCCATGCTTTTAATTTTACTGCTTCATATTACCTTAATTTTTATCATCATCATCGTCTGTGACATTGTAGCAAATCATATGACACAACAGAAACAACAAACTTTGATGTGCGAATGTATCTAAATTATACATATATAATGGAGCAAATGTACTTGCCTGAGAAACCTCTGCGGTCTGCTGTCTTGATTTGCCTTTTTTGCCAGAAAAAAATGGAGAAAGATATGAGAAATAACAACAAGAAAAGGAAAACTGAAAATTTCCTTTTTGGAAAATTTTCCGTCTCATAATTCTGCTTGTAGAAAAAGAGGAACTAGTAAATTGGTTGAGTATTTATGACTGAAGAGAACGCATTCATTGTTTGTAGGTTAATTGAATGTGTTTCGGCTCAGTTTCAGTCATAAATGATTCAAAAATAACCGATTCAATCATAACCGATTCAGCCATAACCGACTCAGCCATAACTGATTCAGCCATAACCGATTCAGCCAAAATAGATTGAATCGGTTTATTCCTTCCAAAAATGAATGTTTTAATTTTGTGACAAACAGACAAAAAGTAACAAAACAAGCATCTCTTCTACAAAATGTTAGCCGAAAAAGAAAACTTTTTTTGAACATAAAATTTCCATGTTGAAATGAGTTAAAATGTTAGATGATGAATATATAAATATTTTAAAATCATAATTCTCCCTTTCCATCCATCTTTATGACTTTTATTTCACAAATTTTATGGCATTTGTGTTAATTCAAAATAGTGATATTATTTCCATTTTCCACATTTTAATTTTTCTCGAGAAAAAATTTGAAAGCTTCTTAAAAACTCGGTAAAAATAAAGGAAAAAAGGGTTGTTCTTCAAAACAGGCAATTTGAAGGATGGAAAGAAAAAAAATTTCTGACACTGCCAATCATTGATTTAAGCTGATTGAAGGGTCTATAATAAATTTAATGGGTTGATAAGTTTTCACTTTTTTGTTCTGTATCGACTTTCCATTTTCCATTTTTTCGCCTTCATTGCTTGAGTTATTTTTTGATTCCATAACTTCAAAGAGGCTCGTTTAATGATTTTTCTGCAACATTTACAAAAAGTTAGAAATTGGAAAGGAAACTAGTATAGACGTGGTCACTCGTGACCGACTGTATCGCATTTTCCCTGCACAGAATCAAAACATTAGGAGGAGTTGTTGGGCGCAGACGAACGAACGGATGGACAGATGGACGGACAGACAGACAGACGGATAGACGGACAGACAGACAGACAGACAGAAGGACGAACGGACGGACGAACGAACGGACGGACGGACGGACAGACAGACAGATGGACGGACAGACATACGGACGGACGGACAGACGGACGGACGGACAGACAGACAGACAAATGGACGGACAGACATACGGACGGACAGACGGACGGACAATACCGTCTTTCCATTTGAGAAAATGCGCTAAAAATTATTAAAAAAGTGATAATTTTTGATAAATTGATGCCCCTTTTTTTGCTGAGATTTATTTTTGGAAGCATGTTGCTATGGTTTTATACATTTTAAAGAAATATAGACAAAAAGTCTGACAGGTTTTAAACCTCTCATCATATTTTTTTCTGGGGAGATAATACCACAGATGTACAAATTCATCCTTAATGGAATTGAATTAAATTTTGATGAGTTCTTTAAGTTTTTTATTTTTTTATTTTTCAACAAAAATTACAGCTTTTATTGCCGATTCGTTCATAACAACATGCTCAACAAACTGGTCAGCACAATAAAACTACAATTGTTTGAGCTTTTTTTAAGTGCTGCTATCAAGCATCTCAATACAATTTCATTTTTATGACTTACTTCCGAATGCCGAATAGCGTTTAATGGTTGAAAACATAAAATGAATAACATTAAATCTGGCTATTGTGAATAAATAATATTAAAAAAAAGAAATCAGCAAGCAGTAGGTCATCTGATAAAGCAGTTGATTACTTTAATATTTGGGAGTCAAAAAATCTGCAATTTACAAAATTTAGTGAAATTTTAGTTGTAAGGATAAGTTGTGGGAGTTCATTTACATTTGACCTCGAATAGCACAATGAAGCAGCAGATCAGCTCGGGAATATGAGTCCTAAAATTAGATTTTCTAATGAACCGACGAAAATTACATAGCACTTAGATGGGAATGAGGTTCGTTTGAAAGACACATGGCACATGACAAATGACACATGACACATGACATATGACACATGACATATGACACATGACATATGACACATGACATATGACACATGACATATGACACATGACATATGACACCTGATACCAGAGTTCTGATTCAATTTGGACCTCCTAACCTTTAATCTCTTTTCCTGAGTGCTACAAGGTTCCATTTGGAAGCATGACATAAGACACAAGTTGCATGACACACGACACAAGACACATGAAACAAGCCTCAATACAAGAGTTCTGAATCCACTTTGACTCTCTCCATACTCTCATGAATGTAATATGTCAATGACCTAATGACAAAATTCCATAATTCAGATCTGAGAAATTGTAAAATTCCAAATTTACACTTCCATCATTCTTGTCATTTTCATCCTCGATTTCATCACAAAAAGCTCAAAGGCATCGACATCCAAAACATTACCATTATTCAAATTTTCATATTAGTTTGACAACATCAGCTTATTTAAACTGACCTATTTGTTACTAGCTTATGAATTTCCAGTTAAATTACATGCTGCATTCGTGTGGCTGCATCTCCTTTTTACAAAAAATTAAACTCTCTAACTCGTGTATCATCGATTGTCAATATTAATTCTCTTGAAATATTTTACATTGTTAACTTATGCTCAATGACTTCAATGGAAGTTGAATTATCACTCTGTGGAATATGTATTTGACATTTATATTCATATAAGGCATCACATATTTTTTCACAGAAAAATCAAAAGCTCTTTTACACTGAACAATTTTTTGTGATATCCTAAACCCCTTTGAATTTACATATTTGATTGATCATTTCGCAGTTACTGCGAAACCTTTTCAATTCACAGACATTTCATGTCGAAAGCTAAAAGTCTTTATCATTATATTATCATGTAAATCATCCTACAAAACTACAATCTATAGTAATGCAAAAACTAACTGAAAAATTTTCCCACACAATACCTGTCTTAAAATTTGTAAAATTCAACTCTATTACTTTTATTCACTCCCTATAAAATTCGGTTCATTTTACATTATTTTTTTTTCATTTATCGTAGAATACAAACCATTTACAACCCCATTTTCTTCTTTATCAATTCTCATATCGAATGAGAATAACTGGTAGTGAAGAATATGAGTGCGTGGATTGAAAGCGCATGGTTTTAGTTTTGAAATTTTGAATAAAATATTAGGCAAATTGGCAGTAGCATGGTCTCTTTTTAAAGTTCAGATGGTGTCAGTCAAGATGATTGTCGGGTATTGACAGAGAAAATGATTGGTTTCTAAGTATCATTTGTTTACGTCTATAATGCATGTGCCATAAAGTTGGTAGCGAGTACTAATAGCAATAAAATCCGGTCCCAGGTTAACTGACTTGATACCATGCCAAAATCACGCCGAGTTGGTCTCGACGTTGGTTGTATTTGGGTTGATATAGAGTCTGTTCAAATCGGGAGGTATCGATAGCACTCTATGTAATTATTGAGATCGACCTTTTATAGGAATCGAACTTATGACATCTCAAAGGCGAAAGTTACAGAGTTTTTGGACATTTGTCGAATCAATTAGTCAAACAGACCTTTTACTAGTCCTAAAAGACGTTTGGCACAATTGATATTTATACATGACAATTCTCAGCATTCAACAGACAAAAAGACAAAACTAGAATCAATAACCAACACTGATACATTTAAAAAGTCGCACCAAAAAGAATTTATATTGAAAAATGGAAAAACGAAAGTAAGCAAAAAAGAGCTTTTTGAGGTTTTTGTGGTATTTTCATCTATAAAGCAGTAATAAATTAAGTGTAATGTGTGTATAAAGCAGAAGTAGAGAAAAAAAATGTTCCTTTAATAACTGTAGCATACGTTAAATGTTGAGCTTAAAAGATAATCAAACTAATGGAAAAGAAGGTACGAAAAGAGAATTTTAAAAGCTGGCGAAGGAAAGGAAGTAAAAAAAAGTGAGAATATTGAGTCTCAGGTTGAAAAGGAATGAATGAAGTTGTAAAATCAGAATGAGAAACTTTTTAATTTTAATTACTTTAGTTTTTAATGAAATCATGCTTTTAAAAGTCTTCTCCTGCTGCATCCCGGACTCAAATTTTTTTTTGTTTGTGTTGTGAACATCAACAGCCCACAAATTCCTCGAGAGAAACTCTTTTTTTTGTTCCGACTGGTTAATTAATGGGGTTGTAGATGAATGCGGAATAATAGCAACATAATCATTAATTTTTATTGCTTTAATATTGAAATTAAGAGATGTTTACTGATGATGAAGAGTTATTGAGTTAAAAAAATTATTTAAAATATACCAGAGATGTTATCGGTGTGGATTGTCATGGTAAATTTGAGAGGGGAAATGTTTTTGACACTCTTTTTATTATTAAAATATGATGGCGATAGATAAAAATTAATTTGAATCTATTTAAGGTGATGAAAATGTACACCTGCGAGGTATGAGACTTTAAGGCTGAATTTCCATTTTAATATTGAATTCGTGGAACTTTTTTAGCATCCAAGAGGGGAATTCTTTTGCCTTCAAAATCATCGTCCCGTTCACATACAATGAAGATCGTAGAAAGCGTCGAATTTTTATTAAAAAGTTTATTTTTATCCAATAATTTTCTCGTTCAGTGAGTTTTAACAGGTTTCCATTGTGTTGTCTTCTATTTTAGTTTAGCTGATTCTATAGTTTCTGACTTTTGAATGTTCAGGATGTAGTTGATGAGAATAATTGATTGCTGCAAATTTATGAAGCTGCAAAATTTCAAAATTTATTGCAATTAATTTGACTCTTCAGCTAGACATGTGAAATCTTACAATGCATTTCCGCTGCGTGATGTGCAGTTATTGTTGAATCCTACATAGCGATGTGGAGAGATTGAGGTATATTGGAGTTTGGATGGAAAAGTAGACTCTAATCTATTCGAATTCATATGAAATTTGAGTTGACTGTGAGATTTGACGGAGTATTATGGAAATAACCGATAGTAAAACTTTTAAATGGTGGGACTATGGTAGCGTTGATGAGATTATGTTTTAACTAAGTACCAGAAGTATGGTCAGGGGTTGTTTGTGAAAAATTGGAGATTCAGATGCAGGATTTGAATCAGAAATTGCATCGAATCCAAAATTGAGAAGATTGGGTGGGTTTGCGGCCTCGCCTGAGTAGTTGATTTCGGGATTTGTTTAAAAACCATTACAAATTGATCCGAAAAGCAGACTGTGTAGAATAGGTTGATAATCCAGCCGTTGGCCAGTGTGACTCTCTCTCCAGTCTAAATTCGATCAAATCCGACAAGTAGGTTTATGAGTGGATATTCGGCTATTTTTACATCGTGGGCTTTCCAGGTGACTAGTCTCTCACATTCGCTATCCATTCCCAAACTTGGAAAAATGAATGTAATCGATTTTGTCGAAAAAACTGCATAAAACTACCAATTTTAATAGAATTCTCATTCAAACAATAGAAAGTTTTGTCAAAAGAAACAAAGATAATAATTAAGGACATCACAATGACAATGACAATTCAAACAATCGACAATGATCCTACTTATCAAAAAGTTTTCAAAAAAATACATAATAAATCCAACCACATAAACTCTACAAAAGAGCCATATGAATAAAGGCACTCAAATATTTGCCAAGCATGATGATATTCAAAATAAAGGCATGAGACATAAAGACGTCCTTATTTTGTGTGTGGATAAACTTCACTCAATTACCGACAAAACCGAGTCAACAACTCTGTTGAAAAATATATATTAAATGATATACTGTGCATGTATACATGGAGACATAATTTCATTGCACCAGAGTCATTTTCAATTCGTAATGAAATTATCATGAAATCAATAATTTGTCATTGGGAAAGATGTCATAATAAGAGGCATTGTTCTCTCATTCCCAAAAAAAAAATAAACTTACCAGCTTATGCGCTTAAAAAGCCGTAAAACTCATTAAAATGCATACAACCGCGTAAAATTAATAGAGTAATCATAATAATTTATTATCAACTTATAATTGCCCGTATATACCTATTCATATGCATGTATACATCCACATCATTAAATGGGTACAGAAAAAGCAGCGCAGCAAATTGCTATTAAAACCTAAAACTCAGTTTTCATGGGGAATGAAAATGAAAAACTGAATTTTATTTTTTTGCCATAATTGATTCTTCATACTTTGTGTTTTTTATTTTTTTGCAGATCATCCGTTACGATACGCTTGGTGCTTGTGGCATTTTGTTATTAAATTTCATCATTCTGATACGGTCATGCAAAATATCAGAGTTTGCATGTAAAGGAAGTGGGCTGTGCTTACCATTAGATAAATATTGTGATGGAATCGATCAGTGCGGTGATTTGAGTGATGAGCCAAAATTTTGTACAGGTATGACATTTTATATAATATTAAGACATAAAATTTATATTTTTTGACATGACGTCTGTCGTTTACAGTCTGCAATCGCACATATTATGGCGATATTGGTAGAACATATTCAATTCAAGTGCCAACGCCACAACGATTTCCATTTTTATGTCATCTAACATTTACTGCCAGCGGACACGAGCAGGGAGACATTGTACAGGTAGGAAAAACGAAGAATAAGCAAGAAATGCTTTCTTATTCTTGATTTTTTTTATTAAATAAAGGCAAGGGAAATATTCATCGCATCAACACCACAATAAAGAACGAATTTTTGCCTCATCATTCTGAAATTGAAATGAGAGAGCAGAATGTAGATTTTTGCCGCTTTTTTTTTAACAGCCAAAATTTTCTATTTGAACAATATGTGCTGTATAATTCAATTTGGTTAGACGGCTGATCGAGTTTGTAAAATTTTTAGCTTCAGCTAATAGAACTTCACCGTCGCTGTGGTTTTTCAGCCTAAATTCCTATTAGAAAATATTTATATGAAAATTATTGGGAATCTGGAAAGTGGTTCTTTTAAACCAGATGACAAATGTATATGTGTAACTAGATATAGATTATACAGGGAAGTTGTTGGAGTTATCCTGGGAAATTTTAAAATAGATTTAGCTAAATTGAACATAGTGCTGTAATATGACATGTAAGAGAATGTCGGAGGATAAGTTTGATAGTTAATTGAATGAATTACTTTGTATGTGCAGCTAAATAGCTCTTATCTTTACTGACTATGCTCAGGTTGCCCATCACTGTCTAATCACTGTAATTGATTGGAAAAAATAGACTTTAGATGATTATAATTGTCAAAATAAACCAGATCCTTGCTTTTAAGACGAAATTTAATGTTTAGGGACAAGCACTTGCATCAACAGCATTGTCATATTAAGAACCGCTGAAAGCTATCAAAATCCACAAAATGCAGATGCTCAAATGGTTTGTGCTTTTAGTAACCTTCCCGAATAACATAAATCAGTTAATCGATCCAAAACTCGACATCAAGGCGGCATACATCTGGCAGAATGCCGGAATTTGGATTGATTAACCGTCTTGTGCTATTCGGGCTTCCTTTTTCTTAAATTTAACTGAATATCATTTAGTCGACTTTCTATGAAAATTACAAAAAGAGAAAATAAGGCTAATAATCATAAATAAATGCCATTTGGGTGCATTTAAATTTGGGTCATTGATTCGTTCTAAAACTACAGAACCAAAGTGCTTTAAAATGTGCACTAATTCAGCATATTTACACCCAAAATCCCAGTTTAAACCGAACCTTCTGCAAAAAAGCTTCTGTAATGCACAAGTAAATATGCAAAATGTTTTGTTTACTACTCTTTATCCGACAGAATTAATGCCATATCCGCATTAAATTCAAAAGTTAAATACATACCAGATAATAGATGCTGCATAAAATTTCATACAACACAAAAACCCCATGAGAATAGAAAATTAATGCTTTTATCTTTATTATTGAGGGCAATATTGCCTGCTATTATTGAATAGAAAAGTTAAGACAATAGACTGAAGTGTCAGATCGATTTCACTCAATTTCATCACTTATACTCCTTACAAAATGCGCCTTGATAAGTCTAGACAAATATTTCATCATTTTTGAAGCTAATTTATTCCAAGGTATAACAAAATATAAAAATTAGATACGAGATGTGAGCTTATATTTCCATCCATATATTATATTTAACATGTTCGTATCTGTGTTACGGATATCGTTCGCTCTAAATATATAACATCGAATGTACATGCGCTCGCATTCAATATGATGGGAAAAAAATGAAATTTCAGCTGTATGAAAATTGCATTAGCGCTCGTTTAGGCGAATATTTACATTTTCCTTTGAGCAATCTACCGTCTGTGGCATTTCAACGTCAGCATTGCTTACAATCAAAGTTATTTTTCCATCTTCTTTTCTTCCTCCTTATTCCTTTATTATTATTTTTTCAGCTTTTGCCTTTTAGTAAATATTACAATTTTCTCCTCCTTTTTTTTTATTCTCAATCATTTGCACATGTAGGAGAGGAAAATTTATATCCTCAAAAGAACTGCCAAACCATGGGAAGAGAAAAAATAGGGAAGATATTAAAAATGCCATTTAAATGCTATGCAGATGGTGCAAGCATCTACAATCTAAAGGAGTTTAAAAAACTTTTTCTTTTTAAGTTTCCATTTCCAAATGCATTTTCGTTGATGCATGAAAATGGAAATTTTACTTTGGTATCATTCATAAATGATGTTAATAAGGCTTAAGGGTACTTGGAATTCCAGAACTGCATATTTTATTCAGATACTACAACCAAATAGCAAAAGAAGGTTACTTACTTACTTACTGGAACCAAACTCCGATTTGGAGTCTAGGTTGCTACAAAATGCATTCCATCTGACTCTTTTGCTGGCTTTATCACAAAACTTGTACAAATTCCAGCAAAAGGAGGTTAATCAATACTAAATCCGATACCAGGCTGGCTTGTCTCTGGCATAGTATTGGATTTAAATTGAATCAAGCACCAAGTCAAAGTCACTGTCAATTTAACGCCATTTACTTACTTTCTTACTCGAACCATACTCCAGCTTGGAGCTTAGATTATTGCATACTGTCTCTCACTTGACTCTATTACTGACCATATCACAGAGCATGTACAAATTCTCTTTTTGAGTTTTGTGGGTTAGACATATAGTCTCATCTCAGCTATTTTGGTGTCATAAGGTCATTGACATTTAGACATTGATTTAAAGCATTGGTTTAAATTCCAAGCAGAGAAGAAGCTTCAAAGAATCGAACCTGGTTCTTTAATATTTCCAGTCACATGCTCTTCCTAATGTGCTATCAGTGGATAGCTGAGAAGTTTGACAGAAATCCAATTTAAAATAAAAACTATCGATAAAGCTTAACTTGATAATCTCAAATATTAAGATCATTAATTCATGAATTCCACAAGCCAGACATCCAATAAAATTATCCCCCTCTGCATTTTTTACTATAAAATTTTCAATCATCAATTGCATTCTTGTTTGCTTTAAGTTAAATACATTTTCCCATCCGTCTGCATCAATTTCTTTAGCGATTATACAGTTGCAGTATTGTATAAAATTAGAATTGAAATTGAGATAATTTTCCACCAGGATAATTGTCAATCAAATGTGATTCAATGAGATTAAGTGTTTACAAATGTAAAGCAATAGATTCTCAATCCTTCTGTTGATATATGCATAAAATACCATTTTTTGCAATGAGATTATCGATTTATTTTACATTCTCACACGTTCACCAGCAGCTAAAAGGAAAGAATTTTTTTTAACTTCTTCTCTCGTGGAAATCCTAACTTAATTAAAAAAGTAAAGTTTGTTGTAATCAGTGAATGTTCTACAAAATGGAGGAATCTGAAAAAATTTTGAGGGATTTACCAAAAAAGCTTCATCCTGTGGATGAAAAGTTTTTCAAATTTTTTTATATTTATTTTTCTGTGCGGAAATACATTTATTTTGACTTGATGGCAAGTTGATTTTATATTGCTCATAATTGAAAAAATGGAGATTAATGACTTTAAAGTGGTTGCGGTAAATGAATTTTGCTATAATGAAAGGAGGATTTGGAACACAGGTTTTATGATGATTGCAGTTCTATGTGGGATGATTCAATGCAAATTAATTTAATTTAATTAGTATACAATTTCAGTTTCATTATTTAATAGAAATTTGGTCTTTTTGGTGGATACTAACTGACTTTTCTTTGATGTGATTGCTTGTTTGTGCTTTTTGAAAATCTGAAATTAATGGTTGTTTTAGTTTGGTTCTTGATTTTTCCTTTTGAACATAGATTTTGAATTACTAATTAAGGATTTGTATAGACTAGAGTGTAATTTGAAATTCAGTTTGGGTTTGTATCTATAGACTTAATAGACAATGAGCATATTCACCTAAATGAGCGTGTTCATGGTCCGATTTACATAATTGAGTATTCTCAATTTTGTTAGCACACTCATCAGCATGCTCCTTGTCTGCCCTAGAGATGAGCTTTTGTTTGTGCAGATGGCAGTTAATCTAACGATTTTTAGTCCACTCGGACTTACTATATCGACAATACTTGATGAAATCATTGAGAGATCGGTCTTCGTTGAGAATCGAACCCAAAATTCTCATAAGACAGAGGGTTGCAGATATACAGCCTGTTGAACAACCACTCGACCACATAGGCCATACTCTCGTATTGACAGATTCACCTACATGTGACTATATACCTCAAATTGAGCTTTTATTAATCACAACTCAAGTTTGCCATATCTAGGAACGGAAACGGAAGTAACCTTCATGTAGCATTCATATATCTGCCATCGATTATCTTACATCGGATATATCTTAAGAAAAATCCACAAATATTACAAATCAGTGTATAAGAAATTAATTACACAAAAAAATGCGCTCAAGGGACACATTCTTAATGTACTTCCAAACTTATTTTTTTTTCCTACCCTCAATTCACACGAGTGTTATCAAATGAAAGAAGAACATCCGAGAACATTTAAATGATGTGATGTGTACTTAAAGCATTAATTACTTAATGAGAATTAGAAACACTCACACGAGCTTTTGATTAGCTTTTCGTATAGTGATTCCTCATCCTTCATTCATACATTTCCCATTAGCATTTTGTATATCATGTAAATATGATGAGTTTTCTTCATACAAAATGCGTAAATTTGATAGAATATTTTAAGATGCAAGATAAGAGTTTTCGGTTGAAATATTCGCATATATACACACATATATATCGAAATCAAGTTATAAGAAATTCAATAAAACTCGAGATTTTTTTTCTTTCTTGTTCAATTCATTCTTTTTTCCCTTTCACTTGGAATTCTTTATTGGAGCGTAGTCAATTTTGGCTTTTTTCTTCCTTTTTGCCAAAGCATTTTTATCTTGAAATGATTTTTTGCCATTTCCTTTTTATCATATTGCTTGAAAATAAAAGCAAATAGAAATAGAAAAAATATATCTTGCTGTGCTGTTTCTTTTTCATTCAATGCTCGATAATAAATGAAATATGATTAATTGGAATAATTTTTTTTTTGTTTTTTTGTGTAGGACAAAAATTGATATCAAAGCTTTGTGGTCGAAAAATGTCGTTTGATATTTGCGGTATTGATTTTCTTTGGCTTCTAAAGCGGTTCATTTAATTAGGAAAATTTAATTTTTGGTTAATTTATTTTGATGAATTTTGTCATTCGTGGAATAATTTGGGTTGAAAAGGATGTTTGGTTGTGTTTGGTTTATTGACATGTTGAATGTCTATTTTGATTAAAATATGGACTGAAGTTGGTTGCTTGGTATCTAAGAACATAGTAATGTGGTTTACATGCATGTAATTTTGATGAAATAATTACAATAATATTCAACAAACAGCACATTCAACGATGGTCTTAACAACTTCTATTGACAGTTTTTAACCCCATTTATTGACCGAAGCTCTTCTCAAAATGAAATCAAAAAGATATTTGCCAAAACTTATTAGTTTCAATCTCAATAATAATTTTTTTATTGAAATTCCAATAAACCGAATTCCAAAAAAGTCCAAAAAACTTCAAATTTACCATTAAATTCTTTCAAAACTTTTTGATCATTGAAAGCTTCGATAATCTGTTTGTGCTTCATAAACTTCACAACATCTCAATAAAACTATTGAAATTAGCCTTTTTTATTGTTATAGTTTGTTTTTTTATTGGCTAGACATTCGATTACTGAAGTAATTTTCAACCCTATTTACCGCACTCAACTTAATTTTTATTGGTCAGTACAATTAAAATCTGCTTTCATACTCATCGACCGTAATGAAAATGAATTTAATTATTAATTGCAAATAATGCAACAGATTTAATGTTTCAATAGAAATTTTCTAATCGTAACAGCCCTAAAGCTGAACAATTTGTGTGTGTGTGGGCAGGAATGTAGTACATAAAGTGCACAATAGTATTTTAGGGTGGAGGGAGGTGGAACCAAAAATTGTTGAGCATATTGTTTGAAAATTATCTTCCATTATCCATAAATTGTTATCACTTAAACTGCACGTTCCTTATGTTCATGATAATTAATATCTTTACGACCTCAAAAATTCAACAAAAAACTTTTTTGAGCATTTTCATGCAAGCATTTCAAGTCCCACTGAGTATCACCATAGATGCAAGTTTTTAAAACACGAATAAGAATGAGAATAAAAAGAAAAGTTTTTCTGACAGCAGAAATAAAAATAAATTTCAACTAGTTTCAAGAGAGTGTTTTTGATCTTTTTTATATGTTCTCTCCGTTACCATTTCAAAATGAGTTGAACGTGAAGTGAAGTATCGGAATCAGAAATGAATTTTTAAATAGCACATAGGATATGTGTTGAAACATTCTTCTACGAACTACGCTAATTAAAAAACTTTATCATCCTTATTTTTTCTTTTAAATTCTTTTGATGTTAAAAATATAAGAATCTGGTGGTTTAAGATGAATTTTGATGCAGATAGCTTAGAGACTGAAAGGAAATAAATCGTTTTTGATTTCTGGGAATTGACATGAGATTTTCAATCAATCTGTTAAAAAAGTTTATATAAAATTAGAAATTCTTGTTGACTTTATTGAATTTTTCTAAGAAAATTGAGGCATTTTCGGTTTCAATTCCATTTGATAATCTCTGTGTTGTGTTTTAATCGAGTTTGATCTGTTGGATTATCCTATACTTACTTACTTCGCTGGCAGTACAGAACTGCTTTGACCCAAGGCCTCTCTCAGTGGACTTATAAAACTGTCTCTGTTGCTGGCTGCCCTTTGCCAATTGCCAATACCAAGTGGTTGACTGCTGCACTGAATTAATCTATGCGTAGCTCAATGGTATGCCGTCGAATTGACGACTGGGTAATACACAGTTAACTTTTGGTATCAATCTACTTCAAAATCAACTTTTCCTATAAAATCCAAGTCAATTCCGCATTCAGCTTCAGATATCTGCCTAAAAATACCAACTCTTATCCCCTCTAAGCCAAAACATCACTTCCATAAATACAAATATCAAAAAGCTCAATCATTTAATTGATTCTGATCTTTTCAAGCCTCCCTTCCTACAACAATCTTTGTTATGCTGCAACAAAAAAAATAAATTCACAAAGAAACGTCAACAAATTGTTGAGACTTAAGCCAAAGGCATTAATAACAAAAGAAAGTGTCCAACAATACATCCACGCATAATTGAGTCATGTAAATAAAGTCAATGAAGCATCTAAATTCACAGCTTGTTGATCAACAATCAGTCAGACACAAGACTTCATCACATTTGACATAATAATACTCATAAAGAAAGGCACAATAAGACTTTAAAGTCCAAAAAATATATTTATTTCTGGTCAACTCAATTGCCTTGTTGGGGGCGCCTGTAAGACTAACTGTCTTGTAAGACTTTTCTGCATGCCTTTTTAAAAAAGTAATTGATGATGTCATTACAGTTCCTTTTGCCTTTTTTTTGTACTTTCTTCTTTTCGTTTTCTTTCTGTTCATTTGGGCAACGGGAAAAGTTTTATGTACCGCATAACTATATGACTGTATCTAAATGTGTACATTTATATGAAGCAAGACGAATAATATAAAAAAAATACCGAATAAAGGAGATGGAGTTGCTCACAAGAAGAAACTTTTATCCTTTTCATGCTTGTTGAAATGTCAACATGATATAATAACATCGGATATTTAATACCAAAAGTTCAAAATAGTTGTTAAGGAGTGTGCATGTAGTCGAAAAGAGAAATAATTTTATGATGTCTCTTGAGAGATAATTGAGATGAACTTTGTTTACATGAGTTTTTTTTCTTTCGATTCTACACTTTTTTTTTTGAGTGTGGGTTTCCGAATGGCATCGCTTGCAGGGATCTGATGTGGGCTTCATGTGAAGTTATTGTAGATTGGTCGGCTTTGAGTAGATTTGAGACCAATCAAAATGTTACTTTTGCTCGAAGTAAGTGATAGCTTAGCATTAGGCTGTTGATGTTCGGAGTCAAATCAGCAACTGAGCATCGGCTTATAACGAAATATGGAGAAAGGCTCTCGTTTCAATCTTCCGTGGACGTGACGTGATTCTTTCAGATCTGTTCTGACAATGTTTCAGTTTTAAGGCATTCTGGTCGTTCTTGTCACTATTTTTCCTAAATAACTCCAAATTTCTGACTTAATTTCTCCTTAATTCAAGGATGAATAGAGCCAAACATGGCTTCATCTCATACATTAAGCAGTCAAAGTATCTGAACTTTCGAAAAAGAATAAATTTGGATATGGCTGGATTTGAACCCACGTCTTTCGAGTTACCATGCCAAATTTGAGTCCAAAAGCTTATCTTTTTGACCAGCAAAGCACTTAACTTTGAGTGGACAAAAATATGTTATAACTAGTTGAAGACAAATTAATGTCTAGTTGATGACGATTCTTTGTCCACTCGAGAACTGCTTAATTTAGTCTTGCATTCCCAAAACCGTAAGCCAACTCTTGTAACGCCCCTGTCTGCAAAGCTTCACAGGACTAAATGCGAACCTTAAATCTCCACTAATTTCTTATTCAAACTTGAAACATGTCACAATGAAATATTTTTACAACTCTCATTCCAACAGCAATTTCTGTATAATTTGCTTTCAATTTATTGAATGAGAAAACAATCACACGAGTAGCTATGAGTTGATTTTTATTATTTCTTCGTTCTTAATGTAATTTATTTTTATTCAGAAATATTTTTTTCTGTTTTTTTGTTCAACAAGAAAGTTTTACAACAATCCATTTTACTTTTTTTTTCTCTCTGTTGGATGGAAATAAGAGCAAAATACTTTGTTGTTTCTTAGATTGTATAAATATCCATAAATACGCTTAAGTGTAATGCAAAAGTCGGAAAATTTACTATAAACAAAACTTTTGGTTCTACTTTCTCGAATTTATAAAACTTCTACTCTGTTTCTTCCTTTCATTGGCTTTTACATGGAGAATAATCTGAAGAAAATGCAAACTTAGCAGACGATACAAGCTCGTTTTTAGTGGAACTGTGGGAATTTTTCTTTATTAAAATTATGAGTCTCATAATTACACTGTGCAGGAAATTTGTGCATTATTTTTAAAAAGTTGTACTGTTAAATGCTCTTGGTGACACACTTTTAGGATGCTAAAGTGTAACAAAATCTGTTTGCTTAGGTGCTGTAGGAAAGAACTGTTGGATTTAATAATTAAAAGGATGTAAAATTTTTATTTTTATTTGTGCAAATTTAAACACTTTTTTTGTTTGTTGAATTTTTTTGATTATTTTCATTTCTGACGGTGAAAATAGTTCATGTAAAGCTGAAAGCAGGAAAATGTTTTCATGCTGGGCTACAATTTACGGTCAACTTTAAGGTTTGGGTTAAAAATTGGAATGTAAGCACAAGACAGAAATGGTCAAAAATCCGACCTAGACCAGTGTTATTTTGATCCAGACTAGATTGGATGCAATTCGTTTTCAAATTAGAGACAAGTCGAACTGCAGTCGCATTTTCAGCCATTTCTACACCACATTCTTTCCAGGAAGTCGATAAACCGAAAACTTGCGGGACAAATTATGCAAATTAACAATATAAGCATCTACAATCCGACCACAAGTTGAAGAATTCAAGTCAATCCATCCGATAAATTATTACACAAAGTTACACATGCTAACTATTTTACTAATGATTACAAGTTAAACTTAATCAGATTGTGATACCGCAAACAAACAATGGATGTAACACTTTAGAACGCTTCTTGACTTCATGCGATTCCAATTAAAAAAGAGCTGATTGCATCATTTAAATGCAATTAGTGAAGTGTTGATATGAACATAAGTTAGATTTAATCAAACAAAACTCTCAAATTTTCATGCTGAAAAGTCTATTGTAAAAATAATAATTTTTCCATAACTTTTTAAGTGCTCCCCAATGCAGATCCTTATTTACTACTCATTTAAGGCAGACAAAAAATTTATAAAAAGGCACAAAAAAAGCTCAAACTGCTTTTTCTGGAGAAAAAACAAAAAAAAGCATATAAAAAGCTTTTCAACGTAGACGTGATTCGATTCAAAAAGTCGACAAGCAGCATTACCGTTTCCTTCTTTTCTCTCGCTTATTTTTTTTTGTGCTCCTGACTGTGTATATGTGAGTTTATTTAAACAATTTTACTGCATCGGTAAATGTTGAAACTTTTTGAATAATTAATCATAAAATGTTGTGTTATAAATGGAGTTAAAAATAAAAATAAAAAAAACTCAACAACATAACAGCATTAAAAATTCATTCAACGATTGTATGTACATATTCCATGTTTGTATTGTAAATCGTTTGGAGTCAACATGGAGGAAATAGTTAATACATCACATTAACGCGGAGCATTTAAATTGATTGACATATAATACAAAACACTGTTGACTGTAAATATGTTGATTTATTTGTTGAGGATGAATAGTTATGAAGATAATATTGGGATTGTTTATAAATTAGGTAACAATCGGAATGCTAAACAGCACTAGATGCAATTAAATGTGCTTCTGTTGAGCAATCAGTTAAACATTTGGTTTAAATTTGATGTGATTTGTAGAAACTCATCGGTTCGAATCCTTACATTTTTAAATTGATGAATACACCCTAGTATTGCCCACTTTCCGAGCAGCACAATGCGATGAACCACATTTTTGGGTTGACATCAGCCGTCACTATGCCGTCAGGGCGTCTTAACTTCAATACGTTGATTCAGCGGTCCCCTAGAGAACACGGTGTGCTGTTTCTTATTCTAAAAACCTCTAAAATGCAGAAATCACTGCCAAAACACAATTGGGTACCACCCCCTCCATCCTCTCCCTGAATGTAATAGCTAAACAGCTCTATAAGCTGAATATCATTTATAAACGATATGAAGACCGATTGTGAGAGTCAAAAAGAAAAGTTAGAAAAAACCATAAACGCCTTTAGTCGTGAATGAAATGAAGAGGGGAAAAGAAAGAAGAAGATAAAAATCGATTTCGATTTAATAAGAGCTTGAGGGACTCATTGCTGTGACTTCTTAATTGAATTTAGTTTCTTCGTCGACTTCTGAAGGGAAATTGAAAACTTTTTTTTTAGCTAGATTTTGTCATTTAGTGCTGAGAAAAAGCATGTCCTTTTGTCTTTGCTGTAAATTACAGCATTATGACCACAAACTGTGTCTGATGGCAAATTTCTTATTTAATAATGTTTTCGGTATGATTAGGTTCTCAGACATACCAATTTCACCTCAATTTTTCGTAATAGATTTAATCTTGTAATTTGTGCTGATTAAATCTTTAATTTTCTTGGCAGTTGGCAGATGAAAATTTTTTTCCAGTTCGATCAAGGCTAAAGGAAGATGAAGAGTTTTTCTTCATTGCATAATGTTTGCATAAGAAGAAGAATGTAAATCTCAGAAGGATGCAAACAAGTTGTGAACATGCATTTTGTTTGAATATGCATTGCTCCCAAGTCAACCTTGTGCTTAATTTCTATGAGAAATTGTTGTTAGAAAAAATTCGTGTTTGGATGGAATTTGATGGCTTATGGGATAAAGTTTTTTATACTGTTCGTGCTTTACTTCAAGGTTGTAGGTCTTGTACTTTGTGATTTTGCTGTGTAAGAAGCTGTAAAAGATTTAAAATTATGTATATTTGGTTAGTTCAGCGTTTAAGCTCATATTTCGGTAGGAAAATAAGACCGCTTTGAATTGTTTGTTTCCATTCTGAACATTTCGTTGAATGAATTCAAAAATTGCTTGAAGGAGCTTTTCAACTCTTTCGATATGAAAGTATTCCAAACAGCCCGACGTGGCAAATTTCATTTTTCATCGTAAAAATGAGTTTAAATTAGATGTCACGTAGCCCCGAGTGGACATAAATACTTTATAACTAGTTAAAAGCAAGTTAGTGTCCAGTTAATGACCAGTTCAGTTGAATCACTCATATTTGACAGCCAATGCGGTTCTCTGGCGGCTAAATTGAGCTTTTCTGGTGAATTTCATGGTGATACGCATTTTTGGACCATATTTAAATCTTGTACTTCAGAAGTGAACATTACAGTTGAGACTTACAGCTTACTATAGGATCCACTGTGGATCTGGAAGCATTAAACATGATGATAATGCTGTCTGTAAGCTTCATTTTAAAGAAACTAGGTTGGGAAAAGCAACAAGCTTGTCAAATTCTTTTGTCGAGCTCCGAACCCAAGTTCGTTGTGTCGATGCGAATTGTAAAGATCCGAAGCACACAGCCAATGCACTACAGAGCCATATTAATTTACCATCTGCGCCTGAATTCTGCAAATATATATTTATTCCTAACAGGCAATAAGACCGCTTTAAGGTACCGTAGTGGTCTGTCTGTCCCATCAAAGTATGCTCTTTGCCTGTTAGGGTATCAACCTTGAAAACTCCTATACTAACCACTAAGATCAAAAAACTATAAAAGTCAATCTATTAAAAACTTTTAACTTATCCAAATATGATTTAACAAGCACAACTTCTCATTCTAAATTATAAAATACCCCAACAAATAATAAAAAAATATTTTTCTTTTCTTAACAAAAAAGAGCAATTATTTATTTGGGATGATATTTCGTCTATTCTATTCTACAAATGCAGATTCGACATAAAACTTTAAAATACATACCAACATCCCATCTTAAAATATTCAATGAAAAAACCCTTCAAAAATAGCAAAAAAAGGGATTAATCAGCATTCTAATTTTCCATTTCTTCTCTTATTTTTGTTAAAAAATTCTTGGTAATATTCCGAATGGTCGTTGGAGATATTCGTTTATAAAAAAAAAGTTTTATGCTAGTTCTTGCTTGTGTTTAAAAAACTTTATATTTTTTAATAATAAATGTCGATCCGAAAAGAAAACTTTTTAATGGTAATATCTTCTTAATTTCTTCTTTTTTCTCATGCAGATTATATTTGATGGCTTTACCGTTGGTAGATATGATGAAGGTTTAGAAGAACATGATTTTGAGGCAACAGATACAAGTTTAATGTCTGCCTCTGGCACTGATGCTTGTAAGTATTTCTGCTTATTATTTTTATCAATACATAAAATATTTATCAATATTCGTTTTTTTTTCGTTAACATTTTCTTTTGTGTGCAGGTCCCGATGGCTATATGCAGGTACAAGATAAATATATTCTATTTACATAATTTTACATACCAACAATGTATTCGACATGGGATAAAGAGATGAAAATGTTGTTTCTTGTATCAAAGTTTCTCTCATCATTTCACTACTTTTTTCTCTTCGTCCGACCCACCGCCCATCAAATATTCTTCAACCATAACTGCTCATGCCTTCATTCTCTCTACTTCTCTACATTTTTGCTCATGCCGCAAAAAGGCTATGAAAACAAATGGTGAATTCCCGATCGGCACAAATTGAAATGTTGCCACCACAGCGACGACTCGGTCGTATACTTAAAGCCAAGTGGCTGCCACTTGGCAAATTCCGTTGTTTTCGCCAAGTGGCAGCCACTTGGCTTTAAGTATACGACCGAGTCGTCGCCGTGGTGGCAACATTTCAATTTGTGCCGATCGGGATTAATGGTGGCATCATTACATCGGTTTCTTCTCTTTACACTTTTTTTAGCACATTTTTACTAAACAAATGTGTTTATTTGTATGATTTGCTCGGTTGGTTGACCAACTTATTATTATGATGAAAATTAGAGATAATAGAAATTTTATGATTCTGTTAACGACTTTTGCTATTCTTTTTGATGAGATTTTAGTGAGTAAAACTTTGTGAAATAAATAATATGAAGTGATAAAAGCTTGAAAAAACTTTTTTGAGAGCGTTCAGTGACTGAATTTTAATTTTTATTTAAATTCACTAATTGATTGAGTTATTTGAGTTAAGACTGTCACAATTCGACTTTTGCTATCTTTTTCTACAAACTAGTCTAAAGATATCATTAAAATAGTTAATTAAACTCTTTAAAATCATAAAAAACTTTTTGAAGTGGGAGTTCATTCAGCAAAAAAATTGATTTTTTGTAGAAACAAACTTAATGTGTTTGAGAACTTTGGATAAAATTAACAACACAACAAATGCTTTTCTTCTATAAAATACAGTAATAATCACTTTACCACAATCATGCTTTAACTTTCCTTCTCATCCTTTTTTTGTTCCATGTCTCATCTTGCGTTACAGTTAAGTGAATTGGGTAGACCTTTTACCGGAGGCTCCTGGTGCGGTACAGCAAGCGGCCCACAACAATATTTTAGTGAAACTTCAACAGTTACAGCATCTGTTAAGGTGAAATTAACCGAATATATACAAACACTTTATTTATAGATCTTATTCTCCCTCTTATATTATATTGTGTCTGAATCTTATGGTTATAAATTTTTCTTGGCTACAAGAATTTTCTTTATCGAAAATACTATGGATGAATGCGTGCGCACCACAAAGAAATAATCTATCTTTATTACATTTTAATTTCTGCCTTTCTTTTCTTCCTCAAACATTCCAACACACCAGGTGTTTCACGCTCCATCACTTCAACAAGAGATACCTTTTGAATTTCGAATACGATATAAATTTTTGAGTCATACGGAAGCCGTTGTAAGATATGGAACATCATCAGATTTGTATGATTTGGGTCTTGTAACACCCGGTACATATTGTACGCGTCAATTTGAAGAATGCTATCGAAATAAATGTCGATTACAGTCACCAAATTATCCAGGAATGTATCCGCGTAATGTGACATGCTATTGGACAATTCGACAGAAAACTATACCAACATGTAAACATGCAATGATTGCTGTTAGTCAGGAGAATAGTCATAAATCACTGGTGAAACGTTCGATTGCTAGTCTTAATAAAACAGCACGTACAATTCGAGCTTGGTCAGGTAATCAGATGAAAGCTTTCATTTTTATTACTTTTTATCATCTTCGATTCTTTTTTTTCATTTTGTTTCTTGTCTTGATGAACAAAAATAAATAAATTAAAGTTCATGTAACTGTCTCATGCATGACGAAGTATGATGATCTTTTGGGGGTTCCTTGGAATGGGTGTGGACTTGATATGTGAGTAGGCAGCTGTGGAAAATCTGTCACAGAAATTGTTTAGGCACAGATTTGAGTGAAACAGGCTGGGACTAACTTAGTAGGAAATGCTATGTTTGGAATTAGACGTACGATCTACTTTTCGCAGCCTGTTCCACTCAGGAGCCACAGAGAGCTTCCTTAAGTTTACTAACAGCTCCCAAAAGCTCTATAAGATTAACTAAAACACAGCTTTTCTTTAGAACTGTGAGAATATGCTGCTCTATATGTCACAAGTGTTGCCTGTGGACATAATTCCTCATAGTCAAGATTCATCTGATCTCAGTCAATTCACAGACATCAATTCTACAGTAAACTCTTTGTATACAAGATTGTCCCATCTCATGGAACCACTAATCAAATCGTCTCGTTACGTATGACTACAGTGACATTATTCTTGAGCTAATTTTATATTAACAGAGAACCTTATACCATATATCCTTTTTTTTTCTTGTGTCTTTGACTTTCTCATTTTCATCAAACATATCACATTTTATACATCCATAATATATATCTACAGATTGTACAGGCGAACGTGATCACTTAATTTTTTATGATGGCAGTTCTACAAATGATCCAGTTCTGGCAAAGTTTTGTGGTGGTGATTGGCTGCCAAAAGTTGTATCGAGGTAATTATGATTGCGGTGTGTCATTAATTAATAACTCGAATGCCAATATTTCTTGTTAATACTCGGCATTGCCCTTTATTTCTAATACACTTTTTTTTTGGTTCCTTTATGTGACAAATAATGTCAGCTACAAATTGTGTGATAAAATTGATTTATTTATGCGCCCTCACACTTACCATTTAATCTTTGTGTATTTTTCCTTTTGTTCTATACTCATACCATATGTATTTATTATATGTTTGAATTAATAGGAGCAGTGAGATGTTGATAGCATTTCATTCATCACCATATTCAGCTCCATTGCAAACAGGCACGCCAAATCGTGGCTTTGAGCTAAACGTTGACATATTGTTCACTGATTCAGACTCGTACAATTTTATGCAAAACATAAAATGTGAATTTCATATAAATGCATCAAGTCCAGGTAAGTCAGACATTGATATTTTGTTGAAAAAATCATGGAACAAGAGTCAGAAAATTTTATAAAATGTGTAAGCTACTAATGTCATTCTCTTTTCGTCATGCCATATGTTTACATTTCTTCTTTGACTTCCGACTTTTGTGAAATTCAGCTGCTATGTACATGGAAAATGTCTTGGTGCTGCTACTGCTGTCGTTGCTTTCACTACTACTCTTACTGTTTTTTGTTTGTTTCAAGCCATTCATCTTTCATAATTTTCGCACCATTCATAAGTTTGGCGTTAAATAGGAATAACGAGTTTGTGGATGTTATGATGTTTGAGTTTTGGAAGCGAATTTGAGGATGCAGATGGGTTGAATAGAATGTTTAATGAGTATTGGGGCAATAATATAGGATTAGGAAGATGAAATATTAATGAATTGACAGTTTTGAGCTGCAGAATGCGAGAAATTGCATTTTTTACTGTAAAACTGCAACTACGCGTCCTTGGGTTCATATAACTACGTAGTGTTACCCCAGCAATTACAATGTACTGTTCGGGATCATTAAATATCATTTTGAGATGATTCAGAACATCAAGAAAGCAATAAAATGAAAAATAAAAGCCCCCAATAAGGAAATACCCGGAATAAATTGAAAATAAGGTTCAAAAAATTCTATTAATAAAATTTAATAATATTTTCATCAGCATATCGTTCAAGGATTCACTTCCCCTCGCCATTTTAAAGAAAAATAATAAATTGCTATATCTTATGATTTTTGGTTGAAATTTTCATGTCTAGCACACAGAAAAATTCGACAGACACTCATAATGTTGTTAATAACACATAATTCCTGGGACAACACGCCGAAAAAAGGCGTAGACTGCCACTTCAACATCAAACATAAATTTTATTTCTTCTTTTTTTGCCTTTTCCTCATTCCATCTCACTCTTTTGCGTTCATTTCATGTTTGCTTTAGTGAATAATTTAATATGATTTTAATACAAGATAAATATCATGAGCTTAATATCATAAAGTCAAGAGATGTGGAAAAGAACGTAAGAATGAAGGAAAAAGGAGGAAAAAAAAAAGAAGGGAAGAAATGAGAGAAAAGAAGAAATAAATCTCTTCATTCTTGCTTTTGTAGGATGATGCCACTGTTCTTCCGCTGTGCTTCTCGTTGCCTTTTACTCTGAGCGCATTTTAGCTAATGATGGAGCTTTACTGATTGCGAATTGACTGGCTGCATTGACCTAAAATTGTTCTTTTTTAGGTTTTACACAGCAATCATATTTGAATTTTATAAATCCGTTAAGATTTGAATTTTACAAAACCGTTAAAATTTGAATTTTAAAAATATGTTTAAATTTGCATTAAGGACAACCTCAAGACGCTCCTAATGCTCTGAAATTTAATATCCTAATAACATCTTCACTTCCATCCAACATCACTCACATTTTAGAATAACAGTCTCATGTTCTGGTGGTGTTGGTGATGTTGGCATTGTCCCTAAACGATTTAGATTTAAAGATTTGCATAAAGCTTTTTTTTTCTACATCTTTCTCATCATGAGAGGGGGGTAATGTATATGAGTATAAAGTAATACGCTATTACATAATCGCTATTCGTGATGTGAAAGATGGTAATAAAGCTCTTGACACAAATAATTGAGATTTATCTCATCTTGCCATCATTCCATAAGCTCTTGGCACTTTCACATGATGTAGATGCAGTTCCTTTTTAACAGAATTCAATAAATGAAGTTGAAGTATATAATTGTGTGCTCAAGTAGTGCATTGATATGACATGTAATGCATCGTGAAATTGTTTAATTGATAGCAGTTATGAGCATAGTCAGTCAGTCAGATGTTTTATAAATTATTATATGACATGAACTTTTTAGATTTATTTCATTTAATTTATACAATATTTTTTTTTTATGAATTCATTTCTGACTTTTTAATTTATAATTCTTGAACACATATGCATGCATAAAAAAGTCCTCTTTCCATCTTACTCACTCAGTACTGCTTTCACTTCAATGCTCTGTGAGTTTTTTTTTGTTTTTCGGAGGGGAAATACACATACACAAAACTTTGAAAGTCCTGCAGGGCAGATGAATGAAATAAAACAACAATGTTGGAAATTTCACAGGATATAAAAAAAAAGAAGTTGAAATGATATTTTTAGAATTTGAATAATTTAGGCGCTTTTTTTATGTTGAAATTTAGGGGAAAAAATTCAAAAAAAACGAAAACTTTTTGTAATGTTAGAGCTTTAGAATTTTGAGATATTTAAAATGTTTCATGTTTCGCTGTTTCAATAAAGCTTTTTTGTGCTTAAAGTTAAAACTTTTTTTTTTTTCTGGCGTATTTGAATTTCAAATTGATTGCTTTGTGTTCGTTTGATGAAAAGTATGTACCCACCCAACAATGACTACAATCTAAAAGTAACATGATATTTCGAATTTAGCTGGCTTTGCGTTTAATTCAATTCTATGATGTAAATTTGATGAAAATGAGAAATTGTTTATTTTTTTTTTGGAAACCCACGCAGTTAATAATCATAAGATCTTTAAGAAGCTTGGGTTTATGGGCTACATCAACTGCATTTTCAGACATTTTCTTAATCTCTTAGCAAGTTTGTGAATTAAGCTGGAGTCAATCTCATATTTAGATGTCTATAAATAGAATTTAATTGGTTAATTACTTTTTTACTACGCAGACCGTACAGATCAATTGTGATCCATAGAATCCTCCAGATGGCACCTAAAGCTGACTGAATCGTTGGCTTCTCGGCTGTTAATTACCAATACCAAGTACAATATTGTCTCTATCAACCAGGGCATGCAGTCGATTTTAATGTTTTATGGAGTCAAGTCCACTGTTCCAAACAAAACCCGAGTCAACTTCGATTTCTCGTGTCAACGACCTCTTTCCAAGAGTTCTTTAACCTTTCAAATGATCTTTTACCTTCTATAAAGTCAGAGTTAATGACCTTATTTAATGAAACTTCTGCAGGTCTTCTAATTATATGTAAAGCTCATCGAAACCTGTTCATTTTGATTCAGTCTTATGATATTAGCCTCAGAATTTAATTGGTTACTGGAGAATAGCCAGACTATTAAAAATAGAATTATTAAGTTCCGAGATGCTATGACACGAAATGTTTAAAAGGCTTTTGTTGGCAAAGTAAGCACAATTTGACCTAAAAATTTCAAAAATCCTTGCTAAATTACAATGAGAATTGAACCTAAAACCTTACTGCATTAAAGAACAACGACCTATCGTGTAGAGAATTGTCTTGATGACAAAATTCCTAACAAAGTAATTCAAATGTTATTTAAAATATCAAATTTAATTTCAATTACTTTTCAATTTACAAAAAAAAAATCACATAAAGAACAAAAGAATGTCTCAAATGTCGCGTGCATCTAAATTAAGAACATATAAAATTTACATTATAACATTAAATTCAAAAGACAAAGTGTAGTCATTACCCACACATGATACTTCATAAGATTATAAAATAAAGCATCAGCGATATAACATGTGAACAAGAACAGCACACAGAGATGTGTGCATTTGAAATAATTCAGTTATTTAAATTAAGATGAAATTTTAATTTTCATCAATTTTCAAAAATAACTTAAAGCGTTATTTTCTTGTATTTTATTTTGTTGCTTTTTCTATCTCGCTGCTGCCCTGTGCATTCATAAAACGTACATTCAGGCTAAATCAGTACATGTATATATACATAGAGACCGTATTACATACACCGTACCTTTTTATATCCCTCTAAATTGCTTTTCTTCGGATTTTTTTTTTTGTTAGAACTTCCTTTAGCTGGATAAGTGCTTCCAAAGCATGCTCGCCGCTCTCAACATTAAAATTCTATTCGAGAGTTATTTTATGCATAAACATTATAAGCATTATATTTATGAGTGACAAAGGAATAATAAATAATTTCATAAGCTGAGTAGCATAGAAAGGAAGAGATTATAAAGGTGCTGCGTCTCTTCCTCATCTTAAGGTGAATTAGAATAAATATGTATAAACTACCTCTCGATGCCATCGCTGTCATCGTCGTTGTCATCAATATAAAAATTTATTCTTAATGGTAGATAAATTTTTCCGGTTCTTTTAGCCTTTTTTTTATATTATTATGCAATATTGAAGATAAGAACATGATACTGTAAAAGATTCCTTTCAATTGAACAAAAAAGTAATTTACATCAGATTGCCCTTTGATGACGATTAGATGCGAAGGGGATCGATTTCAACTTTACTTTCATTTAATCCATGGAAGATAGCAATTACAATTAAGATTTCCGTTTTAAGTGAATTAAAATGTAGTGAATTGACAGGGGCAAATGTTCTTTTTGTTCATGTACAAGAGTTCCGAACGGAAGCGGATGATGAAAGCGTATTTATGATGGATTTGTTTGCCATAATTTTTTAACAATCTTTTTTATGAACAAATTGCTGGAGTTGCAATTTAAAATTTTTCATGTATCCCTCGATTTTATTTGGGTCAATGTGGGCGTATGAGGAATGAATAAAGAGGATACTTAAATTCTCTTTGACATAAAACAACTTCAACAGTATTGTGAGAGTAATCGAAATTTAAATTAGAATTTTCATCAATTGATCTACTTAACCAAATATTTGATGCAATTCTTCAATAGCGCCAATATTTTACATAATAAACACTCAATTTCAATTCACTTTATGTCTCAGAACAAACAAATTTTGGGGAACAAACGAAGGTAAACAAAGTGAATGAAAAGCTTCACCTTATCGTCTTCAAAAATCTGTTTGAAATTGTGTTCCATCAGATTTAATTAAAGGCAAAGTTAGTTTGGGAGGGAAGGATGGGAGGAATAGAGAATGTAAGGACATAAACCTCACCATTAAATGAACTACAATATCATACACATTAAGCATCTACAGCTCTACATCGACGTTAATTATTTATTAAAGGAAATGTATTTCATTCTTTTCTCAAGGGAATTAATATTGAAATTTCGTGCTTGTCCTGATTTTAGACAAAAAAAAAGTCGTTCTCTGTGTACTGACCTAGCACAAAAATAGCTAAAATACCGCAGCAGTAGCAACGTCAATGAAAGGACGAAATAATTGGAAATTCGGTGTTTACCTTTCTTCTGAAGGCTTAATTGCCTTTTTTTCTGTACCTCCGTCCCTCTCTACTCTTGTTTCATCTCTACAGTACACTCTATTCTATATTCTATGTACTTTACATTGTCTCCAATATCTCTATTTTAGATGATGTCATTATGTCGCAGAGAAACGGTCGAATGGGTCGTTTACTTAGTCCACGTCATACACTGCCTCCAAACACGACATGCACTTACTATTTTCATGGCTTTCCAAATGACTTAATTTGGTTATCGTTCACCAGCCATCATTTGCAGCTTTTACAGCCAGTTAATCATGATAATTTAACACAATCATTCGGACAGGTAAGTTAGATATTGTGTTAGATTATAATTTATTCTATGTGTCTTTACTTTGGAACTTCTGGAGAAGGAAGTGTTCTTGTGTTGTCTGATTAGATAAATGATTATAAGATGAAAGCTAATTGATTGAAAATTTAGTCTCTTGACAAGAGCATTAGTTTATATAGTGATTTATTGAGTTCTTACCTTGAGTTTTTATTGATTAAACACTTATATGCAATATCCGATGAGTTATAGATGTTAATTACAAATAAATCTCACTAAAATGATTAAATAAACAGCTTCCTAAAACCGTACAACTTTTCGCATCTTTCTTGGAACCTTTCAATTTCTGCGTCATTAATTTAAATTTTCTAAATCCGTTGAATTACAATTTTAATCTTCTTAATGGATATATTATCAATATTTTTGTATTCATGAAGCCAGTTCGTTTTAAATTAATTAAAAATATAGGAGAAACTCTCGACCTTGCATACTGCATATTGAAAATGTTATCGAAGATTTCAAGCTAAGATCAATTAAAATTTATTGAGATAAAAGAAGTGAGATGTAAAGAGAATCACGAAATGCGCCATCACGGCACGTCCACAAGTACACTTTATATTCACATCTTTTTACTTAATTTTTTAAATCAACACCTCTCTTCATCTTGACGATATTGATTGTGTGAATTTTAATTAATTTATTCACAGAGTGATCAACCATCAACATCATACATCACAAGAATGCGCTTGTACGATAGCATTGGAACGCAAAATCAAAATAAATTGCAATCAACGCCATCGACTCTTGGAATGTCATTGCAGCAACATCAACAACAGCAACAACGTTTGAATATAACGAAGTTAAAGCAGAATAAAAATTATTATCGTGGTGAAGATACGAAGAATCCATATGACTATAAAAACTACAAATTCAATATGGAGCAATCATGGAATCCAGTTAATAATTATATTTACGGACCGACAGTAAACAGCATATACAATCAGCAACCAGATAAGGAAACATCGACTCATAGAAAATTGGAACGTATTTTGAATATTAATAGCATCAATAATCGAGATCGAGATAGGGGCGAACGAGAACGAGATAGAGACAGAGACCGAGTTGATAAAGGCAATAAAATTGTTGATGGTATGGAATATGAGAAAGATTCTTATGGTAAAATGAAAAACAGACCAGAAAAGTCGTCATCAAATCGAAAATTGCTTGGCGAATTTATAAACAATGAAGCACCAAAATTATGTGATCAAGCCATCAACGATTATCAAACTGATAGTATTAAAATGCGACATTGTACGCCATTGGAGAGTTACATTAGTACTGGACGAGATATGGTATGTGTGATATGATTGTCTTTTTTTTAGTAGTCTCATCATTATTGCTTTCGGAAAGAAGAGGGCGAAAAAGCTATAACAGTAGGAAGTTATGGAACCAAGTCGTTACATCAATTTCCTTTCTCAAAAAAAAGTTTCTTTTTTATGTATTCATAGACTATTCGTCCTTTTCAACTTTCTTTTTTTTTATATCGGAAGTTTTTCTTTTCTTGTGCTCCCTTTTTTTTGGTGCCTATATTCAATTCATTTTTCTTTTCGACTTTGTCAACAGAAATTGGAATTTCATACAGCAACAGGAACTGCTTTATACCCGTACTCATTTTCGGTAAATTATGAATTTGTTGACACCGAAATGGGAGGTGATTTTCTTAAATTTGACGAACATAATGATGACGATAAGAAGATGGAAAGTGAATATCCACTGTGCTCAAGAACATTCCGGAATCGACGCGGTGAATTTCGTTCGCCACGTAATGTTTTTCTCCATGGACGTGGGGGTGCGAAAAATTTAAGTTGTTTATATCGCTTTGAAGCAAACGTGGGAGAACAGGTTAGTAGCTGAGACGGAATTATAATTAGGATCATATTTTTTTTTTGTTGATGTTTTGATGCATGACTTTATGATTTACTGACTTTTAATGAACAAATCTGTTTGAATTTGAAAATTTTCTTGCTCAGGTTGAATTTTAAGCAGCAAATTTGTTAATCCAATGAACTTTTCTTGGGAAAACTTAGAGTAACGTTATTATTTGTGAAAATATTCATAACGATAATTTGAAATTTAAATTTTTCGTGTAAATAGAAGAGAACTTTTCCACTTCAAAAAGTTTTTGTTGAATTAATGGTGTTAAATTCACCTAAACTCGTAACATTTCTTTTTATTTCACTTTTTACGTGTGGCAGACTTGTAATTAAAGAAGAAGAACGGTTGAATTACTTTTAGAACTTGTTTAAAAATAAGAAATAAATTTTGAACACGAGGTATGGTGGTTGCCCTGCAATGATCGATGGGCTAAAGCTATGCTTTGTCCAAAATCATGCATAATTCTTGATTTTTAAAGTTTTGTTACTAATTTTGAACAGAGTTTGAAGTAGATTCGGATTCCATACAAAATTCGATTCGATTTTAATCTCTGGTTTTAATTTGCAACGAGTATTTTATATTCAAAATCTAAGACACATTTACTCGTAGGAAGTGCCCTTGCATTGGAAATTCCCTTTAAAATTGCATAGTTTCATCCCTTAAAGCGTCAAAAATATTTCAAAACATCAATTTCAATTGAATATTCTATTAAATTTTGCATAAACTAAACATTACAGTAAATAAAACAAGTAAAAATCTAAATAAATGGATTACAACGAGTGTTTTGAAATATTTGCACAAAATATAATTCAGTAAACATTTAAATCAGTAAATTTTGCAAAATATTTATCAATCGTCAGCTATTAAATGTTTGCAATAATTTCTAACAAATACGTCGAAAATTGTCAGCATTAAAGATTCCATCTTAATCCAAACTCCTTGAACTCTATTAAATGTAATTTCTTGGCACGATAGTCGATAAATTGTGTTACAAAATTAAGGTAATTTGTTTCTATAGCTGCACAACCTCAAAGCCATATAATCAGTCAAACTGAAATAAATAATCGAACTGTCTTTTGTAAAAATCCAGCACAAAATCTTATTACATTTATTTCTTTATCAAGAATAGCGTAAAGTGTATTGATTTTTTTTTTTGTAATGCTTTTCATTTTCATTTTTATTATTCTTTGTATGAGCAAAAGATTATCATTTACAACATTATTATTATTATTTTCTCGTCTTCTTCTTCTTGTTCGTTGCCATCGCAAGAATCTTATGGCTCAAAGAATAAGAAGAATGAAAATGAAATTTAAAACGTAAGCAAAAATTGAAAAGAAGACAAAAAAGAAGCTTAATGATTAATTGTCTCCCATAGATTCGTATCACACTCTATAATATTTCATTTGGCGAGAGTGGATTCTGTTCAACGGAGAACGATATACATACAGGACGACCCCGATGTCAAATACCAGATAGCACTAGTGGTATTGAATCAAATAATGTCAATAAATTGAGTAATGATGACAGTTCAAAAGTTCGTGAATTGAGAATTTATGATGTGCCCTATCCTCACAGTGCGAGAGTACAATTGGGCTGCATTTGTGATAATCAATCTATATTTTATAATCAGCCACTTACATTCCAATCAAGTTCATCTACAATGGAATTGACATTTATAGCGACAAAATTAAATATTACAGAAGATTTTATGGATTTATATTTTTATGCATCGTATGAGATAGTTAAAGTATCTGAATGTAAACGGAAGCACAAGCTGACGGGAACGGGTGGTGAAGAGAAGGCATACTTTAATATACGAAATCTTGACAGTAATTGTGATGGTATGGCATGGTTGGTGGAAGCAAAAAGACTTGATCACAGCTTATTTGTTCAAACGTGGGGCACACAACTGCCACAAAATCCAACGCCTGAAGAGCTTGTCAAGTGCCAAACTAAAAATCGTCTCATCATTTATTCCGGTCATACATCGGGAGTTGTACGTATAATTTGTCCCGCATTAAAGTCTGAGACACGACAAATGTCACTAAGAATTATGGATGAAGATTGGTTGAATTCCTCAACGATGCCTACAAAGTAAGTTTTTTTTCGTAATTTATCTCATTTAAATATTCACGGTATGTTTGCTTCCACTGAGTGAATTGTGTATTCTTTCCACTATGTCGATGTATATGTGTGTGTGTGGGTAGACATTCTATTCTTGTTTTTTGGTAGGCTGTCTGTCTACTTGTCTGCCTTGCCTGTACAATTTTCTGCGTAACGATCGTAAATCTTTGTGTCAAACTCTATAAAATATATTACATATAAAATTTATATTCGTAACTAATTGTAATAAATTATCCATTACCGATTAATTTTCCATCAGACCAATTTCGATGATTATCGAGCCAATATTACGTGAACCCGGAAGCGTTTCATTCTCATGGATGGAAATACAACGTACAAAGGCATCACTGGTACAGCATTTAGATCAACAAACAAATTATACAGCAAATGAAACGCTTATGGAATTCGGTTTATATCCGAAAGGTGGCGATTGTGAGCATAAATGTCCTGAATTGAATGCTTGTATTGCCAGTAATTTATGGTGTGATGGTAATAACAATAACAATATTAATTATTGCTTGCTATACGCACATAACCTCAATTTTTTATATATATATTTTGTTCAACACGTGTTCCTTTTCATGCATGACATTCACAGGATATCCAAATTGTCCATCTGGTTTCGATGAATCATCCAGTGAATGTGGTGCAACAAGAAAATTATTGGAATTGCCAGCAAGTCTGTATGCTGCATTAGGTTGTTTGGCAGCAGGCATTGCAGCATGCCTTATATTTTGTATGGTTGGTATATCACGACGAAGAAAAAAGACCAAAGAACCAAAACAACATCCAACACAAACAGCTATACCAATACCTAATGGTACATATACATTACCAAAGTCAAATGGCAATACATACCAGAAGAATTCGTTGTTTTACAACAATCATGATCATGATTCCTGACATATGCTTCCACCGGTGGACTATGTGGACTATATACATGTTGATAGAGAAACCACAGGTCGGTAAATTTAATTAAATTGCAATTAAAGTGACAACTACATACAACAAATGTTGATAATTTTTTTATATCCCCAACTTAATATTTGTTGCTTCTTTTTATTGTCTCGTTCACAGTGTGACCGCCGGATAGTGTCCAATATGAATCGTTTTATTATGCGAACGAAAGTATTGATTATAACTCAATTTATAGTAACAATCAGCGTCAACCGAATACGTTTAGTAATAAATTAAACTATCTAGTTACAATCTTTTACATTTTCTTTTAGGGGCAATGAGATGAATGAATGAGAGATACTGTTTATTGTTATTACTTTAAATGCACAAAAAAAATAAGAATAATAAGAATAATAATAATAATGTTCTGAATGAGACTATATTTTTTAATTACATTAATACTTCCATGGAAATGAGATTTTTTCCCCCTTTTTCTCATTCTTTTGATAAAAAAAGAGAATAATATGAAGATATGGGATGATGGAGAAAAAGTACATTCACATATTTAATGTATAATACATGCCTCCACATATGTATTCGACTCTAAAGGAAATTTATATGTAGACATAAAAAAAAGAGAATTTTTTTAGGGATAGGACGATGGTTGTGGATTAGTGATTAGTTTTTTGTGATTATTACTGGATTATTGTTGTTTTTTGATATTCTGGGCTACACAAAGGAAAATGGGGTATCCATGTGGATTTCAAATGGACTGATAACCCTATTAGATATACCCGAACAGCTTAGTGTGCTCGCTAGGACAGCGTTACGACGATCTATTAACAATAAGGCGCGAATTCGCCTTGATGGCACTGTAACAGCTTTGTGACGCATTGTGCTGCTCGGAGTAGCTGGTTAACCAATATTTTAACGTCCTTATTTAAATTTACCATGATTTTTGGCTAAATCTTGCAAATCCTTTCCAAAAAGGAGGAAACGTAGACAGCGGAACATATTCGACGGACAGAATTTCGATTGTCATACGAAACTTAGGTTAAGTGCTTAATTTGACGTTCATTAAATTAAACAAATGCTCAAAATTTACTAACTCAGCAATATTTTTAGATTTAGGAATCAAATATTTGATAATACATCCCTTCCATAAAACTCTAGCCATTTTTAATAGACACAAACTAAGTTGAATTAGTTAAAATGTTGAATGTCAAATTATTAGCACTTGAAACTGGCTCTATCGCTGTATCCTGCCTTGCTCATTGATTGATCAATGCTAATGATTGATTACTGATTGAAGGTTCAATATTGTTCCATGAGTTCATTGATCTTCTACAAGATATCTTTCCATCTACAAAGTGATCAACTAATTTCCCGGATCTTTCATAGAGTTCCTTACAAGATGACCAGTCAAAAAGAAGAATCTTTCGAGTACTATTCGCCAAATTCTTCATCCGAGCAGTACAATGTGTTTTTGGCCACAACCAAGACGACGTATTATCAGTAAGACGAGAAATTGCTCAAACGAGATCATAATGGTTGATTTCAACTCAAAGTTACTGCCAAAAATATGTTTCACTGAGTTGTGCTGCTCGGATCATGTTATGTTTCTAGAATAAAGTATGGAAATAGGATCTAGACCTTCTTATATCCCTAAGCTATTCTTTTATACTCATTAATATCAATAATCCGCTCAAAAATAGATCATTAATCACAATCCATCGTCTTATCCTTAAACTTAATGTTTAACTTCAAAATGCCAATGAGGAAATAGCAATGTTTGATGTTGAAATTACGAGGCACTAAATTTAACTACATTTTATTTTTTCCCATCCGATGAACTGCATCCAACCCCTTATTTCCCCAGTTCAACAACATCATCATCATAGTCATTTCAACAAAAAGAAGGGAGGGAAAGAGACGCGCCTCCATTAAAGTACTTCCTCATTTTCGCACTCTCTTTCCATCTTCCTTTACATCTCTCTATCCTCGTTAGTCATGTAATAGAAATTAATTAATGAAAGGATGAGGAAAAAAAAGAAGAAAATTACAATGAGAATGAGTAGATGTAAGTAAGGCATAATTAAAGATACTTATAGTATGTAAGGAGAGTACGTGTCGATAATCGAATGATAATTCAAAAATGGCAACTAGTCAAAAAAAAAAAAAAGCGGGAAAAAGACTTTTGAGATGTGTCAGGAGTAAGAAAAATTAGTCATTTCCTTTGCACGTCCAAAAATATTTTTCATGCAAAAAAATAAAAATTTTTCTCAGCGGAAAATGTCAAAAAATAAATTTTTCGTCGCGTATTTTTACTAACTGAAGTGAAAGAAAAATATAAAGTTAAATCTAGGAAAAGTCGACTAGAGGAACTGAAAAAGATGAAAATTATGTGGAAATTATTAGAGGCGATAGGAAAATAAGATAGTGAAAATGTCACCAATAGTTGGTGGTTGGAAGGCGCAGTTGATGTGCTTCACAAGGCAGAAAGATTGAAATGAGTGAGATTCAACGGTTTTATACAATTTGAATCGAAAGTTCTTTTAACGGTTCTTTGAAATTAAAACAACCACTTGCTATAAAACGATTTTTTAAAATTTGAATCGAAAGCTCTTGTAACGGTTATTTGAAATTCAAATTATTACTTGCTATAAAATAAGTTTTTTTTTTTCAATTTTTGCCTTAAATATAATTAAATTCGTTGATTTGACAGCACATGTGCTTCTATAAATTCTATAATCATAAAGTTTATGAAAATTTTAGTCTAAATTAAGGTTTAAAATTCAAAATTTACGAAATTCTTTTTGCTTCATTCAAAAAGACGCGAAAAATTCAAAATACTAAAAACCGTTAAGGCTTAAAATTCAAAATTTATGAAATCTTCTTTAAAGAAAGACGCGAATAATTCAAAATGCTAAAAACCGTTAAATTCTAATTTTATCTTTGAAATCTCCAAAATCACTCAATTGACACAAACAACATCCCAATGTGTCTAAATCAGTTTCTGTCCTTGTAAGGCAACGCGCCAGAAATAGTTTTTCCCTCAATCGACGATAACTGTAATATGTATATATAAAATAGTGGAAAATATATTAATTTTCTTTGATCATGAAAGTCTATAAAAGTAAGAATGAATGAAATTTTACGGTGCAGTAACTACGCGCGCTTATGAACATTAGTTAAATTGTTAATTCATGTGGAAAATGATTCTTTTTTCCTCCTTTTTTTACTCTCTCATTTTCGTTCCTTTTCGTGGAAAAATACTGAAAATCATTTGACCCAAATTTCATAGCCTTCCTTTTATTGACTGCCAATTGAACATGCTATATTGTTAAGGTTGTCACAAATATATATATATGTGTATATATTTGATGAAACATAAATTTTAGTTGTTACACCCTCGAAAGAATTATTATGTATAAAATGTACTTTAGGTATTGAACATGAATTTTTAAAATTGAAAGCTTTAATGATGATTAAAAAGTTTTATCTATTATTTCTTTTGAAGTCTTAAAAAATTCCAAATTTACTTCTTTTAAATCCATACAAATGTTTTAAAAGGAATTGTATGGTTCTGAATCATTGAACATTTGAGGTTTTCTAAGAATTTGTCAATTTAAAATTCGTCAAAACCATTCAAATGATGAAAATCAAAACCATACAACAGTTTGGAACATTTGAATGGTTTTGACAATTTAAAACACAAAATATCGTTAAAACCATGCAAAAGTTTTCAAAATTGATAAATTTTAAAACCTCACAAATGTTTTTCAAAGGAATTGAAATGCTTTCTTTCAACCATTTTTAAATTTGTTCAGTTGAACATTTCTAATTAGGTTTTTACCTCCAATTTTTCATGATTTTCATTAGCATGAAAAGCACTTTTTTTATTACACAGAAAAAAGAACTTTACTGGTTGCTTTTTTGGATAAATTTATACATTAAATGAGAGAAAAAAAAATTCATGTTTCGAATGAAACTTTAATGTGCACATAATGATGATGTATATTACACAAAAGAAAAAAAAAAGTTTTTAAAAAAAGTAAAGGAAAAAAACTGAAAAAAATGTTCATAAAATAAAAAAAAAATAAAATTCACTAACTAGGTAAAAATGATGAGAATGAATAATTTTCAAATTTGCACGCATCAGCACTTTCTTCAACGTCATGAGACACAGAAAGATGAAAACAATACAGGATTCTCTTTTTTAATGAACGAATGTGAAATGATATTTAAATTAAAATTATTTTTGTTCCTTTTTCCTCTCTTTTTCACAATTTTCAGTGGCATTTTCCTCGTAAACAATATGCTTTAATATTCAGTTTGACTAAGTTTTTTTGTGCATATGATAATTTTTCATAATGAAAATATGTAAATGTTAAATAAATTGAGTACTTAATTTTATTACATTTCCTGTAATTACCATGAAATATTCATGATCAATATTAAGCTTTGTGCTTGATACTTATTGATTTTCCTTCAAAATGTTACGACTTTCGAGGAAATAATCTAGAGCAAAGAATTAAGAAGTTTTTTTTCTGTTCCTTTATTTCTTTGTTTTGATAAGGATTTAACAGCATTTCTGATTCGTTTAAAACTTGAAGTTGCGATTTTGTTGGAATGGAAATGAAAATTTTCTCGTTAAATATTTAATTTGTTGGGAAGTTGCAAAAGTTTATTGAATTTTATTAAAAATTTAAAACTGTAGATTATATTTCAAATTTTAACGGATCTGAAAAATTCAAATTTTAACGGTTTGAAAAGATTCAAATTTTTAATGCTCAGAAAATTTTCAAATCTTTGAATGAAGGTTTGAGTCTTGGATAGATTTTCAAATTTCAAAAAACCGTTAAAAATAAAAATAATATTCTTACAATTTTGATATTAATTTGCAGTTTTAATGAATTAATTTCATGAATTTAATGATCAATCTGTGAATATCCAACATTACTGATCGTTTAAAAATTCCAGGAAAATGCGCTGAAATCATCAAATTAAAATAAAAATGTTAAATGCCGACTTTTATACCTATTTATATGAATGGAATTTTTGGATATACATTTTTTTTAAAGAAATAAGTTTTAATGTTATTTGAAGAATAATGAAATAATAAATTATGAACATCATTATCATATGAAAGAATTTTTCATTTCTTCTTTTTTTCCGTTACTTTTTTGAGACTTTTTTAATTCCTCTGGAAAAAAAGGGAAGTAAATACCTACATTAGAATTTAGAAATAAGACAATGCCACAGAATTTTAAATGAAAAAATGAAAAAGTATAAGGATAAAGTCTCACTTTTTTTCAAATGATAAGTATTATAAAAATAAAAAAAAACAGACATAATGAAAAACTGTATAGGAAGTGATTGTAAAATGACAAGAAGCAGAGGAACTGTTAATAAAAAAAAATGAAAAAAATATTTCAAATTAATTAATTTGCATTTTGATTTATTATACTTTTTAGTACTGTGCCACACCCCACAACTGATGGACGAAGGATGTCACAAAACGCTCCGTACAGTAATTAATTAGAGCTTATTCGAACATCCCCAATAGTTCCATCAGATTCAAAAAGCTGTAATTATCACTGTAGATTATAATCATGTCCTTTGACTTCCTGCAATGGCATTTTCTGCCTCCATTAGTGCTCGTTTACGTTTTCTATGATTGACGACCATCTCAGATGTTTTTATATTCACGGAATTTTCTTGTAGCCACTCGGAGAACTGAAATGTAATGAGACACAGTTGATTAAGTCAATGACTGAGTAAGAATCCTTGAATAAATTTTGTTGGATTTTTAGGGCATGAAAATTGATTTTTAACTGAATTTTCAAATTTAAACGACTTTTTGAGAACCATGTGAATGTTTTTAGTAAAATTGACATTTGAATGGTTTTCAAATTTAAAATACAAACGGCCGTTATTTTTTAGAATCAATTGAAATTGTCTAAATCGCTTTCTGTTCATAGTCGTGCAGATTACATCAATTCAGTTATATCAAGCACCTCCTTTTAAACCTTGAGAAAGTTCACACAAAGCACAGTAAAAGGAGCAATTATAAAATCGACAAAAAACCCACCTTTTTGTTAGTTTTAGATCCCTCAAGAAACAAATGATATTCAATGTGATCAAGCCGACTCTCATTTCTCTGCTCATTGTTAATGTTGTTACACAAATCCTTTAAATACTTCATTCTCGAACGACAAGTCTAAAATAATTTTATGTAAATTAGATTCTCTTTGATTATGAGTAAAAAGGAGACATCCTTAACATCATTTGTCCCTTTTTTCATTATTATTACTTTTCTTTCTACTTTCTCACCTCATAAATCATTCTGCCAACGAAACCATTTCGGTCAAAATGCGAAACGTATCGACCTAGTTCGTAAAAATGCTTATTAAGTTTTCCTAAATCAACAGCAGTTGCATCAGCTTTACAGATCTCACTGTAAGTTGATTTGTAGATGTTTGGAATTTTAACACTATTTAAGGGATGAGAATCATCATAAATTTTGATGCTTTATGTAAACATAATTCAAGTCCAAGTTTGTCTTACTCATAAAACTGATTTCTTCCTCTCTCTTTTTGCACTTGAAGGATATACCATAGCGGTAACTGTACCTCTTGATTTGCTTTTAAATCTGTTGACGAATGTGATTGATCCAAGAATCCAAGATTGCTTAATTCCTGCGAATCAAGACAAATTGTGAATTATTTAAATTAAATATTTTTTTAGGATTTTCTTTCAGTTTTTTACCTGCTCAGTTATGCACGGTATTTTCTCTTGTGTCACAATTATGTCATCGATTGAGAAGTAATTTGGATAATATGTACGTTTCATTATAATTAAGCTTTTTGTTTATTTATCCTTTTTGAAGTTCAATTGTTTACTTTTACTGGAAGATAGATTAGTGTTAATTATGCTGTTTTTACAGATTTGTTTGCTGTTATTCTTACATCGTGCTATAGATACATCATTTCATTATCATTTCACTTAATTTAATTTGCTAAACACTGGCTAATCACTGAATTAATTTAATGTTTTTGTTATTATTTGTTTGTTTTTTGAACTTCAAAATTTGGCGGGAAAAAATTTGAACTTTTCTCACTCAAAATAAACGGTTTTGAAAAATTTAAATTTCTACAGCATGAAGTTCTACAGCATAAGTTCTCTACAGCAGCTTCATCAAAATTTCAAATTTCTGAAATACGTTAATGTTGATAGATTTTTCTTCTCTTTTCTCATCTAAAATAAAATTATTATCGAATTATGTTCTGCATGTACCCTTAATAATTCTTCATATTCTTCATAATCTCATTAATGTCCAACAACTCACTCAATTAATGAAACAAGACACAGCATATAATGCCTCTGTATCGATAGATTCTCATTTTTTTAAGGTGTTGCAGCTTATACTGTAAATTATGTAGATACCACACCTTTAAACAATTTATTAGAAATTAATTCAATGGGAAACTTTCTCTCTATATTATCTAATAGATGGATAGGGAGGAATGACTGACTAAGGGTGACAGTTTAGCCATCTATAGAATTTTTACATTGGATTAAAATATTGTTGTTAATAGATATTATATGTTTTATTTTATGTAATTAATTTAAGGAGTTAAGGATCGATAATTTTAGTTTCAAAGTCAGGAAGGATTGGCATTGAAATATGTTGAGTGTTTTGTGATTGTAGGCTCACTTTTGGGGTTAATGCACTGGATTGTTAATGTATGTGTTGATTCCAAGCTTATTATGCTTCTAAAAAGAGAAATTAAAGTTTAACGGCTTAATAAAATTCAAATTGAAATCTAAAAATTCGTTAGAAGTTGTCAAGAAAAATTCAAATTCTAAAAATCCGTTAAAGACAACAAACATAAATTTGAAAATAGAAATTATTTAAAACCAATTTCCGTCTCGGATAAGACCATAATCCCATCAAGTCATTCATCTCTGTTGACAATTTACAATTTTAAAATAAATTCACATGAAAAAGCAGTGATTTAAATTGCACAATTTCCAAAATCAGCACAACAATTTTCAAACAAACCACTTGAAAATGCATCTTAGTCAAGCTGTTGAAATTTATGTACTGTGGATTTAAAATTTATTTATGAAATTTTTTTTTGTTGTTGAACATCCCATTCCATCCCTCTTATTTTTTCCAGTCGCAGACACACTGAGTGGATTATGTTCCGTATGTGGTTCTTGCCTTTTAAGCCGCTCTGTTCAAGAGGAAAGGAAAATAAATTTTCAGGAAATGCTTGTCGGCAGATTTTTATGTACACAGAGAAGAATTCCTCGTTTTTTTGTCAGGGAGATTGAGAGGACGTCTACATTTATGGATGTAGATTGTGATTTAATTTCATTTTTGGGATATTTGTACATTGACAATAAATTGAAGAGGAGATGACTTTATGTGATTGGGACATACTCGACGTACAGCTTTTTAGTGCTTTTTTGAGCCTATTTGGAAAATTACGGTCTGCTTGCAATTTGTCTGCCTGTCATTTTGAGAAAAACAAAATTTAAAAATTTAAAAAACGTTATTTTTCAAAAAAAAAAATTTTGACCGTTATTTTTGGGTCAAAATATTTCCTAGTCGTTAATATTCAAATATTTTTAAGACCGTTACAATTCATACACTTTTTGAACCATTTCTCATTCAAATAATTTTTAGCCGTTAATTTTCAACTTCAATTGTTTTTTCAGAATCTGCGCTTATATTGCTCATCTTTAACCACGTCCATACTAATTTGTATCAAAAGAAATTGAAACTTTATCACGATTAATCCAAATCATGTTTTTCTACTGTTTGGACATGCTTTAATTTTATTGCTCCGCAATTTACGTGCACAATTTCGATGCAATTTTTGTATCGTAAAAAATATTTTTTTATGGATTTATCCATAAAAACGTACAATATTGGTCCGTTTCTGGAACCTTTTCGTACAAGTCATCTCAAAGAATCTGATGAAAAAATTTGCTTCTCATGTTTGGCTTTATTTGGTCAAGTTTTATTAATAGAATTATATTGGATGCATGAATGGAACTCTATGCTGCAGTATGAAGCTCAATGACTATGCATAAAAGTTTATTAAATTAATTTTCTGCTTAATTCACTTTTAATCTGTACAGATATTTGAATATTTATTGAGGTTATGTTTATTAAATTCTTTTGGAATATTGAGATTGATTTCTGGGAGTTTTATTGATTGGATTGCAAGGGTTATTTAAGGTGAATTAGAGTTGAATTTCTAATGAAGTAAATTCATAAATTTTTTCCTGTATGGAGCAAATTCGTAGTTTGAAGCCCTTCAAAAATTAAAATTGGCAAATTTTTGGATGCAATTTTCATTTTTAAGTCAAACTTTGACTAAACAAGGATATTTAGTAAGTAAACCATGAAATTTTGTTTAGTATTTGTTAATAGACAGTATTTTAATAAGACAATGCTCAGTTTTTAAGGTAGAAACAAACAGATTTGATATATTTGCATTATTTACAACATCAATCATTCAATTTTGTATATCTTCAGTGAATAACCTGTTATATTAAGATGTTGAATAGCTGTCAAAGCTGTATAGTTGCTAACCAATCAACACATTCCCATTAAAAGCCTTTTATGATCCAATAAATCTATTTAATTTCTAAAGATTAATTAAAAGCCATTAAGCACACTAAGTTGTTAAATAAATCACATATCCAGGATATTGGCATTCATGATAAATTCATGTTACTCAATTTGACTTAAAACATTCCCATCAAAAACCAAATTGAAGGATCATTCAAAAGTTACTTTTTGTAAGAACACGATGAACATAAAAAACATTTTGTTCCCTTCACATTTCCATTTCCAAAAAAAAGAGCATTAATAATTCAAATAAAATTACTTCCGTTCCTGCCTTTTCATGGTATGAAAAATTTAAATACCGTATATTAAGTGCTATAATAATTTTTAAACAAATTTTTTTTATGTGAACATACATCATCAAGTGGCTGAATATTTATTACACATTCCATTAAAATTTAGAATGATTCCTCCACTCATATCTGTGCCTTTTTTTAATCTCTTTCCAACTCACATCTCATAAAATATTTAAGAATATTTTTCGGGCAATAAAAAAAAAGGTAATTGCATGAAATTTATCTTCGATTGAAAAACGCAAAGAATTTTTTTAATCACAGGTTCCTTTGTTTGAGAGCCACAGTATATTTAAAGCACCAGCGAGAGCTTATAGCTTAAAATTAATGAGGTTTTGTATATTTCTCTCATTCTCTGTTCATCTTAATTGCGATTCCTTTCTCATATAAATTCACAGAACATCTACAATGTATTAATTTTAGAAGAATTTTTTGTACTGCTCCCTTTAATAGTTCAAGGAAGTATGAAGGAAAGGATTTATTGTATTCAACTATTTTTCAGTGATCTATATTTATATCTTACGGTAATAAAACTGCAAGATTCTGTGCTAAACCTTAGTTTATAATCATGCAGCAATTTTAGAGCTAAGCTCATCATTTTTAATGTCTTAATAATACGATAGCAAAGGGAATTTTTTATGAAGCAGTTTGTGTTTGCTTGGAAGTATTAATCACACAAAGTATCAAAGCTCTTTGTGTTGAAATGAAGATTAATGGTTTTTGAAGCATTTTTAAACGATTTTGAAAGATTTAAACTATTTGGATCATTTGAAAGATGCAAAACATTTGAAGGGTTTTGAAGAAGATGCGAGAAATTGTAAAGTTCTTAGTAAAATTGTGTAAACAAATGTGACTTAAAATTGTATATTTAGTGCTATTTAAGGTAAATTAAACGAGTTCAAACCTACAAATCGATAATACATGACCATAAAGATCAAACTACTTAAACTTTGAAGAATAAACAGTTGAATTTCAACCAAAAAATCATGAATCCAATCGTTAATCCGAATAAACAACGAAGCAGGTCTTAAATCAAATTTTCAAAAGATATATTGTGTCCAAAGCAATAAACACTTCGTTTCATAATTAAATTTAATTCGAAACCAACATGTTCACGAACCTGAAATGAGGACAAAAGAATGAGAAATGACAGTACGATTACACAGGAGATTTATAATGATAAATTATTGAAGTATGAAACGGAAAATTAAAATATCACCTCTGCAACTTTTTATTTTAATGACATAAAAGCACTTCATAAAAAACTCATAATGGTCAGTAACCTCCCAGGATAGATGGGATGTAAAGTTCACTGGCTTACAATGTGATGAAAATATGATGTAGCATTTGATGAGCATAAATTTTATGCCAAACACATAGACACACATTTACATCAAAAGCACAAAATTTATTTATGTTTTATGGACATACTGCATTTGTATTGTAATGTTAAGCACAAAAATATATTCTCATGAGATATACATAAAGAGATATACACATACATACATTGAGTTGATTAAGGATTCATAAAATGTTTCATTACAATATAATTCCCAATAAATTAAGCAGCACTTTATGGTTCTTCACATAATATGACATTGTTTATGGACGAATCACACGAAATATATCATGTTGTAGGAAGAAGCTACCCTTTTGTGGCTTGTAAATGAATGTCTGTGCATAAAGATAATCTTTTTTATCATTTTCATGGACTTTTCCGATCACATTTATGATGACGCCTCCGTCATGAAGAGGCTGAGTGTCAATTGATAAAATCGTTCTTTTAAGACTTTTTAATTTTAATGCCTCAAATTTTTCCAAGATTTTTTTTGTTCCACGATATCGTTGACCTTCGAATGTCATGAATGAATCCTCAGCATGATATAATGCGACAAGTGATAGACGCTTTTTGGGATCATCGAATAATGAGTAATATTGTGAGACGTAAATCTTACCCAGTTTATCGAAATCCTTATTTAAAATTCTAAAGTCGTTCTCATAATTTTCTGTTGTTGTGGCATTTTCTGTGTGGGATGGAAATAATATTTTGTATAAGGATATATAAGCATTGGGTTTTGTCAAGTTAAATGGAGATCAGGGGAGTGTGAATTGAAAGAGTATGAAATGTATGTAAATAGTCCATGTTAATTTAAGGTTAAGATTTGTTAGTTTTTTAGAATTTAATTTTTAACGGATTTTCCAATTTTAAAAGGTTGCATTTGTTTTTTTGGTGATGGAAAAATTGAATTTCAACAGGATTTTCAAAATTTGAATTTTAAAAAAAATTTAAAATTTTAACGGATTTTCAAAATTCAAATTTTTAATCAGTATTTTTGATATTCCTACATTTTTACATCCACAACCCCCTATTTTATAAGCTTAATAATTATTTTACCATCATCATCGTCTATCAAAAATTCATTCACTGGTGTTGTAGAATCTTCAATTATTTCGATACTATAATCTTCATCTGGTACAATGGTTGTTGTGTCTAATCCATGTATTGTTGCAAAAAGCAATTGCAGGAAACAGTAACAATAAAAAATCGACATCCTTTATCTCTGGGTAGATGATGAAGGCAAAAAATAATTATCTTTGATCCTGCAAATATTAACTGACTCAGAATTTCGTTTAATTTTTTATGCTGTACATTTCTTCTTACTTAAATTAAAATTTTTTGTTCTTTTCTCAGAAAGAAAAGTTTTCTTTTCGGACGTTCTTTTTGTTCTTGCCAGCACCAAATAACTTTTTCTGATAATTTTCTTTCTTCCTCAATGTCTTAACACTGCAAAAACTTAAAAGCGAATGAAGTCAAAATATAATTTGGGTTTTTTTTGGAGATTCTCGATTTTTTTAAAAAAAAAAGTGTAAAGGCATTCAAAGAATCCAATTATAACTGTATCAATGTGAAATGATTTTTTTTTAAAAGAATAAACTCGTTCTTTGCAGTTCTGTAGCACGCTTCATGGTGATATTAAAAGACTTTTTTGGACGTTCTTGCCAAATTAAAATGAGCAGCTTTACTGGTGGCGTTTGGTCTGTTTGTTTTGAATTTAGAATAGAGTTTGGGTTTTTTGGAGTGTTTATTAGATTAACACATTATTGCTGTATTATTTGCCAAAAAATACTTTAAAGATGCTAATCAAATTAGAAAAGGGTCAATGATCAAAAATAACGGTTAATAAAATTTTGAAATTGTTGAATTAGAATTTGAATTGTAAACATTCGTTACATTTGAAAAATAGAATTTAATTTTGAAATTCATACAATTTATTAGTATCCAGGTAAGAACTGCAACCCTGAATTTCCTGCACTTTTTAATTTCTTCCAGACTGCAGTCCTGCAATTTTAGACAAACCCAACAACTTTCAATCATCTTGTAATCTAAATCACAACAAACATTCAGAGCATCTAAAAGACCAACAAAAAGAAGCTGAAAAGCGCTAAAGTCATGAACATCCACTGACCTGCAACATTCTCTTATCTCATTTTTTTCTTCATGCTCAAATTCTTATCGAAATTCTTGTTATTTTCATTTTTTTCTTGGCTAGATCCATAGAAATTTCTAATTGTAATAGCGATTGTGCAATCTTTTCGCCTTTTTTGGCACTCAATTTCTTAACTTTTTTTTTATTTTCTTTTCTCCTTCTTACTTTAACATTTTTCAAATTGAAAAAGTTTATGTTTGCCACTGCAATAAAACTCAAAATGAAACGATGACTTCGTGTACACAGTTGGCAAACAAAGATGATGAAGAAGAAAATACCGGGAGAAGCTTTATGTCCAGTGTAAGCTTTTCTTCTCTTTTTTTGTAAGAAAAAGAATTTTTCATCTCGTTTTTTTGCTGTGAAACCGTAAATGTATAAAGATAGTAAGTGACACATAAATGTCTTAGAATAAAAAAAAGCTGGATTTATTGCAATATTGAGCAAATAAAAATCAATGATGATATTGTGTGCAAAAGTTCTGCTCGGACCGAGACAAAACAATGATCATTTATCATTCGTGAGGATTTAAATTATTTACTTGACATATTTTCATGTTCTTCCTTGTCTGAAAAACTTTTGCATTAAAACAAAAAAGAAGGCATGAAGAAATTGGAAATTCAGATATTTCCATTATAATTAAGTCAGATGCTGTAACCTTCCAAAAGTTTTGATTTGGTCTATGAAAGCTTTATATGAACTTGAAAATTGCAATGTTGATGGACATTTCAATTTAATTTGTGTTTTGCTTTTGAATTTCAAACCTTTTCAGATATTCTGAAATTTTCTGACGTCACAAATGGTCTTTAGGTTAGTCGTTCAATTAATCACTTGCTAAATGTACTAATTGAGACTTATTAAAAGACTTTACTAAACTTAGAAAACAGTAAAAATTTGTTAATGACGCAAGCAAATGGAAATGATGCTGGATTCCGCTCACATGTTTAGAAAAGAACAGAGCTTGAAGTCAGATGCTGTTGAATGAAGTTAACTTTTACTCTACCAGACTATTTTGAATACACTTTCCATAATTCAAGTCGACATGAGTTGTCTACTTTTGGACATTAACTAGATCTGTCAATTCTAGTTAAAGACAGAATCGTACATGATGCCGATATTAGGACGAACTGGCATTTAATCCAGTTTGACGCAAGATCCAATAAAGTGACGAATTTCTTGTCATTTCTGCTTTTAAGTAGTGCTTTCTAATTTTAATGATTAACGAATAGCTTAATTAGTTTTCAGCTTTAGATATCAATATCTAGCTCTAGATTGAAAAGATTAGTAAACTCTCTGAAATTCAAAATTAAGGGAAAAGACGTTGTCGTCTCTCTAAAATTCCATATCCTAATATTTATGCTGACTTTAAGAATCATAATCCAAACCTAATCTATAAATCTATCCTAATATTGCCTATCAGTTCCATGCCTTATAATGATAATACATTCACCAACAAAAAGAACAGTTTCATCCACAAAGATAATCCAACGCAATAAAAATAACAGCTTAAAAATTCATAACAAATTCCACAAGCAAATCTAAACAACGAAAATACAAACAGCAGAGGACAAAATCAATAAGGAACAACAAAATGACAACAATGTTTTGAGAATAAATAATAAATATCTTAATGTTTATTTTTGCTTCATGATTAAATCATCTCCTCATTACAATGATAATAAAAGCTTATTTAAATTCTGTTTTTCTTTCCTCTCTATTCATCAAAAAGCAGATCCCACACATTCAATGAATATTTTTCAGTTTTGTTATCTTATCTCGTGAAGCACAAAAGCAATTTTAGTCAGTACTTTAGGAAATATGTCGATATGCGGGGTTTAGGCATTAAATCTTTTAGCACACTATAATGTTTTTATTTAATCTGTTATCAGTTGATAGTCATCAGCCATTATGACATAATTTATAACATTTTGTCGCGCGTAAAAAATTCATGAATGAATTAATGCTTCTGGGAAGTTAGCATGAGATCGTTGATACTGTTTAAAGTGATGTTTTTGGGGAAATGCTTGTAAATTTACTCGCGGATCAAAGGATATTTCATTTTTCTATGAATTTTGAAGAGGTTTACCCAAGAACTGCTTGTCTGTTCATACCCAGCGTTTTAGATGCGCAGGTTTGCAGTTTTCGGTTGTACCTCTTAGCTTGTCTAAGGCGGCAGACCTGTAGTTTTCTACAAATGTTAGAATTTTGACAATTTTCTTGGAAAAATTTATTTTTTTTGGCTATTTTGAATCTAAAGTCAGTGGTAGATCATCTGAATCCCTAAAAGACATAGACAACCTATTTATCTGACAGTATAGTCATCTAATACTTGTTTAATCGACCATTTACACACGATATCCATGATTTTAAACCTCAAAATCCCCCTCAAATCCAAAAATTTGTCCTAATTCTCATGCCAACTTCACTTCCTCTACAAAGAATAAAAGCCGTTCCCCATGAAAAACATAAAAAGAAAAAATGAAAATTGTCGAGGATGACGGGAATGAGTATGATTTTGATGAAAGAATAAAAATGTACGATGTGGGTGGAAAGTTGATGTTAATCATATTCCTCATCATTCATCCTACATAAATTCTCCCACTGACTGTTGTTTACACTATTCGTTTTTTCTTTTTACGTTTGACAAGTCTCATGATAATGAATTATTGTGACGTCACATGCAAATGAAATTTATGAGGCAAAACTACTGAATGTGCTATAATGTTTGGCTGAGAGATGCTGTTGATGATAATGATTATGATAAATGAATTAGAATAATTTCGTGATCATGATGTGTGTGCTTGTTGGATGGAAAAAAAAGAGTAGAATTATATCCAAAAATAACAAAGTGTCAGCACTGTCATAATTCCATTTGATTAGAGATTTACTTCTGTTGTTGAAAGTATTTCATTTTCATTCTCAACTTCTTCCATTAGAGTTGTGTCTTGTGAATAATCAGTTGTAGTTTCTACTAAGCCGTCATTCACAACTTCTTCCATTAAAGTTGTGTCTTGTAGATTATCAGATGTAGTTTCTACCACGTCATTGAGTGGGTCGGGTTGGGCATAAATATCAACTTCTGGTATGTCAACAACAATTGTGTTATTTAGTCTAGATTCATCTGTGTATTTGTAGATGGAATAGTAAGTCTGAACACGCTGAGCAAAATATTCTAGGAATGATGGAAATTGTGAATAAACTGTATCTTCTGGTGGTCGTGGTGTACGATTCCATGGATTACGGAATAACGCGAGAAATTGATTGAGGAATCCTTGTTGTGGGAGTTTTGCTTGTATGCTGTGCGGCACGAGAAATGTTATGACTGAATAGTTTCCACTCTTCAAATTTGTCGTGTTTGGTTCGAGGTATGAGAATTTAATCGCCGTATTACTACTCAGCAATGAATCAAGTAAATATGTTGAAAAATCAACAAAATGTGGATTTTGCTGCGATGGCTGTTGTAAATCATTCATTGAAGCGGATATACGTTGAGTGGTTGTTGCGGGCAACATTGTGGTACCCGCTGATCTCAATCGAAATGCGCTTATGATTTTTTTAAAAAAATTTTGAACTGGACGTGACGCACTCGAATTGAGCTCATTATTTTGCCTTGACTCAAGTTCCAGCTCGTGTTGCTGTGGTTTCTGCATTCGATATTGTTGGTTCTCCTCTAATAGCAACGGATGTGAGTAAGCTGTTGAGTAGCTTATGACGACGATGAAAATTAATGTTAAATGCATCGTCCTGACATGAATGGATGATGGTTCGTGCTTTCGTGTGTAGTCGTATTCTCCCATATATATATATATACTCAAATGAATGCGGATCTGCTCATGAAATATTCAGTACATGCCGTTTCGTGCTTTTCTCACTCTTGCTTACTTCCTTGCTTACTCGACTGCCTGCTTACTCTCCAAGGATGTATCTTTCTACAGAAAATTGATGACTGACACATAGATACCATTAGTTTACTTTTCAGTTACTCTCTTACTCTTTTTAGCACGTTTCTCTTGAGGTAGGAGGAGGTTTGAGATTTTTCTGGCTGATTGGGTTGAATCGGGATGAAAAATTTAAGTTTTGGGAGCTTTATGGATTTTAGGGTGATTGAAATTCTAGTTACTATTGAAAAGTAATTAAGTTTTCATCTCAAAATTGATATTAAGTCTGCCAAATGGAGCTTACACGCTTTACATACTGATAATCATGCCAAGCAACCTCCCAACTAACACAACGTGAGTAATTTCCAAAGTAAACTGACCCACCTCAAGAAAAGTACGTAAAAATAATCCAACACCATTATTGCCAGTTCTTCATACTTAATTTCTTCTTGATATCCACAAAATGAAATTGCGGAAAAATAAGAAATACTCAAGACCAGAACAATAAAATTAAAAAATCAACTCACATTTTCAAAGTTCTCCGCAAATTGAACAAGAAAGATTTTTTTTTTTCAAAATTAGCTCTTTACAAAAAGCTTCACTTCTAATCACGAGCACAACTGAGAATTGAATGTTGTCTGTTAAATCTTTCTCTTTATTATTGCAATGCCACTTAAACAGTGGAGAAATGTGAAATGTACACGTAGAAATGTGTAAAAAAAAAATATATATTCATCGTTTGTCTTCGTCGAGCATATACGTCTGTATAAATAAAGAGAGAATGGACTGATTGTCAGTCAATCTAAAAGAATATAACTGTATTAAAAAAGAAAGAATTTTATTATAACTTGCTAATAGTAGCCGCAAACTTACAACCGGTTTTTTTCGGCTGCTGTTTACCTTTTCTCTTTCCTTTTTGGATGTTCTTTAAAAATATTACTGCTCTCTTTCGCTCTTATAATTCAACGATGATACATTCTTTTCCAGATAATACACTGTTTACATGATGATTTAAGTAGTAAGCCTTAAGAGATTTTATTTTTTTTTCGTGCACAGTCATGATATTTTTCGATGATGTTTTTGTGATGATAAAAAAGAATTTATGAGTACAAAATATAAAATTTAATTTTTACAGCCTAAAACTCTCGATTGGTAACACGATACGATGAGGATGGGAAAGTTGTTGTCGAAATTTTTTAAGCTTTTTGAAAGGATTTTTCAGAATTTTGATGATACACTGCTGGATTGCAGTGTGGTTACACATTAATGCTAAATGGTTATAATGATCTCCGGTTTCATTCTGTTAATACTGTTAAAAACTAGGACGAAGCAACAATTTTATGACTACAGTCTGGTTAGCAAATTTCAACGGCTATATTTATAATGATGAGGTCAAATTAGGGGTTATAAATTTTATGCAAGTAAGGAGATACCCCTAACAGACTATGAGCATGCTTTTATGGTGCATAATCATCACTTATTTACTTACTTGCTTCGCTGACAGTACAGATCAATTGTTTGCCAATTTCTAATACCAAAAGCAATACTGTCTCTGTCAATAGCTTCTCTCCATCGTAAATACAAAAAAAGATACTTTAAAGCAGCATCTCTGCTTGTTAGGGTACTAAATGCAGTACTGGAATATGGTATGCACATACTTAGATACGATTTCTGAACCTTAGTTCCAATCCAATCAATTTTGAACCAGAAAAAGAACAGATTAGTATTTAATTTGATTAATACTATCAATAAGATTGAAATTTGATTATGTAGACCATTGAGGCAGTATCACCTTCAAATCATTTGATAAGAGATCAGACTTAAATACTCAATTGCTTTACCCTCAACTTAAACTAATAAATACACCAGATATTACTCTGCAGTACCACTACAAAGTAATGACTCTTATTTTAACATTTCAAAACTTCAATATAAGTTTTTCAATTAATTTTAATGATATTACCTAGAACAGAATGAAGTTTTCTTTCTTATATTGAGTTTTTTCAAAATCATAATTCAATACCCCCATGACATTCATGAAATTGCATGCTTCGATCTGACCTAAATGTTGTTATCTTGAACAACGAAATAAAGGTTTATTAAATCGTTACTTTTATAGACTATAAAAGGTTATAAGATTACGATTGAAATGCAATTTATCGATGTTTTTAAAAAAAAGTTCTTTAATCTCCAAGTTTCATTTTTATATACTTTTCAGCATAAATCTATCATCTCCCATGAAATGTTTGCAATTGAGGATATGAACTGTAATTAGTAGAAAATTCTACTTGGATGTGGGTTTGAAGCGCATTTTGGAGCTATTAGTGCAATATGAATAGGTAGACAAGTACACCGAGCTATACAAAAGCTCTATTTTTGGAACTTAATGGAAATTTGAATCAAATGGAAGTCACTTGAGGCTCGGAGTTTACATGGACTCCATTCCAATTCTATTTTTGTCTATCTCAAGTCCCTAGAGTACAGACGAACGTTTTGCTTATTACAAACTACAAATCCCAAAAATATATACGCTAAAAGCATATCAACAACAACAACAAGAAAAAGGAAAACGGAAAGAAAAATTGTTTTCAAACAAAGAAAATTGCATTTGGCACGGGCTTAAATTAAATTGAAACACGAACAGGATTGTGTGGGATAGCGCATTACAATGTGGATGAGAAGAATGGAAGTGAAATGGAACACGTTTTAAAATATCTTCTTCACATGACAGCAGCACATCTTTTTCGTTACTTTATTCTTTGCTTTACTCTTATTCCTTATTGCTAATGTTTAAGAATTGCTGATTCATGAAATTTTATGCTTATGTTCATTTGTAGCTCTCTCGTCTTGATCTGTGGGTAGTTATTCAATATTTTTTTTGATTTATAATCATATTCGTCTAAATAGCACGATAACTGATGCTAAAGGGGGCAAAAAAAAGAAGTTTACTCTCAGTAGATACTTTCCATTCCACTTGAAAAAGCTTTTGAATCTAATTTTCTGTTGAGGAAAGCTTTATATGATAGTAAGTAGATATGATGATGAAGAATGAAATCTCGTAAGACTCTTATTGCCTTGTTGAATTTAATAGCTAGCTTGAAATATGAATCGAACATTAAATATTGCCTACTGCCACTTGAAACTTTATAAGATACTCTCTCATTTTTAATAGCATTATAATGTATGGAAGAATTCACTCGTGCCTTAAATCTCGTAATTCAAAAATTGGGGATGAGTGTGAAGAGAGAAAATTTGATATGAAAAATATTTTTCTTTTGATTCTTTTTTATTTTGTTCAATATTGAATGTGCTTACTCATATTTCATCTTAATGGTCATCATTATGGATATTAACTATTCTTATAGTTTGTGATTTTGTGGCTTTGTGGAGATTTTTGGATGTAAAATGGACATATTCTTAAAGCACATTGCTGTGAGATTGTGGAAAATCCATAAAAGGATCGAATTTGCGCTAGATTTGAGCTACTTTGTTGCCATGCAGGCATCGTTTCATTCGAACTTAAATTCAGGATGTTGACCTTAGATCTGCTCTTAGGATCTTTTGGATCTTATTACTCAATTCTTAAAAGACCATTCAGACTTTACGTAATGTTTGAAGAAATGAAGGAAGGATGATGACCAAACATTACATAATATCCTAACTGCACATACAAGAAGATTCTCTGTTACTTCATATCTTGCATCATATTAACGAACGCTAACCCAATTTCTTTGTAGTAAACAAGCAATTTAATCCACATTTAATTCCAATTTCCAACAATGTTACCGTTAGGATAAAACTTGTTTACAAAACTACAGCATATACGTAATTTTAATGGTTAAAGGAACATATTTTACTTTTTTTTCGGTTGCGTTGTTTACATGAAACTTGATAAACAATTTGATAAAGTTCTTTCATTTCTCTATTCTATGTCTAGCATCTAAAGAAACAATGTAGGAAGGGATTGATTGGAATTTGAGGTTTGGGGCGACCTGTTGTCAATAAACATTTTTCTGGAATGTCTCTTTTTTATTTCTCAAAAGTTTATTTGCTTAAGTGTATAATGGAAGTTTAATGAAGGTTGTAGGATGACAAAAGTGGGGGTAGAAAGTTAATTTTTGTGGTAGGTGGATAAAACGCAATTAAGGAATTTGACTTTTGACATTTGCATATTCACTTTTGCGTTGTAGAAATTGAGATTTGGTTTGTAATTTGGACTGTGGATAGCCAACAAGTCTGGTTGAATTCGAAAATGATTCAACTCTTTCATAAAAAATATAAATCGAATTTAGGCTCTGATTCTGGAGTCATTTGAAATATTGAATTAAAATTTCACTGAATTTTCGTAACGGGCAACCAAAAACACTTGCTGCCTTACTGACTGAATTGTAACATCTATATTGTCAGGTCGAAGAGTTAACACGTGCTCCAAAAATTCTGAATGATTCCATCATCATGAAGTAAGACTAAAAATACAACATTTTTAAGTAAAAATTCACCAAAATCTGTGGTTAGCCACCCCCTACCAACAACAGCACGTGCAGCTTACTCCAAAACCCAAAAAACATAATCATCAATTTCAATATTTTTTATCAACAAGAAAAAACTTTTCCTCAAGCCTTATCAAATCACGATATTGTTGAAAACACAAAGACTAAGTTTAAGAGGGGAACAACAAAATAAAAGAAAAAATTTTCTTCCTCCCTTCCGAAATATAAAAAAAAATGTTTAATTTACATAATTGCCAAATTGGCGGATCGATCCATTAACTTCACTTTTTTTCCCTTCATTATACGTTGATATTAGAGCTATTTGTTGTTGTTGTTACTGTTGAAAAGCGATTTTCATTGCATTAAGAAGTTAAGTTTGATAAATAGTTTCATGTCGCAATCCTCAAAAAAACCAACCAGTCTTTTCTTCACGTAGCTTAAAAGCTAAAATGAGTAAAGTTCCAATTCACATTTCAATAATAGCACATATATACAGCACATAGAAATTCCCATTTTTTTCATTTGAAATAAGCACGGAGAGGACATGAAATAAAAAATATTTTCAAAGAGAATGAGTTTGAGTGGAACTATCAACGATTAATCAACGTCAACTGACTTTGAATGATGAACAGTTTATGCTAAAGCAGTTCAGTCGATGGGGGTTGAAGGCACAGAAAAAATAAAATAAATATTATGGAGATTGGATGTGTATTTGTGCATGTTTGTTTGTATAATATGCCATATCAAATACATATTCACATGATGGCATGTGGCAAAGTTCATACCAGATGTGCAGACATATTATTTATGCATGAAAATGGGCGCGTTATTGGCACATTGGCCTAAATTTTAATTTTTCAAGTGGATATTATTAATGTTCTCTTTTTGTTCCTTTTTCTCGCGGATGTATCATTACATGTTACGGCAAGACAGCGGCAGGCACTTGAGATGAATGGAAATTTTCTTCTCCATAAATCTTTAAAATTATATTAAGAAAATGATATAAGGATTTTGAGATTGGGGGTTCTTGAGGCTGGTTTTGATTTGATTTGGCACTAGACCTAAGGACTGGAGTCCTGCAACTTAAGCACTACAGTCAATTCTAAACGAGAGACTCAGTAATCAATTTAATATGCTATATACTTATTTTGACATTTATATCTATGACAAGACAAATGACATTTTAACCTTCTGTTGTATTTGTTGATTGATCATGTAAGATTCAAGTCATTTCACCTGTTCAGACTCAAGACTGTGTCTGAGATTTTTACCCGAATAACACAAATTGGTTAATCGATCAAAATTACAGCTCCAGGCCGGAATGACTCTGAATTGGTGTATGATTCGATTTAAATCCTTCACCATGAAAGAGGCGTGCCTGCTGGATTGGTGTCAAGCTGGATTTTGGATCGATTAATTGACTTGTGCTTTTCGGGTTGATTACGATTGACTGATGATAATGAACTGAATTGAAGGATGTGCTTGGTAGCTTCTGTTGTTGTTATTTCGCAAACTTTTTTCGGACCATGTTTCGTCTGAATTCCAACCTGACAATAGTTTATGTGTCAAATTAATAAATGAAGTGACTAGATTTCTTTTTGAAACTTAAAGAGTATAACATGAAGACAATGCTTTACAGATTAGTTGCAATAACTAAAGATTCAAGTCTGCAAACTTTTCAATAAAGCACAACTCGATAACCGAAAGCTCAAATCCCCTACTCATCCAATATTACCACAATGTTTCAAATGAGAAAGCAAAACTTTAATGCGAGCACATTATTATTCAGCAAAAACTTTTCACTTCACCCAAAAAACATGAAAAATTTCTCATCTTATTCCCGTTTTTTCTTATTTCATTCTATTTCTTCCTTTAAAAAAATTTCAGGATCATGTCGAAATCATTGCAAGTCTTAAGGCGAGAAAGGGATTCCTTTCCAAGAAAGCATAAAGAAGGAAATAAAAAAAAACGAGCAGCAATGAAAAAAGAGAGAAACGAGAAAAAAAGAAGCAGAAAAAAAATGAAGATAATTTTCCGCCTGATGTGCAAATTCCATTCCTCGGTTCTGATTTATTACACTTGCCAACGCTAAATTATTAGATCGTGTTCGTTTCTTAGATCGTTAAAGTACTGCTGCATGCAATTTTTATTATTTATAAAACATTTGTTTTTATATTTCACTCAATATCTTTTATATACACGCACACACACACACACACATTTCGTAAACTGAAGTGTGTACATTTATAGACTAGATTTATGCATGAATGTCTTGCAATTACGTTTTTAGGTGAGAAAATAATAGAAAAAGGCGCTATAACTGCGGTTCAGTTCTGATTATGAATGATACAAGTAACGTACCAAGGACCTTTTGCAACTAATTATCCATAATACTTTGTAATAAATCTCATGCATGAAATTACTGTGCATAGCACAATGAAATTAATAATTTCATATTCTTTATCGTATCAAATTAATTTTCAACCCGTCGTGCAAACACGAAAAATAATTTATTTGTAAGATCCGATATATATTTTTTCTATTCTACAATTTCATTGTTTTGCTTACACACTTTTACACTGCAGAACTTTGTATTGAGGTAGGACAAGTCAGTTTATAAAGGACTGAGAAGAAAACAAACCAGTATATACATAAATGCTTCCCGTTAAGTTTTATTAGACTAGTTGAGCGCGTTTCTTTACTTCTTATTCTTTATTTTTATTGGATTGGAAGCTTTAAATGTCACTAATAAAAAGATTTTAACTGTTTCTGATTTTTAATGCTTGAAAGTCACATAGTGTGCTAATGATATAAAGATGTTGGGAGTTCCCATTCATACTTGAATTAAAATTCTTGAAACCGGGGACTTCATTTGCAGTTATTGCTTATACATTTAATTTTCAGCTTGTGGGAGTTCCTGTATGTCAGTGGTGGGCAACCTTTTAGACCTTGGTGGTAAGCATCGGTCAAAAACGCACACAGCAGACAGTTCATGACGTTTCTAAATACTTAGTCTGTTACGACACACAAGTTGCCCACCACTGCCCTATGTAGAAAAGAATAGCTGATTCTTCATTTATTTGCTCATGAAATTCGAGTGTTCCATAAATATTCAGCTTCCTAGTTGAATTTAAAGCTACTAAAAGAGAAATTGTCATTTAAATTGCAAATATTCTTTACATAAACTTTCATAAAAATTTATTTTTAGAAGCGCCACAATGATAACCTGTTATTTTGATCTTGATGATTGCAAATTGCGATTATTAAGTTGTTTTCATTCGAGAAATGTAAAACGCAATTTGTGTCTATTTTTATCTCGCGTTTATGTTTTGAAAGTGTCATGATGCGTAAATTAATAAGATTGCTTTCTTCAATTTACATATAGTGATTGAGTTTTATTCTCATGGAAATAGTTGTGGAGCTATGAGTAAACGAAGAAGTTTGGTTAAATCCAAAGGCCTGAATATAGTCAGCGTTTAAAGCTATCTCTGGTTACCGTTTGCCAGCATTATGGTGCCAGGGTTAAGGTTAAGTGAGTTGAAAAAGTAAACTGTATAGCTTTGCTGAATGGAATAAGGTATAGTTATGACCGAAAATATGACTCCAGCATGACTTGACTCTGACGTGAGGTTGGATTTTATCTAATCTGACCTGGAGACAGAGTCAAGTCAGCCAGAGGGAGGATTATTGGCCATTTCTACGCCAAGTACCTTCTACGCCATTGTATGGTTAATAGCTTCTTAAATTATATAATAATTAACATTATATAGCTAGAAATATAATGTTCTATTAGCAGCAACTAAAAAGATGTCACTTGAATGTCACTTGATCTGAGATACGGCAGAAACAAGCTAGGAATTAAGGCTGTTAATTGCTTTTCTGAAACATATGATGGATATACTCAATTCAATTTACTCTATTAAGTAACAAACTTGTGATTGCTATGTCAACGCTTAGCTACTCAGGCAACCTCAGCAGAATCAATTTACCTGACTCAGCTTCCATCATGACTCAATTTATTGAGAATCTACTTATTCATAGTTAGAGCAAAATAAACATTTCCCTTTAAAGTTGCTTAAAGCATCTTCATCAGAAAAACAAAAGAAATCAAATTAAATTCATAACTTCAACACCCATCCAAATACAACAAATAGTAACCTTAATAAAGCTCACCCAAGGAATTCTGAAAGAAAAACGAGCTAAAATAATTAAATACCACCTGAAAGCCATCGAGAATGAAAAACGGAAATGAATTAGATTAAAAAATTTATTTAATAAACTTTTTTTTTACTTTATTTCTTACTGAGAGCGGAAGAGTGGGGGTAAAAAATCCTCACTTAATCTGAGAATGAAAATCATTCGAGATTAAAAAAAAAATTCTATTATGAACTGGCACAATGTTGATGATTTATTCAAAGTAATTTCTTATTCGGTATGAAGACGAAGACGGTATGAAGTAAAAGAATAAAAAAAAAATGCGAAATTATTTTTCATTTTCAGAAGTCATCGTCATATTGGAATTTGTGGAATAAAGCAGCTTTAGCCATATTTGGCTCGTAAATGTCTTCTTGATCGATACTTGAATCTATCAGCGACTCATTTATGTCTGTCTCGAAATTTTTAATCATTTCCTCGCGCTCTCGATCCAATGTTTCAAGGGCATCTGTCGGAATTTGAATTTCCTTTTCAATTTCACTCTCATTCATGCCAAAATTTGTCTCAATTTCTTTTAATGCTGACTTTAAAATATTATTGACATTTTCATTGACTGCATTGTGTTCGATGAGAACTGAATTGAGTACATTTTGTGCATTTTCTAGTTCCATTCTATCCTCAGTGTCTTTTACAAGATTCATAATATGATTGACACTTTCTTCGAATGAAACTGGTTTAACTAATTCTTCATCGACAGTCATCGCTGGCATGGCTTCAAGTATCGTAATTTCATTTTTAATATCATCTGATGATGGCATTTCTGATGGCATCTCTGGTTCCTTAACCGTTTCTGTAAACACTTCTGGTGTATTTTCTGTCATGAAATTTGTATCGTGTACATTTCCTAAATTCTCAATTTTCAAGTCAATTTCATTGGCAATGGTGCCTGCATCTGACTCTTGTGGCATGGTAACAACACTTGTATCAATTTCAGATTCATTGCTTTGTACGTCAGTTGCTTCAGTCTTAATCTCTTCCTCTTCATTATTTTCATTAAATTCCAATGCAGATGTTGACGATGACAAGTCCTGTTCTGTTGAATGTTCCACAATGTCACTTTCAGTTGTTGCTGATCCTTCGGTATGAATATTTTCATCCACAATATCATCTGCAGTTGTTGTAGTTTTATCAGCAGTTGGAATAAATAAACCATTCTTAATACTCGTTTCACTGACACCAAGAACGGATGACAACAAATCTCCTAGAGCGTTCAAAAGTGCTCCAGGAATTTCATTGTACTGAACTTCAATACGCTCAGTAGCATTTTCAACTTCTGTGAAAGTTTCATCATTCGATTCTGTATCATCTTTGTTCTCTTCATGTACATTATCTGCTAAAATTGTTTCCATATTTGTTGTTTGTTCTGGTGGATTTGTTGGCACAACTGTAGACTCGTTCTCGGTATCAAGATCGACAGATTCAATAATAGACATTCCTGATGTTGTTGTTACAATTTCATCTTCCTTTTTCTCATCTTCTACTACATCCATTTCAGAATTAATAGCCATTGTTGTTTCACTAACTCTATCATCATCATCATCATGATCATCTTTGTCATTGTCCAATTGAGCTTTCTCTGTATTGCTCATGGCATTCGATTCATGCACAAGGTCACTTTTTTCAATTACTTCATTTTGCTCATTCGACAAATTTATTTTGATTTCAGTATCAAATTCACTTGCTAATTTCTCTATTTGTTCGCTTACAACTTTTTCAATTAGTGCTGTGAAACTCTCGTCATTATCACTAGAATTATCTTTCATAGTTGTGTCTATATCATGTTGATGATGTTCTTTGCTCTCCTCATCCGTCACGTCGTCGGTCACAACAGGTGCCTTATGGGTAAGAAGAGAAAATAAAACAAAAACACAGAGAATGTGAAACGAAAAAGAATGCGAAATGAATGAATAAGAAGTAAATTAAGTAAATTTGTTGGTTGAATTTAAGAAATGGCAACAATTAAGAGCAAAAAAAATTTACCTCGGGAGATTCATTAGAATTTGTTATATCCATTTCCATTGGTGTCATGGTTGACTCATCATTCTTTATATCAACCATTTCATTAGAAATTGTTGTTGTGACATGATCTAACGATGATGATAGTGTGGATTGTTCTGTTACTGTTGATGCACTTCCACTACTACCGCCAAAATGAATTTGTTTAAGAATGTCATAAAATGAACTCGCTTTTGATCCATTTTGGTTAAAAAATTTACTCGGTACACTATACTGAATTACGTCGGGAAGTGGATGACTTTGTACACTGTAACAGCATAGTATGACTACTATAAATGACACTAAATGTCTCATGATATGGTAATAAATAATACTAAATGATATTTTATTCAAAAATTTGTCGCAAACACTCAACACGAGCGTCTCTCGTCTGCACGAATGAGATGATGACTGAGAGCCAACAGATTTAAGCTTTCTTTGTTACCTTTTTTTTTTCTTACTTCTTTCTTTTTTACGATTTTTTTTTGCTCGTTTTGCTTCATCGTTATGTTCTGAAATAAAAAAATTCTTCATCTTCATCCACATATTTTGTTTAATATTCTTGATTTCTCACAAGTCCATTCACATTCGTAATATAAAATAAAATATCATGAAAAAAAAAAGAGACTTTCATACAGTAATTCTACGATATATACGATAGAAAATCGACAGACTACTGTCTGAGTGGACTACACATTAATATGAGACTCTGAGATTACCGAAATAATGATATAGTCGTCGATTGTCGTTGTTGTTGCTACGGCCCTCACATGTGTGAATGAAAATTAGCATGAAACTCACTTTTAGAACTCCTTGATTATAGCTTGTTGGGCGCATTCTTTGATGGTAAATTGCTAAGCATTAATCAAAAGTTTGTGATTAAAATTTTAAAGTCGTCAAATTTGTTCATCAATCGGTCAATTAAGAGATTATCAGTGATAAAATATTCATTAGAGTTCTATGAAACCAGTCATGTGTCAATTTAAGAATGATTTGATCTGTTATTAAGGTATAGAGTCAATTAGTATGATTAATGGTAAATGACGGGTTTGAAAAAGTGAATGAATAGTGAGATATAGTCACTCAGATAAACACGAAGACTTTTTTTTTTGACAGCGATTCTCAGAAAATTGTTTATTTGAAGTAAAAGTGGATTTTTATGTTTACTTGTGAAACTAGTGGATAGTTGATAGCTTTTTTGATTTAAAACCAGCGGGTAGGCCAAGCTTCGCTTGGCACATGTTTGAGGGATCAGGCTCCAGCGGGTAGGCCAAGCTTCGCTTGGCACATGTTTGAGGGATCAGGCTCCAGCGGCTAGGCCAAGCTTCGCTTGGCACATGTTTGAGGAATCAGGCTCCAGCGGGTAGGCCAAGCTTCGCTTGGCACATGTTTGAGGGATCAGGCTCCAGCGGGTAGGCCAAGCTTCGCTTGGCACATGTTTGAGGGATCAGGCTCCAGCGGGTAGGCCAAGCTTCGCTTGGCACATGTTTGAGGGATCAGGCTCCAGCGGGTAGGCCAAGCTTCGCTTGGCACATGTTTGAGGAATCAGGCTCCAGCGGGTAGGCCAAGCTTCGCTTGGCACATGTTTGAGGGATCAGGCTCCAGCGGGTAGGCCAAGCTTCGCTTGGCACATGTTTGAGGGATCAGGCTCCAGCGGGTAGGCCAAGCTTCGCTTGGCACATGTTTGAGGGATCAGGCTCCAGCGGGTAGGCCAAGCTTCGCTTGGCACATGTTTGAGGGATCAGGCTCCAGCGGGTAGGCCAAGCTTCGCTTGGCACATGTTTGAGGGGCCAAGCTTCGCTTGGCACATGTTTGAGGGATCAGGCTCCAGCGGGTAGGCCAAGCTTCGCTTGGCACATGTTTGAGGGATCAGGCTCCAGCGGGTAGGCCAAGCTTCGCTTGGCACATGTTTGAGGAATCAGGCTCCAGCGGGTAGGCCAAGCTTCGCTTGGCACATGTTTGAGGAATCAGGCTTCAGCGGGTAGGCCAAGCTTCGCTTGGCACATGTTTGAGGAATCAGGCTCCAGCGGGTAGGCCAAGCTTCGCTTGGCACATGTTTGAGGAATCAGGCTCCAGCAGGTAGGCCAAGCTTCGCTTGGCACATGTTTGAGGGATCAGGCTCCAGCGGGTAGGCCAAGCTTCGCTTGGCACATGTTTGAGGGATCAGGCTCCAGCGGGTAGGTCAAGCTTCGCTTGGCACATGTTTGAGGATCAGGCTCCAGCGGGTAGGCCAAGCTTCGCTTGGCACATGTTTGAGGGATCAGGCTCCAGCGGGTAGGCCAAGCTTCGCTTGGCACATGTTTGAGGAATCAGGCTCCAGCGGGTAGGCCAAGCTTCGCTTGGCACTTGTTTGAGGGATCAGGCTCCAGCGGGTAGGCCAAGCTTCGCTTGGCACATGTTTGAGGGATCAGGCTCCAGCGGGTAGGCCAAGCTTCGCTTGGCACATGTTTGAGGGGCCAAGCTTCGCTTGGCACATGTTTGAGGGATCAGGCTCCAGCGGGTAGGCCAAGCTTCGCTTGGCACATGTTTGAGGAATCAGGCTCCAGCGGGTAGGCCAAGCTTCGCTTGGCAAATGTTTGAAGAATCAGGCTCCAGCGGGTAGGCCAAGCTTCGCTTGGCACATGTATGAGGGATCAGGCTCCAGCGGGTAAATGTTTGAAGAATCAGGCTCCAGCGGGTAGGCAAAGCTTCGCTTGGCACATGTTTGAGGAATCAGGCTCCAGCGGGTAGGCCAAGCTTCGCTTGGCACATGTTTGAGGAATCAGGCTCCAGTGGGTAGGCCAAGCTTCGCTTGGCAAATGTTTGAGAGATCAGGCTCACGCGGGTAGGCACATATTTCCAGAATCAATTTTCATACAATGTTCAATGTTTCAAAAATCATAGAAAACATTGATTTTGAAATTTTGTATGAAAACGAAAGTTTTTTGCTTTTTTAGAAGCAACGGCTGCTCCTGGCATGCCCAAAAACTAATCAGCTCTTCTATAGAGCAGCACGGATCGATTGCAAAAAACTAGAAGTCTCTACGATGTCTCGTTATTGAGATTTCTTGCTGATTAACTTGTTTGCTTGTTTGCTTGTTTGCTTGTTTGCTTGTTTGCTTGTTTGCTTGCTTACAGAAAGCGAATTTTTCGATTTTCTCGGCAACGCCTCAACCAATTTCAAATCTGTTTTTTGATTATGGTGAGGAATTTCAGGCACAAACTTTTTATCATAGAACAAAACTTGCCATTGTGCTTAATTTTGCTGAAAAATCCAAAAAACTGATTTTTCAATCTGAACAAATTCAATACATTCACACGTGAAAACGGTGTGAATATAACAAAGAATTTTAATTTATGTGTCTGAAAGTTTCTGATTAAACGTTGCTATTCTAGTAAGATTTGTCCAAATCTTCTAGTCTGGAGCCTTGAACGAACTATAAAGAACAAACAAATACTGTATCTAAAACGTAGGAAATGCAGGCATGCAGTTTGAATGCCAAACCTATGTTAGTGTCATGCTAGGTGATTTACTAAGAACCCTAATTTAATGTCTGATTTGTGCTAGGTTTACAAAAATATCATGAATAACCAGGTGAATAACACTTTCATTAAGTGTTAATAAATGCAGTCAAAGAAGTAGCCTTCTCTGACAGCCCAAAAGCATGCTATCATGATATAGAAATGCCACTAAGGTTCCTAAGTGCGTCCCCTTTATCTGTTAGGACTTGACCAATTTCTGACCGGCAATTGGCAGGCGGAAACCGGCGATAAAACCAGTTATAGGCGACATCTAAGAGAGGCCATGGATTACAGTTGATCTGTACGGCCAGGGAAGTTAGTAAGTAATTTCTGACCGACCTATTTTCAATTTCTATAACTCAAGAAATACAAAGCCTAATTTTAGAGATTATAACTTTATCCATAATTAGTAAAGCATTGATTAATCCGTCGAATGTGCTAAAAACCATCCATACTAAATGAATTAATTGACTATCTAATCACCAAACTATTTAGCACATTCATTATTAGCGTAGCCATCCAAAGCGACCAACCCAAATCCCATTATTCTAACGAGAGAAAGCGCTAAAAAATTGCATACCTCCAATTTTTTCACTTCTTATTCATCTTCTTGTTAATTCTTATAATGTTCTTACGTTCTCACTCGTGTGTAGTTTTAATCAACTATGACTAAACCAGTTCTTTTTTTGTATTTTCATACATTACTTTTTTCACATATAAATTTATTCATTTTGTTATTATTTTATCTTACTTTTTTTTTGTTCTCTTTTCCCCCTTCATGTGTCTCGGTTACTCTCACAAAATATAAAAAAATCTATAAAAGAAGAACATTGAAATTCTTCATCATCATGCATTTATTGTGTATATGTTGATAGAACGATTACGTATGTAATTTATCCGTTAAGCGCGCATTCAATAAAAGAAATCAATTTTGAATATTCATATATATGCATGTATGTGTGGTTGTGTCATTAGGTGGTAAGCATGCTTGAGCATATTCATACATATGCGCGAGTCATCACCATCAAGTTCTTTTTAACGCAGGTCAGTGAACCAACTATTTATATCGTTAATAATTTTTTGAACAAAGAACTAGCAAGCTATCTTAATTATTTTTATTATGTGTAATTAAGGAGCTTAATGTTGTTTCTTAAGATGGCAAAAAATAACTTTCTATCATGAATTTTTAATTCTAATAAAGATTCTGCTCATTTACTGAAGTTCACTAAGTGCTATTAAATTTGTGTTCAAATCCAAAATAAAAAATCTCATTTGCTCGGTTATCACACACATACATTGTGTGCTTCTAATGTAAATATTTAATTTCTTATTAATTGTTTTTCTCAAGTATCTTTCTGCTCCAAATACCTTTTTGTCATGAAAACTTGTGCAAATATTCTATTTGGATTTTATTTTTTTTGTTGCGAAAATATGTGTGAGATTATTTATTTTATCGTTGTTCCATTTATTTACTCCGTGATAGCATTTCATTTTGGAGAAGATGTTTTGAAATGTATGGAGGATGTATTGTGAGGAGCAAGAAGACAAGCTTGTTAATACACGGAGAAAATTAATCTTGGATTTCTTGATTGGATGATTATAGTGATATTTTAGCTGGATTGTATTTTTGGGAGTAAGTAGAGCACATCATTTAACTTTTGGAAGGTTTCAAGGTGTTAAGAAACATTAAGTATCTCTGGGATGTATGTCATTAGGTTGTTTGCTCTATTTTTAACGTGTTCGAGTCCTTATGAAATAATTGTTCATGTATAATGCTTATATATGGATATCTGGTGTCTTGATTGCGATATATCACTCTAATTGGGATCTAGATACTTTAGGGACTATCTCAGACGTCTGAAGAATGATATGTTTCATGTAATAATTGAGGAATCAACATCTATTCAAAATCCCTGAAAGCAGATGCTGTAGAAATGACCCATAATCCAGCTCAGGCCACTGTAACTATAGCCCCAGGCCAGATTTTAGCACATTTAGTCTCAAGGCAGACTCAACACGTCCTAGGTTGGATTTTGAACAAGAAGCAAGCCTAATCAATCAAAATCTGAAACCTTAGATTCTCTCTGTCAGTACTTATACTACGTGTAACAACCCAAGATGCTTTTTCCAATAAGACAACATATATATCAATTAACATAACAGGAACACAATCACCCATTTCTCACCTTATTCTGATTTCAACAATCAATCGAAACCAAAAACTTCAATTAAAATTTTAATTACTGTATTAATTTTCTACCTTACAACAAAGTTCTTCGAAGTCATGTCTCGCATCGTTCAACTCGATTTATTTTCTCAATTTAAGAATATCTTAAATCTTGAATAAAAAAGTTTAAAAGCAATTTAATTTCTCCAATCTTGTAGAAAAGTTGAAATTATTTACCAATTTAAGCATGAAATTGTGTCTGATTAAATTATCTTGTGGACGTTCTGTAGAGTACCCAAATCTTTGCATGAATTTTTCAGACGACAAATATGTTTGTTACCAAAAATGTCATCCCAGCATCACACATAATAACTCATCAAACAGTTTTGTATACACAGCAAGACGACTCTTATGCAGACGAAATTCAAGAATCATTTTACATCTCACGACTGTTTATTTTTGTTCATAAAATTTATTTAAGCAAATTTTTTTGAAGAAGATTCTGAAGCAGTCGTGGACAACCTGTGTGCCGCAGCATACTAGTGTGTCGTCATTGTTTCCCATGGCAAGCAATCCCTTCTATGAATTTTATGAACCGCATGCCTTGTGCGAATTCAGTCCAGGCTTACTACTAAGATGTGCCGCAAAAAATAAAAGGTTAAGCATCACTGTTTTAAAGTAAAATTGCATCATGATCGCGTAAAATTCCCCAATTGAATGCTACTCGTGTTTGTTTTCTTCTTGATTCCACTACAAGAAACGATGAAATAACAATCAACTTGAAATTGAGCTTATAGAAGAGCAATCAATTCAACTAATGTGATTGATTTAAAGCTATACTTCTTATGCGATTACTATATGTGCTGTAAAGAAATATTGAAAAATATAAATAAATATTAAAGACTAGCATACAATGTGTACTGGAAGTATTAATCAATTTTATGTCCTTTACAGCTATTTATGCCTTATGTTATGATATATTTTAACAAAAAAAAAAAAATGGAATCTCGTCTGCCTACATTTAAGGACATAATCGTGTGAATGCTTTTTTAAGCCGGAAGCTTTTCGACACAAAAAAGGAGCTAAGGCACACAAAAAAGTGAAAGCGTAAGGGATTCAATGTTGACGCATTCATTAAACTCAGGATGTGCTTCCTCTTCTTAATGGCAAGGTCCTCTCACTCTCCACTCATTCGCCCCATTCCGTGTACGTGTGCATGTGTATTTGTATTACATATTTCTTCTTTTATGACTCGCAATAAATCAATAAATTTGATGAATGATTCTATAAGGCAACATTAGACGTATAATATAGTAGGTAATTGAAAGAAAAAATATACCGAAAGGCACTATGGTAAAATCACGTTCAGTCAATCAGGAAAGGAAATCACAAAATATCTGAGTAAAGTATCCGAAAAAAAATAATATCGACAATGATGCGGATGGTGTGGATGTGATATTGAGAAGGAATGAAGGAAGAGAGAAAGGCAAGAAATTAGATTAAAAATTTTTTAAGCTTCAAGCTTTGAGCTTAAAATTAATTCAGTTTTGAAGAATTTTTTGACATTTATTTTATTTGGCATTTAGATAATTTTTTGTTGTTGCTGAATTGATAAGGAGTTATAGAGGTGGAATTAGGAGATTTTGAAGGACGATGTCTCGAAATTTTGCAACAGTCTTTATCGGATGATTGATTTATGATTTTATTTTGATGTCAAACTAATCTGTGTACAAAATAAGTTATTACTTGTTATACTTAGACAAGTGAATGTCCGGTTGACGTCAAGTTCTAACGTATTATTGCCCATTCTGGTGAATTCCTAATTCGTATTGATTAACCGCATCAGTATACTTATTTTGTTCAAGTGTATACTAACCTCAATGCTGGTTAAACTGTATGCTGCGACACATTAGTTTGTCCCCCAATTTTTGGAAACACATACCCTGTACAGTATGCCTGTGAACTTTAGGTCGTGGCTAACTATCACGGTTTGTCGTGGCATTTTGGACAACATTAACCCAGCTACAACACTGACCTAACAACAACACTGATAGTCAAACAAAAATAAGATTAAGGCATTCGCGTAGGACAAATATTGCGTATTCAATATAAATGAAATCAATTTAAGACCCGCGCTCGGAGGTATTTCCATGAAATATGATGAAATTTTCATAAACATTCAAACATCTATTGCGTTTCAGACTTGATTTACGTAAACTTTTCTTAAGAATTGCAAAATTTTGTTTATTTTGCATCATTTGGGTTAAGAAATTTCGACATCGACCTTTTTTGGACCTTGAAACTTGGGGACTTATGCCATAACTAGTCGAGAATTTATATAGATAAAGAAGCATCTGAAGATTACCGAGACCAGCATTTATCATACTTTCGAGGAATCCTGATCTTAATTGAAATCAGCTGATTATTAAATTATTAAAATTCAAAGCTTTAATCCCTCATAAAAATATTGAATCAATTTCTAATATTTTGATCGAAAAAATTAGTTCTCATGAAAGCACAACCCCAACCACATCTTTAACAATCACTAAGCACAATTTTCCCACAGAAAAAAAAATTATAGACCCCCGCTCCATATTGAATCATTGCTACTTTCATCCGAATTTGATTTATTATCATAGGGAGATGAAAACAATTTTCCGTTAATGCTGTAAACATGTTTCATTATGGGAAAGTTATCTAGGTGAATATTTATGTTGATCCTTAAGAAATGAGGTTGCTTTAATATGGATTAAGATTTAAAAAGTAAAAAGTTTTTAAAATTCCTTTAATTTTGCCTAACGCCTTGATATGATACAAGGAAGTGAAATGATTTTGACATAAAAAGTACAAAAACTTCCTTAACAATCTCATGTCATTAACAATTTGATGTCTAAATTTTCTCCTCTCCTTAAGAAGCTTCCGTTTTCCTCCTTATAAAATTTATTAGGAAAACAATGTGAAAAAATCATTCGCGCGCGTACGTGAGAATTGAAAAAAAAATCCTAATGCGTGTAATTAAAATGAAAAGTTTTTCTTTTTAATTTTCTCCACTGCTTGAATTCAATAGCGTAGCGAGTATAAGGGCGGGAGAGTAGATAATTAACGTCTTATTTAATTAAATAAATGTTGCCATTTAGCAACTTGATGTCCATTAAACCGTGCATGGATTAACAAAAGAAAATTATTTTATACCTGCTCGTGATTTTAATTGGAAATTTGAAACAATAGAGATTTGTGATGAGGAAGAGATGGAATTTTATTGTGGATTTAAAATCAAACAATAGAGTGACTTATGAGACTTTTTGACATTTAATTCAGCTATGATGAAATTAAAGTTGACATAAGGACGAAATTAAACAAAAAAATTTAATTTTGTGGAGATTTTTTAATAATTTTATGTCTACAGCCCTTTAAAAGACTAGACGTGGATGTAAATTTTAAACAACCCTTTTTAATAATTCCCGAATATTAATACATTTTTCAAACTTAAAAATTTGTCTCAATTCCTATTTTAACAACGATTCCTTCCTCACTTTACACATGTCTACCTTTCTACAATTTCCAAAAGTTATGAATATAAATTATTCTACAATTTCCTGAGTTTAATTCTCAATTTATTCCTTTACAGCGAGCAACAAAAAAAGAGACGAAAACTTTTTAAATTATTGCATGTTTCACGGCGTTTCAACTAACTTCTCCATAAATAACACTTCATTTCATTGTATGAAATGTAATTCAAGTTTTCCTGCTTTTACGGAAACATTAAAACTTTGACATTGAAAATTAATTCCTCGTCAAATAAAAGAGAAGGAATTTTTACTTAACAACAAATTTTTTTCTCATTTTCATGTTTTGGAATAGTTTGGACATGATGTGACAAATTGTGAACAGATTGAAGAGGATTGGGAGATGGGGAGTGGATCTTTGTGATTTATGTGACATAAGGGTTGATTCCTGAGACATTCGATTTGTTTGAATTTGAAATCTTGAATGCCATAATGTACTCTAAGCTGTTTAAGTCCAATGATCAAACTGGACTTTAAGTTAATTTCTGGTTATATCCTGGAAAAGTCTAAACAACCTCCTAACTATCCTGAATATCACAAGTTGGTTAATTAATCCGATATTTAGCACCTGGCCTGCATGACTCTCCCTAAAAGACAAGGAGCGTGTTCTCAAGAGAGTAACGTAAGCAAGCTTTCGAGAGAATGATCTTTGTCTGTAAGGATCTGGTATAGTGACGGATGCTTGACCGATTAACCTATTGTTGCTATTCGGGTATTAATTCATTATAAAAATGTTTCAACATAACAAGTCTAAAATCAACCAGAAATCATTAATGAATCAAACATCAAAATCCATAATCACTATGCAGACCTAATCACTACACATCCCTCACACACTTTAACTCAGATAATATTTCCACACAAATCTTATTGCTTATTCGTTTGATAAATACCATAATGGAATGAATATGAGTGATAAAATTAAAAGAGAGGAAGTAAGATGAAGATAAAAGTAACAGACAAAAAAGAAACAAAGAACGAAAAAAGTTAGTAACAAAAACAAATCAGTGGTAATTAAATTAACATCAGAGGAGATATGTTATATACATTATTGTGTACAATATACACATTCATCCTCATTAAGGCATGAAAGCATGTCTTTGTAACTGCAAAATGATGTAAAAGTAAAATAAAACATTATGTATGAAATAAAAAAAAGTAACATCGAGTTTGGCATGGGTGGGAAATTTAATGTTTACTTTTTCCTTCTTCTTTTCCACACTTGGTACTTATTTTCATTATGTGTTGCCATTAATTGCTAATGTTCTATTTGCACGTTTTTCTTTCGACTTACATATGAGAAAATTCAATTTTTTCATGTGAATTTAGAACATGGAGGGGAAGATCAAGACGTGAATGGGGTTGTATTATGCAAATGATAAAGTTTTTCAAGATAATGATATCGCAATTTAGACTCAAATTGAAATGGGTTTCTTTTCTTTGCATTATTCAAAGTCATTTGATGATGATGAAATGTTATGAGTCGATAATGAAATGTTTGAATGATTTAGATGGGTTTTGGGGGGTGCAAAAGTCTGGGGATTGGGTGACATAGAAGAGAGGTTATAGAGTTTATCTAGTTACGTGCCTGGTTTGAGGTGTATTGTGATGTGATATTTTGACTTTCAGACTTAATAATGTAAGGATATTTAGGAATTTGTCTGTTAAACTGCTGTTTGTGAATCTATGAAAGGTCATTTAGAGCTGACATTCATCCTAAATTGTAGATTAGGGTAAGAACCACAGTCTTGTAGTTTTTGGGCTGTTCCTTATTATTCTCGTAAGACTTAAGCACTCTAATTTTGGACGAACTCAAGAAAATTGAGAATTTAGATGTTCTAGCCTGTCTTAACAATGAAAAACTTGCAAAATGTGTCACACAAATTAAGAGTAGTATGAACAAAATAGGTATCAAAATTGATTGACATCAAAACTTTATTACATTCTCAGAAATAACAATTTTTTGTCACATATTCCCTAAAGACTACATACAATATAAACAATCACTTCAAAAATCATCCTCATTCCCAAAAAATCAAATAAACTCAGGAAGACTTTCCCTTTTGTCTCAATTTCAATCAAATCCATCTGTTCATTCTTAAAGAAAATTCGATCAAACTTCAAATCAACCTTTTTGGAACGAAAAAATAAAATCGAATAAAATGATGTCTGTGAAAAGACTTTTGTGCATTAAGTTCTGAATCAATAATAATCAAATTTATATTTATCAATTTTTCTATCACATCAGAATCGACACACTTCCTTAATGACTTTCATGATAAAAATTTCATTCCATTTTTACAATGTTTATTATCATTAAAAGCATATCTTTATGAAAGTCAAATGGAATTCTGGTTTGAAGAAATAGAACAGAAACAATAATAAAAAGTCTGAAAGATTAATGTTCTTAAAGATATTTTTCAGCCCCAACCAAAAAAAAAATTGATTTTATTAGGTATAAAATAGATTTATTTTTATCAATATAACCTTTTACTCTCTCGGACCAATTGTTGAATTATTTGAAAATATATAATGACCAAATCCTATTTCAATAGAAATATATCACATTGATAAGAGAAATCAATGATGTTTATTTGATCCGTAAAAGACAGATGGGATTATATTCTTATAGATGGGGGTAAATTAATAGTGCATTTGTGTGGCATAAATTTATATTGACATTTAGGAATTTTTTAAGGGATTCAAATTTTTTGGGTGTTGTATGTTGGGTGTAATAGGTTTTGAATGATCAATTGTTGATTGAATTATGATGGACTTTTTGTGGATATTTTATCATAGTAAGGGTAAGGCTGAGACACTCATCAGTAAACTGAACATGAATGTTTTGTAAGTTTCAATTTTAAACTCGTCAAAAAGTTTTTAGAATTGATCAAAAATCATCAAAATCATCATCTAAAGTCTTACTACAATGGAATCATGTCTGGTAATGTCAACACTATATCAATTACTAAGTCTTCATGACTAATGAATTGATGTTCTAGAATTAGAGACCAATCACAGTTTTAAGTAACTCAAACAATCTTTAATATTAGAAATCCATCACAAACGACCCAAATTAAGCATTTAAAAGCCACAATTCTTTTAAAAAAGCAATAAAAATTCAAAAAAGCAAAATGAAATTCAACAAACATTTGTAAGCTTTCAAAAACTTCATTATTTATGAATGCGGACAAATATGTCTGAATAAATGGAAATTTTTAAAAAAGACATGAATTTTTTATGAGATCGGAAGCTGTGAGATGAAATACCGGAATCCTTCATGAATATACCGCCGCGATGAGTTCGTTCTTTGTTTTCTCGTCAGATACTTTAGCTTGAAATTGTAGATTTTTGTCTCTATTGATTTGAGGCATTTCCTAGAAATCTGTACATGGAAACTTCATTTACCTTGAGGATACTCAAAGATACTTGTTAAATGTCATGTTCAAAAATCATTTTACAGTCTCAAATATTCCCTGAGAACCTTCAACAAACATACAATCCTCATGCATCCCGAAGTTTGTTTCAAAAATTTCTCTGAAGGTCACTTAGAGTGTTTCTGACAGTTTTGATTCGTATAATTGAAAAATTGTCCCAAAGGGCTTATATTTGCTTTGTACGTGAAATGCTTAATGTCTTTGCAAATAGATTTTGTTCCTTTGGTTAACTTTAGTTGATTGCCTGACTGCAGTTTCATTAATCATGAGCTTTGCTTATTGAACAATTCATAAACAATTTTCTACAATTGATTTTCAAAGCTTCAAAGATTTCATTCTCAAATTGGTAATCAATAAGTCGTTATTATGATAATCTTTAATTCCAATCAGGGACGTCGCTGGGATTTTAAGTCGTTTGTTATTCAGATCATTGAGATCCAGACCTGCGCTAGAGCAATTCACGAGCAATAATTGATACCAAAGTACTAAATCATTCAGCCACCGAGCCACTTAAACTCACTAAATCATCTCCTCAATACACTCCCAATTTCAATTCAAACCAAACAAAATTTCCTCATTCCGATAAACTTTCATTCAGCTTCCAATAGACGAGAAAATAAATAAATAAAAAAAATAATTTTTATTTCCACTCGAATTGCTTTTTATGAATTGCAGTTGCTGATTATAATTGCTGTTGGAACTCTAATTTTCATTTTATTCCTTCTTAATTTTATCTGACATAGAGAACAATGAAAAAAAAAAAGCAAATTTCATTTCCTTCTTCTTAAGTTTGGCCTTATTCTCTACAACAATAATTGTCATTTCATGAATTAAGAATAAAAGGAATGAGAGGAAATTAGGAAACTGGTGTTGTACGTACATACACACACATACAGACAAATAAAACTGCTGAGGACAAATAAAAATTTTTAGTTCTCATTTCCTCCTGTTTTGTGTCGTCTGAGTTTAAGTTGCTTGATATTAGCAGAAGTGGAAAATTATTTCCAGTTTATGAATTCGAACATAACACTCTGGGTAATGTTGTTTGCTAAGAACAATGGACCAATTTCCTGGCATGAATCATGAAATGTTTTAATTTAAATGTAAAGTGTTGGATAACATTTTAGTTTGAATGGACTAGTTAAAGTATTGGATTTTATTATTTGAATGAAAAAACGGGGTTGAAAACTATGACCGTTGAATTTTTAGGATACTTGTTTTCTTTCAGAGCTGATAAATGGAGCTTTTTCACGAATTTCATAAAATTCATCCGATTAGACGGTTTTCTGGGATCGAATAATTTCGAATCCTTCGAAATCAATGGTTACGATCGGCGCTAGGCTGATTAACCACTATGCCATTAGCTACTTGTTATCGCTACCACTTTGTCACTGAATTTTCTTGGGATTGAATGTGATCCAAGTAAATTAAAAACCTACTTGAATTAATATGAAGTCGAGTTGAATTAAGTCGACTTTTCCATACAAATCGAGTTCGAGTATGAGAAGGTATGCAAGTATGAAGTAGTTTAAGATTATTGACTATATCAATTATGTCGATCTTCACATGTTCGGGTTCAGGGTTTATCCGACCTTTTCTTTCCACGGATTCATTTGTTGCATTAGTGCAACTCTTTTCCTCTCCAAATGCTCCAATTTCTGGAAATTCAAATCCCTTTCCTAGCTACAGGTATTACATGTTGTACATGACATCCATATCTTCCCTCCTACCTTACCAGCATACACGTTCTGACTAAAAAAATGTGGTTTTATATTGACGAAGTAGCAACATGGTTGTTACTATGTTATTAAATTTGTAAACAAGCACAGCTGCCATGTAACCGCCACTGCCGCTAAGGAAACTTGACGTTGATTACAACATTAGCTGCTTAAATACTACTCAAACTAGCAACTTAGCTCTTTGTAGCTTGGAAAGTTTCTTGAATAATCAAGTAGAAAATACGTTTTTCCGAGCATACAACCTAAATAGAAAGATCATTTAAAGCTTGATAACATCAGAGCTAAATAATGGCCAGACATTTTTCATTTAAACACAATTCTTTAGCTTCATTTAATTAAAATATTTTCTGTTTGTAAATCAAAACAATAGGAAAACTATCATTAAAAATAATAAAGAGCTTATTTTTCCTGAGGAAGGAGAAGCTTAACATTCAAGCCATTGTGAACTTCACATCTCATTTACGACAACTGCAATTAACCCTTTTTTTTGGACTTAAATGACTTGAACTGTGTATTCATGAGAGGTAAAATTTATATTAATGAGAATACAAAGGATATAAATACAATGGCCAAATTAATGTAGTGAATAACTTCATGACGTGATTTTGCTTTTATTTTATTTTAAATTGAGGAAAAAAATTAATTCGTTTTGAGAAATAAAATAACATAAATTTAAATCCTTCACGCCTTTTGTTCTGAAAGGTATAGGCAGATTAAAAAGCATATACAGCACTAGCTGATTATTGTTCTATATAATCTGATATGAAATTTTAAATTAATGACCGGGAAATAATCAAAAGAAGGTGGAAAAGTTGGCTTAATTAAAGGAAATGGAAGGAGAATCTGTTAATTGACAGATGGATAATTAAATGAGAATTTTATGAGCTCATTATGAGGTGCGAAAAATTTCTTTTCTTAACTGTGTAAATTAGATGAGTTTTTTTTATTATTTTGATGTATTCAGTTATTGTTATTGCTTTTCTTGTTCATGATTTGCCTTTTTTTGAAGGTCGAAATTATGAATAATTTAATTTGATTGTTGAAGTGATGTTTTGATGTTTTGAGGGACGTTTATTATCATTTAATCTGAGCAGCACAATGTTTTTGCTAGGAAATGGCTATGTATTAATAGCAAGACTCGCAGCTGCCCTGGCGGCACTTTGATGGCGCACCATTTCTCAGCGACACAAATGAAGAAAGCTCCATCACCGACCTTTAAAGGCTCCGCTAAACCTCTTTCAGTAACACAAATGGATGTCGCCTTATTTCAGCAGCCACAAATACGCCAAACTATGGCGGTTTCTATTTGATAGTTGTTGGAATGCAAGCCATCTATTTTAGGCAGCCATATGAATGCCAAACAGAAGAGACTTCCATTTGGTATCAATAAAGGAGATTTAGCTGGATCTTATAAGCTCCGTGATGGAGTCTTCTTCATTCGTGTCCCTCAGGATTGATGCCAAAATGTCAACTACTAATAAGTCAACGACCTCAACTTTAGGAACGTTTTGCCGAGCAATATTCTAATTTAGTCATATTTTTCATTCAATTTTAATTCCATTTTTCGTTCCTTAATGCCAACAAATATCAAAAATGTTAATGCAAATTAAATTCATTTTCCCAGAATATTTTCACTATAAATATTTGTAGATTATGTAATCAAGGATAGTTTTTTTGTGTAATGAACCATGAAAGCTCTGCTTGAAGCCATTTAAAAACTTTTCAACTTAATTAATTTCATTTGACATTGAGTGAAAATAATTTTATAGTCTGTAAGGCTTTAGTTTAATAATAATAATTTGATGCAATTATATTCATTACGAAAAATCCCCCCATGAAGACATAAAAGTGTATCCATCCTTTCCATTAAAGTGACCATTCTCATTTATTTAGATTATCATAGTCGAAAAGCTAAATGCATAGGAAAATCGCTGGAAAAAGGTGAAAACAATTCATTGTCCTTAGATATTTTTCACAATGAACGTATCAGTATGCAAAATTTTGTGGCTTATTGTAAATGCAAATTTCATTAATTCTCTTCAATCGTTCTTATTATCCATGTTGTTGGCGACTATTATGTGTGTCCTAGAAAATATGATAAGAGTGTCAACCACATAATAGACGCTATTTACAAACACGTATGATGATTCGGCACATATAGATTTACACCCACATGGTCAATGATCCTGCTTTTTTTGCATATATTGGCAAAAGACAATTTTAGGTTATGGTTTGAATTACCTGCAGCAATGCGTCTGTAATTATAGAACATAATGTGTACGAGACTAAAACCTATTGATGTTGATGAATATGCTAGAAGCGATTTAACAACCTGTAATTGTGATGAAACTCGTGCATGTCTATAATTAATCAAATTGAAAGTAAATAACGATATGTAATTGCTTTTAAATTGTTGGATATTGAACGTCCTATCATGAAATATCGAATAATTAAATACTTCCATTATAATTGACATCAGAATCTGCTTGATGACAATATCTGAGAATTTTTTGTCCAGTCATTATAATTTTTCATAAATTCAGTTCCACATTTTATCGAGAAAAACTCTTGACGCTTCACTTAATTTCCACTAAAAATGCTTCTCAATAAATTGTTCAATATCAATATCTGTCAACAACAAAGTGCATAGTATCGTTCCCATTTTTTTTTTCTCCGCTAAAGTGCAATTTTCTATTCAATACCCATTTCGCATTGTATATACTACACCAATGGCATCAACAGCAGTAGCATCATGAGGAGTAAAAAAATTTCTGTTTTGTTAAAATTCACTTTTTGCATTCAGGAGGATCAACACAGAATGCACAGTTGAAATATTATTTTATAGATAACAGTAGAATATTGAATATGAGTGCTTCATGTGTCTCAATTTAAAAATTGAAAATGAAATGGATGAGTGGCTCTTTTAGACATATACATAATGGCATCTCATTCATGTTATCGTTATCGATACAACCTGAATCATTTTTTTTATTGAACTGTGATCAGTTTCGTTGAAAATTTAACTGTCGAGGAAAATATTATTTAGGTGTCGTATGGATGGAATAGCTGTGATATGGGCAAAGTGTCAGAATTTTGGGTGTGATTTGATTTTCCTTTGAAGTTTTTGAACCAAAATTCCACCATAATTTGGCTCTGAGGCAATATTGGACAGCGAAACAGAAAGGTTCTATTGGAAAATTTGCATTCTGTTTTCATGGAAGGATGTTGACGATAGAGACATTATTGTGTTTAGTATTGATAATTGACATGCGGTGGTCAGCGATAGCTTAGCTTTTGGACATATCTCAAGAATAATCGCAATTGTTCGGTACAAGCGATGAAGTAAGTGAATTAGTAATTGAATTTAAGCTCAAAAATGTTAGCTTTTACACAGAGCTCAGGGTGAAGCATGCATCTTTAATTACTTCGCAGATCGGACAGATCAATTGTGAACCATGGACTCCCTCAGATGACGCCTTAAGCTGGCCATGTCGCTGGTTTCCATCAATTTATGTCAATTCTCTCAATATCCAATGCCGTTATGAATGAAGCATTCATGGAATTGCCCTAATATTTCATTATTTCCTGAAAATTCAGACCTAAAGTTATGTAGGTGTGATCAACCTCTCGCCCCAAGTAACATAACTTAAGCCTATAAATCCTATAATATATAAAATATTCAATTACACTTCCCCCAGCCAATTTCCTTAAAAAATTCCCCAAATCTGAATATTGACAATCAAATCCAAAATTATGATATTACTTCTTAAAACTTATCCATACCAGCATGTCTGATACGCTTTAAATAAATTCAAAAGATTTAATATTTTTACGATAATATCCAAAAGTTGATAACAATTTCAATAGATACACCTCCTAAAGGTGTTCAACCTTTCCATAAAAATCATCTTACAGAAAAAAAAAAGTTGTTTGAGAAAGTTATTGCTCTCATTATTTTTAATGTGTTCTAAAAGCCATGTCGAATAATTTTTTTTCGTAAAAATCGGTGGAATAGTGAACGAAAAAAAGAAGACATTGAGAAATTTTAGCTGCTATCTTTGAATATCTTTTTGAAAATAAATTGCATGATATAATGCAGAAAAAGAATGTCTTGAAAAAAATATCGTAGCAACATGCTAGAGAACGTTTAGTGAAATGACATGCTTTAAGAAATTATGGAACATGAAGAAGCACAAAAAATGTCAGACAACGTCATTGAAAAGAAGTTCTTTTTTTAGAAATTTTTGCATTTTGCAAAGCTTTACGAAGAAGTTTTATTTTGTGAAATATTTTTTTAAATTGACTAAGTGAGAATTTAAAGCACAGCAATAAGCAATGAAGTTTTGAAACATTTTTTAAGAAATTTTTTGTCGCTTGGAAAATTTCATTTTAAATTGCTTAATATTGCAAAAGTTTCAGATAATTGAAGTAATTGTCGTCAATTTAAATACGAAAGAACATGCAAGGAAGAATGAGTCAAGTTCCTAAGAATTTTAGCACAACCCGGAAAGCACATAGCATGGAAATGGTCTAAAATTGGTCTCCAGATCTAGCTGACTCTAGCTCAGAGCTCAAAGTCGACTTGGACTTTGTGAGGAACATTTATTGACTCGACTCCACACAAAATTCAGTCAACTTTGAGATCTGCTCTACCTAGAGCTCTGCCTAAGGCTGGATTTTATCAAATCTGATCTTAAATCAGAGTCACGCTTGTATGGACCCAGATTTTCGGCCATTTCTACGCCTTGCGCGAGACAAATTGTTCATATTTTGACCAAAAATCACAAAATATCAACAAAAAAATCTCAGCCTTAAGAATTATCACAAAAAACCTCAAAAAACTCCTCACAGCTTTAAATTTTCCATCAAAAATATTCACAACGCATTATAAAAAATCATAACTAAAAATAGAAATCCAATTTTTCCGAGGAAATTAAATATTTTTTTTCCAGCAACACAGAACAAGCAAAGTTATTTTTAATCTAGTTCTTTTCCTCCCTTCTTATCCAAATGTCACATCAAAAAAATTGAATAATAAAATTTAATTTCCATAAAACGACATCTATTATAAATTTTCATCGTTAAATCTAGCATAAATTAGATGAGCATAATGGGAATTCCTTCGAATAAAATCACAGAACTGTAAAACACATTTCAACAAATTCTGGAATGAATGAATGAGTGGTGTTGATGAGATACAAGGAATAAATTCACACATTCTAACATTGTTATGTGATTTAATGTATGATGTTATTGTACACTCATAGTTATGGAGAAACGAGCATGTGTTCGACATAGTTTTCCCAAATCCGTCTTTAGTTTTGGAAAATTGTTCATTTTAAGGGGGATTGTGACTGAAAGTGCATTGGTATTGAGTTCGAATGAACTGGATTTGGTGTTTTGTGACTGCAATCTATGAGGCATATAGTAATCTATTCTAATGAACACCATATCCGATTGAAGTAGGATTCAATATGCCTCAATATTAATTATGTTGGATGCTTAGCCTCGACTAAAAAGATAATTACGTTATTAGATCCATCTTCAGTTCTATATGCTTAATAAAATTTGCACAAACTCTTAAAAACAGTTAGCAATAGCCGGGTTTTGCCTTTTATCAGTGCATTTCCCACAGATTGTCACCTTTCACTGATGGCCACTTTGGCGGATTTATACCTTCAGCAGATGGCCCCTGCATGACTTTTCAGAAACTGCTATTATGCTTTCACGAAATAGTCCCGGGATTTCCCGGTCTCGGTCCCTGTATCGAGAAAGCAAAGCTGCTATTCGTCAGGTCATCTTTATGCTAATCAGCCAAAGGATTAATTCTACAAGCATACTAAATCAAGCTTCAGTCAAATACCATTTTCACAACAATCAGCCAACCCCCTTCTGATTCATTTTAACCACAACTCATTGATATTTAGTCACAATTGCATTCTGTTGCTTTTGAATAATAAATTCGTTTGAATTCACTGAAGTGTAAGTTCGACAAGAATAAAAAATTGCTCGATAGGAAGGAAAAAGAAAGCCACAAAAAACAGCGTTTGTAAGCTTTTAGGAAATATAAGTGGTAATTTTTTACGGAAAATATTTGCCAAAGCTTTTATTTATGACGGCTTTAAGGAAATGAACATAGAAGAAGTGGAAGAAAAAATGAAAAACTTTTTCTTCATAAATTCTTGAGGTTATTTTTCCGCGATGCATAAACTCATATTGTTCATAACTTTTCTTCTTCACCTCCTTTCCATGTGTACACACTGCTTCTTGAATAATGTTCAAGTGAGGATTTTATGAGTCGAAAAAAAAATAAGAAACTAGAAGGAAAGTTTTTTCATATACACACAACTTGTCAAGGTTCGGATACTTAAGCATTGCTCTTTTAGTTCCTTAAAAAAAACTTTCCTTCTTCACATATCAAAGCGCCTCAAAACTTTGCCTTACCACAAAAAAAATCGTCATCATTTTGAACTTTTAAATGAGTCGTCATGATGGGGTCTCACCTTTGAATTGCTTGAGGTCGAATAATGCACTTTTCCAGCTGTGTGGAAAAAAGCATAAGGAAGTAGAACACATAACAGTTGAAATATTTTATAGAGTGGATTATTGTGAAGCATTTTTGTTGACAACGGAATTGAAATTGTTGAGATTGTAAGGAAACAAAGGAAATTGAATTTTTATTGGATTTTGAAATATTTGCTTGTACTGAACTTGTGCTTACTATAAACTTTTTAGTATGATAAAGGTTGGTCTTGATGGCGTCTTGTAGCTTGAAAAGTGGGGCATACTATTCATCCAGTTGATGCTTACTTGCTTTGCTGGTCGGACAGATCAACTATGATCCATGGTGTACTTTGCCAATTGATAATACCAAATGCTGCACTGTCTCTATCAACAGTCTCTTTTCAAGAATTCCTTGACTACCCTTGCTTTCTTTTGTCATCAACGAAAATCCAAAGATCCTGTTCCTGCTGTTATGTCGTGAACATTATGTGAAATCTTGTCATATCGACAAGCAGTCTGTATAAAAATTGAGACGTCGGTCTCTAGTAGGAATTGAACTCACGAACTCACAGAAGGGCATAAGGCTTGATGCCTAGCCACTCAGTCATAGAGACATTGCTTTCGCCCTGGCAGACTCAGGTCTAACGACAGTTTTATCCAACCACCGCACTCAAACCTAGACCTACAGTTTCTAAAGGGGTCCTACCCACTTCTTAAACAACATTACTGCATATAGCCTGAAAAATGAAATTGTGACCTGCATTTCCATTGCATATGATTCGAATACATGATCGCTAGGTCGATGTGCAATGACTAAGCACTAAGAATGAAGCAACAACACCACCAATTCATTTTGACTCTTAACCACTGTCCAAACTGCAATTTATTATTCATAAACCAATTAAACATACAAAATGACTCAATAAAACTTTAAAATACAATTTCATCAAAAAACTTGCTCTCAAAAAACTCGAAGAAAACTTTTCAATTGCAATTTTTTGAACAACAAAAGCAAGCAGACAAAAATAGAAATAAAAAATTGGAGCAAGAGATAAGGCCATAGAGTTTTTTTTTGTGTTTGAGAATTTATAGCACATTTTGTGACAATAATAAATTAGAGAAAAAAATAGAGAAAGAGTGAAAAACGAACAAAAAGGAGTAAAGTTGAGGGGAAATACTTTTTTTCCGTAGGTTTTTTAAATAAAATAAAAGTTTTTGTTGTTTATTGCAAACATTCGTTTATCAGCATTTAAAAAATTTTCTGTCTCTATTGCAAGAATTCCTCCTTTATGGGGAAAAAATTGTGATGTGCTGCCGGTATTCATTTTTGCAATAATTATATTTACACTTTTGTTCCGTGGTGCAGTTTTTTTTGTGTATGTCTCCTGGTAAACTAAGTTATTTCATTGTATTGCCGCTGTTGCTGATACTTTTTTTTTATTCGCATTGTTATCGCATTCTCTCTGTTTTTTGTTCCATTTCTCTGTATAATTGTAACGAAGAATGTTTAAAAAAGAACGATAAAAACATTTACAATTCCATGTTGGCTTTTTTCTCCTCTGACTTTGTACATTATTGGATGAAATGAATATGGTAGTAAATTTTGCAATAAAATTGCTGTTAATAAATTTTTGTTTTTCATTAAACTTTTTTTATTTGAGAATTTTCTTGTGCAATGCAATGAGATTTGGATATTTATCTTCAATTAAGATTGACAAGATGCTAACCAGAAGGAATGATGATGATCGTGATTGACAGGCTTGTCTAGTCGTATTGTTAAACTGTTCGAACGACACAACTGAAGAAGGCTCCGCTGTCCAAATGGTCAATAGTTCAAATGGGTTCAAATGTCTTCATTAAGTAATGCAACTTTAAGGACCGTGTTGACCGGAGAAGAAGACAAGAAACAAATAGCATCTTGGGTATAGAGCTCAATTTCGCAGCACTGTCATAACTTGCCCTAACATATAAAGTACAAGATCTGAATTTAAAATTGAAAGTTAATAATCGCACAAAATATATTCAGACATAAAATCAGTGATGTGCCAAAAATAGAAAAGTAAGTCCAGCAAATAAGTCCAAGAGGAATTGTAATTTTAAGATTTGATCAATCATCAAACTGAGATTTTGATTTTCTTAGATTTAGATTGTTTCTGTGTAGAATTTTATCATAATTGGCTTTGACTTGTTGTGATTTTCATTGAAATTATCTGAAAAGCTTTTTCTTCGTGTGTTTTGAAGCGATTTTGGAAAACTCACCATCTTATTTATCGAATTGTTCAGGTATGAATGAACATTGTAATTTCTGAAGACAGAAGATTATTGACCCTTTCTTTTCCAAAACATTTCATTGAGTTTGAAAACTTTCCGAATAATAATTTTTCCTTTTCATTGAAAATTCTTCAAATCTTAAACAAAATCAAGAAGTTTGTAAAATAATTTCATTAAATTTTCATTACTTCCAAAGTCAATAATTCCTTAATGATTTTCACATCAACACTTTCTTAAATATTGTAAAATTCATCACAAAAATCAACAAATGTTGCCATAACAATCAATCAATCAATTCTTTTTCCATTTAATCTGATTCTCATGAAATCCAATCGAATTCATTTTTTGGAGTAAGAACATTATTTTAAATTGAGTTTTATCGACTTTACAACTTTTTTTTTGTGTTACAAGTCAATTCCAAGAATGCAATAATGAAAAAAGTTACATGAATCAAAAATAAGCAACAAGAGCGTGTTTGTAAGTACAGATCAAAGGTAAGATATGAGAAATTATTTTTGATTTCAACAAACTTCTTCCTTCATATATTGACAAATTTCTGAACTTTCTGTATCAAGAAGAAAAACTTCATCTCGTCATCCAACATTCACAAATTGGGGTTTTTTATAAGTGATGTCAATTAGCACCAAGTACACCACAAGGGTATTCTATGGCATCTAATCGCATGGTACATCTTAAGGAACCCCTAGTTGACCTTAAGACACCCAAGTGTACTCAAGGGCACCCAAGGTCCTTCAAGAGCATCTTAAGTGCGTCTCTAGTGCATCCTAAGTGCACTCAAGTTCGCCCAACCCTCAAACTAATAATTTATGTACTTTTCACTAAATCATACATAAAATTGAACTGTCACAAGAATAGCATGCTCTATGATGCCTTTGAAACCTCCCTCAGAGCTCGTCATCCAAGATTGAAGCTTACTCCCCACCATTGAACATTACACCTAATAACCAAACAACCCCAAAAGTCTGAGAAGAAGAAGAAGGAAAAAATTTCAATTTTATTTTGATTAGTCTTTTCAGGTGCTTTAAGGAAATGAGAACTTTTGATTCAGAAGAAAAAGGAAGGATTGAGGTAGAGAACGAGTAGATGCAAAATTGGATTTTTGCTCTTTGACATGCATATCTGTCATCATCTTGTGAATGCAGGATGAAGAAGGTGGGTAAAAAAACTTTTTATTTAAATACAAGTTGACAGAGATGCATAGGAATGGAAAAAAGGGTCATGAAATGTGCTGAATCAGATCCTTAACGAGAATGCTTTAGGCAATTCTCTCTCAAGAGTTTTGTGGAAATTATTTTCCTTCTGGAGAAAGTGCATCTCAAAAATTTTTAAGTGGCATAAGCAAAGATTTTTAACTCTCAAGTGAATCCTCAACATCTTCTACCTCCTTATCAATCGAAAAAGTTTTTCTCTTCTTGTAAATTAATTCAATCATTTTTGCTATGTTGGCAGATATGTATTATAAAGAAAAAAATCTCATCCTTTAACTATCTGCTCGACTTGATAATGCAATCATATTAAATTAAATTAAATTTTGCTGATGCTTTTTGAGGCAACAGAAGGAACTCATCTGATTATTTTAAGTATAAGTATTCTTTGCATGCAATTCAAAAAGGAATTTAAAATAGGCTGAAAAATTTGTGTGTGTGTGGGATCAATAAGGTATGGCTTTTTTTGATGTTATTTTAAATGAGTTAACATTTAGGGTATGTGAATTTATGGATGACATTTAAAAATTGCCGTGGATGGGAAATATATTCATTTAATTAACTCTCCCAAGGTTAGTGTGTCATATGGATATTTTTGATCTAATTACACATAAATTTTTAGCAATAATTACTCTCAGATCTGGATTTTTGTAAATTAAGATGACATTTCATCTAATTTAAGTTCAAACCTAGATTGTCAACATATTTCAGAATGCTCTACAGCACACATGTGGTATTTGACAGTGATTTAGCTAATCTAGACTCTAAAACGACCATTTGTTTGCTAAATGTATACATCATTTTATTATTTTTCCCCATTAGAATCAGCAAAACCTAGTTTGATTGTCAACTATGATAACCATCGGTTGATTACATCGACCATCGATTACAGTCAGGCAATTGCAACTGTAACTTGTTTGCCCACATTACGTTTGCACGACAGAGAATGCATTCATGTTTAAACCTAGGGGCGTATTCAAAAGTAAAGTTAGGGATTAACTAGCTCTTGTTTCAACCTCTAAAGTAACTAAACTGTCTAAGTTTACTAACTGGACATCAACTGGATATAAACTAGTCATTGACTAGTCTTAACGTATTTTTCCCAATCGGGACTTCTGTGTAATTAACATATGTCAATTTTGGGTAATAAGAGGTGACTTTAGCCCAAAAGGGTAGATTCAACTTTTTACTTACTTACTTTCTTGGCTGGGGTGCACGAGGGCCCATTGCCGCGCGTAGGGAATGTCTGAAGTCAGCTCTACCCTTCAAAACTTTCTGCCAGTTCGGGATATTAAGGACTCTATATTCAATATCACGTGATACATATAAAAATGATGAAATCATCTCACTCGACCAATCCTTTCACAATTTCATGTTTATTACCTTTCTCTTACACTCTATAAGGGTCACGATATTTTTTTATGTGAATGAACTTCCTCACAGGTCAAATTGGATCGACTTGGAAAGACAATAAAATTAGAATTGATCAATATTTACATGCCTATTCAATCGATAAACATTCTCATGGGGGCTGAAAGCCATTGCCATGATAAATATCAATCGACAGAGAAAATGCTAGATATATGTGTAGGATAACAAAAATATGGACACAAGGATGGAAAAAGTAAACAAAAAAAAAAGTCGATTGAATCAAAGTCTAAAATAAATTTATTTACGTCCACATCCAATTCATTCCACTCATTCCAATCCAAACACTTTTATAATATAATTATCGATTAATTAATGGATGCTAATGTAATCAAATTGATTTTGAATCGAGTGAGCCTTAATATACATTAATTTTATTACAAGTATGGGGTTAATGTAAATATTCACATGGATACTATGTGTATAGTTATGGACTTTTATTGCCAATGCTCTTTGACAGTTGTACTGATAAAAAATGGGGCGTAAATTTCTTGCAGGCTTTTTTCTTGCTTGCCAAAGATAGTAAAACTTTCTCTTTTGCTAAAAGTTTTATGCCTTCTTTCTTATTTCTCTATTTAATGGCCTTCTTCTTAATACTTTTGTTTCTATTACATCTCTTGTTCTTCTTATTAATTCTCGCCCTTCGGTCTACTAACTTAATTAGAGGGATTTTCTGTTGTGCTTTATTTGTTTGTGTGCTTGAAAAATGCATGTTAATCAAATAAGCTAATACGGAGTGTGTAGCAGAAATGAATGGGAATTAGGGGAAGCTTTATATTTGTGAAAAGCTTTGATAAGAATACTTATGGGGTGATTGCTCTATATGTTTATGATTCAATGAAATGTAAGGATAGTTTAGTAAGTGTATTTATTGCTCTTTATTATCAAAGAATCTCATGAATGTTGATAAGTTTTGTAGTAAATTGAATTTTTCTTTGTCTTAGCGTTAGATGAGGACGTGATTGAGGATGTGTTTATTTGAGTTATAAATGGGGGTTTTTATGGGTAAATCTTAGATTTTTTGGGATATAAAGCTGGTTGAGAAGCAATTTTTTACTTGATTAGCTAAATTATGTAAGAATGCTGTGGAATAATTGTCATACCGGCAGATCTCTATGCAATGGATTAAAATATCGGTCTCTGATGGGAATTGAACTCATGTCCTCTCAATAGAGTGATCCAGATTTCCGGTCAGTTGCCTAACCCCTCGACCACAAAGGCTTTACTCTTGTATTGACTGATCCGCTTATATATGATTCGATATCTAAGATTGTTGCCAAAACTCAATACTATTCAGACCTCAGAAGCTCTTAAAATGTCTAAAAAGCCATACAACAAATCTAAAAATAACTTTAGTCACAATTATTCACACAAAAATATATTCCTATAAATTGCCATAATAAAGAAAAACTTTCTAATTCATTCTGATTTCTTTAGAGAACTTCCATATTTTTGCTTATCAGTACAGCAGTGCACAAATTACCCATAAACTTTCTCAACAACCCAAAAAAAAAAGAAACTTTCAAAAAATATTCTTGTTCTTTTCATTTCTTCTCCGTTAGTCAAACTTTACTCTTTCGACTTCTTTCATTCTTTAATTTCATGAATGTTCCTTCCAACAATATCGTAACTAATTTCATTTCTTATCGTAGCAAAAGCTAGAGCTTCTTAGTATTATTTATTAGTAACTTGATTTTGATTATATTCATTCATGAAAAAAAAAGGAACAAACTTTTCTCTCATTCATTCAAACGTCACGACTGTTCAAACTTGAAATGATAGTAACACTCTGTCCTTTCAGATAGCAATTATGTTCTGAAGCATCAGAATGTCAAGATCTTTTTCTCCTTTTTTATCAACAAACGGGCAAAGTTTTTCAGTGTCCACGACGAGAAATTATTTCATCCACGACGTAAAAACGTGTAAGATGATTGTGTGATTTATAAGAAAACAAAGAGCCTCATAAACAATATTATGAGAAATTGAGTCATCATATGTTGTTAGCAATAAAGAAGAAAATCACGCACATAAGGATCCTTAATTTTCTCCCATTTGCTTCCTCTTCACTTTTCCATCAGCGTCTGTTAGGCATTTCTCACTTTTCACTCTATTGAGTGTTGATAACAAAAGAAGACAAAGTATGTGCGTAAGTGTATGCACGAGCTATTGAAAGGAGAGAGGCATTGAAAATGAAGAATAAGCGATGACTAAAGTGACAAAAGTGAAAAAGCAATTTGGAGCTGAAAATTAAGAGAATAATGAATTGCGGAAGTTGGTATAAGCTTGGCTGGTCCTGTTTTTGGAGCAGAAGTATCAATAATACATCGATGGCTGTACTGGTTATTTGCTTCTTGGAATATCGACAAAAATTGTGAACTCGAAAGGCCGACGACGTGATCATGATGGAACATGGTGTTGTTGGGTGTTGACTCAGGTTTCAAGTCGGATTCTTCAAAATTCGGGCCCTTGCTAGGTGTCTAAGAGGTCTAGTCATGAGATTCTAACCACTAAGTCTTCCTTTTCATCCATAACATTCCCTAAAGCCTCAAACTCACAAGAAAATTCCTCCTAAAAACTAAACAAACATATTTGTACAATCAACACAAAAAAGTGTCAGCAAAAACCAGCATTCATGCATTAAGCATCAACCCCCAAAAGAATCTGAATATCTAATAATATTTGAGACTAAATTAATAAAAATAAAAAAAAAATTCACCTCACTGACCCGTTTTTGATGACATTTCATGCTTGCCTTAATATGTTCACATACAACCATCCATAATCAAAGAATATACACATTAAGCTCTTTCTGTTTTGTGACTCTTCGTTCAGAAAATAAAAACGAGAGGAAAAAAAAACTTTTTTTTCGGTTGAGCATTCAACAAAAAAAAGGAGTGTGGATTGAAATTGGTTAAATCAACATAACCTTACATTCTCTTATTTCCGTTAACCCTATTTTAATATATGTACATACTCTAAAGGCGTGAAAAAAAAGTCGACCCTGAATGAATTGTGTTCGTACGGATGTAGGATATATTTAGGAATGTGTACGTATGCATGCATGTTGATGAAGTGACATTATATAAGATATGTGAACCTATACCCATGTCAATTCCATCCTTCTTGTTCCTGTTTTTATTTCTTCCAAGATAATGATGATGATGATTCGGCTACTGGAGGATGTCGGTTGAATTAAAAAGGAAGTTGGGGAAAGATACACAATTTTAAGTGTGTAATGTATGCGACTAAAGGGGAGGACTAAAGGCATTGGAGAGAATGAAATAAAATATGGTTAAGGAATTTTACAATGATGGAAATTTCTCTTGAGAGAAACTGATGATAAATAATAAGAAAAGAACATACGAAAGTTATGGCTAAATAATCTTTTGGCTCTTTTGAGTTTGGGGTTTTTGGAGATGAAGGAGACCGATTTGATGGCATTTTGTCTTGTGCTGAGCTTGTCTTCTTGGTCGAAACTGTTCAGATGTAAACTGAGCTAAGTTGGACATTCAAGGAGCCGTTACTTCTTACGTCAAGCTCTAAGATGAGGGGGTGTGGGCATAGGGTGCCAAAATGTCGACTTAACGCGTTACATAATTAATAAACAGCCTCCAACTTGATTCCATTTAATTCATGCGCTTCAAAGTTTTCATCCCCAATTCAGCTTCTCACAATATTAAGTCATCAACTGTATGAGTTACTGTAAGAATAGTGAAAAGGGTTCCTTTGAATAATTTCCTGGATCTTCTTCTTCTTCTTCTATTCAAATTTATTTCTTAATGAAATGAGGATATGAGGGATAGAAAAAGGAAATGATAGAGGAGTGAGTGGGTCTAGCTGTAACGAATCACAGTCACTGAACAGTTCGTACTGTCGTAATTATTTCATATTACTGAAGTTTTTTTTTAATACAATAAAGTTATTTAATTTATTTTAATGCCTTTCGAAGAATTTTTCCTATAATATTTATGCTTTTGGATCCTTTCACGAGAGTGAGACGACTTGGGAATCTGTAAGTAAAAAAAAAGGGAAATGACTATAATTTATAACAAATTGTATTGTGATTATGAAAATGGGTATGAGGACTAAAGAATGGTATCTTCCCATATTTTTCGGTAACAAAGCATAAATTTTAGTATTATTACTTCCATTTTAACGCTCATGGATTCATCTATTTACCGCATACATTTTTTTTGTTGCCTCCTTTCCGCTTTAAAAACGGCTTGAAAATTTTGTTCCACAAACATTTTCTATGTGACTGATAATTTAATTAAAGGGACGGCTATTGTTTAATATTGAAGCACATAAAATGTGTGCTTTCATAGCAACAGCTTTAAACTTTTATTCTTTCTTCCCTTTTGTGCTGAATACAAATGTCTTTCATCATATAATATGACAAGTAAGCCTACATCACAAAAATGGCACAAAAAAAAAATTTCAACTCTCAGAAAAAATATTTCTTTTGCAGTCTTCATTGCCCTCATAGGCATCATTACTTTCTTTTTTCTCTCTTACTGTATGTGCTGTGCTATACTGTCGTTGCCTGTGAGAAATATTTTATATTCTTAACAAAAAAAATTTGTAACTGTACGTTACACATGAAAAATTTCAGTTAGATTCTGGTGCTTAAAAGAATTGGAGATTTTATGAAGAATTTGTAATGAAAAATTTACAAGTCCGTGTTGCAGGCTTTGATACTTTTGCGATTCATGGCCTTCTTTAGACGACTACTAAAGCTGGCTCTATCGCTGGGTTCCGTCTGCTAATAACCGATATGCTCAATTTTGTTAATATACTCATGGACATGACCTTTGTCTTTTTGAGATTGCTGGACATCAACTAAGAATCCGAAAAACAAACGTTGGTAAATCGATCAGTAATCCAACCAAGCTGAGTTGACTCTAACTTGGTGCTGGATTCCAGAGTACCAGAGTAACACTGGTCTAATGTCGGATTTTGGATTGATTGGCCGACTTGTGCTATTCGGGTTCGTATTTGGGTTGTTCACAAATGATATCTAGCAATCTCAAACAGACAAGGAGCATGTCCATGAGTGTATCAATTATTTTGATTAAGTATAACCATGAAAATGCTCATTTACGTGAGCATACTCAGTGCCTGTTCAGAAATCAGGGAATATAACTTAAATAAGTTGCAATAATTCACATAATTTGCTTCCTTTTACAGTCACAAACCCCATTTCATGATGAACGTCACTAACAATCGACCCATGAATGTCCATTATGGAAAATTTTTCATCTCAAAAATTTCCAAGAATTCATGAATATTTTAAAAGTTTTCAAGAGGATGAAAATATCTCAAAAAATTACAGTTTTATTTGAGAGAAAAAGAAAAAAACTTTTTATGACTTACTGGCCAGGGACTCATTTATGGTTGAAGAGCTTAATGTGACTCGTGTCTTGTGATTTGTTTCAGTTTCTTTGGCATGTGAAGTTCATTTGGTTACATTGACTTTGACATAAGTTGACAAGGTTACTTAAACAATGCCCTAAAGTATTTTGTATTCAAATATTGATACAATATTTGAACTTTTGTGGTCGAAAAGTAAAGTTTAAAGTCAAATCGTTTCTGTGAATAAATTTACATAATGTTTTACATCAAAATTCGAGTATTTTTTCTTACGTTATACATTACAACATTGTAGATTACAACAAAAAATTAAGTTATTGCATACATTTTGACATTTATAGGTGAATTGAAAAGGAGGAGAAAATCTGACATCTATCATGAGCTGTGTGGGATTTATCAATTTTTATTATGTTTTCTAGAACTGGTTTGATTGAAGTCCTTAGAGAGCTTGGGATCTTGAATATGGAAGGATGGAATTGTTTTCTATGTTGTTGAACAGTTGGAGTGATTGACGGTACTTGGTCAACTAGTAAAGTATTGATATGGTTATTAAGGTCATGTTTATAAAGAAAATCTGTGATTTTTACAATTTTGTGGCAAATTTTTTATTCTGGTTCATGATTTTGTCACCAAATGTTACAAGAGAGGTGGACGATCGGCTTAAAAAAGCTATTTTAAGTAGGGTTCGTCTAAAATTGCAGACATGCATTCAAAAAGTGCAAACATGCAGCGGTAAACCAATTATAAGGTACAACCAAAAACTACAAGCCATTAAAGTCAAAAAACAGGAAATAGGCCTTCGGTTCTTGGCTGAACCCTTAATTAAATCATTTCCTGCATTTTTCGAACATTCACTTAAGATTCAAAAGATTTAGAACACTTTAAAGCCAGATTTAACTCGAAATCTACACGACCTTGACTCCAGACAACATTACCATTAACAACCTTTATGTTTTCAGTCCTCGGGCATTTTTATTACATTTTAAAACATTTTCTGTTCCCAACTTCCGAGTCCCAAAATTTCATGCTAATAAATTTTCACATTAACATCCACATCTATTCATAGTAGTACATTATAATATCTAATCTATTTAAATGAAGCAAGGCACTTTAAAAATAAGCATGTAGGAGTTGAACAAGTAGCACAAAAAATATGAAATATTATGTTAAATGAAAACGAAATTGCCGCAAATTAAATATAACTCGGAATAAATTTACAGCACTAGACTAGAACGAAACATGGTTGGAAATGGAAAAATTTTTGAAGTCGATTATTTTCTATATTTTGTCATCAAAATTCTCGTCTATCCTGAAATCGATGGAATGCTCGACATTCAATGGAAGAATGTTAATGGCGATTCCATAAAATACAAAAATTGTTTCTCCAAAAATATTCCACAAATTGCAGTCAATAAAAGCTCTCAAAAAACTTACAATTAAGTCCTCGAAGCTGAATCTCAACAATTTTACGGCAATATTTCGTATTTTATTATCAACTTGTTGCTTGCTGATAGAATTTATTCCTGCAGAATATGAAGAAAATTTGTTATATTTTCATATGATTCAATGGCACTACAGCACTTGTATTTATTACCATTTTCATCTCTACATGCTGCATATAAACGAGTTAGCAACAGCAGAAATTTAAGCATTCATGTTCACAACTTTTGGCCACGAATTAATCGACGACCAAAAAATAATCCTGATGTTGCCATCAGAAAACTTTTACTTTTTTTATTCGTACCCAACACATTTATATAACGTACAAAAAAATGACAATAAGACAGCACAACAACAAATTTTGTTCAATAAAGTAAAAGGAGAAAGTTTTTCTTTTTTATGCGTAATTAAGAATTCCGATGATGACACTCAGTGATGAAAGAATGACAAGCACACATTTCCTCAAACCGACACATTACATAAAGATTCTGACTATAGCCGATAAAGTTGGTAATTGATTCATCGTAAAAAAATGAGACACTTGCGTTGTTGGAAATGCTAATAACTTTAGCTATCTCAAATGTTCTGGAAAAATGAGGCAAAATGAATTATGTTAATATGAAAAAGTTTTTAAGTGAAACTTTTATGGCTAATTAAAATTAGGCAAAACAGAAATTTTTTGATGTGGTTTAATTAAAAATAATCTTAAATTGAATTAATAATTAGATGGGGTAGTGAAACTTAAAAATTTTTTTGGTGGTCATAAAGTTGATGAAATTTTAAGAGTTATTTTAATAGTTTATGTGAATTTTTAGAGTGCAATTTTGGTATGATGAGTTATGATTCAAGGGCGTATTACCCTTGCGTAGAGTTGTAATGTCTGGTTCAAATCTATCCAGGTGCGCTTCCAGAAATCTTGATAGGGAAAGTTAATGAAAACTCTAATCCTATTCCTGACAAAGCTAGGGTTGACCTCCAGAAACCCTATTGATTACGTCCCTATAGCTATCAAATGCTCCTCTAGGGCAGTCAAACACTTCAATAACTGTAAAATAATTTATTAATCTAGCTCTGGTCACTCTCTTATCGTGTGGAAACTCCCAAAACTCCCAAAACTCCCAAAACTCCCAAAACTCCCAAAACTCCCAAAAATCCCAACAAACTTCTAGAATTTTCTGACATCATTTTTGAAATTTCTCTTGGTATCTTTTGGTGTTAGAAACTGTTAAAAACTGCTGTTAAACTATCCTTCAGACGATGTGCTTTGAATTGGCTTTTACTCTTTTCTTTAACTTACTTATTTCCGCAATTACATCGGTCGCTAGCGCTGTACACTTGCCATTTGGTCATCTTCGGAGTCAAACTTCGACTTCCAACAACACAACTCTAAATTATCTCTAAATTCCAAATTTTCCCTTAATTCAACTAATACAGAACTAAATACTTGTGGTCAGCACTATATCCCTTCAATGCATCCAGTCAGTATACAAAAGCTGATGTCAAGAGTCTCCTCAATATCACAACTATTTTCCAATTTCATCTCTCAGTTCCAGTTGAATGAAAATTGACTTTTGTGTGGTTATTTTATATAGCAAGAAATAGATATTTACTCAATAGTTGGATCAAGCAGCAGACAACAACGTACTGAATTGATATGGGCACTTTATCAAATCAATTGATGTTGAAGATTCATTCATGTCGATATGAATACTTTACTTATTAGATTATGTGTAAGAATAAATAAGGTTCTTCGAATGCTGGATACATTGATGGTATAAATTCATGGTAAACATACTTAGTATCGATAGTCAAAATCACATTGGCTTTATGACAAATACCAAAAAATTCGGTCATAATCCATACATTTACTAGATATAAATTGGCATTAAACTCTTATCCATATGCGTTTGTATATTGTACTCAATTTGCTTAACCATTCCAGCCACACTCAAGTCGTCTACCAAAATATTCACGAAAATTCTTTAAATGTGTAAATTGTTGTGTTTGAAATCAAATTTACATAGTCCATAAAATGTTTGTGCACAAAATCGCTGGGGTTCAACATACCGAAAATTTGTTTGATTAGATTTCTCGCTCTCGTATCGTCAATATAGTCATGATAACAAAATGTTATGGCCGGTATGGTTGTATTTTAGGCATGGAAATCTTTAAAAAGGGATGTTTTTGTGTGGAAAGCGTGTAGCAATGTGGATGTTGATGATTGAGGGACAAGACTTGGTTATGTTTTGTAAAACAGTCGGATTATGAATTTTGTGGATTATTTCATTGTGTGTCTTTGAAATTGTGATGTAACAGACCACGATTTAGGCAATTATCCCTTATTACATGCTCTTAAGAACCTAAATTAGCTAATTTAACATTTTTTAGGAGATCAGCTAGCCTTATTCTTATCAAAATAATTAAATATGCTGTAAAACTATCCAATTCAAAGGACAAAGCAAGGAGATTATCATTGCAAAATTGCATCTGTCGTATTCATCGATAAATTCACTAAATAATCTACTTATGACAAGTACAAACCACAATAAATATAGATGATGCTTTACGTTGACAATATTATCAATTCCATAGAGATCATCGTGGTCTGTTGAGTTTAAAATTTGTAGAAATCTGATAGATAATCTGTAATAATCTCTTTTGTCACAGTCTCAACTGAATATTGATGACTTTTATCTATATTAACATGACTTTCTTGTTTCAATTTGGCTTTATTTACCTTATATTGTTGAATTTATTATTGGCAATTAGCGTCACCATGTGAAGGGAAACGACTAATTTATAGCATAGCTTAATTATAAATTCGAATTGTGTAATTATATGATTCTAAATGGCTTTGCTTATCGATGAAAAAATTATAACGATTTGATATCGTAAATCGCTTATTTAAAGGCAATTTATGTTCTTCGAAAATGTATATTTTTATTGTATTTTATGTATTTTTTGATTCTTCTTATTTTTACAATATTTCGTACTTTAATGTGCGTAGCAAAATACATTTTATTGGAGTGGGGCACGAAACCCTCAATGATTACTGTTTATTTTTAATTTATATTCTTTTCTCGTTGTGATTTTTTATTACTGGTTAAATGGATTTTTCCTTTTTCCTTGGTTACCCATTTTTAGCGCATATTTTGAAGAATGCTTTGAGGTTTCTGACATAAATGGAGTGGAAATGCTTTGAGAATTGTTTAAAATGTGAAATTTCACGCATTATTTAGTGAAATTGCTGTGCAAGTAATGTTTGTTTATGTTTTGCCAGTGTTTAGATTAATATTTCACATCAATTTTGTTGATTTTTGAGCTTTAAACTAAGAAATTCTAAGAAAATTTATTAAATATGATAAAAATTCACAATTTTTAGTTTCAATAATTCTCTTTGAATTCCAAAAATCTGTTAAATTATTTTATAATGAAAAATGCGCTTTTCATCACTTAAAACACACAAAAAACTCTTTCCTTGCCTATTGTGCCCTTAAGATGGTGGATATGATGTATATTTGGTGTTCGAATATACATACATTAATGGAGGATACGAGGATCGTGAATACATGAAATAACATTATTATTATTTCCCTCTCATTCAAGAATATCATAACTCAAAACCAAATTTAACGATTTTTTCGTTATTTTTATGGAATTCATTTTCATTGTCTTGAAGCTATTTTGATTTAACTCAGATTGTGTAATGATGATTGAGGATGTATCGTAATGTTTATTTTGTTTTCTCTCTTTTCATTACTTGTGTGCATTGTGTGTTTAATTTTCTTCTTTGTTTCTGGTATATAAACGTATAATAGTAACTTTAATGTCTTAATTAATCAAGTTGCTATGAGTACATTGTTATAGAAAATTATGCTTAAATAATTAAATGAATATTCGAAGAGTAAACTGATATAATTAGATTAGAGTCGTTATTAAATTTTGATGTAAATGAGGGTTTTGTTGATGGTTTAATGTCGATGAGTGAGTTTACATTATATGATGTGTAAGGAAGGATTTATTCAGGTTTGTTTACTTATGAATTCAAGAACTGACGTTAATGGATGAGTAGTTCTTACTGTTATTATGCTCCGATTAAGGGTTACCAATGTCGAGACTGAAACCGAGATTTTCCGGGTAGTCTTGGTTGTGGTCTCGGCTTTGGCTTCGAGAATTAGTTGAACAGCCTATGTAATTACAAAAGGTTTTCCACCTGGCTCTGTTGCGGCACTTATCACTAAGTTTGTACAAATTATCCGTATTTACATCTAACTGACAATCTCTTCGAATCGTCCTATGCCATGTTGCTGTTGGAGCTCCAGGGCTCTTGTGGATTTCGTCTTAGAGCGGAAATGGATTGTGAATTGCGCTTCTGAAGTTTGTGACTTATCCAGTCTTGCTTTCGCTTGGATGACTCGTTGTCATATTTAAACATTTAAATTTGAGAAACAAACTTACAAAATTTATAATACATTCTACATTATATTGTAGAAGAAGATGATGATGGCCCATATGTATGTGTCAGGTGTTCCATAAATTATTGTTTTGGTTAGCATCTTGAAATTCGTTCAAATTATAATAAGGTCGAATGGTATGATAAAATAATCCAATCATATTTTAGAATGATTTCCTTAGAAACAACAAAATTCATAATAACCTGATTTGCTTAATATTTAAATAATTTTCACTTTTTTCAAATAGCAAAATCAGCATTTATTTACAAAATTACAAAACATTTTTTGAGAATTTATTATCAGCATTATTTTCAATCAGCAGATATGATAATAAATATTGATGACATTCGGTGAAATATTATAGAATTTTACTTTATTTAGTCTATTCTGCAACAAGATAACTATAGCATATCGAAATATGTCATTGCATGATGTTAGTATGTGAAATATTGCAACATATGATATCAATTCCATTACATTTTTTTTTTTCCTCGAAGTCATTCCATTATTCAAAACTTTCACATTCACCTGCAAAAATTTCCCTATTTCTCTCTTTATATTCAAATAAATATTTTTTTCAAAAAGTCCATAATACTACTGTAAAAATAATAACATGCCATTACAAATTTATGGGCAAACTATCATCATAGAAATTAACAAGCAAATTGCAATGATGTAGAACAACCGAAAAACTGCATATAGATGATTTATGGTAAGCTCTTTCCACCCAGCAAAAAGCTTGTCTCCAAATGCACATTTTTTTTTTCGATTGCGTAGCATTCAATTCATAAATTTTTAATATCGCTATGCAAAAGAGTTGCTTTATTGTATACTGGTTGTCATACTGCCAAGCTCACAGAACATCAGATGGTACATTTATTGAAAATTGGTTCATAAATTTAGTCTTGTGCAAGTTGAAATGGGTTGGAAACGGAGGACAAGCAGGGAACGAGAAGAAAAGTAAGGGAAAAAAGGTTTAAATAAAAAAAAAAATCAAACAATGAACAGTTCTCAAGTACACAATTCTCTTTTCATTTCCGCAAAACCCTCCTCCTTCTCTAGACTCAAAAACATTTTGTGGTATTTTTCTTTTTATATATTTTTTTCTTCTTCATTCTCTGTAGCTCTCAAATAGAAATTTTACAATATAAAGTTGTAACATTATGAATAAGTTCTCTCTTCTTTTCGCTTTAATAACTTGGTTTATTGGTCGAATGATTGTTGTATTTCATTTTGGGCTTATTTTTAAATATTTACTTGAAACTTAACATCAAAATTGCCAGAAATGAACAGAATTGAAGCAGAAATCTTTAAATTTGAACGAAACTCACCAAAATTTACAATAAATTCCCTCAAACTCACCAATGTTGAAGTTAAAATCACTAAAATCTCACCAAAATTGAAGCATATTAGCAAAATTTATCATAATTGAAACTAAATTCACCAATACTCAAAAAACTTGAAGTTAAATTCACCAAAGTTTCACCAAAATTGAAACTTAATCAACAAATTGTATCAAAACTTATCAAATTTGAAGTAAAACATAGTAAAGCTCTTCTAAACTTAGGTTAAATCAGCAAAACTCAACAAATATAAACAAAGCTCACCAAAAATTAGGTAAAAGGACAAAACTAACAACAGAAAATAACTCTAGCAGGCAAAGAGCGTGCTCTCAACAACTGAGTAAACTGAGACCATGCTCATCTAGCATATTTAGGGTGAGCAAGCATGCTCTTTGCCTGTTAAGATTAAGACTTCGCAAAATACTAAAGTTCGCCCTAATTAAATCTAAAACTTATGAAAAAATGTCTAAACTTTCATAAACTTGACCCACATTTCTCCTAAATTTCACTAAACTGCATCTTCGTCTTCCATCACTAAAGATGATTGCCACGCTGCAGTAAAAAATCCCCTCTTTTACTGCTGTTGATGCTGCTTTCAATTGGAAAAGGCATTGTGCCCACAAAAAGCTGTGGCGAAAGAAAGAAGAGCAAAGCATTACATTGGAAATGAAGAGGAAAAAAGTGGAAAAAAGAGTGCCAAAAAGTTGTGCAAGGAAAATAATACAAAAAAACATTTTTTTCCCTTCTCGATTCATAGTCGTAAGCTGAAAAATTTTCATTAACTGTACAATTTTTTTTTTGATGAAGTAACTAGTAGAAGAATTCTGTCAAATGAAAAATGGATCATGATGTGGCAGAATAAAAGAGTGGAGAGAATGAAAAGAATTGTTGACGGAAGTAAGACTGTTCACTCTTTCCTACCCTAAATAATTGTATTGGTTGCTGTCGTTGTTGTTGTTGTTGATGCTGTTATTCATATTTAAAATATTTTCTTGCTTGAATTGATACCAAAAGGCACAAAACGTAATTTGTATTATTTTTTTTTCGTTGGAACTTGGACAATGTACTAATTTTTTGTTTTCATCATTGCTTCTTTGTTTTCGTTATTTATTTGTGAGAGATCCTTTTTTTCTGTTCAAATGGATGTGTATGATGGAAATTGGAGATTTCCAACTGCTTTTTTATATATTTTTTGGTAAATGAATATGTTCTGTTGCTACTGTTAACATAAATGAAATGAACAAAAGGGGTTTGGCGGTTGAATGGAAAAAGTTTTTATCATATTTACAGTAACAAACTCTGTGGTTTGATTATTGAAATTGATTCTTCTTCTTTTTTTTGTTGTTTTCTGGAAAAAAACAAAGTTTTGGAAAAGCTTTTTATGCACGAATTCATTGCTGTGAGGTTATTTTGTTTTGAATATTAACAGTTTTATTTTCTGGGAAGTTGCTGGAAAGTTTGGACGATTAATTTTCATTTGATGAAAAGCTTTGGTGCAGAGCTGGAATTAAATTCGGATTTTGTATTGAAATTTGATTGAAATGTCGATTCAAGTCAGTTTCAGGAGCCGACTGAGGGAGGCCATGGATCACACTTAATCTGTACGGCAAGCGAAGTAAGAAGTAAGTAAGTAAGTCGACATCAAGCTTTGGAGTCGACCAAATGTTACAATCATCAAAAATTGACAGGATTCTGAGATTCTGGATATGGAACAGACGGTCTTAAAAGGTTGAACTTCATTTTTGGAGGCGAACTTCCTGCCACAACACTGACATTCTCTATCATTTTAGAACTAAACCAGCACATTCGTAGGTACCCAATGTTCAAGACTCCTCTTCATTTCACATTCTATATTAGACTTCCAGGAAGAATCTTTTGTTTTTCATATCAGTCTAGTCTTCTTCTTGGCAAGCAAGAATGCAAGTCAACCACTTGAATCAGGTGTAGGATGCTATGTTGTCTACAATAAACTCTGATACATCATGTTAGTATATCCAAATATAAAACTAGACAATAACAAAGCTAATCACTTAGTAACCAAACTCTGTGTCTTGAAAATCTATTCAACCTTACAATCCAAAGTTCATTGATCGGAAATAATATTTCTTCATACTTAAAAATGGAGGAAAACACAAATAATTTCTATGAGTCATTCCACTATAAAATGTTAAACTTCAAAGCAAATCAAATGCAGATAGTATGACGGTCCAATTTCCCTGAACAAATACAAATTTCCTTACATCAAAAGAATCTTCAAAGCACTGCTGCAATTTTCAATTTTAAAAATGTACTCGAGGTTCAATGGCTTTTAGACTTCGCTCAAGAGCAAATCCCCTCCAGAAAAAAAATCTTAAAATTCATTTATATCTGAATATTATGAGATTACAGCTCTCGTCTTTCGTCCTTGTCACAATAAATAAATTTTTTTTTCATCATTTTCATGTTGACGCACCGTTGAGTAATGATGACAATAATTTCTTTTTTTTTTTTGCTCAAAGAAATTGATGGATTTAATGTTTTGACATAATTCACTCTCTTGTTGGCTTTAAGAATGTCAGACATCTATTTTGAGTCAAGGGAAAGTAAAAGAAGAGATTGTAAATTTAGGTAAAATGATTTGATCGCTTTTGGGTATGAGTATGAAAATTTATGTCCATTTTTGGATTGTATGGTTTGAAACATAATAAATGTCTTGTATATTTTGGTATAAACTTTGTTAGGATTTGGCCAAAATCTGCAGACTGGCAGGAATATACGCAGATCAGATTCCTTGGACGAACTAAAAAGTATGTCCAGTTGCATTCTGTTGATAGCCACTCTGTTGATCTGAGAGATAAAGTACAATTCCGAATAACGGATCCTGAGTGGGACTCGAAACTACGACCAACAATTTCCAGTCACTTGTTCCTACTCCTGAGCTATCGAGGGTTACTCGACTGCCACATTACTCCTGCACTCCCAATAATATACCGTTGAAATGCCAATTCCAAAACCTAAGCCTTAACTGCAATAAATAATATCCTTAAATTCTCTCAACCACAGACAATTGCCCATTAAAATTTAATAAATTTCCCAAACAAAACTAACTTATTGTTGATTTTTAGCATGAACACCTGTGAAATTTTAATTACAAACATTTATTCCCATATGCTAATATACTCACAAAAGAACTATAACACCTTAAATTAAAGTGCTTACTCAGTATATTATTTTAAATTAAAATTCTTTTGCTACATTCACACTAGTTACATTGAATATGCAAATTCGCTCCGTAAATCATTCTTACATATTATCCTACTATGAAACTTATTTTTGTTCTCTCGGTTTTCACCATTCTTCCCTTTTTGAATGTAATTAAATTTTATAATTTTGAGAGTTTACAGAGTTGGGAAGAATGGTTTAAGATTAATAATTGTGGGATTTTTGTTCGTGAATTGTAGTGGATCAGTGGCGGAATGGTTTGGTATTTAGGTAGATAAATAATGCAAAATCGATCAAGCGGTCATGGGTTCGAGACTTGACATAAGAAATTCTGTCATTTGTTCTTATTCGAGTCACATTAAGTTAAAATGCGGCTCACATCCTTCCATTGTATTATATTGGCAATGATGATCATCAATTGATCTGATTCTATTTTAAACGGTAGCTCTACCTCTACAGCAGAGGTCCTAAAGCGTTTCTCAATCGTCAAACAATTTTTAGCCACGAATTGCTCTAGTGTGGTGGCCCTGGATCTCAATGATCTGAATAGCTGAAGGATTTTTCGAAATTTTTGGAATCAGAAATCTTTTAGGTATTCAGATCTAATGCTGCAATGAGAGTATTAAGCTATAATAATGAGCCTTAGGCTCTAAAACGTCTACAGACTACTTTAGCATCAACTCTGCCCACTCTTCATAGCAACAATGTATGTATGTTGGTGGAAAACTCTTTATTTACAAAGCAATGAGAGAAGAAAAATTGCTTCACTTAGTAGATTGGTAAGAAGCTTGTTTTTAGAAATTAAAATGACAGGAAAGGAGGTGAAAATCTCTTTTTAAAGCAAAAAAATACTAAAGCTTCTCTTTTTTTCATGAATCATGATTGAAAATAATGTCTGTTGGGTGTAAGAATCTTAAAACTTATTCACAACTACAAAACTTGTTCATATTTAATGTTTAGAGCAAATGTATTTCGTTGTTATGGAATATTATATGTAGCAGATTATGGATTCTTTGCTTTCGCTTAAAAACTTTTCGTCTATACAGCTATTTTGAAGGAATTTTACTTGATTTCTCATTCCATCACATACCGCCCTACATCATCATTATTTTCACAAAAATCTCTATAACAAAGATTATGAATTTTTAATGTCTCAACAGCAATACGTGTTACCGGATGAGACAACATACATAGATTTGTTGTTGTTGTGTTTTATACTTAAGTAAATTTTTTTTTTGTTCCTTTCGCTTTCGTCCTCATTTCCCTTTATGTTTGAAATGTGGAACTCAAAAGAATTATATATAGCTTGAAAATTTAACATCTGACTGTGAAAATTGCTTATATTTTTACATGATGATGCCGTATGTTAGCTTCCGTATCCGCAATTATTATTCATTGACTACGATTTACATTACTCAAGTATTCATAACGTTAAATTACAAAAGGCGATGATATGTATGAGGATGGAAGGCAGGGTTTTAGACATAGCGAATACACCTAGACGCATAGATGATTACAGATGATGTATTTTTTTGTACATACGAAAAGCTTATATAAATTTTCATTCACAACATGATCTCATTTCTAGCTGATAAAATATTTAAAGATTTTATTTTTTTCCGTGCATTTTTTGGTGAACAAAAAAAAACGACAGCAGCGATAAGAAGAAGGAATAAATTGGTATAAATTTTTCATTGACATGAAGATTGAAGTGCTTTTTGGAGTGTAAAAATGTGAGTTAAAATAGATTGAATTGGGTATTGTGACGTTGGTGAGGTCTTCATATGGTGCTGTGGTTCTATTCCTGAAGTTAACAGATGTAGCTGAAATCTGCTTAGCTAAATATCAGTTCTAGCAGCAATTTGAAGGAGTTTGAGAAGAAATCCAGTCGGAAATGGTATAAACTGAATGAAAATTGAGGGATTTTCGTTAAAATTTGCGGCTATGATGTCAAATGAATTGATTCATTCCATTAACTAGTAATAATGTATTTTGTGCACTCAGGGGTAATACATGTCTCCAAAACCTTTATGAGATACATCGGAAAAGGCCGAAAAACTGAGATTAAAGCTTGCGGAAAGCCGGCATGACCGGCAAATTGTCAGATTTTTCCTCTTCTTTACAGATGTCAAACTCAGCATAATGACAAATTTAAGATATGACTTCTCATGTATGACGTTACCAGTTTATAAATTAAATGTATTACATCCAAGTAAAGCATCACATATGTGAACTAATCGAGATTTTGAGTGAGTCACAAATGATATCATCAAATAATATTTGAGACATCAAATAAAAAGTGTGATTCTGATTACGGTCATCGCAGGACCTCAGAGTCACTAAAATGAAGGAATCCCTGGAAGAATCACACAAACTTCCATTTTACATTAAATTATTATTAAACCAACAATTTCAAACTAAAACTTTCCCTTAAAAAAATATTGAAGAAAACGTACAAAAAGAGCAAATTAAACTACATCGTACCAAAAAACGTATCCACCTAACAGCTGGAAATGGACGAATAAAATTTAATCAAAATGTGAAGTAGTTTTCATTTGCCGCATCTCATGGGCTTCATTCAGTTTCAAAGAGAGAAAACTAAAGCTTCATAAAATTTTCATATTTTATTAATAATTTCAATCGCATTTTATTTCCTATTTGATGCCATAGAAGAAGGCAGCATAGTTAAAGATGTTTGTAATATGAGCTTCCACAACAATCTGTATGAAATGTTGATGAACACCACCATATGTAACATAAGCTTGGCCTATATTTGATGATTGCTCACAGTTGATTAAGACATAAGTGAGAAATGCTCCATTGCCACCACTAGATGGATATGTAAGGGTTGTTGTTACATTCTGTGCTACAGGCCACTTATTATTTTTGTTGATATTTGCAACAACAACATCACCTAATCATGAATTTATGAATATATGGACCAGAATTTTCAAAAAAAGATTCAGAGTTAATTAAAAATCAGAATTTCATACCTGTTTGTCTGCTGCCAAGGGAATAAGATCTTGATAAATTGAAATTATTGCTGTGTGTATTCATAGGTATAATTTTTATGCCTGGATTTTTTTCAACAAAATCATTAATGTTGCTATAGATTGTCTGAATTTCATTTCCATTTACAACAGAATTGCTTATGATGTAGGCACTGCATAATGTACCAATGGAGATAAAAAGGGAAACAACTAGTAATAACTTCATAATTTTTTAATTAAAAAATTTCAACAATATAAAATAAAAAAAAGTTCTCGCAGTTCCAAACTGATGAAATGTTGATTAAATACTGAGCGTAAATTAAATCAGTATGAGTCACAGTTGTTTTATTTTGTGTAATTCCGATTGTAGGGAACAATTTTTATGCTGATAAACTTTTATGATGATCTGCATGTCATCGTTTTGTTGTGTGACTCTGTATTAGTTGTATAATTATCAATAATGGATGGCATTTGGGGATCTTTTGATGAGTAAGGTGATGCTCAATGTACATTTTGGGGAATACAAACAAAATTTAGAATTTAGGCAACTTTAGAAGAGCCAGATCCTTAATTTAAGACAGTGTTGTCCAAAACGGGTGCCGTTTCACATTGGGGTGCTGGAGAACATCATTTCTGCAACCAAATTGTGCCGTGACTTAAAAAAGAAGGATAACATTGATTTAAGAGGATTTAAAGACGTTCGAGGCAGTGATTCTTGAACTATGAGCATGAAATGGTTGGAAATTGTGTCCTAAAGCCGACGTTGCTTTGGCTACGGGTCAGATTCAGCTATAACAAGCTTCATGGCTTAGTAAAGAATTAGCTTCAAGGATTGGTTTACGACTTGTGTGACAACGTGTGGTTTTCGGGACATTTTTTAGGTTGGATTGATAAAAACTATCCCCGAATGCTGTCTAAAATGTTTAATACATCTATGCAAGTTCTTTGCTTTGCTTCAAATCTTAATAAGCAAATTCACAGTGAATAATACATGTGAATGAACCTGTCATACTCAGCGAAATACCACACTAGTAAGTAAACTATAAATAAACAATGTTTTTGCATGTATTGAGTTTCAACAGACTGTATTTGATTTATTACAATTATGATAACAAATACGAATGAAATATTACTACGATATTTTTATATATTATTTCTGTTTATATTCACAGACAGTAAATGGTAATAACAATAACAATGACACAACTTTTTTAACGATATTAATCATGCTTGATTGTTGAAAATTTTTATGAATTGAGCAATGATAAAAATTTTTTGCATAAAAAGTTTATTTTTTGCATAAAAAATAATTTTATGGTTTACGGATTTTAGATCCGATTAGTTAAAATGATTCGAAGCTCATAAAATTCTGTGATTCCTTTGGATGGTTTGATGTAAAACTGTTTGGAATGAGCCACTAGCTTTGTGGAATTTGTTTGATTGTTACTAGTTCATCGGTTTAAGTGGTTAATTTTTGTTGGAATTTAGAAAAATAGTTAGAGTTTGACCTACAAATTCACACAATAAATCTCAAGTCATTTGGGGATCATAAATATTACATTAATAATTTCAAAAAAAAAAAATTTGTAGAAAATAAGCCAATTTACCGACTGTATACAAAACATAAATACATATTCCCATCCAATTCCAACAAAAATTATCTCAGTTTTAAATTTTAATGACCAATATTTTTTTCCCAGCCATAAATTACACAAAAGTTCAGAACCATTTACCCATATGGCCCATTTTGATAATCTTTTTTTCTGTATTCCATTTTCAAACCTAGACAAATAAATTTCCGATGTAGTTTAAACTGCTTATATATTTGGGGTGAATCATTTGCAAATGATGTCAAGTTGACATTGTCAACCGTTGAATGAGAAAATTGGATTTGATGCTGTATTACTTTGACCTTAAATTGCTTCCTTTGGGCACGTTTAAATGACCGATTATAAGCCCTGCCATCTTTAGCCTGATTTTGGTACTTGCAGGAATACCATGAGAACTTATACATTTGATATTTGGTCAGCTTTGAAGTCAAAGCTAGGCTTCCCCGACTCTCAGTCGGCAGTCAGAATATTGCTTGAAATAAATTATTAACAATTTTACATTAAATTCTTAATGCTTTAAAATGTCTTAAATTTCAATTGAATGAATTCTGTTGAATTCCCACGACAAATCCTACTGATCAATTTTGTAATACGACTTCACAATTTGAACATTTTCTAAAGTGTTAACCAGAATCGACAGTAAACGGATTATTCTACAACCCACTCAAAATTCACTTGCACCAGAACCCAACATCCACAACAAAAAAGCAATCATTCATCATGCAATTCCTTTATTAAGATTTTTTTTATTGCGTCAAGAAAAAAGGCAAAACATTCACAGCACATACATCTGCTCTCTTATAATTAGACATCTTTAATTATTTATACGCGACATAGAGCTTTCATCATATTACCATGTGATATTGCTAAGAGTGTGCCAAGAAGCACATATAAACCATGTTATGGAATAAGAAGATGATGGAAGAAAGGAACAAAAAACTTTTTTTTTTCATCGCATCGCTTCATTCCTATGATGATGGTGCTGATGATGATGAGATGAGAGAGAAAAGCTCAAAACAATTTTTATGTGATGGCACATTGTGTGAAAGAGGCAAAAAGGAATTGTTTTATTTTTTTTTTGTGATAATTAAGGCAGTCACGGTTTATTTAGCACCCTCACGTTCTTAATTCATTAGATGCTTTTGCGTATGTGTAGAACGTGCAGTCGACATAATTGAAAGAAAATTTAATCATTATGAAGTCTCACATGAGACACGATGAGAAGATTCAACAACTTGACAATGTATATATATTCATTTTGATGTTGGAATCATGAGATGAAGTAAAGGATTAAGTCAATTGAATTACATACGTAAGACAAATTGTTTTAAATTTTTATATTCAACATAATCCATACTGTAAGATGTTGATGAACAGCGTCATGGAGTTCATGATATGCTTTGTTTGATATAATAGAATAAATTCCTTGTACCAAGGCCAAAAAGATGTGTCGTAAATCATTCTAAAACTCAATTCAAAAATAGACAGTAGAAGTTCATTGAGCGTATCCAATTCTTTCCCTTTCATTTTTCTTCTTATATCATCTCTTTCTATCATTTTGACTTATTGAGTGCACTTTATAATTTTATAAATGTCTTGCTTTCTTATCTGTTGACTTTGCTGTTCTAGCATTTTTCATGTTTCTGTTCTGTAAGAAAAATTATTATTTTTTCAACTCTTGGTTGTAATCTGAATTTCTATTTTGAATTGTTCTCTTTAAAACTGTTGATGCATCGAGTTAACAAAAAGTGAAGTTGAATAATTTGGTATTGGGAGGAAATAATTCGCTCGTGCAGATGGAAAGTTTTTTAGCTGATTTTTTATAAAATTGCTGGAATTTTCTCGGTTTATCTAATGAATTGGCTGTTTTCTTGTGGCTGACTATCATTAACATTGAGGTACACAATTTCTTAAATGTCGCAAATCGATTTAATTATTTTTGAGTTGAATCTGTGTCGACTTATGTCAATTCGAATAGATTTAAGCCATTTTGAAATATTTTGTGTGCTAAACCTGATTTGGAGTCATCTAGAGAAGATGAAATCGACTTGAATAAAATAGAATTCGAGTTCTGGTTCTAATAAATCCTTGGCTTGTCCTTGGCTTAAAGGAAGATGCAAATGTAAAACTGTTAAGGATTATTGCTAAGTTGCTAGGTCCTAAACCAGAAATACATGACTTAATTCACAATAAAATGCACTTTTTCATCCCTTCCCCTAAAATAAGCTTCCATCCAACTTCCAACAACATTTAAGTTTGCTTTCAAATTAAGCAAATTCACTGAGAAAAGCAGACTTAAAATTTTAAATGATTGTGAAGTTTTTCATCTGGAAAACAAAATTTTAATAAGAATGTTGACATCAGCCGAACGTGAAGATGAATTTATATTTAGAAAATTTTTGTGATGTATTCTCATAGTTTATTTATTGAGTTGAGTTTAAAAGACGTACCACTATGGGCCAGAATAAAAAATTCTTTCAAAAATTATTTCTGTTACTTTTATGATAGTCCCTATATTACTCTATATAATGGTTGTCAAAATAGTTTCCAACTCGACAGCATGTAGGAGAAATAGCACTTTGAAGTTAGTATGTTGCACATTTTCAAGTATCATTCAAATTGATCTCGTCGATTACTGTATTGATGAATCTTTTTGAAACTTTTTTGTTTATTAGCTTAATATAGATACTTAATTTTGAGATATAAAAAATTTTCCCAGGTATCGGAAAATTATGTGAAAAACTTAATTTTTCTTGAAAACCACGTGGTCACAATACTTCCGTTTGTCTAGCTCATTCCTAGTGGAATTTTATATTCTTAATTGTTCTTAATATTAAAGATATTATAATAATCTACAACTTTTGTCAACATATTGTATAGTTTTGTCCAAGTCCTGATAGTGAAAAAATAGCTTTTTCCCAAAAAAACTTCAATTTTTCGACAAAAATCGCTCTAGCGCTTCAGGGCTACAGATGGTAGTGGAATTTTATTTCAGATTTTGAAAGCTCTCTGTTACTACTATCAAACAAAGCAATAAAATAAGAGTGCGTTCTCTTGGCAAAAGGCACTTTTTTGGCTCTGAAAGTCACATGTCACGCACTCCTCATTTAGAAAAATATTCATAAAAATTTTGGATTCAAATCAAATTTATTAAATATAGTCTAGATTGATAGATCTATTCAAGGCGCATATTTTGAGTATAAATATGTCATGGTTTGGTCCAGTTTTATGGGCAAAATTTCAAAATTTCGATTTTTACTAAAATTTTTGAGAAAAAAATAACTTTTTTTCTCGAATTCAATGAAACTTGTTCAAATTTTTTTAAAAGCTGTATTTTTATGTGTATAATAACTTTTGTTCAGCAACTTTTCATAAATATTTGATTTCAAGCCTGAAATTTTGAAAAAACTAAAAAAAAATCTAATTTTTGGGTATTTTTTGAACAAATGTTACGAAATCTTAACAAATATCAATTTTCAACAAGTGATTATTGACTAACTTTATGTTTTCAAGGATGATCTTTCATTTTCCGATGAGAAATTTATAGGTTTTCATATGAAAATGTCCTAAAAATGACTTTGAGTAGTTCGAAAAAGGAGATCAAAATTTTCAATTTCACTTTTTCACATCTAAACTATTCAGATGACTTTAAAACTTTCTGAATTCATTTATTATTATAAAATTTACTAATTTATTGCTAGTTTTGGTAGTAATAACAGCTATATGACAGGATTTTAGTGACTGAACAAACGAAAATTTACAAAAAATTTAGGAAAATGTAAATCACGACTAAATTTAGTTTGAATTATTATTTTGCTTATATTTAGTGTCTGTTATCTGTCTGGTCGAGCAGAGATTGTTAAAAAAGTTTAAATATTTGAACAAAGTCAAGAATTATTAGTCATACAAAGCACAAAATGAACTAACAGTTAACCATGCTTTTTAATATTTTTTTAAGCATTTTTTTGGCCACACTTTTATGCAGCTGGGTCAAAATTTATTCAGACATAATCTTTCAGTCAGAAAATCGAGAAATTCAGTGATCTTGAGTGCATCTACGATTGCAATATTTAAAATATTATTTGATAAAATTTTAATTGCGAAAATCACTCAAATCTGCTCGAATAGCTGTTATTACTAACACAACTAGCAATAAATTAGTAAATTTTATAATAATAAATGAATTCAGAAAGTTTTAAAGTCATCTGAATAGTTATAGATGTGAAAAAGTGAAATTGAAAATTTTGATCTCCTTGTCCGAACTACTCAAAGTCATTTTTAGGACATTTTCATATGAAAACCTATAAATTTCTCATCGGAAAATGAAAGATCATCCTTGAAAACATAAAGTTAGTCAATAATCACTTGTTGAAAATTGATATTTGTTAAGATTTCGTAACATTTGTTCAAAAAATACCCAAAAATTAGATTTTTTTTTAGTTTTTTCAAAATTTCAGGCTTGAAATCAAATATTTATGAAAAGTTGCTGAACAAAAGTTATTATACACATAAAAATACAGCTTTTAAAAAAAATTTGAACAAGTTTCATTGAATTCGAGAAAAAAAGTTATTGTTTTTCTCAAAAATTTTAGTAAAAATCGAAATTTTGAAATTTTGCTTATAAAACTGGACCAAACCATGACATATTTATACTCAAAATATGCGCCTTGAATAGATCTATCAATCTAGACTATATTTAATAAATTTGATTTGAATCCAAAATTTTTATGAATATTTTTCTAAATGAGGAGTGCGTGACATGTGACTTTCAGAGCCAAAAAAGTGCCTTTTGCCAAGAGAACGCACTCTTATTTTATTGCTTTGTTTGATAGTAGTAACAGAGAGCTTTCAAAATCTGAAATAAAATTCCACTACCATCTGTAGCCCTGAAGCGCTAGAGCGATTTTTGTCGAAAAATTGAAGTTTTTTTGGGAAAAAGTTATTTTTTCACTATCAGGACTTGGACAAAACTATACAATATGTTCACAAAAGTTGTAGATTATTATAATATCTTTAATATTAAGAACAATTAAGAATATAAAATTCCACTAGGAATGAGCTAGACAAACGGAAGTATTGTGACCACGTGGTTTTCAAGAAAAATTAAGTTTTTCACATAATTTTCCGATACCTGGGAAAATTTTTTATATCTCAAAATTAAGTATCTATATTAAGCTAATAAACAAAAAAAGTTTCAAAAAGATTCATCAATACAGTAATCGACGAGATCAATTTGAATGATACTTGAAAATGTGCGACATACTAACTTCAAAGTGCTATTTCTCCTACATGCTGTCGAGTTGGAAACTATTTTGACAACCATTATATAGAGTAATATAGGGACTATCATAAAAGTAACAGAAATAATTTTTGAAAGAATTTTTAATTCTGGCCCATAGTGCGTACGTCTGATGATTTTGAATTATCTTCATGATATATATTTAGAAACAATGAAGCTTTTGATCTCTTTGTAGTCGATTTTTTTGTGAATGAGTGCGACCAAGAGTATAGTAATTGTAAAAAAAAGCTTTGTAGCATTTTTATCAATGACATTAAGCTTTGACTATATGAGCGTATGAGCTTTTGGTTCATTGTTTAAATTATTTTTTGAAAATGAAAATGATTTTAGACAAAAGAATTTTTTTATTGGTTTTAAGAGTTTGTTTTTGAAGTATTTATTTATAGATCTTGATGACAGGGACGAAGTCAGACAAATTTTGAGGCGTAGAGGCTTCCAAGTAGTGTGGTTTGTATATTTTGGTATGGTATTTTAGGGTTTTTGGGATCTTTGCCACGAAAAACTGCAATTATCACAAAGCAAAACGAAGAATATTTCAAAAAAAGAGGTTTGATGAGTTGACCCTTAAACAAACCCTCCTTACTCTACCCTGAATACGCTCCTAGTCGTTGATGCCATCATAACAACAATTTAATACACTTAAATTTATTTTATTGACTTCTGCAAAAAAATCAACAACATTTCTTCAAAAATCAATCATCATTTCTCAGAAAAAGCATTGTTCATTCCGATCCAAAGCATTGTTTATTCCGATCCGTCTTATTTTAAAAATTCTAAATATGAAAATTGACTTCGAAGAATTATTCCAAAAAAAGTCACGATAAGGAACCCCAAACATTACCGAAAACACCAAAAAGAATAAAGATATCATTCTTATTTATAGATTTAATCTGCTTAAAAGTTCGAACCCTCTTTAAAAATAAAGAATATGCATGTTTTTATGCCTGACAAATCTAATTTTAACATCAAAAATTTCCTTCCGTACGACATCAATCATTCCACGAACCAGATGATTACTTGAATTATTCACATTCTAAACAGATTAATTTGATTGCTCAACACATTTAAAGTGCTGCATCACGGATAGGGTAGACAACATTTTCATAGATATCACCACATTTTCACAATGAATCAACATTTATAATTTTTCTGCTGCACCCTCCGAAAAACACATAAATAAATAAATATAAAATTCTGTGTATCATGTTAAGATTCAACGCATTTTTTTTTATTTCATAAGCGTACATAAAACAATAGAAAATGATGAGGATGGATATGCTGTTATTTTTGTTGTACACAAGTACTTGAGTTTACTGCTTCCTGCTCCTTCCACTTCACAAATGAATATTACATTCATGTACATGCGATAAATTATGAATATGATTTGATGGATACATCATCATTGTACATCACTTGAAAATGAGGGAAAAAAATATATAAAAATAATAATAAAAAGTGGAATAAAATTTTCTTTTTTTTTATTGTCTGAGAAAATCATGTGTATGTTTTTTGAATAGGAAAAAATTTTATGAGGGAACAAATAAAGATTTTTAAAAAATTGCTGACAATGACGGTTGCCTAAGACCAGGCGTTTACTCATATCATTGAGGTATGCCCATTTTTTTCATCAATATTATTTTATGTTACTGGAATATGAAAGGTGTGAATGTGTAGGAAGGTGGTTTGGTGACTAAGGCGCAATTTCTTTTTGGTCGGTTGAATTTTTAGAGAACCTGTGAGATGCTTTCTTAGGAAATATGGTTTTATGAAACATTCGAATGTTCATTCTAATATTAAAGTTTATTAATGGTGAGTTCCTTGCCTTCTCAGAATTTAGGTAGACCTTCAATTCAAAGCACTGTTTGAAGTCGACTGGAAATTTATGTTGAGCTGAACTGACTTGTTCAAACAAAATCCTAGTTGAATTTGATTTCTGACTCTGATTCAAACTCACATTATTGAATAAATTCAGATTCATATCTAGTAGACCGACTGACTACCTTTACTTTTGAAGGAAACTTGTGAATAATTTGAGAATTTTTCAGCTTTATCCAATAATGTTGAACTTACTTACTTCGCTGGTCGCACAGAACAGTTGTGATTCATAACCTCCCACAGGAGTTGCCTGAGGCTGGCTCTATCGCTGCCTTCCATTTGACAATTTAATGTTGAACTTATCAGTCTCAATTTTGATCATTTTTGATAATTTTTGATAATTTTTGATAATTTTTGAGAAGTTCTTAATCGTTTTTGACAATATTTGGATCATTTCAATCAATTTTTCAGTCGGAAGGACGTAGCTAATGTTTCTTGCAAGACAAACATTCAGGAAAATGCAAAACATCCAGCTCCAAGTCGACATTGTCCGACATGACTCTAAGCCAGTAGCTAGATTTGATGAATTTCATCCCAAATTGGCGTGGTTTTGTCTAACATGGCTTTATACCTTGAGCTAGATTTGGTAAAATTCATCCTTAAAAGTCCTCAAACCAGACTCATGAGGATAATATATTCCCCAATAACCTGAACTACACCTCTGCTCACAACACATTTTGATCTCATTTCAATTTAAAAAATTCACCAATTGACAAAATAAAACCCTTAACTCTTCAATTTATTTCTGCAAATCAAGCAAAAAGGGTAGAATTTTTATATTTCCTATTCAAATGTTCGGAATGATAATTTAAATATAAATTTTTCTCATCATAAAAAAAGCTCTTGAATTCTACTTGAAAGCTTTTCTCATCCTCAAGAGAATTTCAACGAGATTTTTTATTTATTTATTTACCTCGTTTTTCTTAACTTGCTTTCTTGTCTTTCTGTCTGTCTTGATCAAATCTTGCGATCGATTTTTCGACCACTTCTACTGCTCCAATCGAGCTGAAATTTTTCATGCATGTGTATTCTCGATGACAATACAATATTCAAGCATTAGTTTATCACAATATAGCTTAGTTATGCTATAATTAATTAATTTTTAAAATTCGCTTACGTATTTTACGTACGTAATTTTTACGTAGCCCTTAAAAAGATTATTTTTCAAAAATTCCAAGCCGGTCATGAGTTCAAGTCTCAAATTTTCCAACTTTTTTGTCGTACTTTTTCAATTCTTTTTTGTACTTTTTTGATAATTTATAATGTATTAAAATATAATTTTCCGTTTTCACACTTTTTTAAGCTTTTTTCCAATATTTTCTTGGAGTTTAATATTTTTCATCACGCATTTTCACATAAAATTTTACTTTTTTTAAAAGTGTCGAAAAAACTATTCGTTAGTCATCAGTAATCAAATTTATATTAAAGTTAATATATAAATTTCTTAATAATAATAATTATTATAATAATAATATCAAATAAATACTTTTTTTTATTAATATTATGAATTGCCACTTCAGAAATATATATAATATGTCGTGGTGGCGTAATGGTAAGAGTGCAGCTTTAGCATACATTAGGTCATGAGTTCAAGCCTAAGCATGAGCAGACTTTTTTTTATCATTTTTTTTTTTTGGATAATTTTGTGTTCTTTAAACATAAAATACAAGTGAATTGGAGTCCGATACTACTGTGAACTAATAACAGTCGAGCGAACGAAGCGGAGCGAAGTGGAGTCCGACACTACTGTGACCCAATAACAGTCGGGTGAACGAAGCGAAGCGAAGTGGAGTCCGACACTACTGTGACCTAATAACAGTCGGGCGAACGAAGCGGAGCGAAGTGGAGTCCGACACTACTGTGACCTAATAACAGTCGGGCGAACGAAGCGAAGCGAAGTGGAGTCCGACACTACTGTGACCTAACAACAGTCGGGCGAACGAAGCGAAGCGAAGTGGAGTCCGACACTACTGTGGCCTAATAACAGTCCGGCGAACGAAGCGAAGCGAAATGGAGTCCGACACTACTGTGACCCAATAACAGTCGGGCGAACGAAGCGGAGCGAAGTGGAGTCCGACACTACTGTGACCCAATAACAGTCGGGCGAACGAAGCGAAGCGAAGTGGAGTCCGACACTACTGTGACCTAATAACAGTCGGGCGAACGAAGCGAAGCGAAGTGGAGTCCGACACTACTGTGACCTAATAACAGTCGGGTGAACGAAGCGGAGCGAAGTGGAGTCCGACACTACTGTGACCCAATAACAGTCGGGCGAACGAAGCGGAGCGAAGTGGAGTCCGACACTACTGTGACCTAATAACAGTCGGGCGAACGAAGCGAAGCGAGTGAAGTCGTGAAAATTTACTGCACCCGTTACAATACTACGATTAATGAGATATTGCTATAATAATCGAGCTAATCCTGAAATGCTGAATTAAAAACAAAAAGATATTTGGACTAAAAAGTTGAAAATAAAATACTTTATAAAAAAAAAACTTTTTAAAAAAACCTCGTTTTATGAGTGGACTAAAAAAGGAAAATAAATATTTTGTGCTGTAGAGAAATTCTTTTGAAAGTTGAGACCACACATGAATTAAAAACATGCACCTTGACCATATCGTATAGTTCTACAACAAAAAACGAGGGCGCGAAGCTTTGATGAAGTTCGGATACAGTTCTGATACCAGACGCCCTCGTTTTTTGTTGTAGAACTATACGATATGGTCAAGGTGCATGTTTTTAATTCATGTGTGGTCTCAACTTTCAAAAGAATTTCTCTACAGCACAAAATAAAATTTATTTTCCCTTTTTTAGTCCACTCATAAAACGAGGTTTTTTTTAAAAAGTTTTTTTTTTATATTTTCCTGTGTATAAAAACATTTTTCCATTTGAAAAGTTTTTCATTTTGACTCTATTTGCAAGTTGCATAAAAACCAAACAATTTACTTTCATGAGAATTTTTTAGTTTACGTTAATTATTCAAAAAGGATTCTTTCATTATGTTTTACGGATGGTAAGGCAACCCCATCAGAAATCATAATTATTTTTTGTTACTATTATTAGCCCACAGGCGAATATTTATGTACATATACATATTTTACAATGGGTACAATATGTGTGAAGGTCATCGAAATTCATTTTCATATGTGACATTTCAAAAAAAATGCGTAAACATGCGCATATGTTATAATGAAATGGGAATAAGGCATCGTTTCAGATGAAAATCGTCTAATGGATGTCGGAAGAAGAAGGAAAAATAGGAGAAAAATACTAGTCATGTTGCGCGATATGAATAGGTCAGTTCATTTAACTTCATTCACATTTGCGAATGATTTAAAGGTTATGAACGCATGTGAATGAGAATAAATAAATAAAGCAATAAATTCCAATTTACTTAAATTAGTTTTTATGGCATCGTTTTCATTGTTTTAAGTAAGCATTCTTTTTATTACCAGCATAAGTTCCTAAAAATAGCATAGTTGCATAATCCATTTTTCAAATTGAATTACTGACCCTTTCATGTAAACGTGTATGAATGTAATGAAAGCGTTGATATGGAATCATAAATTTGGTGAATTGCTTTTTTTTCCCGTTGATGGCATCAGAGTTGTCAAATGCAGGAAAATGTGTAAGAATGTGGGTGTTAAGGTAGGTTAGTCGTGGGTGATTATGATGAAATTTGATGGTTTTTGGTTGTGGGTATTTCATTATAATTGAATATAATTTGATGGTTTAGGAAATCAGCATGATAATCTAGGATTGTCAATGAATTAGTGACATTTAGTCACATACCAGTAAATTCCAAGAATTGCTTCTATTCAATAAAATTTCAAAATATTGTGAACTTCACTTTACATCGACATATTGACATGTTTTCCTTCCAACTTCTTACTCAACTTACTTCTTATTAATCATTCACCACTAACCCACTTTTCTCATCACTTAATCTCCCGAGACCAACCCTGATTAACACAAAAAAGCATGAATAAAACGTGGAACATAAAAATATGATAAAAGCTTCCACACATAATGATGAAAAATACCCTTTACGTTGATATCCGAGTATGGAGCTTCATAACATTGGAGTTCCCACGAGATAGAGATATGAAAATATGCTTCATATATGAATCTACATAATGTATGAAAAATTCAGTCACTGAAGTAGATGAGCAAAAAGGTAGAAAACTCTATAATTCATTTTTTTGATAATTAATCATGCAGATTTGATGCCCTTTTATGTTTTTTAATTGATGCTTGTTCATTAAGTCACTGGAAATTATAATTGCTGTGTTTTGAAAACACTGTGGCTTATTATTTGATAACGAATTATCAGATTGATCAATAACATTTTTATTAAGCTTTGGATTTATTTACAATCAACATTGATAGGATTATGCTACTGGAGGTAATGTTATCCAATCTTGTTGGGGAATGCCAAGCCATTTTTGAACTAATTCAAAAATTTTGTTTTTGCTTGCAATCATTTCGACTGTATCTCGTGAATGGATTGATGACATATCACTACAATGTGATTCAGCTGAAAAACATTAAAACTGTCATAAAATGATTAACTTTATAAATTATTGATAGCCTTACTTGGCAAGTAAACAACCATTGGATCACTTGCATCATCATCAAGACCCATTGGCGCCCATGGATCATATTCACCATGTGTTGAATAAACATTTTGTACGCTTGGATTTTTAGCGCCATAGATAACATTAGTTCTATCTACATTTCCCTGAATGCTTGTTGGTGTGAAGCTGATAAGATTAGATTTAAATTCAATTAAGCTTTTTCAAGTTCATTTCACTTTCGTGTGGTGAAATACTCACAAACCCTTGTAAAGATCGCTGCATATTTGAACTGAAATATTAACTGGGAAATTATTTCCAAAAAGAATCTCCTTAGATCCAGATGATTGATACCATCCATATTCAGCACATGTTTGATAATACCATTGTCTCCATTCTGATTGTGCAATCCAGTCATCCCAGCTTGTTCCACTCCAGCGATCAAGGAATGCTTCATAAGTATGTTCATAACAGTTATTACCAATCCTCCATCTATCCATAAGCCATGATGCATAAGCATCAAGTTCTGATGTTGCATTTACATACTTAGCTTCAAGTCCTTCACAGGCATTTTCAATGTCACGATCATATCTGTAATAATATTGAACCAAACCTGCCCATGTGCCAGCAGCATCACCAAATAATGACCAGACATCGAGGTTATTACTAAGATCCAATGGTTTACATAATTTAAAGTGTCTTTGAAGCTCTGCTGCATTTCCTTGTTCAACTAAAGCTTCCATTTGCTCGAAAGCACTACGAATTATTCCACTGCAGTTTGATCCACCAACTTCATGAATTGCTCTTGATACGACTTCGTAATACTCAACAAAGTCAACTTGTGCCAATAATGGACCACTAAGTGCCCATGCACCTTTAATCAAATGTGGATATTTCTGCATGAACCATGTAACCATTGTGGCACTGTATGAACAACCAACTAAAATAACTCCTGAATCTTCAGCACCTGGGAAAGTCTTCTTGATAGAGACAATAAAATGAGCGAGATCAGCAAGTGCTTGGTCAATGTTCAAGTAACGTAGATTTTCTAAGGTTAAATCTGGTGTTGGTGTTGTTGCTCCATAATATCTGTGTTCTGTATAGATTAAAAGTCCATTTAATGCTTTAGCCATGTCATACATGTGACCATATTGAAGCGTTCCAGGTGATACTGTCCATTCTCCGCCAACAAACTGTTGAATATTTAAGAAAATTAAATCAGAAATTTATGAGGATGCAAAAGTCAACTTACAATGAAGATTGGCCCACCTGGCTGGAAATTCTCAAAATTGAACAAATATCTCATATAAAATGATTCTGTATTTTGTGGATCAAAATTATCCATTCGTTGTTTAATCCATCCTTCATAAACATTATCAACAGCAGCAAGAGGTTTTGTTGCTCTCAATGGCGGTTCCTTTTTAAAATATTTTGAATTCTTATCGCCATACTCAAACTCACCAAAAATGGCAAAACTCAATTGCACAGTAGCAATTACCCCAAACAGAACCAAAAATGCCTTCATTATTTGAAGTCTTATAATGAACTAATTGAGAAAAATATAAATTAAGTTAAACTGTGCCTTTATACATAAAATATCTTATCATATTTTGTTGATAATTCCAACCAAAATCTGAAGTGGCAATCGATTAAATAACAGGAAAGTTTAAATCTTATCGCAAGCTTAAAATGAGAATTTTGTAATAGTTTTGAAAATTCTTTATAAATACACATGGATTAAAGATTGAATTGAATCATTAGTCTACATCTTGTCATGCACACACAACATAAAAACGTTCTTCACATAATCTCAAGATTTAAAAAAAGATTATTTTATGCATTCCAAGAGATTATCAGAGTGTTTTAAGTGCAATAACATAGAACGTGCATTCAACGTATAAAGCTACAGACGAGTGTGTCAATAATCATAAGAAAAATTTTCAAATAAATTGCGGAAAAAATATTTTTACCATTAAAACATGATTCAAGGGGTGGTATGGATGTGGTAATGTTGGTTTTTGATAGATGTGCTTTAGCTTTTTCCATCGATATTTTATAACATTGTGAAATGAACATATTGAATTTATTGGTTTTAGTTATCATAACAGGCTCTGATTGTAGGAATTTATTTACTTAGTCTACGAATGTTAAGTGCTTTAAATATTTATTAAATACTGCTAATAAGTGACAATAATAAATAGACAAATCAAAATCACATGATTTAAAACCGTAAAAGTCAAGTGGCTATTGACTGGCTTTCTCCAGGTTTTGGTTAAGTCAACTTCAGTATTATCATTATTATTGTAAGCCTCAATTAATCATTATTGTGATTAGATTATGATTCATTGTAGCTGTGCTTATAGCCTTTGGTTAATGAATTAACAGTAGAATTTCTGCATATATTCTTGATTACAATTTGTTTAAAACTGAGCTCGAAGTCGAATCGAGTCGACTTGAAGTCGGCTACATTTGAGTCGAGTCAAGTCGAATCAAGTCGACTTCAACCATATCAACTTCGAGCTCTGGTTTAAAAGGCTGTACTTTTAACAGTAAATAGACATTAACTTAATATTCATAAAAAGTTCTCAATAAGGTGCTACATACGGATTCTCAGAATCTTGATGTCTAGAAATCTGAAAAATTGTCTTTGAATTGAGCTTCTACAATTAGCAGGTCTATAAGATAACAATAAGAAGATTCAGATGATGAAGTACAGATGGATTGGTGCACCAGATCACCATACTCGAAAGGATTGGGCATACACTTCGTAAAAACAATGCCAGAGAAAATGTCAATGCTGTGACAGAAGCACAAGTTCGTTACACCGCTTTTGACTGGAATCAGCAAGAAACTTGAAGTCCTGGAACCCTAAAAGCTACAATTCGCAGAACAATGATTGAAGAGCACCAGATTGCCATGCGGATAGAGAATTCGTACAAATTATTTCCTATCTTACTTCCTTGACTGGGGCGCACGGGGGCCCATTACCGCTTTTAAAAACGTCTGTTAACAGCTCTATCTTTCGATAATTTCTGCCAATTTGGGAAATTGAGAACTCTAGCGCTCTTATCAACACAACCAATCCAGGACATTTTCTTTCTACCAATCCAGGACATTTTCGATCTGGATTCGTACAAATTAGGTGACAAAAACTCCAATTGATGAAATAATTGACTTACTGCCCGTCATGCTTGCCGACATTCTCCCCTACTTTTAATATATTTCACAAAAAAACCATCTCAAAAATTCCTCGTTTGATATTTTCTTAAAATTCCTCAACCACTGCAAAAGATACTTACATATAGTTTAACGTTTCACCATCAAACAAACCACACAACCATTCAATTTCTCTGCATACATTATGTGATAAGACAAGCTCAACGTCTCCTAGCAAATATTATATCTACCTAAGAAAATACCAAGTATAATAGCAACAGCGAATCCATGATAGTTGTAGAGTCTTTAAAAGAAAAATGTGTAATGAATATTTCACATCATCTCACTAAGGTGATTACATTCCTTTTTTTTTTTTGATTGCAATATATTTGCTTACATTTTCATGATAGTGCAACGGGTTCCACTGCCAAGTGGAAGAAAAGAAGCATAAATAAAAAGGAAAAAGAAAGAAAATTCAAATAGCAGAAAAAAATTTCTCATTTCAATAAAAGAAAAGTTTATTCAGAGAGTAAAAAAATGTACAAAAAAATGCATTTCCATTATGCTTAAACATGTGATGGGGATGAGAGAGTGAAGGAATCGTCATGAGAGGTAGATCATTTCTAAGGAATCTTGCCAAGTGTGTGGAGACGATGGGAAAGGTAAGTGATGCAAGTAAGGATGTCATTTTGGATCGGGAAGTTTAGATAAAGTTGAGGAATTTAGTACTAGAGTATGCAGTTCATAGCCAATAAAGGCAATACAGTGATACAGAGAATGGCATCACAAAAATAAGTTAGAACTAAATGTTAACTGGACATTAACTAGTTTAAACGTGTTTTGTCCACTTGCGATACTAAGGGAACAGCATCGTTTAGGGAAAGTGGACATAAGTCATCAGCAAGGCAACAGGAAGAAGGGCAAAAGGTAGCATCATCGCATAAGCCAGCATCAAACACAAATGGTCAGCAACACGGCAGCGACAGAGCATCAGGAAAGACCAAGGGAGTTTCATAGAGCACAGGGGCAGATTCCTTGGAGCAGCTCAGGTTCAGATTCCTTGGTGCAGCTCAGGTGTAGATTCTTTGGTGCAGTTGAGGTATAGATTCCTTGGTGCAGCTCAGGAGCAGATTCCTTGGTGCAGATTCTTTGGTGTAGTTCAGGTGCAAATTCTAAGTCCCAGCATTTACAGATCCCAACATGTTGAAATAAACTTCCAATACTCCATAGACAAAATGCCTCTACATTTACCTCATAACCATTACACAAGACCCCCTATAATAGCTGGTTGTGTGATAGAGGTAAAAATAATTGGTTTGTCATGTCTGAGATGCATTTCAATGCAATAAAAAATAATTTTTTGATAGAGGTTTCAAACTGTCACTGCCAGGTGTTTGAAGATATTAGCACGAGTAGGGCATGTGCCAGCTCTAATTGAATTTTAAAAGAAAAAAAAAATTTGCTCTGCAATTTTTCATTTCAAAACGTATTTTTCATTTATTTTCTCATGAATTGTGCATGCAATAAAATTCACTGCCAACAGTGAGGATATATAAAAAAAATTTAATATCATAATAATAACAATAATAAGGTTGTGTATGAGTGGGAAAAATGTATTTCATGTTTTTGACACGCTATTTTACAATCATAATAATTCGCATTCACATATCGCTGATCATATTAACAACATTATAGAAGCTACTGACCAGGTTAGTCCGTGAATTTATGGATAATAAATATTATCGTATTGAATCAAAATTCATTTGACCTAAGTGCTCTTTTCCGCTCATCGTTATCTCATTTTATTTTCAAAATTTATGATATTAGCTATCTAAAATTACATAAAAATTCAACCTGAACAGACAAAAATTGCTTTGTATAACCAATGATCGTTTTATTTTCAACATCACACCATTCATTCCCATCAGATTACTATCAAGCGAGTGAAAAGCAATCAGGAATTAAAGTTTTACTTGTTATCTTCATATTTCCACATTATTAAATCGATTTTAATGTAAATTCAATTTTCAAAGGCTATCTTTTTTTGTGCTATAAAATTAGACTTCGTGGCAGTGATGTGAAAATTACTTTTGGAAAAGGGAAATATAATTTTTTTTATACGTATTCAATATCTATTTGGGTTTTATAAAGGTATTTTTACTGATTTTTATATCAAATGGTTGGGTATTGTTCAGGGTTGGAGGTCTTAGTTTTGAATGATGGGAATGATTCTTGGTAATTACACATGATTCTAACATGGTGCATGATATAAACCGAAGCATCAAGTCAGAATTACGTCGAGCTGGAAAAATTTGGATCTGCTTAATCCTTACCATTCAAAATAGGTCATCAGGAACAAATTGAAGATAGACACTTGAGTACGAAAGGCAATATGCAGATCTATATGCATTTTACCCTTGGACTTCGATTGTTTTTGATCATCTGAGTTAAGATACCAATGCATAGCAACATTTTGGATTGTCTAAAATTTAAAACTGGCACAGTTTGATTATTTGTTCCACAGTATCAATCAATACACTGCACATTCTCATGTATTAAATTCAATTTAATGACCAGTAATCCTTAATGATTTACGACACAAATGTTAAAGATCTGTGATTGAGTGCAAAATAAATAAAGAACCATTGTACCAAAGGAGAGAAGAGTCATTTTTTGCGTATCTTTGAACGTCACAAACTGAGGATCAAAGCTCAAACTCAAACGATTCAGATCGAGTTGACCCAATTTCATACAAAGATCGAGTCGACTTCGAGCTCTGCTGAGAATTTTTACATGAAAGAAATTTTTGAGGCATGATTAGTTTGAAAATCTAGTGAACTTATTTACACAAAATACTTTTGCCAAAAAAGACTATAAATTTTGCAGATTCTCTTCCATTTTATTAAGCTGAACAAAAATTTACATATTGTCAATTTTCAACTCTTGAAAGTTAAAAGTTTTCCATCAAATTAGAAATAAAAAAACTAAAACTAGGAACATATCTGCTTAGATAAGGCAAATAAAAAGAAAAATTTGCAATTTTTTTTATGACACACATCAAAATTTAACAGCTCCAACAACAACAACTCTGCCATAGACATTCATATTCTCAAAGTAAAATATTTTTATTGAATGAAAATTTGCGATGATTGTAAAACTAAAATTTATGTAAGTTTTTTACTATATACACTCGCTTATTGATGTTCATATTTTACATTATGAGAGTAAATGTTTCTTATTACAGCACTTTACACTTCCCACATCCATTCATGCTGATTGTTGATTTATAAAAAAGTTTTTCATTTTTCTCGTGTTTGGAGGGAAATTCGCAGATATTTTAAGATAAAATGTAGCAGTAAGAAATTTATGGAAGCAAAATTTTTATCGTGAAATGCAAAAAATTTTCAAATTCTTTGAATGGAAAAATAATTTTTTATTGAAGAAGCAAGTTTGGAAACTTTTATAAAGTTTTCTTCGTTTTTTGCTTTTGATTAGCGAAATGAAAATTGGAAATTAGTTCATTGAACAATGAAATTTTGCTACGATAAAATAACAAAGTCTTTCAAAAAGCTGTTGCAAAATTTTCAAGGTTTTTGCAATTTTTCTTGTCTGTTAAAAGAAGCTTTTCGTCTTTTGTTTATTCATGATTTTCTGAACTGAGATTCACTTTGATGAATAAATGAAGATTTTTGCTTGGAATAATTAGGAAAAGAAGATTTTTGATGGCTTCTTAATGCTTCTTTGAAGAATTTATGAGAAAAGCTTTTTGAGTTTCTTTGAAGAGCTTAATATTCTATAAATGATCAATATTGACCAATTATTAATGAAAATCATTGCTTTGAAAGTGAATGAACATTATTTAGTAAATACTGAATTACGTACTTCAAGAATTATGACTATTTGATTATTTTAAAGAAAAATATCAACTTAACCTCAAAAAATTTGATCAAAAACTTTCCAAAAACTAGTAAAACAGCATTTTTTTGGATTTGGATATTCCAATGTAATCAGTTCTACTAATATCCAACAGATTTAAATCATATTAATTAGAAATTCATCACTTTTTATCTCAAATAATATTGAAACTTTGTTATTAAATATTGAACTATAATTTTGCAAAATAAATCCCTTATTTGACATGAAAAATAAATAAAATTAAAATAAACAAAAATTATTCCAATTATTAATGCAAATAAAATTGCTGTCGCTGTAATTTCCAATCAAATTTTCAAAAGTGATTTCGTTTGCTAACTTTACTTGACAAAGGTCGACGAAAAACGAACTTAATAACAAAGTCGGACAGTAGGATGCTTTTTATATCAAGACATGCGTCAATAATCATTGAACAATCTATATTTTTAGACGTCCTTTACAATTTTGGACCATTTTTCATTTCCATCAGTAAATTTTGTGAATCCAGACGAGACTTAATAGCGTGAAACACTTCCACCTCCACAGAAGCTCCATGACAACATGAGAGATTGCCACCTGTAGCTATAATTGTCTGACGCAATAAATCTGTCAGTTCTTTAAATGTCTCCGATTGATCCTACTCAGTGGTCGGTAGTAAAAATGGACACACATGCCAAAATTGATGATTTGTGAGTTACGTAGGCCTAAAACACATACCTAATTCCTCATTCCATGCATGCCTAATTGCATTTATCATTGACCAACATCTGCTCCACGACACAGATGGTTCAAATAAAAATCCCAAGTTAAAAAAGGGATCCCTTAAAAAAGTAGATGAAGGCATAAAGGCAATAAAATTTATTTCCTGTATTAAATATTCATAGGAATCTGTGTGAAATAGACATACCCTGATGTAACACATTGTATATGTCATTAAAAAAGAATGTTCCAAAAATCTTGTTCTATCCAATATTTCTATGAGATCTTCATCTTGCTCAATGTTATCGGCATTGCCTTCATTTTCTTCAATCAAGTTGGAGTAAGAGGGACTTTATTGAAATTAAAGTTTTGAGAAATTTTGGGAATTTTTTGGGTCTTCTAATAATTGAGGTGTATAAACGATTGAAAATGCTTTGATCCCGAGTCTATTTCAACTTGAAAGTTGTCTATAAGTCTCAAAATTTAAAGGTTTGATGCTGAATTCATTAATTTCAATCAAAATCCTCAAATCTGCTTCAAATGTGGCTGTTATACAGAAAAATGTCCTTTTCTAATGACACCTGATCTGATTTCATAACAATGTGAACAAAATGTTGTCCGACCAAGCCACGTGGCACGAGATAATTTTTATTTCCATAAGTCCACCCTTGTCACGATTTCTATCTTAGACATGATATCAGAGGCGTTTTTAAAGGTTTTTGAACTGAATGCATTCCAATTTTTCTTGTGTAGGAACCCATCCCTAACTACGCCCCAGCACGATATCTTCAATATTTTAATAAGTTTGTTGTTTCATCCCACTTAACTGCTATCCTACCCAACCGCTTGCGTGTAGGAAATTTAATGCACAATTTATGAGAATTGAACATTTTTTCAGTTCAAACCCAAAGTTGAGTATCTAGATCACATCCGATTATATATCATATTTCTTCTAAATAATTTTCAAGTTCATTTCTAGCAATTTCTAACTTGATACTTCATAATAATTTGGTCACTAATGTCATATCGTGTGATATGAAAAAATCCTTCAATATCCATTTCTGTGTAATTTGGACTTAACGTAATATCCTTGACGCTCTATAGGGATTTATGGATAATTGATGGACGAAAAAAGGAAGCAATTGATTAATTTATGATGACATGTGAGAATATTAATTAATTAAAATATTCATCATTTCTCTGAAAGCTGATTAGACAATAATTCGACCTCCTCGTGACTTTTGGATCATGTAATCTAGACAGGAATTCGTTACAATTTTATGAAGCGTAATAAGTAAATGTCTCGTGTTGCTTGACCTCTACAATTTGAAATTTGTGCTTGAAAACGAGAGTATATTCTATATTCTTATTTTTAAGGGTTATATACAAGCTTTACATGTTTCAAGGGTAAAAGGATTGAGTTTCTTTATGTAAAGGATTGTCATATTGTATGTACATAGTCTTTAATGTAAGACTTTAAAGGTTGTTCATGTAAATTCTTGAAAATTACGTTGCATACTTGTGAATGGTACAAATTAGTTGGTTTATCCTAAATTCGGCATCAAACTGGTGTGACTCTGAGATGGTACCGGATTAGAAGCGAGTCCACAACTAAGTTAGAGTCACGTCGACCTATAGGGAAGGATTTTTGATCGATTAACCGATTTGCGTTAATTAGAATTATGTTCAAGCTGCATATTGATCAGGATCGTAGTGCTTCCGGGTCTTTGTTTCATGCAGAAATACCTCGCATCACTGGAAGTCATGTAAATTCTAATTCCACCTTGAACAGCAAATATTTCATAAAATTAATAAGAAATCCTAACAAATGAGGTTAAACTGCTCATTTGTATGACACAACTACTGCGTAAAAGAATCTAATCACAACATTTTTTATGACACTTCTTAATGCCAAAACAACAAAATAATATTCATGTTGTAATTTCATGATAAATGTATCAAATAATTGAAGACATCCTTTTGTGAATATTCATGACATCAAATCTCATTGCTCTAAATCAGTTCCGATGCATTAGTTAATTAAAAAAAATTTTTATGATCTCATTTATTCATGTTTCTAGTTTATTGACTGCTATAATCTCTAAACATATATGCTTAAAAATCATACAATTTCCTGCTTTGGCTCATGAATGACAAAAGCATGATAAGAATTTTCACTCTGCAAACAATTGTCGCTGAAAATAATTTTCACTTCCAATGACATAGCTGCTGCTGCCACTATTTTTATGTTGTATATTGCAGATTGTTTGTTTTTACCATAACCCAACAAGCACATCGTATCACATCGATAAATTCTTCTATTTTTTCTCATTCTAAATTTTTTCCGTTCTGGCTTCCATCATGTATCGTCATCTTATTTATGCTTATTATGTTGTGTGCTATTGTATTTCATCTATAGAAGCGAAAAAAATTCTTTTTAGTCCTTCTGCTGCTGATGCTTTTCTTGTTTATAAAAGCACCAAAAAATACTTAAAATTCTGTTTTATCACGCCATAAAAATAACATGAAAGCTGTAACTAAATTATATTGTATGCATGCTTGTAGTTTTTTTTATCTATTTATACAATATAATATAACATAAATGAAGAGATGAGCTGATGTGCTGTAAATGTATTAATGAGTTTCTTCTTGGAATTAAATTATTTACTAGAACATTAACTCCGTAATGGAAAACTTTTGAGGAATTTCTGGATAAAAAGTTGATTGAATTGTTCAATTTGTTATATAAATTAATTAATTCTGGGAAATAAATTATTTTAATTGTTTCATTATAATATTTATTTAATTACTGGAATCATTTAATTGAGCTACAATTGCTTCCAAAAAAAAAAATCATTTAAATGTTGATTGAGAGAACAGATTTTGCCTGATAGCAAGTGCGTGATGCTTTTTGAAGCCACAATTGTAGATGAAATGAGAAATTTAAGTTGGTTTTGTCTGACTGAGTAATGTAATTTTAGGTTTTTAATTTAGAAGTTCAGGTTTAACTTGAGTCACTAGCTGTGGCAAATCTAGGCTTCGGTCAAGAACTGTAAGTTTGCATTTCCTGCAGTTTGGATGCTCAGGTTTGCAGTTGTCGACTGCATTTTATAGTTCGTCCAGCAGTTTCTTGGAAGTCGGCTGTTGATGGAGACAGTGTATCACTTGGTATTTGCAATTGATAACGGAGAGCCAGTTTTTTACGTCAACTGAGAGACGATGGATCACATCTGATCTGTACGGCCAGCGAACAACTACAACAACAAAGGCTACAGTTTTGGATGAACCTTAGAAAAATATTATTTCACAATCCTTAATATGGTCCACAAACAGCCATCTCGTCGTCATCAGGCCACATTCATGCCATTTTAACGTTTCATCGTCAAGAAGCCTCAAGAAAAAATACTCATCGTTCATCAAAACTAGACACACCCTAATTAATTTGAGTAATAAAAATTCAAATATTTACCACGTGCTATCTCTCCATCAGCTTCACATCTTGACAATATGGTTTTCGTAAATATTTATTGAATGAATAAAAATCATGAAATATTTCATCTCTAAAAATATTCTGTTATCATTATTCTTATAATGTTTGTAAAGCAATAATTGTCTCTATAATTTCGTATAATAAAATTAAATGTCTTAATTTATGTAACAATACAAAAATTCTTGAGATTACAATGAATTAAGAATTTTTTATTTTCTTCCCTTTTGTTATTGTAGATAAACAAATTTTGAAATTTATAAATGATGATGCTGGAGATAAAGATATGGAAATTAAAATTAATGCTTTTTTTGCTTTTCTTTACAATATTTCACAATATTTATTTTTGTTTTTTGAGAAATTGAGTTGAAAGAACGAAAAATTGTTGGTTTTGATAAGGAAAGATTGTCAAACATTTTAGGGCCCTATTCATTTTAGAAGGACATTGTGAATATTTTTAGATTTAGGGAGTTTTATAAAGGAATATCTTGGAAATACCGATGTAATTAAGATAATTTCTTAATGAAATTTATTCCAGCAAAAACTTGGTCATAACGTGACATTCCACGTTATAATCCTCAATTCAAATAATTTTGGAGTTTTAGCCAAGCAACTCGGCTTGTGCAAATCGTGGCCAAAATTGTAACTTTGTCAATTGCACAATTCAAGCTAGTTCGAAAGTCAGCTTTAGGTGCCTTCTAATGGCTGTAAGGCGCCATCTGACAATGCACAGTTGGTTGGAATTAATCAAACTTTTGGAATTATCTGAACCAAAAATCAAATCTACACAAGAAATTGGATAACCGATCAAAAATTCTATTACAGGTCGGACCACCTGTAAAATTCGGCTCGATCCTAGACAAGGTTAATGTTGCGTTTTTGATTGATTAACCAACTTGTGTTATTTGTGTTGACTCCTTATAGACCAAAAATCAGCTCCATATACAACCTCTCCCTCCTTTATCTATGTAAATTCATCTGAAAAGCTGATACTAAGAACATGAACGAACACGAGCGGCATCAAAATATAGAAGAAAAATATTTACCAATTATCTCTTTGTGGGTTTTATTTTAAAGCAAGCAAAAAGGCGAAATATTCGAGATACACAATATGCTTTAAATGTAGACAAAAAAGGAAACAAGTCGAATCGCATGGTATTAATTTTTGTGGTATTATTAAATGAAGACTTTTACCATATGGATGGGTTATAATAGAGTTCTAATAGGAAGTTGAATCCATTAATTAAGAAAATTTTCAAAGATTTTAATTAGTCTTAGCGAAGATGGCTTAATAATGATGATAATGAGGATGATTATGTTTATTATTGAATTTAAATTGGTTATTAATACAATTTTCGGATATACAAAATTTTATTATTAAAGTCTTCCTTTAAAAATTATTTAAATTGATTCTCCACTTCATTCCATACGAAATTCGATCAAAACTTAATTTTCGAGAATTTTCCGTCTCATTTTATCTCAAATTTCCATTCACAATTTTAATACCGAATGAAAAATATTTTTATCGCCAAAATTTTATCGTCATTTAAGTAGAAATTTCCATTTTTCAATACAATAATAATATTATTCGCTGAAAAATTTTGCATTTATCGTTGTGATCATTAAAACTTGCTCATGTGTAAACTTTTTGCATTCCACTCATCGAGCATATAATTTTGTGTTTAGATTTTGAAAATAATTGCGGTGATTTCTAATCATTTTCTATTAAAATAACGGAATGATATTAATTATTATTATGATGGTGGTAAATTAATGCGGTTGCATGGATGGGTGCACGTTTATTAGGAAAATAAAGCAATTTTGTTGCGTGGGCAGTTTGAAAAAAAAAAAAAAAAATTGAATTTTTCTGGATGAATTGATGGTCAGTTTCAGATGTTAATAGAGTGGCATTATTATTGATGATTGGCGAATTTTGAATTTAGCTTTCAAATTCATTTGTTTTTCAAGTTAGTAGTCAAGTCAGGGTTAGCAGGACTTTAGGAGGCGCATCCATAATGGAGTCCTGTCAAGTCTGCCTTACAACACGTTGCTGAATAGCACAAAACGGTTAATCCATCAAACATTCAATCCCAGGCCAGTGTGACTCAGTTTTGTTGGCCATACTAGAGTCACGCTGACCTGCTGTCGAATTGTGGATCAATTGACCGACTTGTGCTAAATATTCAGAATTCCTAACCTCAAAAACCCAACAAAACATATTCAAATTCAGCCTATAACTCATGCTTTCTACATCAAGTGCTATATTGACCCTCAAAATCCCTATTTGAATATGATCCTTGCCTTACATTCCTTTATGAATTTATCCTCAATTCCACAATCGATAAAAATTCCACTTCAAGTGTACTGATTTGATTTATAAAGCTTTATATGGAAATAAACAGCTTAAGTGTTTTACTCATTCCTCTCACTTAGCTATTTACCTTTTATCAGCACATCAAACAGCTTGTTTTTGTAACATTTACCTTTACATATCGACATTTATGTCATGTAATAATAATAATAATACATTGTACTACTGAACCCTTTATAGTCATAAACACAACATTTTTTTGAGTTGGAATTTGCACTCTGTGTTTGAAGTACAATTAGTTCCTTCACATTTCATTTATCGCGTTATAAGTAGGCTCATTTATATGCATCGACATTATTGCATAGTTGAGATTTTTTATTCCACAGGATCAAGCCAGACTATAAAGTTTTTAATAAGAATGTCAAAACAGCAAAAAAAAATGATAAAAAGCAATAAGTCATGCAATCATTATTGCTAGTTCCGTAAAAAAGGAATAATCAATAAAAGTTTAATGTTCATTGTATTGTGCATAGAAAATAACGTACATAAAATAAGGAAAGCATACTTGAGACGTGGTAAGCATTAAAGGAGAAATAAACTTTTGAATTATAAACTAAAGAAATTTATTATTAAAAATTTATATGTTGAATTATTCATTGCAACAAGGAACTATGAATCATCTCTACTTTTTTTTATTTTGCGCTCAAAAAATGTGTGGCAATAGACTCGAGTACAGCAACAGAAAAAAACTTTATAAAGTTTATAAACAGCACCAGCACCAGCAATTGTGTTTATACATTTTTTTTTTCTATTTGATTTATTTTCATTATCTTTTGTATCTCTCGGTACTCGGTGACTTCTTCATATTAGCAAGACGCTTTATTAGTTATAATCTTGTGAACAAGAATAAACTATTAGTGCCTTTCATGAGAAGCATGATATAATTGAGAAATTTATCCATGCCAATGAAATTTTTTATAATTTTTATGGCTTTTGCGTTTGTGTTATTTATTGTCAGATATTGCTATAAAGTTATATATTTTGTGCTGGATTTTATAGATAACATGTGATTATTTGTCAGTGTGGCGAGTTGGTTTGGTTAAATTTAGAGTGTCAAGTCATATGAAGGTGAATCTGAGGTCCAGTGCGAATTTAAGGTCTTGATGGTTTAGTATCAGGAATTATCTGAAATTTTCATAAAACCTAAGCTTGTGAGGTCCTAAGTTCAATTCTTAACAAAAACCGACTTCCTATTCATTAAATGGATTGTTTATTATGCTACAAAGACTCTAAGAATACTCACGATGTTTTAGTCAGTTAGGAATCTAAATGTTAATACCAAGACTTCCAGGGCTCGATCTCAAGGTTTGTCGAGACTTGAATCTTCAGGAAATACGCTTGTAGTCTCAGTATTGGTCTCAAGAATTGATCGAAACCGTCATCACAACCAGAACGCTTTAGATATTCATTCGTATTCGTTTACAGAAATTATAGAGCTCTGCTGCTTTATAAAAAACTTTTGTGTCATCTCTGAGTAGAACAGACTGCAATAAGTCGACCATGAGTCTAGTTATAAATTTGATATAAATACAAATGCGTTGTTTATAACTGGATATAAGGCTGAGTAATCTAAATGACGATTTTTAATTTTCTATATTTACTGGCTTCCCAAATTTATTGCGTATCTTCTTCAGATGACGCCTAAAGTTATCTACTGATCGTGATTTGTCAGTTATTAGGAATCTTAATTTTCCCACAACATCCTTCTATGAGCTCCTTGACTGCCTGACATTTAATGATTCCTACAACCAAATAAAAAGACGCCTTCATCAATCTATAATCCATCCACACAAATAGGTTCTCAATCCTCATGAATTGAAAATTAAAACTGCATGAAATTGTTCAAGACAAAATGAATTAAACATTTGTGCCATTCCACATTTTGTTTCCCTCCCTCATCCCCGTCATGCCATAATGAAAAATGAAGAGACCTTGCGAAAAATAACAACATACAGAACAGAATAAAAGTGGAACTCAATGAATTTAAATTTTTTATGAGCATTGCGACAATTTGCTTCCTCTTTTAAATTGTCATTTCTTCATAAAATGATACTCTTACTTCATAAACAAAAAAAAAAAATGAAGAAAATTTTATAAGAGAGACAAGAATGACATCATAACACTGAAAATGAAATTTGCTGTAATAAAATCTCACAACTTAATTTTCTTACACTCCTCGTTGCTTTATTTTTCTTGTTTTTTGTAACAGTTACATACAGTGAAAACATAGCATAACATGGTAGAATAATAAGTGTGTGACGTGACCTTGTCATGGGACTTCATTAGCGCATTTTTTTCATCTTCTTTTGTTTTTTATCATGATTGTAGAGGAAGTTGTGGTTTTATGTATTATGTGTCTCTAGTAGCAAGTCGGACTGAGCCGGAATTATCGCGATTCTGGCATCATGATGAGTCATACCGACTTGAAGCCGGATTCTTGATCGATTAATCGACTATTCAGGTGTATGCAAGGCTCAAAACTTTCGTATTTCCCACTGAACTCATAAAATCCCTAAATACTCCAAAAAACAACATCCAATAGGTTGACTTACAAAATGAACCTTGGAACCTGAAATTTTGATCATAAATGTACCGCGCATCAAATCATAAGAATCACTGCTCCAAATGATGATCATCAAATGTTTATGACTGAAGTTACAGATTCCTATCTAGACACCCTTCAATTCTTGACTCCTTTATGCACCCCACCTTAATTTTACACTTGACAACTGCATCATATAGGTTTCAAAATCCCGCAGTGAATATTGTCGTGCTTAAGCACGTGAATTAACTTTCTTTTGTTGCCCTTATAATTAGTTGAATGATTCAGGTGAGGAAGACTTTAGAATGTCACTGCCAACAGCACTTTTAACCTTTTATTACATTGTTGTGCAGTAAAGAACTCAAGTGAGCTGTAAATAGGACAAAAAGGTGACTAAACTCATCCATCATGCATACAATGTTGTGTTTCCATGTTAAACTGCGTTAAGACATATAAAATTTAAAAGCATTGAAATAAAATTGATAAAATACAAGCATCAATGCTAGCAAAAAGTTCTTTTTTTATGAATTTTCTTTTTCCTTTTTGTTCATGCTGAACTTATTTCATGGACTGTCAAAAGTTTTCTTATCGTAAAATTTTTTATTTAAGAAATGAGAGACGAATGTATATTTTTTTTGGAAGGGAAAGAAAAAATTTTTTTATTTGCTTAGTCATAAAAGCAAATGTTTTCTAGTTAAAAGCTTCTCGAGTGAATGATTTATTCGAATTAAATTTGATTATATCTATCAAACTTTCTTGCATAAATTATTGCTGAAAAATGTTTTTAAAAAATGAATATTTCTTTGCTGCTTTCAAATCGCTTAATACTTGATAAATTGTGATTTTTCATAAAGTTTCTAAGTTGAATATTACATTCGGGTTGATATCCTTCATTATTCATCATGGACGTAACTGAAAATTTATCGTTTGATACAATTTGATGTAGAAAGTTTTGAGATTTTCAATGAATTTGTAAGTTTTTATGTTCTTGCTGTTTAGGGGTCATTCTCTGATGATTTACATCATTTAAGGGTGAATTTTATGGCATTTGAAACAAAAAAATCAGAAAAATTTTAGAATTTTGTATGAAAAAACAACTTTTTAAAACCAAAAATTTCAATTTTTGAATTCAAAAAATCATAAAATGTCGCACAAGTTGACAATTGTCACTCTAATTTGAAGCAAAAAGTTGATTTTGTGTAATAATTAATTCCTCAAAATTCCAGGAAGCAATTAAATGAAAATTACTTAAGTACTCAATTCAAAACCACAAAATATTAAAAACAGTAACTGAAAATTTATTGCTTTACGTACATATAAACTCAAATATTTTCGAAACAAATTTTACATTAAATTTCTGTATTCTCGCCTTCCATCGCGTTGTTTGTAAAATTTTCAAACACTTGAAAATGATGACATCGGTATCATTAGTAACTAGACAGTCCTTTCACTGATTTAATGAATTGAGCAATAAATATTTCATAAAATATTTTGGAAAATCTGTAGGCGTTCATCAGAGTTTTGCCGAGTGACAAGCTCATTAAGGTGATTTCACTTGACAGCTTGACTGATGAAATTCATCCAAAAAAATAATAATTAATTTTCCATCCGCAAATATTGACCTTGAAAATTAATCAAATTAAAATTTCATGAATAGAAACAAAAAATTTCAATTTCTTTCAAAATGCTATTAAAAAAAATTCTAAAGACTTTACGTCGGTAAGACTTTAATCATCCTGAATAAGCACATAAAATCATTTATTCATTCATTGAGCATAAAACATTTGAAAAGATGTTTTTTGAGGGAAAATATGCGTGGAAGGGTTCTGGCATTTTCAAATGTTCAAATATTCACATTCGCATTTAAATGTTGAAGAGGAATAAGAAGATGATGATGTTGGATCCTTGCAATTATTTTGTCGGATTTTATAGAATTCTTCTTTCAACAATTTATATTGAATTACTGAGATTAGGTGATGTAGGTGTTTAGTGTTGCTTATTTAGTCACTACGACATTGACTCAGTGATTATGAATTTTTTTCGTTTTGGGAATGAAGCTTAAATATAAAGGATCAAGGATACATGAAGAAATTTCATTAATTGAGTGATTGGATCTAACCTGGGGAATTGACAGGCCAGCAAATGTAGGTTGGGTGTCAAGCCTCAACCTCAAAATACGCTCTGGGTTTAATTGTACACATTAGCTCAAAACTTGAGTCTTGCTCTCCATTAATAATCTGTATTAACTACCATTGATAGAAGTGTATGCATTCTTGGATGCGTATCCTTGTCCAAGTTGTACAAAACACTCCTGAGCTCAGCTGAGCCAAACTTACTTAATTGCTACTACCCTCAATTGCTACTACTAGAATTCCTACCCAAACTCATCCAAAGGGAGCCAAAACAAGCAGCAAAAAAAGATGAAATAGGAAGAGGCACCTTTTTGCTGCCAATAATTCAAAAGAATAACATACGCATACATATATAAAGTGAATTTAACTTTACAAAAATTGAAGGAACACTGAGAAAATTGGGATAATAAATTTCTTCATGTAGAAAAAGGTGGAATCGTAAAAGCAGAGCAATAGCAAAAATGGGAATCGATTTACTGTATATAATATTTTTTTTCTTCTCTCGACTTTCATCGGTGAAAATGTTTTGCTTAGCGGATTACAACGGAAATGGTTATTACATGAGCTTAAATCATAAAAATATTTACAAGGTACAAGGCATGTACAATAACAAAGTCAGTGCGAAAGGCATGTATGAAAAAAACAGAGAATCATGTACTTATGAAGTTCCTTATACTTAAATAGCATTATGGCACCTTAAATTACCTCACATACCAAAAATTTGAATTACATATTTCGGTGTTGTTTATGTTCTTAATGCAAATAAATAAGTAATGCAATATTTGTGCTTTATCATCGTTTAAGCAGTGTTTCATGTATTTAACATAAAAATTTATTGAGCTTTTATTGCTGCCATTTGTTGTTAATGTATAAAAAGACCCTTTTTTCTTCATTCCAACAACAACAATATTGCAATGCGGAGAATCACATACAGAATAAAAAGAACAGGTTCTGACTGAATGAGATGAAATTTGAATAAAATCAATCTTTTTTTTGTGCTTGAATGTTCAGCTTTGGCTTTTAAATTATTGCGTATAGTGGAGAATAAAAATCGATTGATTTAAATTTGGGTTTTTTGGTCGATGGCTTGAGTTGCACACGTGAGTACTTCAACAGATACTTATCAGAGTCTTGTAGACTTGACACTATTTAAACTCAATATTTAACATAATTACAAAATACACAACAATTTTCAAATCAAATAAACACGAAATGTTTGATTACCTGCTATTGAAATGCATAGGTGATTATTTAAATTAATAAGATGACTGTAATTGACGTGGTCATTAAAGTAAACAAACTGAAAATGTAGAGATTATTATGCCAAAACTAATGTGTCTTTTAATGTTTATAGAGTGTTATTGAAATGTGCATATAAGATAGTTGAAGCATTTTCAGTCAATTATTCTGTGGATAATGTGCCTGAAGTGCTACTATTTTGAGTTATTTGATTGGAAAATATTGAGGAAAATTGATGTTTAAAGCTGGTATATTAAAGGAATTTCTAGGAAAATAACTGGAAGCTGACAGGCTGAAATGCATATCGTGTCGTCATTTTAAAGGAGTAATGTCATTTTTCGCCTAGTATACGAGATGTCCTTAGTCATTAACTGTCTATTATTTGAGAATTTCGGACATACAGTGCTTCTTTAGTTCAAACATTTGAGTGTTCAATAGACTTCGACCAAAAATTTTCCACACAAGCAGCATAATGCAGAAAACTGTATTTTTTGCCCAAATAATGGGTCGAAGCCAGTCATAATTGTCAAGGTAACTTCTCATGTTGCCGTTCATATCGTGACGTAACAGTTCCCTAGAGAACATGTTGTACTGTTCGGTATTCTATATTTCATCCCAGTCTCGACTGAGTAATTATCTCCCTGGTGATTTTTTCGAAATTTCGCGTCACCTTGAATGTCACGTGTAACAGCAGTTCAGTTACCTTGTTGACAAGCAGAAGTCAACTTAATGAAGTAAAAACATTCTTGGAAATTGCCAAAATCTCTTTAAAGCTTCAAAATTTTCCTTTAAAGTGAAGAACAATATGCAATTTCAGAATGTACATTTTGAATATAAATAAAACTTCTCGAAAGAATATTAATAGTCCTATAAATTTCTCGCAAGACACAAGCACAACATTATTATTCATATCAACTTTTTGATGCATGTAAAAACAGAATTTTCTTAATTCCATGACGTCTAAATATACATAAAGTCGACAAGACAGAGCTCTACATCAAATATTAATGCTGTGCGCTTAGAGGAATATTTACAGATGACATTGAACACTTTGGAGGATTAGACTGAGGGGTTTTGTGGATGACCCTTTAAAAATAAAACCTTTATCAAAAATAATTCGCCAAAAATAAAGAAGTTCATATTTTTAACTTTTATTTTTCAAAATGTACTTTATCCACGATTTAATTCCCATAGAGACTCAAAAAAGGGACCGAATTTATTTTGAGTTGATACTAAGTTGTATTCTTGTCACTCAAATAAATATAAATTTGAATTTTCAAAAATACATTAGCCAAAATAAGAGAATTTTTTTCAAATTTGATGGTATTTTTGGAAGTATTTCGGGAATTCCACACAGACCGTGTAGCATTTGGGATTGATAATTGGCAAAGGGCAGTTAGCGAGCTAGCTTCAGAGAGCCAGCTTCAGACGCAAACTAGACGAAGTCATGGATCACAGTTGATCTGTTCAAACAGCGAAATTAGCAGTTTGTCAATTCAATTAAATCGCTCAATTTAAATTTAAAGTCATTGTAACTTTGAAAATTGATTTAAATTCTTGACAATTTCATGCAATCCCTTCATAGTATTTCTGGAAGTAAATAAATTAAATCAAATGAAATCATATTTAAAAACATACGAATTGTTGTATCACGAAAAGTCTTTGATAGTTGATATTCTTCATGAAAGTTTCAAAGAAATTGAAATAAAAATGAAATTCAAGTCGATTGATGTTGACTTGTACAAAAACCTCAACAACAGCACTTCAAACGTACATCAGGTAAATCTGGTGAATTTCCCATGCACATAGCACAATCCCGAACAGTACATTTTCTTAGTTAGGGTACAGCTGTGCTGCTTATTAACGGTAATATGCAAAGTTGCTCTGGTGACACTGTAGCATCTGATTTCGATCCATTTTTAAGAGTTCACAGCCTTTTGCCTCTCAGAAATGTCACATTGTTAACAAAGCAGCATACAAGTAGCATGACACGTGTAGAAACCGGCACTGTGATGACATATTTTGACCCATATTTCAGGTTCGCTCCATTTTTCCGCTAGGAAATGTTTCATTATTTACAAAACACCACACGAGCAGTTGCACACGTGTAAAAACATTCCAATGATCAATCAACATTTCATTCGTGAAAAAGCAACTTGATAGACCGGATTGAGAACAATCTAAATATATCGCAATTCAATAACAGTGACAAAACTATCAGACAGTTAAGCATTCATTTTAGCGATGGGAAACAAAGAATTTTTTATTTTTAGTCTCAAGGATAAAAAAGTCTTTGAATGATTGATGGACTTAAATGGTGGTAGGAGAAAATTTTTAGCACAATAAAAAAAGAAAATTCCTTAATTTCTTTCCTTTACATCCTCTCCAATCAGTCAGTATATATACAGACGATGAGAAAAGAATGAAATGATAGAAAAAGAAAATTTAAATATTTTCTCAATTAATTGAAAGAGAAATACTGAATGTCATTGAATCACTAGGGAAAAACATCAATTTAACATTGAAAGGATTCACAGAGATTGAGATGAATGATAAAAGAAGGAATAGTTTGAAATTAGTCACATTTAGATGATGATGGCGAATTTTTCACTTTTAAAATAGTTTAAATTGTTGTACAATCGTGATTGAATGATTTATAGATGCGATTTAAAATAGCTGGTGCTGGTTGAACTATTGAAATTCATTTGAATCAGTTCAAAAATGATTACACTCATTGAATTGATTCAAAATTCAACAAATCGATCTAAAACCGAAAACAATATTCATTAAGCCGGTTCAATACTCATTGAACCAGTCCAATACTCACTGTACCGGTCCAATTAAATGAATCAATACTGATTGAACCGGTTCAAAATTGAATAATTTGTTCTAAATCCAACAAATTTAGATTCAATACAATCAATATTGATATAAATAAACCTGAATTCAAGAACAAACGCTAATTTTCTTCCAATCAACATGATTTTCAGACAAAATACGAATTTCAGCTCATTTCCGCCACAAAAATATTGAATGAAAAGAAAAGAATTAAGGAAAAAAAAGAAAATTTTATTGATGTTATTTTGTAGTGAGAGGATTTGCCTCAAGGGCAATCAAATTAGCAAAAAATAGATATCAATAGAGTGAAACAAAAAACAAGAAAAGGCTTTTAAGTTTTTTTTTTCTTTCTCATCTTCCTCATTATTAGGCTCGTGAGAGCTTCCTTCGGATTTGGATAAAAAAAATAGAGGAAAAAGTAAGTTTTGCGTTCGGAATTATTGATGATGATAGTGTCGTGCACATCGAATCCTCACTTTATAGTCATTGAATGGGAAAGTCATGCTATTGGGTCTCTATATATTGTATATACATGGATTTAGCGTGTGATGAAGCTCTTTTCAGCAACCAAAAAAATTTTTTTATTTCTTCTTCATTTTCTATTTTCAATATTCACAAGGGAAATCGATATGAACACAGTGAGAGAAGAGAATTGGAAATGAAAATGAGGATGGAAGTGAGATGGAGATAGAGCTAGGGTTTATGATGATATTGATATTCAACTTATGAGAATTTTTATATTATTTTTTTCTGAATGTGAACTGGGAACACAGAAAAAATCTCAGAAGCTCATTCAAAAGAATCAGAATTAGGTATGGTTTCGCATTTTTACGAATTTTCATGTTATGCAATCTCCTCACGCAACATATATAAAACGATTTTCAAGGTTATGTTTTTGTTACCTTCTTGTTCCTTGAATGTACTTAAATATGCGAGTATTCCAGTCAGGAGGAAATTTTTTTTTTGCTCTGCCTTTTGTTGTTCGATTAAAAAATGTTCCGTGAATTATGGAAATTACCAGATTGAATGTCATAAATGCCTTTCAGGAAAATTTTTTTTTACTCTCCCTTATTGTACTTTCTAAATTTTACGATCTGGACAACGGTTTGAGAGGTAATGAAAATATATTGACTGTGGAAATGGATTATGCTGGTCAAAATATTTTTATGTGTAAATGAAAAAAATTTAGCAGATTGTAATATCGAGGAATTGTAGTAGGGGAGATTTTGTGGTGATTTTTATAGCAAACAGGTAGCAGGTACGATGTAGATTTTTATTAAGAATGTGTGAGTTTGCTGCTTAATGAAGGATTTATTTATTATTTGATTCAAGAGTGTGGCTATAGAGAAGAAAGGGTGTTTGATCGAATTTCTAGCATAATCTGATCTAACCTGACTTAATCCTGGCCGTACCGTGTTTTTAGCTACTTTTCTACCTAAGATTATTAACCTGAATGGAAAAACGCGTCAAATTTGATATTCTGAAGTAAAACTGGGTCGAAAACCGCTGTTATGATGGCTCTAAGGGTACTTTTACTTCTTATCGTTAAATCGGTGACGAAACCGAGTCCTAATGACTGCATTGTACACCTTAAGACCTAGCAACCATAGAGCATGCTCTCAAGAACACAATAAACTGAAAACACACTCGCAAATATACTTCACTAGTATATTTAAGTAGAGCAAGCTATTAGCTCTTGAAAGTAAGATCTTTTCCAGTTAGGGAAGTCAATTAGCATGTTGTATAGTCGTTACCATTCCATTAAACAAACTTTATTAACGTTAAACAGGAGAAATTTCCAAAAACTCATTATATTCACTCTAATTCGTACTAAAGTTTGCTTACTTGATTTAATTAGTTCTAAGAACTGATATCTGCATTAGCCAAAAACTAGGGAGATGGCAACTTATGTGAGCAGAAACCAGAAAAATGTAATAAAATGTGACAAAACAGTGACAAATTGTGACAAAAAGGTGACACAAATGACAAAATGAAAAGTAAGATTCTCACCTGAGCTGCCTACCACCTGTCAATTAATCAATCAATATTTTACCACAGTTCCTATACTCAGTTGATTCAATAGACCCACAAAATTGTGTGAATTTAACAATGTGAATAGAAATTTTCATATAAAAAATAACTCAAACATAATAATTTAAATTTTTCGTGTGCCAAAGTTATGCTGACTATTCATGCCACATACTCGATCGATATTATTTTTGTATACATTTATTTCACGTTGTTAAACATTGAAACTACAAAATTTTTATAAAATTTATATTGCTGCGTGGACGATATAAATATTTTAGATGTCGCTTTTTTTAACTTGAATTTATTTTTGCTGAAAATTTGCTTTGGCATCGAACGAGAAGCAATCTCTTCAATGACCAATAAATTCATCTTGTTGAAGTGGATAAATAGTAAGTACTATTTTGGTGGGGAAGTAAGCTTTTTTTGGGAGATATTTTAGGGTGAATTCTGTTTTATTATACATATATTTAAATATTGAAGTCAATGAGACCTATGGATTGGTCTGGATGAGGTTTGGCTTGACAATTTGATATGAAGGAGGTAGGGTGAGATCTTCTTGGAAGGAAGCAAATAAAAGAGACAGTTTAGCACTTGATATTGGCAATTGGGAATGCGCAGCCAGTATTAGAGCCAGTTTTAGACGTCAATTGAGAGTGATCATGAATCACAGATTATCTATGCGCTCAGAAAAGTTAGTAAGGTAGGGTGAGCAACAAGAAAACATTAGTCCATAGAAATGGAAATTTTTAAGGTCTAATAAGGTTCCAAAAATAGTAAATTTGAACAAAAAACGTTCAACTTGATCAATTCGACAATTGTACTCAAAGGTCCGTCCCTAAAAGCCTCAAAATCCAAAAAAATTTCTTCCCAAAAATTTAAATTATTTGAATTCATCCAGAATGTAAAATTTTCATATTTACGCATTAAGCCCACACAAAGCCATTTTCTTTCTTCTTAATAGATTCGGGTATATATGGGTACATGGGAGAAATGTTATGACAGGAATGAAAATATGATCATATCCTTTACGTGAGTTGAATCCTCATTCCAGCAGTTCAAATTTCCTTTTTTTTTTGTTGCATCATTTTGAAAGCAATTCAATTTTTTTTTGCTCTCTCAATTCGCTTTTTCCTCATGACTGATTATGCATACACAATCACACGATGAATTTGCACAAAAAAGGGCTTGATTATTCTACACATTGGAAATGAAATAAAAGTTTTTTTCATTTTTATATGCAGGTTTTTTTTGAGGAATTTTATTGATGCTGTTACTTAATGATGGTCCATTGAAATGAAATTGAGGTGAGGTACTTGAAAATTAATCGATTGAATAACAGAAATACTTTTAAATAAAGGTTTTGGGATGTTAGGATTGTTGGGTAGGTGTTGTGAAATATTTGAGCATTTAATGACATTTTGTGACAAATTGCATGAACAATTCTGATTGTTGTAGGCAGATGAAATGAGTTGGGACTCAAAAGGACGTCTTTTTGAGCAGACTGATCATTAAAGTTCAACTTCACAAGCTGATTTTGACTAATTTTGCTGGCCGTACAGATCATTTGTCTTCCATGACCTCCCATAGATGTCACCTGAAGCTGGTTCTACCACTTGCCTCCTTCCTTTCAAGCCATTTGGACTATGACACACGTTTACAAGTATTTAGACCCCAGCTCATCTCCTCCCAACTCCACCCCTACCGCACAACTCATCCATAACCATCCACCCAGGCTATTAACTAATAATTAAATCCCCACAAAATCATTCAAATGAAAACCATTAAAAAAATAAATTTCTGCCACTTCTGATATTAAAAATTGAAGAATTTTTTCAATTGAACAACGTTTCTCAATTAAGTCGAAATAAGAAAAGTTTTGACATTCCGTCGTAAAGTCGACAAAAAAAATGAGTAGGAAAAAGAGTTCATCGTGTGGTTCAAAACGATAAAAATTATCGTTCATTTTAATTACACTATAAAATACATCCGATTCCATTTCTTCCGTTGAGAAAGTTTTTACTCTTTCTGCTCTGAATGTTAGCGACAAAAAATACGGAATTTTTTTTTTATATCAATGTTCGGGGTCGTTGAGTTGATATAAGTGTACCAAATAAATAGCTGTGACAAAAATTAACAGAAAATTTTCATGGCAAAATCTTCATGATATGAAGTTTAATAGCATTTTTTGTGTGTATCTCTGTGCAGCATGAAAAAAATTCCTTTTTTTTGTGTATCGTGTCACATTTTGAATGAAAATTTATTTGTTGTGTTTTTTTATGAAATGTCACGCATATTCAATCACATTCTGATTTATTTTTATGGTTATGTTTCATATACCTTTTTTTATGTCCTCCTTAAATTTTAGGAGAGTATGTACGAGGTATGAATTATGCCCTTGGAGATATTTTGGTGGATTTTGAATCAAGGGGAGTTGAATCCCCGGGAGTTCAAATTCAACGCCAACTTTCGTGACTTGCATCTAGGTAAGTGAGCTTTTAAGGATTTTTTTAATTCCCTAACAGGCCACTTTTAGGTACCGTAATGGTATTTCTGTATCACGAAAGCACATTCCTTGCCTGCTAGGGATTATGATAATATTCTGTGATTATCAATGGAAATTTAGAATCTAGAACAGACGTTCTAGTAGTTAAGAGCGTGGCTAAGGCTAGAATCCTATTGATTCGACAAAATTCTTCAATTTTCAAGGAGTTCTGACGATAGAAATGGGATCTTTTGACAAATCAAGTTGCAATGACAGTACCGAAATGGCATTCAAAGCTCAAACAGGGGAGTGGTAAGGGCTTGATGGGATCTTATTGCCAAAACGGTTGAATTCGTCGTTAAAGTATATTGGATGTGCCGATCCGACTTCTTTTAATCTAATCTTCCACTAACTTCCTTAACTACACATTCCTTTACTTTATATTCAAAAAACAACAGACCATCTCACTCAATTCAAAAATTTAAATCTCTTAATTTTCATAATCCAAAAAAGGAGCATGAAGCATCAAAAACCCTACAAAATATTCACAAGGCACACGTGAAAAGACACAAAAGAAGAATATTTTATGTGACTTCCATCACATTGTTTAGCATCTTATTTTGCATGATGTATATATTTGCGTGCCTCTCCATATTTTCTCTTCAGGACACATATAAAAATACCCCAACTTACATGCTTAAACTCTTTTTTCGAAAAAAAAAGAAACACCATGAGGACGAAGAAAAGAGATTTAAAACAAAGATGACTTTTTACTCATGTTGATCTACCTTTATAATGGCTTTATTCTACAATATTCAAGAAAATTTATTCCATCCTGTCCCTTTTTAAAATATGAAATAAAAAAGTAGTAACGAATGTGAAAGGAAACAAAACGTGATGTCATCTCTTATATGTTAGCAACTTCATTATTTTATGTTTTACAAAATCATTTATCTTTGCTTCTTCATATTTACCATAATTTTAATATGCTCTATATCATATCACATAATGACTTTTCGATTTAAATGCAGCATCACTTCTTATTTCAAAAAAAGCAAATGAGTTAAAGTTGAGAATTTATTTGGGGCATGAATTAAGACAGCAAAAAAGATAAATTTTCATTTTCTTGATAACATCTTTGCTTCAACCACACAAAAAGATTAAGTATTGAGATGGTAGACCATACCAGAAATAGAATGTGGTTGAATGGCAGTTGAGATGAAAGTTTTTCTCATTCCGAAGTCAATTCTTGATTGCTTGATCTTGTGGTTTTTTTCAGCTATGCAAAAGGGGATATGTATGTTGAAGGATGGCATTAGATGTAACCTTGGAAAGTATTCGCATATGAGGAATTGTGTTAAGAAAATTCAGGGATTGAAAATTTACTTTTTTCATTAGTTCTTAACTTTAAAGCTGCACAGCGCAGAAATGGCTGAAAATTCGGACCCAAGCTGACTTAACTCTGGTCTGAGGCCGGATTTCATTTAATCATGTATGAAACCAGAGTCATTCTGGCCTGAGGCTGGATTGTCAACCTTTTATTCACCGTGTGTATTTCGTGTGTATTTCAATGTTCAGTATGACACTTAAATTTTGTGGTTTCCTCAACTTTACAATTTTTTAGTGCTGTTAAAACGATCGAATACGAATTCCATGGTTGAAATTTCACAACTTTTGGAATTAATAATTCAAATTGTCTAGAAAGTTTATTGAAATTTTGGAAACCTTTTAAATTTCAGAGCACAAAGCTATCATGAGAAATATTGCATTAATTATGGATGAAGATAATTGTTTAGTTCGAGAAATTTGTGCATATAATTCTTTGACTAATTTAATGATACCTTTAAAAGATAGTGAGGCTGAAAAGGTTTAGACATTTTATGAGTTATTTAATCATGTGACTAGATTCCTACGTATCTGATTTAAAAATTCAATACTTTGACGTATGAAACTATTTATTTGCCTTACATTCTCTCAGTAAGTGTGGATATGACCTTGTAAAAATCCAGAACAGTTATGGCAGTTCCACTTTTATAAAGACACGTGAGAAAAACCGTATTAGCTTCTAGTAGAGTATTTTTCTCAAATGACGTACATTAAAAACTGAGAATTTTAGACTAAATAATTCAGACAGCTTCTTCTCTGTCTTAAAAATGGACGTCCTCTTAGAATAACTCTAAAGAAGAAGCAATGATGAAATGATTTAAAAAGAAAGAACAAGAATGTTCATTAATAGGATGAAGAGAAAGTTTTTCTCGCTGTATCGGCTTTTCTCGTAAGTATGAAAAATGTGCACATCAAGCCTTATTCTTACTTCATTTTCCATCAACATTGTTGTTTGCTATCACTGCTCACTTCTTTTGTTATTATTAATAATGGAGCTTTAAATGTATGTTAATGAAATCAAAATATTAAGTACAATCTCATTATGTATATTTTGCATACCTTTATATTATGTGCAGATTCTTATTCTCGTCTAGCTCAATTTATGTTAAAAAAAAGTATGAAATATGAGAAAATATTTTTATAAAAATCTTATTAACCTTTACATTCTGACAAGAAAACATTCTGTGTCTAAATTTATAAAAATTGTTTTAAAAATAGATGTAATATTTGAATTTGAGGATACTAAGAGTTTACAAAGAAAGGAAACTAATCAATACAATTTTTTATCAATTTAACATATTCAATTGAACGGATGAATCTAAAAATAACTTGATATTTCCAAGGAATTCTAAAAATTACAAGATTGTTTTTGAGTAACCTTTATATGGTCTAAAATCAGCTTGGACAGTTTATTTTGTGCTACACCTGGTGTTTTGTGTTCTTAATTTATTCTAATATTCTTAAGAAGTCGTTATTTGCTTTCTTAAAAGGGTTATTAACTTAAAATTTATTATTATTACATTTACAAATAAATAATAGTTAGGAAATTCCCAAGAACTTATCATTAAAGAACCTTAAATATTCTATACGCAGATCAATAGACAGTAAATATATTAAAAATATTTCCTAAGAAATCAGGTCTATCCAAATTTCTCATTCTCAATATTTTGCATAAAATCACACATCAGTCTCTAAATAAGAAGAAAAATCGATGATTCCTATGCACGATTAAGGGCCCTCACGTGACCATTTTTTCTCATTCACTCTTTCATTCTCCCAATAAATAAGACAAAATTCAAGTAAAGTGTGTAGGCCTTACGTATGACGTAAAATATTCTTAAGATGCTTTCGTTTTTAATCAATGGGAAATTTCAAATTTTTTATAAGGTATGTGACATCACATCACATGATCAGAAGATGATGTAAAAAATTTAATATCACAAAAATTTATATTCGTTACAGCCATTTTCAATGGAATATTAAATTTTTTTATTTAAATTTTAAAAAATGTCATAATCATAAATTCTGAAAATATTTCCATCTTCATCAATGCACTTACGTCAAAAATTTTTACATTAAATCAAGATTATTCAGTAAAAAATTTTTATACTCATTAATTCAATTTTGATTAAGTTATCGAATGATGCTTTATTATTGTAACTGGTATGTGGATGTGCTTTCTTTATACGTACAGCTCACGTATGATGTATTGAATGAATAAACGAATATCATTTTTATTGGAATATTACGAGTAAACAGAATAAATTCTTGCACAATTTTAATGATATTAAGTATACTGCTGGGGAAGGAGATATTTTATCCCATTCACCCCATTGGTCGGGATAAATATTTTTGAGATTTTTGGGGTACTAAAAAATTATCCCATTGGTCGGGATAATTTTTTTTGAATTTTTTCAGGTATAACTGGAATGGGATAAAATTTCGGGTTTGAATAAAATTCTATTGTAGTGATTAATGAACCTCATTACAAATAACATATGATTTACGTCATGTCTATAAACTATCATTTTTACCGGCAATCATTTTGGTTCCTATTCAAATGTGTTCTTTTTAATAATAGAATGCCTAGTGCCTATTCTTTAAATCACTCATTGAACTTTGAATTATTTTGAAATTACTTAGCAACATCAGCATATGGATTTCTCTGTAAGCAAACTGTTAACGTGCCGGAGAAAAGGTAGTGTAAATAAGAATGGTTAATAATGCTTAGATCATTTATTGAAGGTCATTTAAGCTTAAGGGGGCCTTCGTCATTACGCGTGTGGCTTTAATGTGACTTACATGTTGTTCACTGTTTTGGCTGAAAATAAGTATAATAAGAAAACAGCACAACGGTATTTTAATTAAAAATATCTATAAAATCTATTTTTAATCTCATTAACATAAACTCTGTCATAACAATTCTTGATACACAGCACCACATTTGAATTTTGTTTTAGATTAACATTAATTTTTAGTTTTTTTCACCCAGTTACTTAATACTATCGATTTTCTCTTAAGTCTTGTTTACACTTTTAAATCCTTAATTGAGTTGCAAATAATTTAATTTCTTTCGACATGCTTACAAGCATTGTTATTAGTCTAAAGTTGTTACTTCAGTTCTAGCTAATTGCTTAAATTGTTCTACAGCTGCATGCAATAAAGTCCATTTTCTTAATTCAAGATCAAATTCCTTGCATGTCTCGTACAAAATTTCTCTCAATTGTGGAAGTAGTGCATGGTCAAGTGAGGGAAATAAGTGATGTAATGTATGATCTCCGAAATGTGTAATTGACATTGCGACATTATAGTTAGCTTCTTTACGATCAACAGTTGCTCCCATCTGATAAATACCGAAATCAAGACTCTTAAACTCATCGCCTTCATGTACAATTGAGTATCCATGATGTCCAGCATTAACTGCCATTAAACTGTATAAAAACGATCCAGCCATAATTATTATTCCCCATACATAGATGATTGTTGTAATGTTTGAGATTGTAAGCGATGAATTGCCAAAGATAAACATCAATGCAGGAGGTAACAGGATTAAAAGCTCATCGAAATGAAATATTTTTGTTTTTGCTAGTACCATGCCAGCATACCTGCGGAATGGATTAAAGTTTACTTTTTGTTGACGTAAAAAAATGAATAATCTCTGACATTCAAAAGCAGACGTCATTTTAGTCACAAAAAAAGTGTGATGACAACACTGTTTTGAGTGCCGTTTGGACTCTTACACAAAATTAAAGATCACTTTACTTACCTTGATAAGAAGCTTGTGTGAAATAATAGCAAATAAACTAATGGTGTCATTACGTATGAATAGAGAATTTGTAAAGTTGAACGTGATTGAACTGAAATGATACAAAACAATAATTATGGTTACTATTTGTCAGCTGTTTTTGATTTGTAATGGATATTATTGCATTTTTTTAGTACTATTGGAGTAGCTGGTGGCCTTGAAATGTACTAAAATTTGCCCAAGAAGCACACGACGATGAAATGGTGAAAGATATGGCGCCAGATCAGTATGAACTTGATCTGGATCCAAATTTTGCTGAGTCTCAGACCAGATTCAGAGGATCAAGAGTCAGACTGTTTGCCTTTTATACGTCATGTGCCTTCCGGATTGATTGTTTTGCAACAATATCCCAAATTTAGCATTGGCATGACTTTGTATAAAGTCTGAAATATCCAAACTAGGTATTTCAACCAGGATAACTTCTTAAAATCCATCCAATTCAGATCCACGACCGAGAACCTTTAATTATGCTCACTTGCTCACTGATCAAGCCCACAATGCATCCCCAGCCATTTCAGTTGATTCAAAAATTCACATTTGATCCATCCATTAATAAATCATTACCTGGAATCCAATGAAAGTGCGGTTCATAAGCTGATATTTCCAAATCCGTATACGAGTTAGGATACAAATGATGAGACTGTAATAATTATACATTCATTTACAAAAGGGTTTTACAGATTCAATTACAATAATTTCATTATTCATACATTCTGATAGAAAAAGGAAAATTTTTATCAAACTCACCATGCCATGAAATACACGCCAATCTCTCCATCCAATCAATACAAAATTTGCAGTATACATTCTCCAACTATCTCGTTGATGATTAAAATTATGTGATGCTGCATTCATCCATGCCGCACATTGTGATGCAATGAGAATAAATAATATTTTTAAAAGCATCCATTCGACTCGTATTGCCATTATAGATGATACTAAGAATCCACATACAATTGCATCAAGTACAAATTTTGATTTCCATAAATTACTTTTATCAAGTGATGGAAGCTTTTCAGCAACTTTGCGTTTCAATGTGCGATAAAAGCCATTATCTTCGTATGTAAGTTTATAGTTGCGGGGTGCATCAGCATCTTTTACATAGAATTTTTTTAGAACTTCTGTTGCCTTTGGTAGGATGTGATAGCTTTCAAATGCCTCTGTGATGTCAGTTCCCTGTTGATAATTGTGTGTAAAAATTCATTTGAAAATTATTAAGTCCTAAAAAGGCTTTAATGAGGTTATGTTTAATTGTTGTCATCTATTTGATAATAATTTGTAGATCAACAGGTTGAATATAGCCTAAAAATATTAGAGCATGTCTATTGTTTGTAATATTAATGTTTTAATGATTTAAAGCTTTAAACACTGCTTTATATTGTGCATAGTCCCTCAATACCCAATAATCGAATTAATTCTTAAATTAAATTCTGAATCCTGAATTTCCCAAGAAATCCTAAGTTAACAACACTGAATAAATTCATCAGAATTTTAATAAAGTATCCAAGCATCCCCATTTCCCCCATTCTAAGAAAAATCACTCCAACAAAAAATTTCAATATTAAATTTTTTCATTCACAATTAAATTCAAATATTTACTTTAGACAGAGCAATCCATTCACTGCCTCCTGGGTGATTTTTAATAAAATCATTCAAGTTATATAATTTATCATGGACTCTCCAATATCCTTCTGCATTATCATCCTCTTGTCGGCCTTCAAGCCAACGCCAACAACTTTTTATCGTCTCATCACGAAATGATGGGTATTTATTGACTATTGTTGTGTACTTAATTTTTGATTTTAGATCCATTCTGTTCAACGGTTTACAATGGACTGCGAAGAAAAAAATTAATAGCAGAGTTAAAGTCCATGATTGAAGTACAATAAGAAAGAAAAAATCTATCACGAGTGCGGCTTTGCTTAAGTATAATGAAGAGAATCAAAAATAAACCTGTTTCTGCAAAGTTTCTAAAAATGAGCTAATGCCAAAAGTTGGATTCAATATGTTTTATTGCTACACATATTAATTTGCATAATTGCAAATCTGAGAAAGAACTTAGATTTTTAAAGTATCATGCATTTTTAAACGGATGCAAGGAAATTCTCAGGCCGACATGACTCTGATTTGGTGTTAGATTCTGTTTGAATCTCGAATTTGAAGCTTGAATCGAAATTTGAAGTTCGAAGTCTACTCAGATTTTGCATGAAAAAGTCGGCGGAAGTCAATTCGACTTCATATGAAATTCCAGTCGACTTCCAGCTCTGCCATAGAGTTACGCCTACCAGGTGCTGGATTTTGGACCGATTAACTAACTTGAGCAATTCAGGAAGCTGAGCCCGCTGATTGTTTGTTACGAAAGCTCCTTAACAAAATTCATAACTTTAATACTTTAAATTCATAAATCGTGCTTTGCACCAATTCAGATTCATTGATCTTTAGGATTATTTTCTCATAATTTTACTCTAAACCTCTAGAAATTTCACATTGAGTGCTACCTTTGCAAATTTATTGCCTGGCCTTTATTTCGGATAGAAAAACTTTGAAGTATCTTTTGAAAAAGGTTTAAAAAAATTGACAAAGGATTCTCTCCAAATCTCAATTACTAGAATAATTTTGCCTTAGCTTTGAACATAAATAAATTTAATAAATAGATTTTTATTGATTCTATGGCAATGAAAGGCTGACGCAAATAAATGAAAACTTCTTCTTCTGTTTTTCAATTTTAAATTGTTAAAATTTAAAAATCCTTTAAATATTCAAGAAAAAATATTATATTGATACGACATCAAGCTTTAAAAGCGATCGATTTTATGGAAATTAATTTATGCAGCTCTCGCATTCAATTCTTAATAATTTTTATTAAGCTGTCATCAAAAGGATGTTTTTATTAAACTCTAGAGAAATATATAAAAATTCCCATTCTCAAACCCTTCATCGTCACAAAAAATTTACAAATGACGCATAAGACTTACTTTGCAATATCAATGAAAGTTTATTTTTATCGAAACCTTCAGGCATGAAATACAGTGTGCCTATATATAGGCTACAAGAAGAGAAAATTCTGAAAAAAAAATCTATTGAATTCATATCGAATGTGTAAATATTGCATACATTTTCGCATGAATGACTCAATATGATGATTATTTCTTGCCTCTTTTCGTTTTTTGCAACAAGACTCTCTTCCTGCATATCGTGTCGTCTCTTCTCACGAGATCTGTGACAATATTTTTTTCCGTGACATTTGAAAATTTAAGGAAATTTGAAGGTTAAAAATTGGTTTTTTTTTAAAAACATTTAAGTTGAAAAATTTAAAACTAAAATAAAAGATTTAAAAATTTGAAATAAGAAAGTTCAAAATTTGAATTAAATTTGAAACTTAAAAGGTTTAAATTTAAAAGGTTTAAATTTAAAAGGTTCAAATTTAAAACTCAAAAAGTTCTAAATTTTGAACTAAGAAGATTAAAACTTTAAAGGAAAATGCTCAAATTTTGAACTTAGAGTGTTCAAATTTCAAACTGAAAAATTAAAATTTTGAATTAAAACAGTCAAAACTTAATTTTCTTGACTACATAAGATCAAAATTTGAACTTTCTTAATTCAAAATTTGAACTTTTTTAAGTCAAATTTGAAACTTTTTAACTTCAAAATTTGAACAATAAAACTTAAAATCAAACTGAATCTCTCTAAAAATCTTCAAATCTAAATTTCAAAGCATTATTAAATGAATCTATAATCAAAAGACTTAAAGATAAATCAATATTGTTGAAAATTTCATTAAAACAAGATCAAAAAGTTTTCGGTTCTTTTAAGATGATCCCAGCGCAACCTACACCAAAAGAACTTTTTTGTTAACTGCGCTACAAATTGGAAAAAAATAAAAATGATTTAAAAAGAAAACAGCAACGATTTTTTTCTAATTTATTTTCAATCGATTCAATAAATATGCCTCACAAAAAAATGAGCAAAATATTTATATTTGATATAAATACACGCACCATTTCCATGTTATTGGGAAGATGGAAGGGAAAGATGAGAATTGACAAGAAGAAAAAATAAATCGAGGGGAAAGAAAATTTGAATAATTTGCAAAATCAGTGATATTCATTTGTATAGTTTGAAGAAATATCACCTCAGAAGCATGATGGCAATGACATGAACTAACAAAACAGCAGTTTCATGAACAAATATGAGAGTTGAATAACAAAACTAAATGTGTATTAAAGGAAGGATGTTTTCCTTATGTCGATAGTGAATATTCGAAACGGAAAGCGGCACACACTGAAATACCAGAACATAAAAATATATACGTATTCCTATTGTCGTTCATTATAATGACTGTACGCATTAAATCTACATAAAAATAAATTCTATACTGTAAATGCCATATGTATGAATGTAAATATATTATGTAAGTTTTAAAAAAACACAATTGAATTTACACTTCTAATCCCTGGTGAAGTATTACATACATACGTATGGAACGTGTGTCCCATTTTCATATCAACTTTTATTGTGTACTGTATATGTAAGGAATAAAAAAGTTTTCCCGTTCGTAGGAATTTTTTGAATAATTTCAAACCAATAATGGGCATTTGATGTTCATTTTGGGGACTGTTGAGTTATTATGGTACAAAATTATGAATTTATATCGATTCTTGGAGTTTCTGTTGTTCTTGTCTCATTGACGTCTCTGAATAGACCTTTGGCTTGTTGGATGATCTGTAGTGGTTCGTTGGATCTAAGAGCAACCCTTTGTTATCAACAGTTCTATTTTTAATGAATATTAATAGAACTAACAGCTCACAACCTACAATGAGCATCCAAAAGATTAAAAATTATTAATTTCAAGGTGCAAATCTATTTTTAGATTTATTGGATTGAACTCTCGTGTTACACAATTAATTAATTTTATAAATTAGATCAAGGAAGTGGCAATTATTAAGCTCGGTTTTCTTTTACTTAATTGAGTAGGTTGATGATTTTCAAACGCTTTCATATTTTATTAAAATAAAACAAAACACGTGCCATCGTTGATAGGTGCTTACATACTTTAAGTGTGGGTTTGTAATTGTTTTTCGAGTAGGTATGTTAATTAGTAATTTTGGGATGATTCTACTGAGTGCAGGCTGGTTTTTGAGAGAAAATCAAATAATTAATTGTTAAATTTTATGATTTTTGATTCAAAATTGTGGAGTTTAGCTTAAAATCGCAGTCCTGCATTTCCTGAAAGTCATTAGCTTGCGTTTGTACCTTATAGCTCACCTAATGCTGCAGGTTTGTAGTAACTACAGATTTTATTCGAATTTCTGGATCCCTCACTGAAAGTCAGCCTCAAAATTGAATGAAAATGCGCCAATTTAACCTTCATCTCAAACTTTCGTGCAATACCTTCTTCGACAAGATATTCCTTTCATATATCCATTCCATTATTTGAAAATGGCAAGAAAAGAATTGGAAAATATAACAATAACAACAACATTTACATTCTCTCACACTCATTCTTTCGTGTATCATCCTATGAGCTTTTTTTTTGTGTAAAATTTATTTGTATGTCATTCGAACGAATTTTCAATAATATTGAGATTAGAGGTCCGAAAATTACCGGTAATCGGGATTTGACGGTAACGGATATTTACCGGTAATTACCGGTGATTACCGGTAATATCCGTATATTCCGACTATCCAAATATTTAGGGTAAAAAAATTTTTTATTTCTGGTCTCTTTTTTTGGTGATTTTTTAAAAAAAGTCATTTATAAAAGTTTTTAGAGGATGGCTTGTATAGAAGAGTTGTAAAACATCCAAAAGTAAGAACTCTTGCATTAAAACTATTGACTATTGGACTTCCTGAAGTTTAAAATTTTTAAAAGAAAAAATCTGAAAAATGACCGAAATTTGGTCAGTTTACGATTCTGCCGTTTGCGCTAAATAACTAGTTTTTCCTAGTTTTTCATAACCCAATAAGTACCTGAAAAGTTACCTTTCTCATCCCTCTATCATTCCTGATATTACCTTTTCAAATAAATAAAGCTCTTCTTCAAGATTCATCATACAAAATGACTGATTTTTTGATGTGACCAAAAATAACATTTTTTTGACCAAAAATTACATTTGAGCAATTCTCTGGATCGATGGAGTTTTTAAAAAGTGCATTATAATTCTTCTCCTACTTGTTTATTCAAATTTTAAAAAACCGTTGAAATTTTTAGTCATATTATGTCATGATGATTAATTTATTTTGTTGCAAATAATTAAAAATATGACATAATAATGCTTAAATATTCGATTTCTAACTATAAAATTGAAATAAAGACATTAAACGAGCATTTTCTACGTTGAAAATTTCAAACGGTTTTTTGAAAATTAAATTTTCATGTGGCAGATTTCCCCTGTTAAAGCGTTTTTGACGCTCCGTGACCAACATTTTTATCCGGAGAATTGATTTTTCTCATTAATTAAAGAATTAAGCATTTATTTTTCGGCAGAATATGATAGAATTGAAAAAAATCTATCATTTAGTTTGGGTTTGGTCCTGTAAAAATTAGATTTTAATGGTAAATTTTTGATTCTCCGTAACAGAATTCCATTTTTGGTCACGGAGCAACGCACCGAAGAATCAAAATATCTCAAGAAATAAGCAGTTTAAGGCCTAATAAGTTAATTTAGATGATAAAAAATAGAAAAATACAACAAATAAGCTCAAAACACGACCAGCTTTAGAGTAATAATGCATTTAAAAATGCATTTTAAAGTTGATTTTTGGTGATTTACCCTGTAGAGAATTGCTCATTTGACTTTGAAATTTATATATCTTGAAAAATGTTTAAAAATAACATTTTTACCCTAAACAGAAAAATAAACTGCGGTCTTAATATTTATATTTTGAAAAAATTCGTTAAAAATCTGTTACCGCTGGATAATCCATATAAATGAACGGTAACGGTAATGGATATTACCGGTAATTACCGGTAACGGACGGTACGGATATCCGTCATTCGGACCCCTAATTGAGATGTTCAGAACGGAGAAAAAAAATTCAATAAAATCCGGAAATGACACAATTTATTGTAATACACAAGAATAAGTTACAAGATTTACAATTTTTTTTTCTCCTTTATAATCTGACATTTATTTTTATCATGATAGCATTTCGATGATGGCAAATGAAATCCTAATACCTTCATTGATCCTTTATGGAGTTACTGATATCAATCTCAATTTTTTATATTATTTGATTCAATCCAGACGAAAAAGATTGAACATTAAAATGAATATTTTGACCTCGAACATGAAACTTTTTGTAGCTTTAAATTCCCACAGCATGTGTCAGCATTCATTCATAAGCACTCTGACCTTTCTCAATGTTTCATCACTGACAGACTGCAAGCGAATTTAAACAAGGAAAAAGGAGGAACGTGTATGCATAATTTTCATAATGGAATGAAAATTCTATAAAATTTAATTGAATTTAAAATAATTTTATTCAAGTTTTTCGATGATTTCAGTTCCTGCATGAAATGGCTGAGTAGAAATGTTGAAAGTTTGCCAAAAAAATTTCTTATTTCAATTAAAATATTCGTCATATTAACATTTTTTACATTATTTTATTGATATTCTTTTGAGTTTGATTTTGACTCGAGTGGAGTAAATGCTGTCCTATGTTTACTTCGGGTCTGGACAGCATCATTTTACTCACTTAGTTCGCTAACCGTATAGATCATCTGTAATTCGTAGCCTCACTCAATTGGCGTCTTAAACTGGCTCTATCGTTGGCTATCCTTTGATAATCAATAATATCTGAAGCATTTGGTTTAACATCACTTGACCATTCCTGTATCCTTAAAATTGATAAACTCAGTTTGACAAATTTTGTAATTCTTTAATTTGATTCATCAAATGACTCAATAAATTAACATTTAAAGTTGCACAATTGGCATTAACATCAAGAGAAATTTACAAATTGTATTAAAAAATCAGAAACTTGCTAACATCATTTTAAATTCATTTCACATACATAAAAGTCATGTCTACTGATAATTAAATTCTGTTAAAGCGTAACTAACATAAACTTTTAAACGTACAAACTTTCATTGAAGCGGTACTTTTTTTCGATAAAAAAAAATCTATTTAAAATGGTTTAATTACAAAATTAATTACACTTTTTACCGAGGAGATTTGTTTTTGTTACAATTAAAGGTTTAAATCTCTAAATTGAGAGATAATTTATACTTTTGGAATTTTGAGAGTGCTGTTCTTCGACCAACCGAATTTTTGGAAAAATTTCAAGAAAATTTCGAATATTTTTCAAATAATTTCAATTTTAAAGTAATAAAATGACAAATTGAGTCAAAATCAATAAGATAAGAAGTCAAAGAATTTCTTTAGAAATTAATTAAAATACCTGAGTCTGGTTCCTAGTCTTGAGATACAAGAGAAGACTTGACTGAGTAAATAATAGCCTTTTGATGCATAATTCTATTAACAATCGGATTATAGCAAACATTCTACAGAACATGGAACATCCATCTATCGAAATTCAATTCTCAATACAAGAATTTTCTTGAAAATATTTCTGAATTACTGAAAATAAATTTATCTCAATAATATCCATGTCATGTCATATGATCTGTACTTTGATTGCTTTTTCCAGGAGTTATAAGAACTTACAATATTGATGAATGTAAAAATTGTTTAACGACTATTAAAATGTAATATATTTTATCAATTAGGAGAGTCTTGGTTAGTTTTGATTGCTTTTTCAACAAATTTTTGCATGTTAGGAATTTGGAAATCTCTAATTGAGTTTGAATTTGATTTGAAAATTGATTGAATTTTATTACTAAAATGGAAAGGAATTCTTAAATGTTTCAACATCCTTAATAATGAAATTTAAACAAAAAATCCAAAATTTGCATAAAAAAATTTAAAATTTATTATCACCAGTTCAAAAATCAATACTTTTAAGGTACACAAAATTCAATCATATCGACTATTCAATTCCTCAAACTTCTTATACCTCATAAACAGCTCCTTCCGATTAACTTCATTCGGTATAAATGTTTTTTGAACTTTATAGAATTTTGAAGCACTCTCGAGCTCATCAAGAACACCACAATTGTATGCGGCTAAATATGCACATCCTATGGACGTCAATTCCGTACTATTATTGCCACGTTCTAATGGTATATTGAGCAAGTCAGCAATTGATTGACAAATAAAGTCATTTGCAGATATTCCGCCATCAATTCGAATTTTGTCAAAATGATAATTTGAATCCTCTTTCGATAGGAAATAAAAGTTAGCAGCTTTAAAGACAATACTTTCCAAAATAGCTCGAACAAAATGACATTTTGTTGTCGATTGTTTATATCCAATAAAGCCTGCCAATGAATGAAATTTCGGTATAAACATAACACCATCCGAATCATTTACTGATAATGCCATGTCAGATAGATCTTCAACATTCGTGCATAGTCCAATTGTTTTTGCAAATCGAATTAAAGTTGACGAATCATTAAATGGTCTCTCGGTATAAAAGACCATTGATGACTGCTTCTTTCTCGTTTGCGTGTTCCATGCAATCAATGGATATGCACCCGTACGTGAACCCATGCATTTACGACCAGTATTTATATTTAGAAATGTTCCAGTTCCTAACGTTATTTTTGCATCCATTTTACGAAAACATGCGTTTCCAATCAATGAAGCCGCTTGATCAGCAATTGTTGTTGATATATGAACCGGCACGCCAAGTACACCTTTATGTGTATAACCAAAGTCGTATGAATTGTCAACAATTCTAGGCAGTACGCTTCTATCAATTCCAATCATTTTCAAATTCATTGATACGTAATCAAGCTGGAATGGATCATAAAGTCCAGTTGCACAAGCATTCGTTATATCTGAGATAAAATCAAATTTTTCAAATTTATTGAAATTTTTTAATCGATTTAGAAGCCATGTATCTACGGTACATATTGCTGCACGACCAGATTTCACTGCCTCTTTTAATTTCCTGTTTGTTTGCATCAAATGCGATAAACGTGGTGCAATCTATATATTCGTTTAAGACAAGAAAATATTAAAAAAAAAGTGAAAGTGACGTTTTTATGGAGTCGCATGGACATGAATTAAGTCATTTTTTACAGTGGATTTTGTGATGGTTATAGACTTTGTTGCGGTATTGTGGATACTTTGTCTGAATGATTTTTCAAAATTGTTACTAATTAAGACCTCAATGGCAAGACTTACATTCAAGAATTAAGCTAAAAATCCATCAATTCCAAATCCATCAAAAAATGCGCCTCAATCCAAACATCAACCACAAAATGTCCATACTCATCATAAGATACTTACAAAATTATTAATCATTTTAAGTTTGCTAACTTGTTTAAACCGCTCACTTCGCGTGATCCAATACAAAAAAGCTGCACCACAGTTGATAAGTTTAAGGAAGCAACCGTCATTAAAATCATCTACAAATTCATTTCCTCGACGATCCGACCATGATATAAGATTGTGGTACGGTTCACCTGTGACCTTGTCTATGCTGATAAATGTTGCTCGTTGTACTGACATGCCAAGACACAATATATCTTCAGCATCCACTTGCGCATCTAATTGTCGATTGAAGATGAAATCAAGGTCAATCAATTGTTTTACAAACAGTTTTTTTTATGTGTTTGAGTGGAAGTGAACTTTGATTTATTTTACCTTTTAAAGCATTGCGGAGAACTTTTACAATATTTGAGAATAAGTCGTTTGCGTTTATTTCACACGTGCCGTCATCTGTCTGTATTAATTTTGTCTAATTAATGTTGAATGGAAAGAATTAAAGACATTTAATTATTAAGAATGGTAAGCGCGTGTAAGCAACTTGTTTTGGAGATAAATAATTTGTAAATAAGTTGGTAATAAATATTATTTTTGGTGATTTTGATGTTGATTGTGATAATTTTCCTTAATTTGCCTTTCTTTATGACAATTAACACTTTCAATTGCATCAGGCAATGAGTTTTACTATAGCTTTATATACACAATATTGAAGAACCGTCTGTGTTTACTTTACTATATATTTTATCAATATTTACACATATGTAAGATTGTATCTCATTGTAGCTATAAAAAGTATAAAATTTCTGTATCCGACTTAAATTTCAATTGACTTTAAAATTCTTGTAAGTCGTTAAACATGAATTTTATCTATGTACAAAAATCTGAAAATAACTACCAAAAACAGCAAATAATTCATAAATAATTCACATCTAAATATCATAATTTTTGAGGTAGGTCATTGATGAAGATAAAAATAAAAAAAGTATTGTGGTCAGTCGAGTTTCATTACTTTTGGCTTTTTTGAAGTATTTGTGTTAATAATATATGAATTTTGGAATATGATCATAAAGTCATATGGTCATTAACAAAAATGAGATGGTATTTGTTATTCAAAAGTCAAAGACACAACCGGTCGACTGACTTGAACTTAGGCAAATAAAATTGAGTTTGGGAAATTTTGTTATTTATATGCAAAGGTCGAAGTCGACCTGAATTTCATATGATGTCGAGTTGATTAAAGTCGATTTTTTGATGCCAAATCTGAGTCTATTTCCTGGTTTCCAGGACCGAGATTTTGACCGGATCCATGGCCAAGATCACCAGGGAACTCTCAGAAGTCTGTTTATCGGTTCCAAAACCCCTAACTCTGTTTGAATTCACATTATATTTTTAAATAATATATTTGACATTTCGCAGCTTATTTAATTGGGTTACAAGCAATATTAAAATTTAATGGTTGAAATCCGTCAAATTTTGTCACAAAAATAGACCACAACAAATAAAATTTGTCAATCAAGCGTTCATGAGACAATTACATGGTAATTATTGGACTAAATATAAACAATTTTAAAAAGTTTCGAAAAATTTCATTTTTTCCGTGCCATTAAATTTTTTTTGGTAATGTTTTTGTGTCATTGCTTGTGGCATAATGAAATTGCTTAACTAGATTTTATGTCAATATCAAATAAGCAAATAAGAAGCATCAAATTTTCTGCGGAAATACACATAGTTTATCATTCATGTGAACATTTGAGTATATATGCACAATATTCCTTATATTTCCTCAATTTCTCACAGTTTAATCCCCTCAAGATCTCATGGGATCAAGTGAAAAATACAAATTTGTCACAATTAACATCAACATTATCTTAAACACCACATTTTACCTCGTATTTAGCACTTCCGAGAATTTCAAATGATGTTGAGCTTATCACAAAAGCTCGACACGTTGTCGAGCCTAAATCAAGTATTAAAATTGGCTTCGTCATTTATTTAAGATATCAAAAAATTCTCACAAACTTTACATCACAACTTAGATTTTTAATTACGACCGCGTAAGCTGAATGAAAATATAAAACTGCTGGTTTTTGGTTTGCGCACAAAAACTAATTTTTTTTACTTTTTTGTTCTCTCACTCTCTTCATAACATTGAGTTGTTATCGTGTGTACATATACACAAACTGGTTTGACTCTTTGAGAAGAGAAGAAAAATTAAATTTGCTCAGCTTGAAGTGATTTGAATCAAGTTCATTGCAACAAATTTATTATATAATACGATTATGGTATAGTCGAAAGTTTTTTTTTGCAAGTTTATTGACCCACCAATCAATAGGATAAAAAATTATTTTTATGGTCTATTTTGCTGCTGCTGCTGTATCTCATTGTGTGCCTTTTTCCTCTTTTTTAGCTTATGTAAATAATTGTAATGTGAGACAGTAAGAAAATGAAATGGTTAGAGTCATGACTCATGAGTTATACATGCATTTAGCATGTACAGCATAACAATTGGACCAAGAGTGAACAATGTTCACCTGCATTCATAAATTTTTTAATGCATAACCCACTTTGCAAGGCTTCCCATCTAGAATGGAATGTGCAATTTATTTCCTTAGATTTTTTGAAAATTTAATATTTTTTTGTACATGGTTAGAAGGAATAGGAAGAGTTTAGTTTCGGAGAGATTCTTTAAATTAGTTTTGTAAAAATATTGTTGAAATTTTTAGTAAAAATATAGTTTTGTAAAAAGTTGATTTAATTATATGTTAAAGTATGCGATGAATGAGTTGAGTTTGTAGATGATTTTTGAGTTTTTCTTGGAAATTTAACTGAAATTTCAAGACAAGTAGATGAAACTATGAATTTTGTTGAACCTTGCAACATCAAAAATTTCATCAAGAATATTTTTAATTTTAATCTGAATATTCCAGAGCTTAAAATAAGTTAACTAACTTACTTACTGCAACTATAATTCTACGTGGAGCTAAGGTTACAACAAAAAGCTTTCCATCTGACACTGGCTCTGTCATCCAGTTTGTTGAAATTCTTTGTCCGCACGTTAAGCTGAATAAGTTCAGTCGATACGGTATTTTTCAATTGACTTTGAGTCGACTAAAGTCTCTTTGATTATTCCAGAACTCAAATTCAACTTGAATTTCATCCCGAAAGACTATCCTTGATCAAGGATAATGTAACTCGGGTCTAAAGCCAGATTCAGTATAATCAGGCCCAATCAACCAGGAGCGAATAAATTTTTGAAGCAGGATTTTGAAATTTTTTTGTGTTGAACCCAAAAATTGAGAAAGAGTGAATTAAGCAAGAATTAAGTTGGATTTTTGACTAGAAAATTCTTGGAAATTGAAGAGTTCCTATCACAAGCAACTGAGACTTACGAAAATGCCTTTTTTTAGCCTTTTTGAAATCGTGTGCCTTCCATGAAGTCGAGTAGACTTTTTAATAAAAACTCCAAGTCAACCTAAAATTCTGGCATTTTAAGTTAAGTTGACTTGAGTCGTACCTACTTATTTACTTCGATAGTCGTACATCTCAACTGTGATCCATGGCCTCCCTTTTTTTGTCAAGACTTTCAGATCAGAAGAAGATTTCAAGCTTGTTTGAGAGTCTAAAAATCGGAACTAAAATAATGAAACTCCTTGAAATTCAATAAACAGTTCCAAAATCCACCAAAACATCCGCAAAAGCCATCAGTAAGCGACACAAAACTCAAAAAATCAATTAATAAGTGTAATTTAAAGGCAATGTAGATTTTATTTTTCAAAAAATAGGAAGAAGAAGCACACAAAAAATTCAACGGAGCCACATCTTTTCGGAAGTCAAGCGGAAAACTTTAAACCATTATTTGTTTATGTATCATATGACATCGGAAAAAAAGAAAAATGAAAATTTCCCCTCAAAATAAAATTCGACGATTTGTTCATTTTAGACGATTTTTCATCCACCAATTGCGCATGTTCGCGCACAAACTTTTACCACCGAAAGTAATTCAAAGTGATTTAGTCATATTCAAACATTCGTGCCGATAACAAGTTAATTTTGTCGCGCTCCTTTTTAACGGAGAAAAAAAAAATTTTTGTGTAGTGAAAAAGGCAAAATAAAGAAAAAAAAAAAATCCGCAAAAATCGAAGAAAATTTTTTTTTTGTGTTTAATGAGAAAATTTTTAATCGGAAACTTTACAATGAGCGGAAAAATTTATTAAAAGTTAAACAAAAATCAGCAAAAATGACTTTTTAATGAATGTTGAAATAGTTAAGTCAGCGGAATAGAGCCAAGCACCGAATAAAAGTTTATGTCGAGTATGTGAAAAAATAAAAAAAAATAAAATAAAATAAAAGTAAAAAGAAAATATTTCAGTTCTTCCGTTTATGTTTATACTTATGTGTAGTAAGCACAAACTTTTTTTTTTTTTTGAAACGAAAGGTGTAACTGTAATGATGTTAGTGATTTACATTGAGGATTTACTTCAAGTTATTTAGTTATTTCATGGATTAAGTGAGCACATGTTGGAATAATAAAATTCATGTGAATTAAAAGTCATTTGCTTATCTCGTAACTTATAACGTATGTGAATGTTTATTTCCTTTTTTCATGCATTTTATTTGATGACATATTTTTTTATGAGAACGGAAAGAAAGCTTTAAGAGCTTTTAAAAGAGAGAGAAAATATTTAAAACATTTCCGGCTGATGTTGACAGATTTTTTTCTCCTTCTTGGGAATTTCGAGTCGTATTTTGGTAGACTAAAAATAAATAACATAAGGAAATGGAAATATTTTTGTGATGTCATGAAAGGATTTAATGGGATTTCAATTATTTTTTTGAGTTGAAACGGATGTTTTTGTTTTTGATTTCATTCGACACGATTAGTTGATTTATTAGACGGATTGACGTGTATTGATGCCATTTTTTTCACACATAGTTCAAAAATTGTGGTCGATTAACAAATCCACATTTCAATTAGAATTGAGTGGAAATGATCAATATTAATCAAAAATCAATGATATTGTCAAATTGTTTATCAATCAATTTGTCATTAGAGGAAAATGTCGGATTTATTGACAGTTCTATTATAAATGTTATTTTGTCGAATGTTATTTAGGGAAATGTGTGTTTATATAGATGTAAAATGTGGAATATGGGATGTTAATGTTGTTGGAATATAAGTGATTTTTGGATGGAATTTTTACAATTTTTATGATAGTGTCCTGAGCTCGAATTTGATTGGAATTCTGAAGTCGAGTCAAATTTCCATACAAAATCCGAGTCGACTTCCAGCTCTGATAGTGCCTGACTCTTGATTAATTATGATTCATGGTCTCCCCCCTTGATAATTGACAATACCAACCAATTTCTGAAATTAAAAAAATTCAATATAGTTTAAAGTCAGCTACATAAAATTTTCACATTGCATGCATTTTTTAACAAACAAATATTTAAAAAAAATCATTTTATTTCCGTTGATTTTTGCATTTTAATATTTATGCTGAGATTGGTTGAAAAACACTTCGTTAGCAAATGTCTATTTTAATTATTTTCAATTAAACTTGAACTTTTATTCGTGGAATTAAATGGGTATTTAATTAAAATTAATTTGAGGTTCCCGATTGACGTTTTTCATGGGAATCAGAAGGTGGTCACATGACATCCAAGTTAGACAACATGCGCCCCAAGTGGCGACCAAATGTCATCGAAGTGGCAGCTAATATTAAAATTGAAAAAGATTGCCACAAAATGCAATGAAACCTGATCGATTTAAATTGTTCTTGACTGTCATAGGGCGCACAAGTGGCAATTTTCGTGTTAACTGCCTCGTGCATACCATGTCAGGTACTTGGATGTCAAGAAAAATTTGTGCCAATCGGGTTCCATGCTGTTTTATGCTTTCATATGACAAAACATGAAAAGAAGTAAAAATGAAAAACCTTAAAACTATTTTTTAAAATATTCAAACAGGAAATAAACTTTTTTTTCCATCAACACACTCATTAAATATCGGAAATCCTAAACTCTTTATTTAAAAATAGCAAACAAACGTCTATACTTCTATTCAAGGATACAAAATATTTTTCATATCGAGAAATTTCCTCGCTTCTTTCGTTAAACGTTAAATCACCGTATGTCGATAAAAAAAAATCGATAAATACTTCCTTTCATGCCCAAAAACATAAAATAGCAGTACAATGCGTTCATAAATGAGCCGCCGATTTAAGGAGAAATAACAATATTAATTAAATTTTTATTGTGCCACAAAATACATAAAATATATTATTTTCTCTCCTTTTTTATGTTTTAACAATGGCTGATCATTGAAATGAATTGCGTGGAGCAAAAAATATATATATTAAATGACATTTTATCTTGGGACAAAAATAATAATGATATTATTTAACCCCTTCAGAATAAAAAGGAAAATTGCGAGTTGATATTTCCGATGAGGGATGGGATGGGTTGAGTATTGGGTGACTATCGATTGGTTTGTTATCGTTTTGTCAGAACTGAAATCACTTATGGTTCCTTAGTTCTTGATCTGAGTCTATTATCTACTCAAATTATTAGCATTGATCTCCATTTGATTGGTTATGAGCATTTAGTATGTAATTGTCGTCTTAATATTGTTGATATTGGTTTTGAACTACTAAACCCAATGTTTGAGGAACAACTCTCTCTCGTAAAGAAGTAGCTCTTGTCTAACAAGAAATTTAGAATCTAAATCACGTCTGGTTTAAAAAAGAGCTACACAAGATCGGCAGTGTAGTCCTGATATTAAACAATTCAAGTATATTACTATAACATAGTTCCCACATCTGCCAAGGTGCCCTAAACACAATAATACAATGACGACTACTCGGTACTTGTTATTGATTTATAGAAGCTGTTATACTCATCCTAAATTAACTCTGGGTCAATTCAAAGAGATCTATATTGAGTATCTCAACCATATTGAGTCCATATCCATAAAATATCATTCAATAATAATAAAATAAACTTCTGGTCATCCTGTGCATGAATAAAACTATTGTATCATGTCAAAATTGATGACAACATATTCGTAGAACATTTTCTCCTCGATATAAAGAGAAAATTTGTTTATTATATACAAATAATGTACAACTACACTATACGGTCGTAAAAAATGAAACCCTTAAAAACATGACTCAGTGTGTATACTTTTATTTTATTTATAGATGATATGAGACAGTAAAAAAAGTTTTTTTTTCTTTCCTTCTTTTATTTTCATCACTCAGTGAATGAGAAAATTCTTCATTTCATTTTCCGAGAATAATACGAGTTGTCGGTTGAAGGAAAAGAGAGAAGAAGCGGAAAGAAAAATAGAAGAAATAAAAAAAGTTGAAAAAATTTTTGCTTATTTTCAGTAAATTTGCTGTTCGGTGTAAATAAAATGATTTGCGAAAAAAAAGCTTTTTTTCTGTTTCAAACCGCGGCAGCTTCCGGAATCGAGTTGTTCTAGCGTAATTTGTTCAATCTCCAGAGAACAGGGAGGAAAAATTGTTTTGTAAAATATAAAAAAAGTTTCAATGAACTTTTAACACCATAAAATCCAAAAGGGAATTTTTTCAGAACGGGGAAAAAATATGCAAACTTGTTTTAATTAACAGTTCATGTTTATAAATGTGTAATGATTACTGTAGACTTTTTTTTTCGTAGAAAAATGCGAATTTTTGCTGCTTCATTGCAATTATGAAACTTTTAATTAACATATTATGACGATAGTTTTTTCACCTATATTTTACAGTCAAATTAGTAACATTTTCTGGGAAAAATTGATTTTTGCATTAATTTATTCATCTGTTGAATTAAAATTAGCACATATTATTCAAAACAGAACAATTTTTTTGAGATTTGCAATAATTATGTTTGAAAATATTTAAAATTTATTTGGAAATTATTCGAGTCATTTTTGATTTTCAAATTCAATCGATTTGGATTAACTTCCATTCATTATTTGGTAATTGTTCAATTAACATAAATTATAATTTAAACAAATTATTCATTTCGATTTGCTGCAATTTGCTGATTGTTATTAATTTGATAAATACAATTAGTTACACATCTGTCGATAATGTTTCAATTTTTGAGCTAATTTTTCAGAATTGAATTAAAAATTTTGAACTATTTAAATAATTAATGATTTTTGAATTTGAGTTATGAAATGAAATCTTATTCAAGGTTCTGACAAGATCGTAAAAATTGCGAAAGTTTATGATTCTAACCTATTTTTTTGAAATTTAAAATTGTAAAAAATTTCAATATTTGTATGAAGACTTTTAAAGTTGCCAATTTTTAAGGATTTTTGAGTTCAATATAATTTTGAACAACTTGGATTTTACTAAATACGACAAAATGTGACTTGACCTTGGTTACTTGTTCGAACATGAAAACAAAAGCAATTTTGTACAATTTAGAGAATTTATATCTCTTTGTAAAACACAATAGGTTGATTAGTAACCAGAAAACTCTAAAATTTACTTGAATTTTATGTAAGGAAGTCAATTCGAATTGACTTAAGTCAACTCAACTCTATTAATCTGAACTGAGTTTGTTTATTTAACATTTTAAACAAATTTTAATTTAAAATAACAATATCTAAAACTCAAAGCAACTTTACAATAACAAATTGCCTTTGTTAATGATTTAACCGACTTCAACTAAACTTCTGCGTTTTCAAGATTCATAACAAAATTAATTATCTACCCATCAAAACCACAAAACCATCTTTCATCTTCATCGAAACCAGAAATGTTACATCGAAACAATTCAATCATTAAATTTACAGTTGCTACCTAATTAATTCTATTTTCAAGATCTATAAAATTTTAAACTGTTTTGAGTTTATTTTTATTTTTCATCTAATTTGATAAATAACCTCACGTAGGCTGAAGTATCAACTCTAATTAGTTTCAAGTTGAATTAAATTTTCCAATTTTTCCTCCAACTCGAGCCGACACAGCTTATCAATTTCTGAACGAGAAATTTTCAATTTTCAAAAACTGCTTTTGGAATGAAATAAAAAGTTTGATAAATAATGATGGCAATGTTCCAAGACCAAAAGTAATTATCTGTATTATTATCATAGCGTCGTTTTCTTCTTGCTTTTTTGGAACGAGCACTTCGTTATGATTGAGTTTTTGAACTGAATACAATTTTCTTGATTATTAAAGTTCAAAGCAATATGAAAAGTGAAATGGAGAGCAATTTAATTCAGCTATTAAACTGTACTTGAAAGGATGCATTTATTCATGGCAAATATTTTCCATGAATGAGTGGAAAAAAATCATTTAATTGAATGAAATTTTATGGAATGGAAAACGTTTGGCGATCATTGTGACATTTGCATTTTTTTAAATTAAATTGCATTCTTTTTTGTGCTTCAAATGGAAGGAATGTTGTGAATTTTAATAATTTATTATGAGAAATTTTCAGTAGTTTTTTGATGAATTGCAGCATCTGGCGTTCTTGGGAGAGTTTTTGTTAGAAAATTTTAGTTGTTAAATTGTTGATTTAATTTGATGAGATCTTAAGATGCTTAAATGACGTTAAACTAGCGAAAACTGATGCAAATGTCAATATTTAAGTTTTGAGTTTGTTTTGGAATTTTATAATATTTTTTTGTCGACTGTTCAAATTTTATTTTTGGAAATCTCAAACAATTTATTGAAGAAGATTTGATACTCTTACTTCATCTACACTCAAATACAACCCAACCGTCATAAAGTAGGCAAATACCCAAGTGAGCCACTGAGTCAATTTTCATTTTTCGTCATCAAAATGAACAAACAATAGTCATTATTATCAACTAATTTTCAGTTCATAAAAAGATCATCAACCCTGTGGATTAGTTGTATTCTAATGACTATTGTCTATCCTTTGGGATACATTATTATGGAATTTATTTGAACTTTGATCCTTGTGTTGCTAACGGTTATGGTTTCAATTGGCTGCGACTGCTAAATGGTGCACTTTGCTGCATGATGAAGCAAAATTGCATGGTTTGCAAGGAAAGCAAGCTTTTGCACATTTTTCCACATCTTAAATGCTTCTATAAATACTTGAAAATGTTTACTAAATCAGAAAAAACCATACCTTGCAAAATTAAGCTTTCCTGCTTCCTACTTCCAATAAATTTCATCTTAACTCAAAAATAAAGAAAACTTTTCAAACTAATCAACAAATGTTTACTAACATTCAACAATTTCACAAAAATAAATTCAAATAAAAATCGAATAAAATTTCATTTCCTTCAAACTTGTTTCACCTCAGGCCAAACCCTCAAAGTTCATCATCAAACTGAAATACGTCAAACCAATTTTCAATATTTTCATAATATCAATTTCATAATAAAGTTTCCATCCAACTTTTTTTCAATCGATTACTCTGAAAATAGCTTATGGGAGTGTGGAATATAATCAAATTATGAGCATGTCTGAAAGACTTTTAAAGTAAAAAAGTTTTTAAATCAAAAAACAATTAGAGTGTCCGATACTTGACGGAATTCCTACCTTTTATGCTGTGTATTCTGTTGTTTCCGTATTTGACTTGCTTATTTTTAGGAACAAAAAATTGAAAAGTTTCTTTTTTCTTTTTCTAGGTACATGAAAAATATTCAAAATATGAAAAACATGTTTCCTTCTTTCTTAATTTTTTTCACGTGCAAAATGTAATCTGAATAATATATTTTGTCATCTCGATACTCTCGTGTCAAATTTCTTCTTTTTCTTGTTTCCTTTTTATTCCATCATAATAAAAAACAGAAGAAGTGAGGCTGAAATTTATGGCATAATCCTTCTTCTCATGTACCACATTTCTTATACATCCTCACAGAGTTGTTTAGTCAGCACAAAAAATTCTTTTAAAATTTTTCAAGTATAATTTGTCAATTTTACTTCGAAAACAGTAATAATAGTCTAAATGTAGGTTAATAATATGAGTATGTGCTAACGTGGTTTTGTGGTACTCATTGATGTTGTTTTCAAATCAGATAAATTTTATGTGAAATGATCAGGGATGGGGGGAATGACAGGAAGGATGAAAAGGAGTAAAATGAACTTCCAAGAAATATAAATTTTTGAAAGCGGCATTGCGGAATATTTTATGCCATAAAGTAGCATGAGTGCGCATTGAATTGGAGTAAAATATTTTGTGGAAAATTCTTGGAAGGATTGAGTAATTTACAATTTAATTTACTTTACTTTATGGACTGTTTATCATCAATAATGGATAATGATGCCACGTTTTTAATTTTTAAAACAATGTTCTAATTAATAATTTTGAAAAAATTATCATAATTTTCTCTAAATCTATTTTGTGAATCTAAGGATGTGGTACTTTCAGTCATTTCATAGCTGTCAATGCAACCTTTCCCCCCTACTCTCTCATGAGTGATTTTAGACCACCCACGCTCTCCATTAGAGTAGGAATCCGTCTCAAATATTTCAATTAAGACGGATTCCCACACTGATGGAGGGAAGGGGTGGCCTAAAATGGCTTATGAGGGAGAATTGGGGTTGAGGAGTGTCTTGACAGCAATGGTATGATTTTAAGTACGTCAACCTTCAAAAGCTCACCTTTTATACATATTAAAGTCCCTTAAAAGCAAACATACAAACATTCTTATTGATCCCCATCATCTTAACCTCCACATCCTGTGTGTTCCCTAACAAAACAATCCTTTATAACAACCAACCCTGTAATCCATGTACAAACAAAAAGAAGAAAACCCAAAACAGGAGAGATGAGACACAAAAAAGGAGAGAGGAAATTTAAAACATTCCAATATATTCGACAGCTGGTCTCAAATTTTTTTCCCACTCATATTTAATTCAATTGTCTTCTTTTTGTCTCCTTCCCGTTTTGAATTCTGCTCTTTTTTTGTGTTCATCTCCATAATAAAATAAAAATCAAAATTTGATGAGCATAATCGAATGTAAATTTATTCTACAATTCAAATTCAATAGAAATTGCGAAAAATTCGAATGAAACGAAGGAGAAAAAAAAGAGATGAGGAAAGAAAAAATCTGCCAGCAAATTGCTCGACTCGATTAGATTCGAAAGGCATTGATATGCCGGCATATATCAAGGAAATTAAGAGCTTTTAAAGCTTTTCTTTCTGCTCTAGATGTGTTTGTGTATTTCTACATGTCTATATGTTCTATCTTTTTCTATTTATATCCTAGGCTATATTCACCAGAGAGAAGGATGAGGAATGTGAAGTGCTTATAAGACGGTTTGTGAATGAAAGAGAAAAGTGTGAAGAAAAACGAAAGAAAATTAAGTGATACTTGCAGTTTTTTTTCATCTCGTTTGTTGTGTTAGATTCATTAAGGAAAAGAAGCAGGAATAAATAATAATAATATCAACCTAACACAATTTTTATCCTCCGACATCTCACAGTGTATGTATTATCATAATAAAAATAAGAAAAAAGTGAGGATCATAATCCATACATAATTCACAAGTGGAATGATAAAAATGATGTTGCAAAAATTTTTATAACATAAAAAATATTTTCTCAAAGAACATTAAGAAGGGTAAAGGAGGGACAGAAATAAGTAGAAAGAGAAAATGAGAAAAAATGGAATTAGTGTGGAAACATAGTGTGTTCATTTATGAAATTCATAAATAGATGATTGAGTGTTTTTCTCTCTCATCCTTCGGGATTTATTGAGGAAAAACAGATTATAACACAGAATATAATACAAAAAATTTTGTTATATACGTGAAAAAATAAGAAAAAAAGTATAAAAATTATTAAAATTATTCAGAGTGGATTAAAGAAGTGGAGAGCAACAATAGCCTTGCCATCATCAACAAAAATGTGCTTGTTGGATTTACAAAGGATTATCGTTTTATGTCTGCCAACATTATTATTTGCAGCAACTATGGAACCAGGTAAATTATTTTACATATTTTAAATATATGTTCTCAATTATGAATGCTACATGAACCTGTCTTGTTGGGAGTTGTACACATATGGTGGTTATTTTGATAATCTATGGTAATCTAGTTATGCTCAGCTGTTTGCTGGTTGATGATTATTGATATTACTAAATTTGAGCGAAACAAATGAAATAAGTTCCTCTGTTGCCTTTTAAAAACCACACGAAGGTGCTTAAATAGCACAAATTGGTTATCGATTAAGAATTCTGCCCAAGGTCGATGTGTCTTTGAGATGTTGCTAGATTCAGTTTAAATTTGATACTATAGCAAAGTTACACCGTTTTGGAGCAGGATTTAATATCGATTAAACCTCCATTGGGCAGCATTTCAGGATGTCTTCTATTTAGCGTTAATTAATGTGTTCGTAACTTAGCCTTAACGAAGTCACGAAGCCTTTTTTCCTTCTTTTTGTCGTTCGGAGAGTTTGAAGGGTTAAGGGAAACATATTGTCGCTTAATAAGTGCTACTCGCGTATATAATGTGGCATCTTGAAATGACATTCGAGGCCTTGCATTCCCATTTCATAATTCAATACTGCGAAAGGAAGGAATGGATAAAATATTGATCGAAAATCATATTCTTTATAAAAAAAATTGCATAAACTAAGGCTGACTTGAATTCAGACTCAAATTTGAGGTGTATTATCAATATTATGGATATAATATTCCTTATTGCTGTAAAACATTCAATTTACATGCCCAGCTTACAATTTTTAAAACACAAATCTTGAATTAGCCAACCCTAAACATTAAACAATATCCCTTCAAAATCACCGACCTAAAACTCAAGCAATTTCATGTCAAAATCATTCCCAAATTTAATTTTATTAAAGTACAATGTTACAAATACTCGAGAACAAACAGCAAACTTCTTCAAATCTCTTTTTTGGCACAAATTCAATGCTCTCATTTCAAGCATCAAACAAAAAAATTGAAACAAATTTTCTTTCCTTTTTCAATTTTTTCCCGCATGGCCTTGGGCAACATTTGCTCTCCCTTTTTTGTACTCATGTTTCCCCCCCATCTTTATGTATACATTTTACTCAATATTCTGCATCTCATCGTACATATGATGCTGATGCTGATGATGATGATTTGGTTTATGATTATTGAAAAATAGAAGAAATTGAGAGATGTAAAGTGCTTAAATTTAAAGGAACACATTTCACTTGAAATGGAAAAATTATGTTTTATTTTATCGTAGGTTGAATTACGTTAAAGACAATGTTGTCGACGACAATGTATATTGTTTCTCGTTTTGTCGCTTTGTGTCTGAGTGATGGATTAAAACTTTTGATTTAATTGATTTTTACAGCAATAAATTCATTAGCTGTAGACGAATGATGTGGGATGATTGTGAGTGTTATCAAATATTGTCATTAAATGTGGGATTTTCAATTTATTCTTTGTCAGTAAACCTACATGATGTGTTATATTTTTATAGAATTATCAAACAATGTAGATTAAATTTTGGTTTAAAAATAATGATCAGCAGAGGCTGAAGTTGATTATTTGGCTGAATAATTCGGTGTGATTCTTGATTATTGAATTTTATTTTGTAGAAGAGCTTTTATGGTGTGACTCAGGGGTACTTACTTATTTAATGGATCCAGCTCCGACTTGAAGCCTAGGTTATTACAAAAGGCTTTCTATCTGACTCTATTTTGGGTCACATCACAACCTAGAGGGTAGCATAAGATTGTGTGTATGTTAAGAATAAGGAACAACCTTTCAGAACCCTAATCAATATGATTTTTTCAATTTGTTTCTCAAAAAATCCCAGAAAATTGAAGACGTTTTTGGCTCTTTGAACATTTGACCTAACTTTGGCTATGCCTCTGACTCTAAAATACCTTTTTCAATCAGCCCCTAGAGGTGAAATCCGCTTAAAAAGCTCTTGAAAAAGCATATAGCATAAAAAATGCGTCTCAATTTATTCCAAAAACTCTTATTCATTCGCACACAAATCATTACTTCAAATTGAAAAAAAATTACAAAAGTCCTCGTGTTATTGATCGAGGGACTTAAGCGCATTTTTGTCCCAGCGATCAGTAATTGATTAATAAGTCACTTCCAGAACTAAAACACAAGATCCAGTAAGATCCAGTTCACTTTCAGAACTAAAACACAAGATCCAGTAAGATCCAGGTCACTTCTAGACCTAAAAACCAAGATCCAGGTCACTTCCAGAACTAAAACACAAGATCCAGTAAGATCCAGTTCACTTTCAGAACTAAAACACATGATCCAGTAAGATCCAGGTCACTTCCAGATTTTAAAAACAAGATCCATATAAAACTTCCACAAATTTAAGAACTTCATCATTTAACGGATTTTCATAATTCAAACCTCATAACGGTCAAAAAAAATTTCAAACATTGTTCAGTAAACACTGTTAAAACATCGACAAACATTGAAAAACACTGTAAAACAATGAAAAAACGTGTTGTTGTTTTTGTTGTTGTTGTATGTGAAAATGAAAAACTGTTAATTATAGTATTTATGCGTTGATTTGAGACTTCTAAATGACCGATAACCCAATAACTTGATAGAACGAAGCTATTAAAACAATCCAGAGCTCTCTACGATGTCTAGTTTTCGAGATCTCGCGTTCCAGCCGAACAGCCGACCGAACGAACGAACGAACGAACAAAGTGCATTATTAAGCTACCTTTTTGAAAACAAGTTTCAAAAATGCGCTAAAAAAAAAAAAAAAAAATGTTGAAAGAAAATTTATTTCAACATTAAATTTTTTTGTGCTCTTTTTTTTATGCTAGAACAATAAATTTCCTTTGCTTCAAAGCATTACGTATTTATGTTATATGAAAAAAAGATATCTCTTTTGTTTTTTTGATTCATAACATAATATTTGTATAGAAATAAAGAAGAAAATGATTCTATTAAGGGAGATGAATATAAATGCAAAAATGGAAATTTTCATGAACTTCTGTGTTGAAGATGGAATGAAACAAGAAATTGATGAAGTTTGTTTGCATGCATAATCTTGATGTCAGATGCGATGTGCTCTTAAGAGGAAATATATGAGCTGAAAAGAAAAAAAAACTAGAAAACTAAGAAACAGAAATTCATCATGGACTTCATATGATAAAAAATCTCCTTTTATTACTCATAATGGATTGCTTTAGATTTATATTTTTCTTTTTTTTCCTTTTTATCGTCATCTTGGGAATCATTATGTGAGCGACCTACTTTCCCACTATTTATTTTGCTATTTGAAGCAGTAAATTATGAATTTTCTTTAGAATTATTTGCTTTTGAATTTATTATTTGCCTGGATAGTATGGGGAGTTCGGGAATGGAATTGATTTTCTGTTCTGTTTTGTTTTGTGGGAAAATTTCAGGGAATTTGTGAGATATTCAGCAGAAATAAGGATTATTGGGATTTATTGTGAAAATAGAAAAGGGAATAGTAAGTGCTATCCGAGCATTGGAGCTTTAGAGGATACCTCTATGATCGTTTGAGGACTCGGAAATTCCAATATCCAGTGTGACGTAATCGCTTAAGATTTGATAATTTGAATGCAAATAATCAGTGTTGAATTTGAGCTCTAATTTAATGTGAAATCGAGTTGATTTTGTTTATTTGCAAGCAAGGCGTTCTAGACAAGACTAATTGAAATGACACCGAATTCCGATCAGAATTTTGAATTAGTTTCAGCCAAATTTCGGATAAATGTTTGAAATTGTTGAAATTTAGCCAAATTTAGGATTACTATTTGAAATTGACAAAATTTGGCCGAATTTCGGTCGGTTCCATTAGAAACAATCTTAATTTTGTTCAAAAGCAGAACGTACCCTTGATTGACATGCTATCCGCCATCAGCTAGTGACCATCAGCTAGTCACCTTGTCTACTCGAGGCAATACAAGTCTAGCTCTATCCTCATTCATTATTACTTAAAAATCCCTCATTAAATAGGCGCCGACATCAAACATTTAAATTTATTTACCCAGAAACACCAAAAATAGCAACGACAATCACCGAAAATTCCATTACATGTATTCAAAAATTTAATTATTTATGTCCTAAAAATTTCATTACATATACCAGGAAAAAATATATTAAAATAACCACTAATCTATTTTTCTAAACAAGCCGAAATCATAGCAACACAGACACAATATCATCAACATCAAAATTGCGAGACATTGACAATGAAAACTCATTTATTTATTATTTTTAGAATCAATCATGAAATATGCGTATAAAAAGCTCGAGGCCATATGGCGACCACTCCGCTCATAAAATATTAATTTTCATAGGCCAATTGTTCATTGTCGAATTTTTTTTTCTCGGACAATATGAGATTAGCAACAATGTAATGAAGCTTCCATAATGGGATTAGGATATTGAATGATGTGAATATTTGATAAAATTTGCTCCTAGCAACAAAATGCTTTAATATGAAGGAATTTATTTGATATTCATTACTGTCAATTAGATATAAATAAAGCTTTAGGGGTTATTTCGGTATTAATTTAAAGTTTTCAATGTTGTTAATCATGTCATCGCTTTGATGACGCCTGAAGCTGGATGTACAGTTGGATATCGCTTACTAATTACTCAGTGCAATATACATTTGGGCAAATTATCAAAATTAATAAGCAACAAGTTGATTAATTGATTTAAAATCCGCCATCATGCTGAAATGACTCTGGCTTGGTAACGGATTTACCTTCCCTACCCCTTTATTGTAATAAGTAAACAGCTCATTACAACGACAGCAAATTTCATTTCCATACCAATAATTCATCATCACAAAAATCTAGTAGTAAACATAAAAGTCTTCAAATCCAAGACAACCATAAAAGCACAAAGTCCAACAGCTTTTCCAAGTCTGTAAGCAACAAATCATCTATATATTTATTACTTACAATATCCTTGTAACTGCCAAAATGCATATGTTGATTCACATTATCCAAGCATAGCGTCTATAAATGGTCTGTAAAAAAATCTCATGTTGCATCGTCTGCTGCCAAAGATAAATCCACAGAAATACTGGATCAGAGATTGTTAAGTTGTAAGCTGCTCTCATCGACTGCATAAAACTTTATTTTATTTTTTTGTGAGCGAAAAAAGATTTATCAGATATTCATATTCGTGCTTGTTATCCAATGTGCCCGTTTATGAGCAAAAACAAATTTGCAAGCGAATTTTTTTTATGAGCTATGAATGAAGAAGTTTTTAAATGTTCAGTGAACCTTTGATGGAACTAAAATAAAAGAGTTAAGACAAAGATGAAGACGAAAATTGTTTGATAATTTGATTTGCATGTCTGGCTCTTGAAGAGTAATTTTTTGAGCATTAAATTAAGAGCATTTTTATGGAAACTTTGTGTAATGAGAAAAGCTTTCATTACTTTATTGGAATTAGAATTATTTGCGAATGAGAAGCTGCTGTTAATTTAATTTTTTTAAACTAACTGCGTTGCAAATAGCCGACTCAGCAACATCATGCCCGATAGACACAAATGACGAAGCGAAGCTTATAAGGCTGGCTTAGCTAAACCTCTTTTATTAACACAAATGGAAATGGATACACGAATTTAAAGATCTATGATAGAGCATTATTCATTTGCGTCGTTAGGGATGGTATTTCCAAGTTACTTGTATATGTTACCGTTACACTGCATCGAAACGGTGCCTCGAAAACGCTGAATAAATGCGTCTTTTTGTGTCCCAAATCGTTTCATTTCATAAATATACTTTGTAATAGACAGAAAAGTACTGTTCACTTATTAAGCTCCAGAATATTGAGTTTTTTTTTTTCAAAAACGAGCAATCGGATTTACTAAATTTCTAGAATTTCTACAAATTTCGAGAATTCATTCAAAATTGAAGTTTTTAAAACTTTTTAAGTAAACTAAAGTATTTAAAAGAGTTTAGGGATCTCAGAATATCCATCTTATTTCACAGAAAATACATAAATCCTTTTTAAAGCTTTTATCACATTAAATATTAAATTGAGCCTTTTCATTTTAAAAACTTTTTAATATTTTATGAAATTCAACATTTTTCCTTCTCCGAATTCCATAAAACCTTACAAAAAAATATTTTCAAATTTCATTTAAAACTTAACATTTCATACAAAAAAGAAAAGTGAAGCAAAGATTTCCATCAAGATATTAAAATTTAATATATTCAACATACTTTATTGTTGAGGAAGGTAAAAACTGAATATTCCTCCATGTTTCGGGGTAAATTGAATGTGAGACACATGCGGTAAATCTCTAGCAATTATTTTCCCATATTTTATTTGTTCACGTAGTAATGCATAATAAGAAGTATATCCTTATCATCATAATGTGAATCTATCGATTTAAACTTTTAAATTCCTCTACCTTTATTCCTCTACCAACACCTACCTGCAAAAATGATTTAAACTTTTTGATAAATCTATTCAGGTTTAATGAAAATTCATTCCTCGGTTCATCGTCTGCACGGAAATGAGCATATATTGAAAACCGAAGAACAAAATGTCTTTGTTTGCTGGAAGCCCACATAAAATAGAAAAAAAAAATTCTCATATCCTACCTGCTTACATTATAATATCATTTTCAGACAAGAAGAAGCTTTTCATGCTTTAAAGATTTCCATTTTCTGATTTTTTTTTTGTTCTCTCATCTTCACTATTTATCATGCACACAAAAGCTCTATATCGCGCTATTTTTTTACTACCTATAAATGTGTAGAATAGATTACTGACATTCACATTCTATTTTTTTTTATTTTCTTCTTTATCTTACGTCTTTCATCGTTTCTTGCGTATATTCATATCATCAGTCTTGGTGTCAGGGGATGGGGATTCAAGTAATTTATTTTGATGTTTTATGATGGCCTAGGGAGGAATATTGTATCTCCTTATCATTAGTGAGATGAAGTAAGAATCTAGTTATTTTCTTGATTTTCGGTAATAAAGTTGGGAGGATTTTCTTATATGCCTTTGAGTATATGTGTAGGGAATAGTAAGAGGATTTTCAAGAGATTGATGTATATTGACATTTTTTATGGGTGCAAAAGGAAATGCTTTATTTTTTTGGGAAACTCAAGTGAAAAGATTCTGGCATCAGGGTGGCATTTAGGTTAGTATAAAGTCGAGTTCTGGGTAGAACTTGCACTTAAGAGTCTCAAAACGCCAAAATCTTCATTTTAAGGGGAGTTTGTCAAGTTTGCAAGCTTCAGACAGAAGTTGCTTAAATTAAGTAACTGTTCCTAGTTAGGGCCCTTATTTAATAGCCATAAATGCTCATGTAACTCCATAGAAAGTCATAGCCTAAATGAAGGCCATATCGAGGGGTGCCATTGAGGATAAACCGCCTTCCGAGAATTGAAATTGCTAGAAATTATTTGCGATGAACAGAACAAAATTCAAGATTCAAAAACGCAGCCGCATCTCCATCATGTGTTTCAAACAAACCCTCAAGCTATTTTTTGTTGACACTAAATAAAATCCTAAATACCCTACCATAACATTCACATAGATATCCACAGTCATTTCAAAAAATATCCCCATCCCTTGACATGACAAGACAATATTTACGTAGGAAGCAAATAATAAGTAGAAGAAAATATTTTTCGTGATCACAAGACCTGTAATTGAAAAACAGAATGATGCTTAAGATGCGACGATATTGTAATTGAGTCATTGACTATTGAATTTGGTTCTTATATTTTATTCCTTTTTTTTTGTTCCACTTCAAAAGTTTCCAACTTATTTTAATGAGATTTACTGTCAAAAAGCTTCTTTTCATTCCAATTTAAATTGATGGAACATTCCAAGTCCAATGCATTGATATACATGAAAATCATTGAAAAAGACCAATAGTTAAATAATGGAAATTTATGAATCATTCCATAAGATTTAATGTTTTGCAGCATAAGTATTTCTTTTATTTCCATTCATTCTGTTTGTTCGTCGACATAAGCCATAATTTATAAGCATAAACATACATAGTATACTTGAATGAAATATTTATGCTGTTGTTATATACATGTATATACATATAAAACATCTACATACATTATTCTTAAGCTCTTTATTTTATGATAGAAAACAAAGAAGGCTAAGTGAGAAAAAAAAAGAAAATATTCTGTTTGCGCCTTTTTTATGTGAATTTATTTCACTTTTTCTCCTATAACACTCATATTTACCAACGCTTTATGATGTATACATAAAAATAAATAATATCGTGTCATGGCAAATGCTGTATGTGTAAATCTACAAACGAGAATCATTTTCAATTCGACGGACTTAATGAGATTTTTACCAGCTCATAAAACTATCTGAAAAGCTTTACTTTTTTCCATTTTTATTGACAACAATGGAAGAGTCATTAAAGTTAAACAGAAAAATGGTGAATTTAATCATGATCAATAGGTTGCGTGTTGTCAAGAGCAAGTCAAGAGCTTTTGATTTTGTTTGACGACACGAAAACAAAGAACTGTAAACTCATGTTGAATTCTTGGCAGAGTTGAAGTACTTGTCGTCTTAGGGGTAAGCATTAGAGTCAGATGGAACCTTTTGTGATAATCTAGGCTACAAGTTGAAGCATGGTTCCGGCAAGTAACTTTTCTTACAATAAATTATGTTTCAAGGCTATATTCTAGAAAGAATGACTTCAAATCTCCCTGTTTGGACAAGATTCTGTATATCTGGATATTACAACCAATAATGTATCCTTTGGTCTATCTAATTATCTGTTTCAATGGACTTAAATAAAACGTAGACAGAATTCAGTTGAAGCCCAAATTTTTCACTTACATCTTGACTTTGTACTCAAGTCTTGATTTAGATTTAGACCACAAATCAAAACAACACTGCCTTTCTAAATATATTATACATTCTCATCCATCAAATTTTATTATTTGCTTTAATTTTGCTTGAATATTCCGCCAAAAATCCTAACTTCTTACCCTAAAATTAAGTCTAATCGCCTTCCTACTTTTCAAATAAATTTTCATTACCGATATCGTAAATATTTTGAGGAAATTATTTCTATGCGGTCAATCACTGAGTTAAGCGATCAAGATAAAAATAAAAATAAACATTTCGCAAAGTGTGTGTGAAATGCTTATTGAGGCCCCTTTTTTGTGCTGGCTGCCTATGACGTTGAGATTATTTATCGATTAATTTATGCAGTGGGTAATTTTTTCCTCTCTTTTGGCTTTTTTTTCGGACATCAAAAGGACGACTAGCCTTTATGCCTAACCTTTTGCGGTTCTTATTGTGAAGCTTCATGTATGGGAAAGTTATTAATATATTTTTTGATGGTTTTGGTAAATCTGTTTTTGAACGATAACAGTATGGGGAATAAATGATTGAAATAACTGATGTAGAGCTCGAATTTCAGATGAATCGAGCTTTGTGTTGAATAAATCAATCCAGCAACTTTATAGAGCAATAAAAATGCAGTTATTGGCTTTAATCCTGAGTGCTACAAGTGATACAAACTACATAAAACATTTTATAGAATAAACAATCGAAACTTTTGATTTCTAAAACTCAAAAATTCAAAAGAAAACATTTTCAGAGTTCAAAAGTACCATTCGGAATGCCAGCAAAACTTATTGAAAATTTTCCAACTTCTTCTTTAATCGAATTGCCATAAATTTTTCACTTAAATCGTAAAATTCCAACATAGACAGGTAATAAATGTATAAAAAAAATATTTAAACGATGGTTGAACATACTTTTTGAGTTTACGTGCAAATTTTCTAACCATTTTAAAAGCTCATAAAATATTCAATCTTAATGTTGTTCTTTAGAAAAGTATAAGGAAAAATGTGAAAAAGTTTTTGGAATTCTGGAGAGTTTATAAATTATTATTATAAGAAGTGAATGGCATGTATTGAGAGAACTAGATTTAGGAAAAGATTTGACCCGGAAAGCACACGCTGTATGACCAGATTCTAGCGGCAAGACGACTTGATTTTGCTCCAATACTCGAAGTCGACTCGAATTTATACTAAGTCGAGTCTACTTAAGTTTTCTGTACGAAATATGAGTCGACTTCGTGCTCTGCTTTGTCCTAAGGTAGAATTTCATAGAATCTGGCTTTTGATCAGAATCATGCTTTATAAGGACTAGGTTTTTGGTCATTTCTACACTGTATGCTTTCCGAATGATATTCTTGGGAAGAAGAACTGAGTTTAAATGACTTCTTTTCACTTTAAACACTACTTCAAATTATATTCCCAATTAACAAATGCTTTATAAATGAAAGTTTCATTCAGAATTGAATCCAGGTCACTTCATCCTCTTCAATTAAGCAATTCCATTAACTTAATGAACTTCTTTAATCAAGAATTTAAAATTCTTTAAAAATACAATCACACTTCTCTCTGACCTAACTTCCATAATTAGATCTATCCTGAAAATTGTAAATCAAATTAAATTTCAAAAATTTAAGCATTAATGTCATCTAGTCTTTAAAACAATCATGTCTATATCAAGATAATTCTTTCGAGTGTATTAACCCTAAGAATCCCTTTTTTTATCCCTTTTTATGAGAACTACACGCTCGAAGGCATCCACTCATTCCAACTCTTGATTCCAATTCAAGGAGAAAAATATTTTACAAACACCAACAAGAGAAATTTTCTTTATTTATTAATTCAAAGGAAGAAAATCTACAGTTTTGTAAATGGAAATGTTAAAAATAGATATTTATTAAGACTATCTAGCTCCATCAAGCCAGAAAATTTAAAACTTCTTCATCATTTCCACAAAAAAACTTTTTTATTTACTTTTCTGTATGCATTGGAACATAATGAATGGGAAGAAAAGTTTTGTGACCTAAATTTACATTTGTAGAATTAATATTTAATGACGACTTCTTTCATTCTTTTAAATTTTTACAGTGGGAATAAGATGAAGAAGGTTTCAAGATTGATGGGCTGAATTGCATCAATTTGAGAAAAAAAAAACTTGATTAAAAATTTATAAAATTTAAAATTGAGAATTATTTATTGATAATTGGTTTTATAAACATTGTAAGTCATGTGGAATTTAATTGAAATGCCAAATTTTATGGAACTGACATGAATTTGGAAAATGTTTTGAGTCACAAAAATAAAATATTTCAGTTCATTGCTTGGCTTAAATTTTGTATGTTTTGGAATTGAATTTGAATGCACTCATGTGTCAAATTTTGGTCAGGTTTTATGACTATGAAAACATTTTGTGAAGATGTAGATTCTGTTGTGGCTACGAGCAGTGGAATAGCTAGACATTTTGTATTCAGGTAGGGTTGATTGCCTTTAATCTATTTGTTTAGTATGCCTAACGGCACACGTGTAAAAAACTCTTAACGCAGACCTGACTATCGCTATTCTACGCCGAATAGCTTTTGAAGCTCTTGGTCGTCGTTTCCCTAGTGGGTTCCATCCAAGGACGGTGTCCAAACTTGGAATTCTGCTTTGTGTATACCCTAAAATTGGGACCCTGCAATGTCCCTGGTTAAAAATCGTGTACCCATGAATCCAACAAGAAAATCATCCAAATACCAGTATATCCTTGTAGATTCGTTACTAGAACGGTAAATTGGAAAAGGAAATTCAAAATTTGAAAATGACTTGACATTGAACCTTGACACATTTGGAACGTAAACCCAACATTTTTCCATTTTGCCCATTGATGCCATTTCACCGCCTCACAATATAATCCATCACATTTTTCCACGAGCTGTGTTTGTCATCCAATACAAAATATAATATTTCAATTTGACCATACAATGATTACATCACGATGACAAATTAGTTTTCTAAATTTAGTCTGCAAAACTAGAACAAAATAATTGAATTTGTAACTTTATATAAAATATTATAAATTTAATCATGATCACAGCAGAACAGCATTTATTTACATCATTGTTAGCTTTAATTATTCAATTTATTTAAGGAAGTTCTCCCGCATATGAAAAAGTTTAAAACTTTTCAGGAGCTAAGCTGATTACAACAACAAAAAAGTAGGTGTGATGTATTAAATTTTACAGTATTTTTCACTCGTGGATTTCCTCATCTACATAACAGTCGAGAACCTTGAATAAGTCTTTTAAATAAATTATAATCCTTAAGAAATGTTTCCAAGAAAATAACCGACCGAACTTCTGCTTGAAAATATGACATAATCATTAAATATGAACGAATATTGTCTACCTTTACCTAACTTATTTTCCCATTCTAATAGCGTAAACGTCTACTTACATTTACATAATCAATGGATTCACTTCCATGAAAATTATCCAACAATAAACACAATTTCACAATAAAGATTCGAAAATCTAGGACATTGAAAATTATGGTTGGATAAAAAATTGTTTGAAAGTTTATTTCGCGAATAAAAAAGCTAATGATGCCGTTAAAGGAAGTCCTAACGATGCTTTTTTTTCTCTTCACAAACTCATCTCATTTATGAAAATTTAACAAGCTATTAAAATGAGACGACGAACAGTTTCTCAAATAGGTAAAAGATCTTAAAATTTATTTAAAAGCTTTTATGGCTGAGACATTATCGTCGTTATTTGAGTTGATTGTCTATGTTGACATGGTGAAAGAAGAAAATTGCTATGGTAAAATTTAAAGGATGAGGATCACTTGGAAACTGTGTTATTTTGTAATTGAGTATTCAATTTCTGATTAAATAAATAAATTTTGGCTGAATAATTAACTTAATTGTGTTTGGAAGGAATTTTGGGAAATTTAAATCTTAGGAGGCTTTTTCCTGGAAATTTTTATTACTCAATTAATTGAAATTTATCTTTAGAAAGCTATATAAAGATTAGTTGATTAATCATGATTAGAGACAGATAAATTTCGCATCTATTTTTTGCAAATTTCGCATTTATTTTTTTTGAAAATTAAAAATTTCGCTGAAATTTCGCATCAATTAAAAACCATGAATTTTATTAAATATTTTGGCAGAAAAAATACATTTAAAAAAATTATATATCATTAAAGCATAAAATTGTTGTAATTTCAATGTTATTTTCTGTAAGATTTGCACATAAAATTTTTAGATATTTTGAATCTCAAAAAACTGTTACTGAAATTCATGCCGAAAATTTTTTTTGAAAAATTTCCATGAGATAAAATTAAATTTTCGTACCAGAAATCACGAAAATTGGGCCCTGAAGTTACATATTCAATTAATTTACTTTTAAATTTAATATTCATTAACAATTTCCGCTAAAATTTCAAAAAATTTCGGATTTTCGCTTTTATTTTAAAATTTTGTAAATTTCGCATCTATCGCCAAAAAATGCGAATTTTCGCAACAATTCGCGGAAATTTCGTAAATACGAAATTTATCTGTCTCTAATCATGATTAGTATTTAGTGAAGCTTTATACATTTATGATTCAATATTGATCCTTATTCACAAGTTTTCAGTGAGAAATGGAAATTGAAGTTATTAAGCAGTTAAATCATAAGAGAAATAAGAGATTTAACAATTATTTTACGATAAACGTGTATGAAGTCTTAAAATAGGAACTTAAATTCCTTAAGAATTGATTTAAATTGAAATTTAATCATTTGGTACCAATACGAATTTGCTTGAGCGACAAAATGCTCAAGTTTCAAACAGGACGATGTAGCAAATTTAACTTTTTAATTTAAAAATGGTCTAAAATTACTTACGTTGTCGTCAAGGCACCCTAATGTCTTGCAGTCATCGTGACAACGTCTTGGTGACTAAATTGTGTTTTTGAAATGAATTTAGTCGTTTCTGGCTACCTTGTGTTACTAGGGGTAGAAAATCATCACCACCTGACTAATGAGGAACATAATTTCCTCTGTCTAGCCACTATTTATGGATATTCTATTTAAAAATGCATTCTGTCTATTTTACCAAAACTTTTTACCACATCTACCAGTTCCCATGGTTAAAAAAGTCTCTAATTAACGAACTAAAAATAGCAACTCATAATGTTCACTTTCAGTCCAAAACTCAGTCATAGAAAACATCACAGAATCAACAAAATGTTTATCAACCTCTGATTCAAACATTAAGCACACCAAATAATATTGAAAACAACCCACATTGGATACTTTATGTCAACTGCTAAATTAGACATATTTCCAAGAAAAAGCAAATTGGTGATATTTATGCTTAGTCAGAACGAGATGGATAGCAGTGCTATTTGTCACGTACAATTCAATTCTGTGAACTAACACGATACATTTATAGCTGCAGTTAGCTGCTTTTTGATTTTTATTGTTGTATTTATAGATTTTTGGTGATTATAAATAGAAGCAGTGGGTAGAACAGTCAGGATTGCGGCCGTAGAGGAATTATTTGAGTTGGAAAGATGATGAATTAGGGTTTAAAACCATTGAAAATTAGAGAAATCAGCTGTAATAAATTGCGTAGATTTGAAATTTAATTTTGGACACTGTAGACAGCTACGACGCCACAGAAAATGGGATTGCGTATATATTTTATAATTGGACTGACTATACATTACTACAAATTAAAAACAACATTTTAATGAAAATTTCTCCGAATTATTTAAAACTCGCCTTAGTTTATTTGGGTAGTTCTAATAATAAAACCTTTAATTAAAGCCAAAAGTTATTGGATATGCTGTACAAAAAGGGCGTATATCCAAATCCTTCTTCATCTTTATTTTCATGGATGAGAAAGCCTCATTAAATTATTCAACAATTTTGAGTCTATGCTGGATTTCTTCTTCATATCCGAGCATTTAATGGCTCCTTTATTTATTTTTATTAATTCACTAAAAATATTGAATGTTATTTTCTAAATGTATTTCGCATTAAATTAACAAGAATTTTCGATAAGACAGGTAGTCATGCTGATGATTCAGAAATTTATTTGTGTATATGTAATGGAATCCATTGTTCAATTTTTTGTGCCATAGAAAAACTTTCATTAATCGTCAAACTTTATAGAAATTTTTTTATATCCATCACTATTTTAATAGAATCGCAAGACAAAGTTTCTAATAACAAATGTTTCCCATTCATTCTCTATTTACAGATCACAAATCAATATTAGCTAATACAGATTGGAAAAAACTTTGGATGGAAACAGGACAATTAATCAATAGAATAGATAATAATGTTTTAGACAGTAGTGATAGTACGTTACAAGAAGAACCTGAGGTAAATATCGTAAATTGAAATTTTTTTTTCTTCTTCCTCGTTATGCTTTAAAAAATTCTGTGGAAGCAGGGAAAAAAGTTTTTTAAAAACTTTCAATAACTGTAAAACTTTGCTTTCATCGCTACAATTTTTTTTTATTTTTAAAAACATTCTAGATAACATCTCAGAATCTTACTGTACAAGTAAGTATGAATTTTCTTTTATAAAAAAATGGATATATAATAAAAAGGAAACGAAAAAGTTAATGAATAATTTTGTACTGTCTATTTCAGTTAGGTGGTACTGCTTTTTTAGTATGTAAGGTGCCAGGTGTAGATCGAATAGGTGTAAATTGGGTAAGTTTTATCTTTGTTTTAAATTTTGATATAATTGAATCTTGCCATTATTTCCGGATGATGAGGATCAACTTTTGAGCGAGTTTCTTGTTATTTTTAACTTAAACTGGATCTGGCAACATGTCAGAATCAATTTTCAAACAAAGAAAATTCGACGAAGATTTATCGAGATTTCTCGAAATCGAGATTGGAAAATCTAAGTCTCAGTCTCAATGATCCTTAGTTCCAGTGAATTTTGTCTACTTCTAGAAGTTGAGCTTCCAAAATCTCCACTTGGATACAGTCTATTTTGTATCTATCTATAGAATTTGATAAGGAAATTAGAATTTTTGAAATTCTAATGTTCAAAAATTCAATATTTAAATTTCAACAAATCTCAAAAATTCCTCACTCCATTTCAATTTTTCTTGACCTCGAGAGACAATTGAATATGCAATATGCCAACTTCAAGCCTATTCAAATACCTTTAAAATAAAATTATTCAATTTTAATAAATATTCTTTATTCCACATGAAAGCTAAAGTTCATCAAAATATTATGCAAAAAGTATCTTCTGAACGAAGATTAAATCTTCTGGGAATAAAGGTCGAGTTATGAATATGAATATGTTTTGATAGAATTTCCATACGACATTCTCATTTCATTTTAATAACGAAATTCTATCAAGCTATTGACAATTTTTTGTTACATTAATTTTTCAATCAGAAATTTCTTGAAGATTCTTGGAAGATTCCTTAGCTTATGCATGTTGCGACACGTGCGTACGAGATCCTAATTGAATATATCAAATGTCTTTGACAATTCAAGTTTCATAGAATAAATATTAAAGATTCAATTGAATTTGAACAAAATTCAATCTTAAAAATTCAATCTGACAAAAAGTTCCTCGAAGGATGAAAAGTCAATCACATTGAATAGATTTCCTGACAACTAATAAAAAGACAAGATCAAAGAGATTAAGAGATCAAACGTTGTTAAATCCCTCATTTCATTTCTATTTTCTGCTCAATCATATCATGATATTAATTAGCATTTACGCTCTAAATCATACCTTAATGTTCCCCCAAAATTTTTACCGTAAATATTTCTCATTTCGATTTTTTCAGCAGCATGTGTCATGGGTGAGACGAAGAGACTGGCATGTATTAGCAAGTGGTGAGTTGAAAGCTCCTTTATATGTGTATATACATACATACATGCATGTGTCTATCAAGATTTTTTCATGCTTTATTAATTCATTACCATTTTCATCAGGTGCTCAACTGTATACAAATGATGAACGATTTGGTATTATTCATACACCTGGCTCGAATGTATGGACACTACAGATAAAATTCGTACAGAGACGAGATAATGGCCTGTATGAATGTCAAGTAAGTTTATTGATTTTTTCTATTCTTCAATAAGCTTTTATGTAAATTTTTGTGGACGACACGGAAGAGGACAAAAATCGATAATTTAACGCCACAAAACTGAAACTTTGACCAATATACGTCCAATCTCAATAGCAGAGACAATGAATAGAAGAGGAAAAAGTAGAATTTGTGGCAGCGAAGCGTGCAAGTTTCTCTCATGAAGAAAAAAATCTAATTAAATTTCCTTTTTTTCTCGTGCTCGATAGCGAAAAACTTCAACCTATTCCTTCTTCTCATTCCCGATCTTGAATCCACTGACAGATAAGAAAATATATATAAATTTGAATGTCTTATGTGACGTTGGAATTAGGCAAGAGATGAAAAAGTTTCACAAAATTATAATATAATAATAATAATGAAAATTATGTTAAAGATCTAATAAGATTATCCTTAAATCAACTTCTTTCTACTTGCTTTGTGACTTATTTTCAAGAGCAAGAGTAAAAAAAATTAGATAATGAAACAGCATCTGTGACACGAGGGAAGCAGAGATGATGGAGGATTTTTTTTCTGAGAAAATAAATTTATTTTGACTCAAGGGGTAGGAAATTGATTAATTTAATTCAAAGCAGGTCGTTCATTAATGATGTTCACAATTATGCAACATTGTATACTATTCTGAATTATTAAGGATAATCATGGATTGTGATGCATACTTGACTAGAACAGACTTTAATTAGTGGACCGCATGTCTAGTTATAAGCTTGACATTTGTGGAAATTGTTCTGATATTTCATGTTTATAACTAGACATACGGTCGACTAGTCTTAGCCTGTTTGACTCTGGTGTGCTTAATACAAGCTTAGTATTTACAATTAGCAGATAATAGCTAACGAAGACGCTAGTTATATGTGATAATTTACAGATTCAATTTATTTTGAGTAACTGGATTAATCTGGTGATTTTTTTGGCTATGTCTGTAAATTAGGGTTCGATCAAGAACCGCAGGCCTACATTTTGTGCCATTTTGAAGCTCAGGTCTGCAGTTTTAGGCTGTATCTTACAATTTTTGTCTACAGGACTGCAGAACTGCTATAAATTCTCTAAACTAAATGACTTTTGATAATTTTGCAGTAATTTTAAACCACAAATCAGTTTCAACATAGCTATATTTGGCGAAATGATCAAAAATAGATAATTCTAGGAGGAAATCGCATCAACATATTATCAAACTCAACTACAATCTACGCCATACCTAACTTTGCAGACTGTTCTTGATAATTTATTCATTCAATTTTCACATCAAATCACATCATTTATATCTTATTCACATTTTTAAGTCGTTTAATCTAAATTTTAAAATTCTCGAACTTTATGTCCTCAATTTTATATCCAACCCCGTTCATTGCGAACTCATTTTTTATGACTTTATTGCGAAAAAAGTCCTTGTCGCTTTTTTGCAGAGTCTAAAATTTTCAAATCAAATAAATCTTTTTATCAGCTCATTATATTCAACGTAAACATTATCATGCATAAATGGCGAAAGAAGAAGTATATGAAATTGAGAAAGCAAAGCCAGCATAAAAAAAAGAATATTCTCATATGAGGGCGAAAAAAGTAAGCGATAAACAACAGCTGATGATTTTTTAGCTGATAAAGATAATCTCATTGAGATAGAAAAAGTATTTTTTGTTCCCATTTCTGGTATTTATTGCGATAAGAATTATGTAATTTATGATATATGCTGAAGTATGTAAATTACTTCATTCTTTCCCTACATATCATGATATTCACATTAAGCCCTAAATCTTCTAAATAATTAACATATTAAGTATCTCAATTATGTACTAAATCAACACAAAATCGCATTAAAGTTTAAAGACATTGAAAATTAAGGCACAAAAAAAGAAAATGAAAAAGTTTATCGATCTCAATTTTTCTTCTCGTTCTGATTTTTTACGTCTACGAGATTACGAGTACGTCTGTAAACTTTTAATGTTCAATTTTCAAATGAAAATGAAAAATTCGATATCGTTAATTTAAATAGGAATCAATTGGAATGATTATTGAACTTTATGGGGCTTTAATTAATACATTGATGTGTCTTTAATTTGACAATAATTAAGATAGCAATTTAATTAAGACAAAAGAGACAGCTCGGGTGGTTTGAGATGTTATAGGGGATGCAATTTGATGGGAAAACCTAGCAGACTACGAGCGTGCTCTCCAAGAGCAGGGCAAGGTGACAATAACGCTCGTGAACATGCTTAACTAGTACATTTAAGAAGAACAAGCTCTTGAGCGTTTGTTTGCAAGGAGAAAATTGTTCCCGGGAGTAGAATACATGCTAAGAATACCGAAAATTTTTGCTAAACCTTTAAAAATTGATGGAATCAGCTAAATTAGCAAGAATACAAAATTACTAAACCTTCTTGAAATTCTTGTAGATTTGCCTGTTTTGAGAGAGATTTAATGCAATTTAGTATTAAAAAAATCTCATTTTTCCACCTAAAGCACGTCTGGGGTCGGTTTTTGGTACTTAGAAAAATTGAAAAATTTAAGGCAATTGTTTGCTGCATGTCTATTAAAAATGTCACATCCTCTAGTTTCAATACAGCTCATGTTCAAAATTCAAGAGTTTGTCTCTCATGAACAATTCAATATTTAAGTCCGTCATTCAATAAAATAAAAGCACGTCATTCAAACTTAACATTTATAAGCATTCTCGACTCTTCCAACTGCCTAACCATTTTGATTATTTTATTAGAAATTAATTGTGACATGTAAGTTCTTCTTCCTGTTCTTCTATTCAACCCCAAGCACACGATAGACATTAATATTGCCTCAATGCTTTCGACAGAAAAAAGAAAACTGTCAAAAAGGAAAAAAAAATTCTTTTTGACAAACTTGAAGGTTATTTCGTTCGTAGCAAGTGACAGCATAAATAAAACGGAGAGGAAAGGTACACATAAACACATTAATTATGAACGAAATGCTTCTCGTTTGCCGCCTATCAGTGGAATGAGAAGACATAGCGAGTGAACTAGCAGAAAAAGTAAAAACGATTCCAATTTTTGCAATTCTGATGAGTAAAATACTGTGCGGTAAAGGGATGGAAGCTCAAATCCAAAAAATGATTATTAAAATTTATGAAGTGTGTAGAAATAAGAAGCACGTGGATGCTGATTGATGATATTGTTGACCCTGATTCCTACTGTGCAGTGAATGAAAATTCGAAAAAAGATGCTTTATTTTGTTGAAAAATGAGATTTAATGTGCTTGAAAATATCTCAACAGAGATCAAAAATTAAATGAAAGCATCCGTAAAAACTGTTCTAGACTCGGTGAGATGTAAAGGGATTCATTTGAATTTTGCTTTTATTAATATTAATTTGAGTCTGTTGTAAATTATTCTACTGTCTAGCTTTTATATGACCCAAAAATGTAAATATGGGTGCTTTTAGAGAATATTTGAGACAAAACTAATTTGAGTTGATGAGCACACATATGTTTATGCATGTAATTAGGGCTGTAACAAGTTAGGGCAACTTAGATTACTAAAGGGACGTTCGGGAGTCCTCCATACAGCATTAAAGTTGTATTAAAGCAAAATCATGAGCTTAACCCGGAAAAAAATCATACCCCTCTCTCTCTAAGCGTTACGTAGCTTTCAAAGGTCCCCAACCAAATTTTCCTCCTTCAACGAAGTAAAGCAATCAAAAACCACATAAACTTCTATTAAAACTTTCCCAATTTATTCCAAAATCAATCCCGGAAACTCATTTAAAAATTTATCATTTTCATTGCAAAGTCCCAACCAAAACCAAAAATATTAATAATTTATTGGCCTTTTCATGTAAAGCCATGCTTATAAAATTCCACGAAATATATTAAAAATATTGTTTTCCACAAAAAAGCTCCACATCGCTATTGTAATTGAAATTAATGGTCTGAAAGACCAACTTAGTTGGAAGTAGGCCCTTCCGAGAATCAATGCCTACAACACACTATGATACGCACAAAAGCAAAAACATAATCAACATCGAAAAAACATTTGAATCAATTATTTCAATGTGAATTCCAACAAAATAATTCATCAACACAGCACGAGTTCTCCAAACTCTTTTTTATAGTCGAAATTCTATTTTCGAAATTCGTTTGTGGATTTCATACTGATTGTTCTTTTATAGATAATTTACATACCATTCTGAAAAAATGACATGTACATAGACTATCGTGAACTATATCAATCATATGTCAACCTACATTTTATGGAAATTTATATATCAACGCACACGAGTATCACACCCTCAAACATCATGCAGACAAAATTTTACTTTTGCATTATTGCCTTTAAATAAATCTAGCAAAAAATATGGATATTGATTTGATGTCACTTTTGAGATTTTCTTACAACCCTCCCCGTAAAATCTTTTTCATTCACGTCCAATGTATGCTATATTTTTCCACTCGATCTCCAATGAAAGCACACGATATATCAAAATGAATTTTTCATGACACCGACAATCGATTTATTTTATTTTTTTTTCTCCTGTCTTCATTTGTAGTTTTTTTATATTTCTAACCTTCTGCTCTTTTCATTGTCTTGTGTTTCTAATGTACTGCTTTTGTGGAGAAATAAACATTTGTGAAAATGCAGTTTGCTTATGGTTTGAGCAAATATTATGTGTGGGTTAGGGATTAACTTGCTTCATTTATTGAAAATTGTATTCAATATTTTGTAGTAAATTGGATTATTTCCAATTGATGGAAGTTTAGGATTTCTTAAAGCTGCATTTAAATGTGAATCAATTTTATATTAAGATGGCTTAAACGGCAGATAAATAAGGATGTTGTTTGGTTTTGACGTGGGCCTGAAAAGGTATATGGCAATTGGTGTAAAATTATAATTAAACATCCTTGAATTAATTATTTAAAGAATTCTCACAGCACACCTTAATTCGTAAAACAGTAAAAAATGAGGACATTGAACCCAATTCTTAATTCATGTCATTTAAATTCAGTTTTATTTGATGAATAATAATGTTTTAACCTACTTTACTTTGAATCATTTGTAAATGCTCTGGCTGATTAATCATGACCAGAGCGACACAAATAAATAAGGTTTCATCGGGGAGCATTTAAGGCTCCGCAAAGCTTTGACAAATGCTCTTTTAAAATCTACTTTTCATAAAACTACCTCAATATTGTTGCCATATGTTTAAAACTTGACTAGAACATATTGTTTTTACTACGCATAATTGGTATCCATATAAATCCATTTCAAGCATATTAACTATTGAGGCTGTAAAATCAAACAAACCATATTTAATTTTAGGACAAATGTAGGCTTTAGATCTACCATAGATATGACTTGATACTTTTTTAAGGCCAGTTCTATCAAAATTTCATTCATGAGTCAATCTTGAAGCTATCTATTCCACACTCCCCTCAACATTTCATGTTTCTGACCTGTTCCATAATTCAACGTTTCCCAGAGCTTCAAATTTATCTTTATCTCGTAAATTAAACAAACGAAGTATTTAATCTTCCGATTTCTGCCCAAAGACACATACGCTATCAAGCAAAGAGCATGCTTTCATGGTACAGGAAGACCACTACGATACCGAGGAATAGCTGATTCACCAAAAATACTCAGAAAAGTCTAATGCGCCTCAATTTCAAATCTATTTCACTCCTTTTACTTTATCATTGCCTCCATCCTCCTCTCAATTCTTTTGTGCGACATTAAAGACAAAAAATAGCATAAAAGAACTTTAGGTATCGATAAATATGCCATAGGTGATAATTTGTCTACAACTTGACATTTTCAAGAGTAAGCAAATCGATCTCAAATAAGAAGAGTGAAAAGTTTTTGATGATAAAGTTTTTTTCTTCCTTTATTTTCCTTTTTCTCAGCTTGTGAATATCGAGAGAGATTAAACACAAAAAAGAGGAGAATAAGTGAAGAAAAAACTTTTTTTGCTTCATTTTGAATTATAGAAAAAAAGAAAGAAAATATTGTAAACAAACTAGGGCAAATAGAGCACAAAGCTAGAAAAGAGAAGGAGAAACTTTGCAGCTTACTTTATAAAGATTTTTTTTCCGCAACATTTCTGTTTTCAATCAATAGGATAGAGAAAAAAGAACTGAAAAATATTGAGAATATGGATAAAAAAAATATTCAGTGTTGAATTGTGTATGATTGAATATTTAACAGCAGAGAAACTTACTCCTCTCAGTTCCCAGTGCTCCAATTTTTAATGCAGGAATATATTTTTTGTTCCCACATTTTCCGATTTTTACGCTTCTGAGCAAATTGTTGTTTTTTGATTATGTTTGATTGTTTTTCGCTTATATTATTCATCCATGTGTATTTTTGTGCATATATTGGGATGAAATAATTTTATGCTTTGATTTTTTGAGTCATTTTTGTTATAATTTGAATATCTATAGCTTTTGTGACCTAAATGACTTTAATTTTTGTTGCAAAATTGAGCAGTTGGGTATAAATTGGCCATTTAAGGTGCAAAGTTGTTATCTTGATTGCAGGCGTTTTAAAAATTGTGTCATTTTCTTATATTCATTAAAAATGTCAATTCTGCTCATATTTTATCAAAAAACATAGTCACACAAATTTAGCAATGTCATCAACACGTACATTAATACCCAGAATTTAATTTTACATCATAACAATAACACATCCTGCCTAAATCCACCCCAACCCATCACAAAACAAAAAAAACTTTGATGTGGCCAAAGTGAAAAATTCATTTTCATCATCGTTCCTGCAAAATTTCCCTCTCGACATGTAACAGCTATTGTAAATATTATATGAATAAGAGTACTCCATAGCTTATTGGTGTAGCTGATGATTGGTGTTGGGAAAATACTTTTTGACTTTATAAACAACATCAATCAACATTTTGTGCCATTGACTGTATCGAAAATTTCCTCTTCCACTTGAACGTTCATGTATGTGTAGCATAAGCATAAACTGAATGAATAAGGCATACCAAAAAGTTTATTTTTTTTTTTTTCGAAAAAAATTATCGATTTTCTGTTCTTTATTCTGTCACTTTTTTGACTCTAGATATAATGTTTTGTTTTCCTTATTTTCCCAGGTATCAACGTCAACCGGAGTCATTTCACATTTTGTGAATGTTCAAGTGGTTGTACCAGAAGCATTTATACTTGGTAGTGGTGAACTTCATGTAGATATGGGATCAGCGATAAATCTAGTGTGCATTATTGAAAAGGTTTGTATTAAAACTAAAAATAATATTATCCATGATGAGTATTTGTAGGCGTTTTACTATCACTATAAAGCTACGCAGCTAGTGTGTTTGATGAAGTCATTCAAGATGTTGTTTTTGAAATGTCATGTAGTAAATTTCGAAATTAATGGTATGAATATATAATGGGTATGGATTATTGATTTTCTACTGTTGGATGTGTATCCATACAATGAATTTTGATATTTTTGGTGAATTTCATCAGAACATAATGTCGTGTCCTTGTCGACAATGTTTAGTGTAACCAAATAATTGAATTGACTTTTGTGTGAGCTGGACTCTCGTCACTATAAAGAAGAAAGCTTGAGTTATGCGGTTTTAGATTCGAAAAACCTGATTTCACAACCAGCATCGCCCGTAATTTGATTATAACTTTCTAAGAACTTCATAATTCCCTTCAGAAACATCTCAACCACATTTGACCTATTTCAATCTCAGCTACAGTAGCGTGCAAAAGTTTAGAGACGGCTCTTTATTTTTGGAATTTTGGATAAAAAATACACTTAAACTTATCCAAATGAGCTGAAATTTCGCCAGTTTGTACAGTTTTTAATGTAATTCATAATAACAAAACCATTTGTACTATAATTAAGCCATTTAAAAATAACCGTTAACTTTTCAAAATTCTCAAAGTGCAAAAGTTTAGAGACGATCACTTTTTGATAAAATATTTCTGTTAATACATGTTTAACATAACTTTTAATGATCATAATTTATGAGTTCTATGTTTAGCTTTATATTTATGCAAAAAAAGGATTCGAAAACACGTGTTTTCATTACTTTTTTTGAATTTCAAAATGGCGGCCATTTTTTAAAGGTTTTAATCAAATATTTAATTAAATCTATGCTGAATTAATATGATTTTAACTGCATCGTATTGTATTTTTATTAAACTTTCCAAATATGTATAGTTTATTATGGTAAAAATGCGTTTAAGATATAAATTTAAACAAAATCCTTCGTTCCTTGCAAGTTTTCTCATACAACACAACACATCATTGGAGAAAACTATTTAACTAATGCCTAACTATTTACTATTTTGGTATCATTTTGTTGGATTTTGTTTATACTTTTACTTTGATAAGCTTTTAGATTTTTAAAACTAGTGTCTATCAAGATAAAATTGCAAGTCAGTTTGTTTCTCTATAGACTTTTTAATATGAAAATAACTTTTTTGAAAAATTGACTAAATCTGTCGAAATATTTTACAAAATTGAATAATAATGCAGTTTTTGGTTGTATAAGTTTATTGTAAAACAAAAACCAGCATTGGTTAAGCATAAAAATATAATTTTTGGAATTTTATTTTTTTATGGTTCGAGATCACGAACTGAGCTACAGTTTCACCAGTTATTTCTTGTTGGACACTGGTTTTAAAAATCTAAAAGCTTATCAAAGTAAAAGTATAAACAAAATCCAACAAAATGATACCAAAATAGTAAATAGTTAGGCATTAGTTAAATAGTTTTCTCCAATGATGTGTTGTGTTGTATGAGAAAACTTGCAAGGAACGAAGGATTTTGTTTAAATTTATATCTTAAACGCATTTTTACCATAATAAACTATACATATTTGGAAAGTTTAATAAAAATACAATACGATGCAGTTAAAATCATATTAATTCAGCATAGATTTAATTAAATATTTGATTAAAACCTTTAAAAAATGGCCGCCATTTTGAAATTCAAAAAAGTAATGAAAACACGTGTTTTCGAATCCTTTTTTGCATAAATATAAAGCTAAACATAGAACTCATAAATTATGATCATTAAAAGTTATGTTAAACATGTATTAACAGAAATATTTTATCAAAAAGTGATCGTCTCTAAACTTTTGCACTTTGAGAATTTTGAAAAGTTAACGGTTATTTTTAAATGGCTTAATTATAGTACAAATGGTTTTGTTATTATGAATTACATTAAAAACTGTACAAACTGGCGAAATTTCAGCTCATTTGGATAAGTTTAAGTGTATTTTTTATCCAAAATTCCAATAATAAAGAGCCGTCTCTAAACTTTTGCACGCTACTGTAATTCCCTCTAATCATACCTCATCTTGAAGATCTTGCTTAACTTTAATCAAAAAGTTTCAAAACTCCACAAAAATCCTTCATTTCAATTGCATTTGCATACCATAACTGCAATTAATGAAATAGAAACACCAATCAAACTTTTGAAACCCTTCCATTCAATCTAATGCAGTTAAAATCTTACAAAATCTCAACCAATATCTCCAACCTTGACATAAAATGTACAATTAATTGGCAAGAAAGTTTCTCATTCACAATTTCAAAAGCAACCAGAAGGAAGACAAATTGGAAAATTGTTGAATGTTCAATTTAATTTAGAAAATTCAATGTCAATTCCGTCAATATAATTTTCATTTCTATAAATCATGTCAATAAAACTGTACATTATCGTTTTATAGAAAATTGAAAATCAAAATTCAGAAACAGACATTTATCAAAACAAATGAACTTGAAATGGAGTTTCACCTTCTGAATACTAAAATTATTTGACATGATTTATGATAAATTTCCGTTTACTTTAGTTCTAGAAACACAAAAGTTGTCTTACTGCATAATCGTAATGTTCAATTTTCATAATTCTAAAAATTTCACCATGGAAATTTGCGTATCGATTTTCTCATTTCGTCATTTCTATGGCATTTATGTATTGAATCAGGAAATGTGGCTTGAATGCAAGCTTTCAGGAGGTTTTTCTGTAGATTTAAGAAAATTCAATCTTTTTTACTCTTCATTGGATTTGTACAACGGTTTTAAGAAAGGTGCAGAGGTGGAATTTTGAGGAGATGAGCTTTAAGTGCTGTGTTTTGTAAGTTGAAGCTTGAGTTGTTGATATTCTCAAATTTGCAGTCAGTTTGACGATTTTACTTTAAACATGTAGCTTAGCTCTTTGATTCTAAACTCGGACTTTGAATGATTCAATCATAAATTAGAGCTTCAGATATGATCAGACCTCAAAGTCGATTCAGATTTTGTATACAAAAGTCAATTTAAGACAACTCGACTTCATTTAAAATGCGAGTCGACTTTTGGCTCTAGATATGATTATTCAAATTCTTAACAATACCAATTTCGAGTCATATGATAATATATACCCCATCATATATTTCCCTGACCATGTCTCTATCTGTACTCAATCCTCCGATTTTATAAATCAAGCTCCATCAATTTTTAACATTGACTCACCAAACCACCAAACCAAAACCCAAAAAATCAACTCTGCCCACTTTATTCAAGTTCACTAGAATTTCATTCGACTTGAAAAAACCGTATCTCCATCGTATCGAAAGGAATAATAAGAAGCATAAGAGAATTGTCTTCTTTTTAAAACTTATCGGAATAAAGAAAATATAGGATCAATTCTGTTGAATGGAGAAACACAAAAATGAGTGAGAGAAATGAAATGAAAAAGACACAAAATGTAAGGAAAACCTTTTGACAGTTTGATGAACAATCGATTATGTTATTTTGTTTCGATTACATTTCTTCATCTTACCCATTTTTGGTTCAATAAAATTGTACATATATAAAGTTAAAAGTTTTTCTTCTTGTAAATATCAATTTAAAAGATAGATGATGATGCATATATACATCATACTGACATAAGAGTTCTATAGATGAATGATTTAAGTAACATGAAAGAGGGATTTTCGATACGAGAGAAAGATCATAGTGATATACATAATAATTTGATGAAAATTTCATATCAACATGTCTACAAGTATTTAATTTATACACAGATAATGTGTAAATACAATAAAACGTCTATAGAGATGTTATCTAACAAATATTTACAGTGTTTAGTTTATTATCATTACCACTGCAGCATGTGGTAGAGAAAACGCATTATAAACTCAATTCTAATTGTTTATATTTACAATCAAAACATTTAATTGGATATATATTTTTGAAAATATTTTCACAGTCGCCCGGTCCACCTCAATTCGTATATTGGCAACGAAATGACAGAATGGTAAATTATGATGATAATAGGAGGGACATTTCGATTGAGACAATTCCAGGACCACGAACACAAAGTCGATTGATCATAAAGGAACCTCAGATTTCGGATTCAGGAAATTACACATGTCGAGCATCCAATACGGAGCCTGCATCAATTTATGTTTATGTTTCGAAAGGTAAGCAAACAACAAGACTTTTTGTATTATTTTGTTCATAATACCCCTTAAATGTATACGAGAATGTTTGTCTACGGTAAGGAATAAAAAGAGGTAGAAAAAAATCCCTCCTACATACAATCATCAGAGAATTACCTTGATTAAAAAACCATTATGTATATTTTAATGAAAAAGTTCTCAATGAAGCATAAATCTTGTGAATCTTTTGAGTATTCATACCCAGACGTGTTTTTCTGACGTTAATATTAGGTATTCCTTTTAAATATTTAAGCATTTACATTATGTTTTTTGAATTATATAGAAATATGCTCTACTTTCTGTCATTTCGATCAACAAGTTTTATTTGAATTATTAAACTACTTTTGAAACTTGAAAATTACATTGAAAGTTGTCAATGTTGTGGAAAATTACAAGAAAATTAGAATTTTAAGTATTGTTTGAAGTTGAAAGTAAGGGCAAACCCTCTAATTTGTTCTTTAAACTTATAATTGTCTGAAACTCAACCTAAACTTCAATTTGGAATCAAAACACTCATTCCAATAGTTTTATGACTGACTCAATATCGTGCTACTAATTTGAAGCTAGTAATGATCCAAAACATCACTGAAAGCACTTTCAATATTAAGTATGCTTCCAATGAAAACATCAATAATGTGCCCGAACAGCACATTGTAATTCTTTTCGTGAAATTGAACCTAAAGAAGCTCTTTCGTTGCCTTTCATGGCACTGTCAGTCTTGATATCAGCATAGCAACAGAGCTGTGTCCAAACTCCTAATTTGTGCTGCTCGGGACCCATTAAATTTTAACTCAAAAACTTTATTCAATTAAATTAATTAATCGACAAATGTTATAATAAATTTTTTATCTAAATCATTCGATTGATTAGTTAGACTGTTGAAATTAACTTTATAGATCTCACAAATTAATCATTTAATTAATTGTATAACTACCTAGTTTATTAACAAAGTGGTACTCAAACAATTTTCCCCATTGAATAATTAATCAGATGAGTATAGAATTGACTGGTAAAACTTATGTATTTAATAATCGATTTGCTTAATTATTTAGTATGATGTTGTAGGTATAATGAAGAAATTGGAGTTTACTGACTCACATTTGTTTTGATAATGATAGATTACTGTGAGAAAAGTGATTTAAAAATCAGGAACAGTAGCAATGTTTGATGAATAATTTAGTTAGTCTATGCAACTTCTGAACGCATATCCTTATTGACTTACGAGTGGGAATCGAATGATAAGTTAATGAATATTAGATTATGAGAACTTAAAGTTCTTTGTTCATGTGTGTTTTAAACAATTTTCTAGAAAATGCGTTGGTATTGAATTGACAGACAATGACGATACTCTCCCGGAAGGTAAATTGCGTTGAAATGACCGAAAATTCTACACCAGGCCGACTTTACTGTGACTTGAGGTTGGATTTCATTGAATTTGACCTGGAGAAAGAGTCAGACTAGTCTGTAGCTGGTTTTTCAACCATTTGTACACTGTATGCCTTTCGGGTCACACGAATGACAATACTCAACTTTGTTAGGATACTTAGGAGCGTGCTTCCTGTCTGAACAGGATCAAACTCACGCTGGATTAGATCAGCTTAGTTTTTTAATTTACTTCAAAGCTCACATCATGTGTTAAATCATTTTTAATGGCTTTTTAAGCCTTTCTGTGGAATTTAACATGCAATTTTTAACTTGATCGAGAATTTCAATTTAGGGCAAACTTATTTTACAAATAATAGTTCAGAAGAAAAGTTTGCTACACCTTGAATGTTGAATATTCATTTATATACTTATAAAGCTTCTAAAATACACAAAAACAAATGAATGAAATAAAACTGGGGAACTAGAACCACATTGAATGACCATATCAAAAAAGAGGCTATGTAAACATTTCAATAGTAAAGTTGTTGGGAAAAAATCAAACAAATGGTTGTTTTAAAATGCTGGGTAAACTCAAAAAGGAGAGGAAAAATATGAAAACTTTTTTTCAGCATCTATTCAACATTTTATTTGCCTTTCGATTAAGAGCTTCTCATAATTTTCACAAAAAGTTTATGTTTTTATTGAAAAAAACATTTTTTTATTCTCCCAAAAGAGTATGAATTAAAATCGATAGAATGGAATGTAATGTGACCTAATTTCCGTTATTTCTCATTCTCTCCTGATCATTCAAATATGAAACGATATGAAGGAGACTAACGAACGTATTAAAATATACGCTTTAATGTACGTCATTCGTAATATGTGTTTTCATTTCATGCTCAAATGAATTTTTCATCTGAGTTGGTCTCGGAGCATGGAGAAAGGAGAGAATATTATAACTTTTTTTTGTGATTGTTGAGTGAGAAATTTATATTTTTTTTTATTCTGTATTCATCAAAAATTTTCTATTGATTGAAGTGCTTAAATTAAATCAATATTGTTGAACGGATGTGTTGAGAATTAATGGAAAAGTTTTGCTTGCGAAACGCTCCCTTGAGATTAATTTTGAAGTATTTTTGATTGAAAAATTGGAATTTTTCCTCGAATTTTCATTCAATGGTATTCAATGGGATATGATGGACTCGATTGAGAATGAAATTCTGATCTGAAATTGTAAATTATGCAAATAATTCTAGAACAATCTTGTAACGATTAAAGCAGTTGTGGGCAACATGTGTGTTGCGATAAAATAGTGTGTAATTCATGATTTTGATTGAAGCTTATCACTAATGTGTGCCATGGCATGAAAATGGTTGCCTACCACTGGATTAAAGCATCAAAAATTCAATATAAATTTCAGTAATTTTCTGTAAAAAGAAGCTTCAAATTTCATCAATAATTTTGAAAAAAGAATGCTGTCTACTAGAAGAATCAATAAGTATTAAATTCACGTCAACAAAAGCTTTCATGATAAAAATTCCCGAACTGAATTCAACACCATATAAATATGATATCGTTGACAAGGGAATACGTTACTAATCTTATTGAAAGCAATAATCTGATGTTGTGTATGTAAGCAACTTTCATCGAAATTCAAACAACAAGCAAAATGAAAACTCAAAGAATAAATAAAATCGGGATTAAAGAGGAACTGAAACAATTTTTAAATTTATTAAAAAAAATTGTGTGAAATTTAAGAGCTGAATATTGATAAATCATGCAAATCGAGCTGGCGCAATCACAAATTGAAAAAAAAAAATAATGAGAATCGTTGAATGGCAATGGAAGTGGGTGCGATATGCTTCAATATTATTGAAAAGAGAGAATAAAAAAATATGAAATAAATTATTCAAATTAAAAAATAACGAGCTCGCAGGGATGTCAGAAAAGTTTAAGGTCACAACTTACCTTCAAAACTTTTGATTTCTTTATTTTGATTGGAAGATTTTGATGATAAAAAACTTTATTTTTTGGGGATACCTTAAGGCATCCTATACTTTATATATTGATTACTTAAACTTTTGATGAGGTGTCTTTTTGAAGCTGGAAGTTGTGGGTTGAAGCTTTTCCATTTTTTAACAACATTTTAGACACAATTTACTCTAAATTTGAATTTTTCATATCAGCCTTGACACTTTTCATTCAGTACCAAAAAATATATTTGAAATCATAAAGAGGCTTAAGTTGTCATTGCTTCCAAAAGTATGGAAATATTTTTAGAAAGAATTTTTAAAGCTCACGAATGTTTATGAAAAATTTTGTACCTTTAAGAGGCTTAAAAGCTCTAAGTTTAATCTACAAATTTTTCTGAGTCTTCAAAAAATGAGAATAAAAGAAAATTCCTTTCATTTGGTAAAAGCTTTTCATTATTAAGACGAGGAAATGAAATTTTTTTCTTTGGAAAAGTTCAATTATAGAGTGGGACATGTTGTGTAATGCGAGGAGGACATGATGTGTAATCGGAGCAAGAGAAAAAGTTGAGAAAACAAATATAACGGCAGCTTTAAGATGAAATTAAATGAATTTAAGTTTAAAAGATGAAGTCATTATCAGAGTCGAACTCTGGAAATTGTAATCAAAGCTGGGGCATTAATCCAAGAAGTACACTGCGTAAAAATGACCAAAAATCCAGTTCTAAACTAATTTTCTCTGTCCTGAGGTCGGATTTTATCGAATCTGGCCTAGAACTAGGGTCATGCTGGCTTAAACTCGGATTATCTTCCATTTTTACGTCGTGTGCCTTCTGAGTAACTGTCAAATTAGTAGAAAGCTATAAAACACACTAAAGCAATCCAAAATAAATCCAAAAACACTTAATCCAACAACATAATTCACAAAATAACAACGTAACTCCAAAAACTATAACAAAACAATCAAAAAATTCTGAAAGAGCAACATTATAAACATATCATAAACAGTATGTAAAGTATGCAGATGATGTTCGTCCATGAAGATTAAAGCAACATGAAAACTTTCTCTTTAAACGTCCCTAATAAAAATGGAAAAAAAGTTCAAGATATACAATAATAAAGAGGAAGCACAACATAATTAAACAACAATATTCAAATTTTATGATAACTTTAAAATAAATATTCTTTTCTAATTTTCGTGCAGGCTTCAAAAGCAGTCATTTTGAAAAACAAAAAAAAATTTTCAATTTCCTTTTTCTTCTTTGTAGCTTCAAAAGAAAAAAAGTGGCAAGCACAAAAGAACGAAGACAGTCTTAATAATAAAAGTCATTTCAAGAAGCATGAAATTTCAAATTAATTCATTTTCTTCCATTTTGAACATCCCAGAGACGGCAAAAAAATATTTAGCATGCACAAAATATTCCCAACAATAAATGGCGAGGAAGGCAAGAAAGAACTTCTTTTTTCTAAATCGTTCCTATTAAAAATTGCCAGTTTAACACTCCCTGGTAATAAGCGAGCTCATTTGCTTTGTCCCACGCCCATTGTATGCTTTCCGTTGCTTTACATTTAATAAGTTGAATAAAAAGAAGAAGGAACTGGAACTTTAACGCCATATTTTCTTTCCATTTTCCTCTTAAAGCCCACGAAACAAAGCGGAAAAGAATTTCCTTACTGGATGAAATTTTTTTCTTTTACTTTAATTAATTTTCTTGCTTTTTTGTTGGCTTTTGTATTCAAGTAGAGTAGTTGGAGAGATAGTATGGAGTGTATGTACACTGATTTGAATTACTAAACATCCCGAACATCTCATCGTGTTTGCTAGGGTACCGCTAATTCGCTGTATTAACGGTAAGACGCAAAAATGCTCTGACGGCACGTAGTTGACTGATTTTGATCCATTTTTACAGTGATTCCAGATTTTTCAGTAGCCAGGTCACCTCTACCTTAATTTTTGATTTGTCCTCTACACGACGACAAAGCGTTACCCTTGTGAATGTGTTGCGCTACTCGTGATACCATTTTTGAGTTTTTCCAGCTTAATATCCATTTAAAGAGCCATAACACATAGTTTTTAGAACAATACCAAGTTCATGTTAGTACTGATTACTAATTATGAACATTTTGCGACTAAAAAAATAAGCAAGTCAAAGTATCCATTCTTTAACCCCAAAACAACTCTCTCTTGAATACATCCATGCAATACTCAAGCGACAAAATGACACCATTTGATGTTTTCAATCCAAAAACACACATGAACATTCGAAAAAGTAAATAAACTACAGTTTCGTACATAAATAGTTATGGCATCATATGCACACCATCACTTTTTTATCGAAAACACAAATAACGACAATTTTAGTGTCACACTGATGTACTTCCACAATACATCTCACTCGAAGGCATCATTCTGTGTCAAGGACTATGTGTTTAATCAATGATGATGTCATTAAGATTCGTATGATAGTAAAGCATTTTTATTAATTATATCATGACTTTATTTTTCTCACTTTTCCCTCCTTCAACGAGCCATTCGACTTTTGCCATTTTCTTAATGTCTTTATTTTATTGTTCTATATTGCGTATATAACGTTAAGAATGAGTAGCAAAGAAAGGCCATTTTTATTCCGGAAATGATTCGTAAATATCACTTCCAATTTTTTTTCCTTATAATTCTGCACATCGTTCGTCTTTTTTTATGACCTTCTTGTTTATAATTTTTGCCCTACATTCTCATCTCTTTTTCTCTTTTTTGACTTTTCAGTATCCAACTTGTAAATGTTGTTGTTATTATTGCTATTACTATTAATGGTGTGTGAGAAACAAGAGGAGAATGGATATAATAAACTAATTTGGTTCTAATTTGAAGATGTTGTCAGAATTTGATGTATTAAAGTGGCTGTTTTGGGAATATGTGCTGGTTAATGGCGCTGATATTGATTTTATTGAAGACGAACATTCTTTTTGGGTATCGAAAAAGGTTAATTGCCTGAAAATTACGTCAATAATTAAATTGATCTAAAAATATCCGATGACATCATGCTAATTACGTAAAATCCTCAATATGATCTCAGAGTATTTACCTATCAAATGTCAACACATCCTACATATGCCAATAAAGGATTCCCACAGTTCTTAAGGAATATCCAAAGTTCTATACGCGTAGGAACTATGGCATTTAATAGATTCTGTCACCATCGCCATGAAACTTTATGACTAAAATTAAAACTAATTATATCCAGCAATAACTTCCAAAACAAACTTGTAGAAAATTGTAACTAAAATTAATTTCATACAAGTCTGCTTGTTTCCACGTCCCCAAAACCCAAAAAATATGTAAAACTTATTTTCCATTAGTGTATTTTAAGGAGCGGCTCAAGTGACACGAGCAACAACATAAGCTACGGGGTAGCATAAAAAAAATTCAATTTTCGTTTGTAAATCCACGGAATTTAAGAAACAACAAATTTACAATACAGCGAAGAAGGTGGAATGTCATTTAATTTCGTTTGCTATGTACGCTAAGTACATGAGGAGGATGATATTGTGGAATGAGAAGCTTCAACTTGTCTTCTATTATAAAATCAAATCTTGACATCTTTTTAACCCCTTCTAACTTTTATTAAAGTCATTGAATTAATTGGAACAACTTAATTATGTGTGAGAACAGTTAACGATGAATTTAAGTCTATATATGCTTTAAATTTATTATCATTTCAATCATCAATATTCCATATCTTTCCTGTACTGGGGGGGAACTGACATATGAATAAATAAAAGCCATTTTCATGGTAAATGACTATGAATAAAAATGAGTGATGAGATCATTAAATATTAAAAGTGGAGGAGGATAATAAAGGAAAAGGATATGAAAAAGGATCGCGACCCAATTATAGTTTCCTTATATGTACAAACATATGTATTCATGAAGTATAATATGAAATATGAAATTATATGTTGATTACATGACAAGTAAAAAAAAATATGAGCAGGGAATGAAGCCCGAGTTGCATAATAAGTATCCTTTATTTACAATTGAGTTGCATAAGTTAGTGCATTAATGGCAGTTATTTGAAAAAGTGGAAGTATTGTCTTGAATTTAGGGAATAGTTGTCTGAGGAGTTCTAAATTTTTTAAATATGAGTCAGACTTAAAATGTCAGTCATGATCTTTATGGATGGAATATAGGAAGGTTCGTTCAAAAGTGCAGTTCTGTATTCATGGACGAATTGTAAAGTCTAGCAAAAAATTGTAGGTCTGGCATCTCATACACAGGAAATGCTGGCCTGTGCTTCTTGGTCGAACCCTTAATATAATCAAAATGTAGAAGAACGTAAAATTTGTGAACTTTTTGTGTCATAAAGTAAGCGGTTAACTTGTAGAGTCGTGCCATACTCGCGTTAAGCTAGATGTTCAAGGTAACTGACCTACTTGAGCTAGTTCCTCAAGCTACTGAGCGCTTTCTCCCTCTGTAAACTTTACATACCACAAAAAGCTCTAAGAAACCACAATTGATCGAAAAAACCTTTACAAAAATCCAGCTTTTAACATTAAAATCCACAAAAGCATATGTACAGCTCGGAATGTTTACATAATGCTTACTTCAGTTTGCTCTCAACCATGAACATTAAAAATACGAGAGAGAAGTAAAAAATTATGTAAGCACGTTAAACAATTAATGAGTTGACTTAGTCAAAAATTAATCAAAAAAATTCTTTGCCTTGTTGGAACAACTTTCTTCTACTTGTATACAAAATTGTCATTAATTAATCATCACTAAGCACATTAATTTTATGAAATAATTTCTCATCAAAAAAACTTTATTTCTATTCAAGGTGACAACACGGCGGCAATATCGAGACGAAATACATCAACAGCCAGCCATTCATCGACAGTGTATTATTGTTTATTCTATCCTAGCGTTTTTATAACATTTCTAATGTATAGGTAAGTTCCTGTTTACTATTTACCTTGTTTCCCCTTTTTTATTGTTATTTAAATGCTCTGATTTTCATTATTATTAAATTAGTACTGCTAGGTTATGGATGTGTGTGACTTATGTCATTTGTATCGATTATAATCAAACTTTTTTTGGGAAATTTTATTATTTGAAAAGCATAGGCAATTTGGGAGTGTTTTTTGGTGGTATCCATGCTGGAAATATATTCATATTTTATTGTAAATTTAGGTAAGGTAGGCACACGTGTGTTATATTTTATTTAAGATTGCGTCTAGAAAATTACATGGTTGAGGATTCCTTTAATATGATTTATTGTGTAATGTCAAGGATGGTTTCTTGTGAAATTTAATTATTCCTGATTGACTTTGAATTATTTTTGTGATTTAATATTATGTTCAGCTGGTTAATCTTTTAAGGTTGAATAATATCGAAATTAATACTTTTCGCTTGACTACAACTCAAGTTGGGGGCGGAATCGAACAATTTTTAAATGAAGCGAAAAGATTTTGGTAGCGGTTTGGAATATTTGTGTCTGAAATTCATATCTAATTAAAGAATGTTCTCTAAATAAGGAGATTCTGCCACAAAACTTGCCCTGACTTAAGTAAAATATGCAAAAAAGGTATTGGCCCGAATAAGGTTCCCACAAATTGGCTAATCGATCAAAAATCTTGGTCGGAATCATGTCAGAGTCACGTCGGCTTAAGACCAGATTTTGGATTGATTACCTGATTGAAGCTCCTTGAGCTAGTGTCTTCATACTAAATAGTTGGATCCCCTAACTTTTGTATTGAAAATTAGACTTGAGTCAACATGACTCCATGAAAAATTCATGTCAACCTTGAGTTCTGGAATTTAATAATGATATCCCTGACAAAACCATACATGTCCATGTTGATAGCCGACAAACATATATTATCAATCACCCACTGCCTAACCATTTACGTAATTTCAATTTATCAAACGCCCAGTCAAAAAATATATCAAAGAGAATTTTTCATTATTGCATGATAATAATAGTTTTTGATAGCATATTCAGACTCAATTATATCAATAGCTATTAATATTGAATTATTATTCATTATAGTTACTAATTTTACTGTGTATTTAAAATTATAGAGCAAGTTAATCTGTGGGATTGATGCCCTCTAATTACGACCGATTATGCATTGTAATTTTTAAAATAAATGCATTATGAATTTTAGATAAACATTATTAATAATCCTCCTATGCGTTTGAAATGAGCATCCGGAGGATGAACTGCATTTTTGATTATGATTTTAAAGTCTGTTGGACATTCAGAACTGAACATTTAATAACAAATTAAATTAATTTCTTGTCAATCCTAATAAAACTTCAAGTCTAAAAACAAGCAATTCATAAAAAAATTAAAAACTTTAACACAATTTTCCCATTGTCTTCGTTAGCCATTCCTTACCTACTGAACTTTTGATGAAGTGCTTCGAAGAAGAAGAAAAACTCATAAATTTTCATAATTTTTTTTCTTCCTTCTTTCAAAACTTTTCATAAATCTTGAACGCAAACACATTTTTTTGTTTCCCTTTTTTTTGCCTGCCATGTTTAATTTAATTCTGAAAACTTTTTTAATTCAAAAATTAAAGAAAATTTAAAAATTTTTGTCCTTGCAACAGTCACCTTTAAGGTTCGAGATGTGGCACAGAAATGTCGAGAAAAAAATTATGCGTAAATGGGAAATTAAATTTTTCATGTGGCTGCTTTCACTTAAAGTGAAAATAAAAGAAGAAAAAGATATGAGAAAGGAACGAAAAGGAGCAGAAGGAAATTAAATTTTAAAATGTATTTTCATGGTCTAATTTTTTTTGAGCAACAAGATGGCAATTTAATAATTTTGGACAGTGGAAGGTTTGGGGATTCATTATTTTTCAAAAAAGTTCATTTTGGTTTAGTTGTGAGATTTTGTGGATGAGGTTTGGAGTCTTTAAGTGGTTCCGATATTCCACAAGATTTGAATTGACTAGTAAACTATAAAATACATCCGAAAACTGCAATGCAGGCTTGGGTTTCGTTGTTAGACTCTAGATTTGATACTAAAGATTGGCTTTTAGGTTAAACTATAGTGTATAGCCTCGATCAGGGTTAGACATTCAAATTAACTCAACGACAACTGTTAGTTAATTGTATTCCTTCTTTAAACGATCGATGCGAAACAACTGGAAAGTACAAGGGTTGTAGGATTAAATGTGGTAGCGTCCGCATTCACAGTTAGTGCTCCGGTTGCTTGAGCTGCTTCGCAAGTGGACAAAAACCATTAGAAATAGTCATAAACTTGCTCATAATTAGTTATAAAGTATTTTTGTCGATTGTGACTCCTTTAAGTGCTACAAAAGCATTTAAAAGCAAAACTATTAAGAAAATCTACCAAAAACTTCAATAAGTTCCAAAAAATCCATGAAACTTTTCAAATAATTTCATCGTCATCCAGCAAGCACCAAAAACACTCAAAGAACCCTGTCTTCTCAAACGACGAAGAAAATGATATTTTAAACACATGTATGGAATTGAAATTGGCTTTTTTTTCCTTTTTATTATTATTTTTTATTTTTATTGCATTAAATATCTTTCAAGCACACAAACATCTCTTTCAAATTTCATTGTAATTGAATTTTATTTTCTCTTTTTCTTCTTACAGGTTATGGTAGTATGAGGCACATCGACTAGGAATTGAATTTAAACAATAATTGCAATAATTTCAATTTATTCTTCATCCAAAAAACAAAAAAGTTTTCTAATTTGGGTTGCCATTACAAGCTGCAAATAAAGAACTAAAAAAGAAGAAAAATTCAATTTTTTATGCAAAAAACTCATTCGTTTGACGACATAAGAAGAATCCATCGAGTGATGATGATTATGGATTATAAAAGAAAATTGTTTGAGGTCAAAAACTATGGGAAAAAGATGATGAGGATGGAAAATAAATTCATAAAAAAAGAAATCGAAAACTTTTCAGACACACTCACAGCATACAAAATAAGAAGACAAAAAAAAGTGATATTATACAAGAAAAACTTTAAGACAATTTGTGCTTGTGATTGTGAAGAAGCAAGACACACAAAATATGGATGGGACAAAAAGTTTCCATAGCACTAATAAATTGTTCTGTACAAAAACAACAAGAAAAGAAGAAAAAAAGATCCAAAAATAATAAAACTAATAAGAATGAAACTTGTAAATTATAATTAAATAAAATAACAAAAAAATTATGTTCTATATTTTCCTTTTTTACATAAAATATAATTATTATTATGATCATTGTTTTATCAGAACAAACAATTACCGTAGAATGAAAAAAAATGCCGTTATATGATGATGATTGAATTTAATTGTAATATATATAAAAAAAGGAGAAAAATAAATAAATTCGGTACATTAAGATTTAATAAGAGTTAATGTAAATATTAATATTACAATGGGGAATGATGTAAAGAAAAGAGAAAAAAATAAAGAAGAAAAAAACCTTGGAAAAATAACTTTTTATGTGATTTTTCTTGTGTAAGATTCGAATTGTTCTATTTATAGAGTATTGTTGATTCTATAATGATTTGTTGGGTTTGTTCGCATATGATGTAAATTTACATTTAGTGTATTTAGCAGTCCTTAGGTTAATCAAGATCGTAAGAGCTAAAACCATCCTTAAATGAACATTTTCTTTAGTTTAGTAAGGTATTATTGAGTAATAACTACTTAAACAGGCCAAGAGAATGCTTCGATTGTGCAGAAGTGCCACTACGTTATTTTAAAGCAGCTGATTTGCCTGTTGGAGCCATTTACACTTAAACGATTATCAAACCATTTCAAAAGTAAGTGAAAAGCCAGTTCCAAGCTTAAAACATAATTTTAAAATTTCTAGTTAATGTTAACATCTGCAAAGCTCTAATACAGCCACTTTGTAACTAATCTCATTCATTTTTGGACATCTATTGACTTTATCCTCTTTGTAAGTCCATTCGAAAGATTATCTCTGTCTACAACATGCACGCCTTTTTGTCTGTCCATAGTCAATGTCAACATTGTGTGGCATAACATCCGTTACAAGTTTCCTTTGATGTTTAATCAAACCGCAATCTTTTGTGTTGCGTAAAACCATCAAAATGTTGTAACATAATCAATCTATTTTCGTTTCAGGAATTAATAAGAATCTCAGCTTTTTTCAGTTCATTTGAAAGAGATTTTTCGACAGTCGAGAATTTCGCAAAATAATAAAGAAAAAGTTTTTAAGCTGATTCCGAAAAATATCAAAAGAATTTTTTATTTCTGTATCAAATTCATGTTAAAGCTTTAAATAAAGCCTCTGAAAACGTCATCGACTAAAACGAATCATTTTATGTCAAGCAGTAAAGAAAAATGACAAACATCCATTAGTCTTAGCCCAACACTTCGGTCATCAAAACACCATTTTGAGGATTTTTTTGATAATATGAATAAGTCATAAGTCTGTCGCGTCTCACAGCATGAAATCTCATAAATTTACAAATAGATTTCTTCATTTTTTGACAGTTTTTCTTCTTTTGGGTGGTTTTTCTTGACAGTCATAAAATTTACAAATTTAATGTAAATCATTTTGGCTAAAATCATTAAATTCCATAATTTATCCTACTAAATTTCAGCTTGATGTCGTTGCCATCGCGTAGCTACATAAATTATTCTTAATGCACCAGATGCAAAATGAATCCAAGACTTAATTACGTTCTCGTTAATTATTTTTTGCATTAAGTTAAAGAAATTACGACGATGAATTTCCACTGTTCCTTACGAAGTGTCAAGACTTCATTATCATAATTTCAAGAACAGCACTTTTTTTACATTAAAGTAATTAAAATAAAACAATAAAGTATTTTGTACTTGGGACATAAATAATGTTAATCAAGTTAATTATCCTGAGAGGTTGATTCGAATGAGACAATTGCTTATGGACGGCCATGCGTTAATCACTTGACAAGTGTATGACACAACAAAATAATGAATTTGAAGATTTTTTTGTTGATGTGACAACGGTATAGGTAATTTCGTGTAAATTAAAATTAAAAATTCATGAGAATTGCTGTTCTTTTTATTGGATAATGCTTCAATGCTGATGTTTGTTGATATTGAGCTTGTTTATTAACTTTTGATTGAGGACACGGATTTTTGTAAATTATGTAAATTATCGAATTAGAATGAATAATTGATGAGTGATTTGGTATGGAATGATCTGACTGTACGTCGTCTTGGTGCCGTTGTGGCAACTTTCGTTCTGGAATAATTACGACGCGTTGTGCTGCACCTTAATTGAGAATATTCGCAATTTTACTTTCAACTTTTGTGGCATTTCATCTACCAATCCAAATTCTATCCTGTTTCTATGCCTATCTTTCATCATAAAACCGATTTAAATTCATCTCATCATCTTTGATGTTTAACAACGTAATCGTTACTAGGTCCGTAGAAAACATAATTTCCAATCAACTGTCGAGTGCCATTCTTCCGAGAAAATTTATTAATTATTAACGATCAACGTCAATATTCGATTTACAATCTCAAGCTTTTTAATGAAATCTAAAAAAAGATTTCCAATCAAAAAGGGCAAATACAGCTTTTCAAGATCTCGTAAATGTCATGGAAATCTCTTAATCGTGAGAAATTTTTCTCATCATCTTAACAACAATCGTCGATTGAATTCGCGGAAGTGACAAGATGTCCTCAAAAAGGGTATAGGCACAAAATAAGATAATAATAAATTTTTAATTGCTATGAAAAGTTGTACTTTTTTGGACGCACTGTATCAAATTCTATGAGGCCTATAATGAAGATAAATTGGCAATTAAAAAATATTTTCATTTTGAGCATCATCCCAATGTCCTTGTCAATTTTAATTGATTTTAATTTTTGCGTAAGATTTGATTTCACTTGAAGCAAAAATGAATTTAATTTTTCTGTTTAATGCCACCTTAATTTGTATGAAAAAAACTTCTTTACTGCGTATTTCCGACAACCTGTGAGTATCAAACTAATTATAATTCCCAGGTTAATTAATGAAATTTAGTTAATTAACATTTAACAAGACATTTCCGTCTTTTTTAATTGCTATAAATGAGTTTTCTTCTTCATCCATTTCCTCTACTATGTCTGTTTTCATATTTTTTAAAGGAACAAGTTGTGATATAACTTTATAATGAATATTATTAGACGTTTATTGCTACTCTCCTGTTATAAAATCAAATGGAGATTTGACATGTTGGAAAATAGGGAATTATATCACAAATATTATTATTATTAAAATAGTAGAATGGAAAAGAACTATTATAATAATAATGCAAATAAGTAAGGACATAAATGTGAAGGTAAATAAAATTATGGTTCAATGTCACAATACTTGATGTGGTATAATCAGTGTATTTTTCTATAAGTGCACTTTGGGAGTGACATTTTTCTATTTTTAGAACTAGTAATTTTCACAATATATAATAGCTTTGCACTGCTTTGCTCCAAAGTTGATTTTGTAAGTTAGTAAATTTTTCAATATTTCTGTTCATTGTTAACACATATATGGAATATACAGCACTAGAATAACCCAGCACTAGGGTAACCCTAGTCAATTAGGTTCATATTTGAATATTTCATTAATATTAGTCTGAAATCATGAACATTTTCAGACGAAATGGCGGTCATTTAAAGGCAATTCTTGAATATATTCCTGAACTAAAGGTCTTGATGGACTTAAGGCCTCCTTAAGGCATACATTTGTTATTGTCTCCAGTGTGGCAAGGATATATCCAAAAAACTGATGCTGTAACACTGCTGATTAAGGCTTTCCAGTTTCGAGAGTGATTTAGGCCGAAACTTCAAGAAAATCCTATGTAGTCTAGGTTCCGGTCTCAATTACGCCTTCCAGAACAAAATTAGGATTTGGTTGTTCTCGACAATGTTTTTATCAACGGCTGTCAACTTTGATTCAGAATAGATTGAGACCAAGACTTTGGAAAGTCAGTTTAAAGTCCTAATTATAAGTCATTATACACAGAGAATTAATTCAAAAGATTGCATCTTATTTCAAAGAGTTGCTAAAATCAATACTATAAAATTCTTGGGAAGTTAGCCAACAAACAAGTTCCCATAAAAGGACTGCATACTAACTTTTAATTTTGCAAATGTGCGCTCAAATATATTATGAAAAGATTGTTTACGACTCAGTCCTTTCCACCTCACCCTTCTTCATTTTTTCATATCGAGAACGAGGTCTGAATAAGTTTTCATGCAAATTTTTCATTTTTTTTCTTCTTTACGTTATGTAAATAAATATAAATACATACATATAGTAAGAAAACATGTTCGATAGAGTCTCATAAATTACACAAAGAGAAAACACAGAAGAAAAATGAAGAAAAACTAAAAAAGTTCAATGAATTTAATAGCCGAAAAAAGTTTTAGTCACGCTAGTGGTAAAAAAAATGATGAAAAATAAGTAATGTTGTTGTTGTTTTCTTATGAAGAACGTAAAGAACACAAAATAGGATAGGAGGAGAAACAGAAAACAAATTGGCTATTGAAGAAGAAATTCAAATGAGATTGACTTCGATTTTTTATACATTTCATCTTGTCTGCATTCATCGATTTCATCTTATTTAGACAAAATCTTGGGGAAAAAAGTTTTTAAATTGTGCTTAAAAAGCTCATCAAATTGCAAATCAGCATAAAGGTCAAAAAAGCATATTAAACTTTTAATGATGCAGTTTTTGAGACATTCTTGTATTTTTCTGAGTTCAATGACCCAATATCCTACACATATATCCACCAACGTAAAATAAACTTTACATAATATTTTTCATCCTCATAACAATCATCAACGCAATAAATTTTTATGTGATAATTTCAAGGGAATTGATTCATTTATATAACGATAATGAATGCAGATGACTCAAGTGAAGTGGAAGTCATCATGATGTCATGAAAGTGCCACCTCAACGATTTTCTTATTACGAACATTCTAAGAATTGTCATGAAGTTATGTGACGGAAATAATGAGTTGTTTGCTGACTTTTTCCTTGAATTTTAAATTTTTTGATGGTTCTCTGTACTTTTTAGCGGTAATGATGTTGAAATACACAAAGTATTGTCGTGGTTTTCTGTCATAAAATGTTACTGACCACATGGCTTCCATTGTTGTGTTTTCAACAATAATATGCCTTAGTTAGTGCTTTAAATGTAGCCATGTGTTCGAAAAACGAGGCAATATCGCAACATCTGATAATAAATTGCCATAAAATTAGTAACTAGCCCTTAACTCAGCTATAGACGTTTTAATTAACAATTCTTGCATCGCAAGTTAACATCGATTCTCCTTCATGCCGAAACATCCTTCAATCTTGTCCTCTGATCAATCACACATTATTTTCAGATACAATCTTAAAGCTAAGAAAAGATTGAGAAGTATCTAATTTGATATAATGTGTTGACCCTAATTTTGTGGATGATGAAGCTCATTTCATGAACGAACAGCTTCAGAGATAATCAATTTTTCTTATAAGTGGATCAAAAGTGTCCCCAGGATTAGCCAAGTGATCTATGCTGAAGAATTTCAAGAAAATGAACTAAAAAATCTTCAAAAATAACTGCAATAATTTCAAATAGCTATAAATCTCCATACAATGAAGCACTACAATATGAAAGATAATAATTGTTTATTACTAAAGCAAAAGAAGCCTTGAACTGCAAAACAAATACACATTCAGTACTTCCCGGAAGAGTAGTCCTCTTTTTCTGCCACAAAATATAATAAATATTAATTAATTCAGAAAGTAAATTAACCCAAATTAATTGTCGCTTTCATTATGAAATGAAAATAATATACGAATTTGTATCCACAGCGCATTTCATGTTAATGAAAATAAAATACACCGCACAAGCAATTCGGTAAAAAAAAAATCAATCAAAAAATTTATGAGAGAAGAAGATTAAGCCTTTTGTTTATTTCTTCTTATTTTGTATCGAATGCGAATGAAAAGGAAAATTGCTCTCATTTCAAAATACCTCCTATAAGAAAATTCTACACGCTTTTCCTCAAGAACAATAATAATCTTCATTATATCTTTCTTGTTACACATAATAAACGATGAAAATTTCGTAAGAAAATACAAAATTTTGTAAAACAAACAAAAACCAATAAAAACTCAAAATAAAATGACAAAAAGTTTTCATTGTTTTCAGATTATATTCTCATTTTTCAACAAAAAATGATTTGAAGTATTGGTATGAAGTTGGCTTGAATTAACTTGAAAATGTCTTATTGACTAACGGCTTTCTTTGTTCACTCTAGTTCATGACAAGTAATATTTAATAGCTTTGATAACTAAAGATACCAGACAACATCAAGCTCTATTTGGCAACCATTAACGCATTCCTCCTTTCTTACTTTGATGGTCGTACATATCAATTGTGATTCATGGCCTCATTTATGCATAGGTTCATTTTACATCGTTTTTCTTAACTTGCTTTCTTATATTGCTATCTTTGTGACTCTCGGGCCTAATCTATTAGTTTTGGTATTTCTATAATGTCTAGCCTGAGCCTAAGCAGCACAAATGAAAAAGGCTTATCAAGGCTCAAATAGACTTCCCCTGTTTGTGTTTTTCAAATGACTGCGGAGTCTAGAAAGTGCCTAGACCGAATAGCACAAATTGGTTAGTCTTCCAAAAACCCAGCCTCAGACCTCTGGCTTAGGAAACGCATATAAACGCGCAGCTATGGATCTTAAGGTCTGCAAAGCTAATGTTTATTTTTTTTTTATTTTAGACCTCTGGCTTGGTGCTAAACTCGAAGGCCATTTAGCCAAAGTCAAGTTGATTTGGTGCTGGATTTTGGATCGATTAATAGACAGTTACCTCAACATATTCTTAAGCTCTAATCAGCGGATTTAATTTATGGTTTTTTTCTGATTTTGGGTTGACATGATACCGGCAGCACTTAGATCTAAGGTAGGTGTCCTTAGGAAATATCTTGAAATTCTACAATTTCCAACAATAAAAGTTAATGTCACAAAATTAAAGCAAACTTCAAAATAATTCATTCAACATTCTTCTCAAAAACTTTCCTCATCCAGACTCCCCTCATTGTATTGTTCCAGATTTGTGTACCTTTTAAAAAGATGAGAGTTAACATAAGGAAACATTGGGGAAAGAAAAACGAGACACGTGCGACAATTGTTCTGTATTACACGAGTGTTTTATGAAGCGTATGTAATAACCGCATCGAGTACAAGAAAATAAAAGAAAAATTAGGGGAAAAAAGATAAAAGATGACTGATAAAAATAATGAAAATGACACTTGACAAAAGAAATATGCTTCAATGAATGAGAAATTTGAAATAAAAATTGACAAAAATGTTCACAAATTGAAAAATAATTAAAAAACATGAGCAAATGTTTCTAATGTCATTGAAAAAGAACGATACTTGTATGTGTACAGAGTATATAATATTCGACTTAGAAATAAGCGAAGAATTATTTACTTAAGAATTTAATTATACATGAAAGCGTATATTTGATTTTTCCGTCTATTTCCATCTCCTTTCTCAACTCGCAGTGAATATTTTTTTTATTGTTTTATTGATTTTTTTCTGTCTTTCTCTTTTTCCATAGTTTCGCCTTTTTTACTCTGTGCTTTATTTGTAATAATAATAAAAGAGCGCAAAAAAGCTACATGACATTGCAAGAAAATGTAAGTCAGTAAGGAAGTGCTTGAAGGCGAGTAATTGAAATTGATTTTTCATGTGCTAATGACTATTTAAAAAAAGAAGTTTTTGGGTGGATATTTAGGATTTCAAGGTTAAATGAAAATTAGGTCGAAATTTAATGAATTAATTAATTAGTCAAGAATCCAACCCAAGGCTGACGTGGCTTTGACTTGGTGTAAAATTTGGTTTAAAATCCGGCACCATACCCAAGTCACGCAGGCCAGGTGTAAAATTGGGATTGATTAACCAGCTTGTGATATTCGAGATGGACAAATGATGACGATAGAACTAGTTTTAAGCATCATCTGACGTCATCACGGGATCATCAGGGTCACTCTGCGTCTAACCGTTAATACAGCGGAGTATCATTGAATATATATCCCAAAATATGTCCACAAGACCTTAATACATGACTAAGAACATAAAAACAATAGTTTCCACATATTAACAAACTGCAACTTCAAACCATCAACCCTTTTTCCTAATAATTCCGCTTCTAAATAGAGAGAAGAAGCGAGAACGAAAATCATTGTAGCGGTTGGTAAGTATTGAGGTTTTATTAAAGGAATGTTTGTTGGCAAATAGTAGCAATGAAGCATATGAGCAATTTATCAAATGAATGAAAATAACTTTTATCATTTTTTTTTCTTTCCTTCTTTGTTCCTTCCTCTATTTTTTTCGTGCCATGCAAAAATTGTAGCAAACTTTTTATCACTTTCTCATATTTTTTTTTGCCTCATTCTTGGTTTCTTTCTTCGCTTATGGGGCACTTATGACATTAAGTACAGCGAGTAGGGAATGTGTCTGAAATTCAAGAGTGCATATTTATACACATTTATTAAATTGCTAGGTTCATCATCGCACACACATGCATGATAGTGATGATGATTGTTATTCATTACTATCGATGTCTATGGAAATTATAATGGCATTCGAGGAAATTTATTAATGGAGGAAAGTTTTGGAATAAAGTGATAATTATCATGGATTTTAATGTCTGCGTGATGATGGGGGAGCGATGTGATTGGTGTTGGAATTGTTTAAGGTAAGTGAACTTTGATTTTATGGCTAAATTTATGCGATTTGACTATGAAACTTAATCAGTTTGAAGATAATTGTCTTCCAAAACTCCTTCATTCCTCCTGGCTAAGCGTCTGACTCAGGAATGTAGCCCGTATCACCATGCACCCCTCCCATGGCTTCATCCCCATTCTAACTCGATGTGATCAGCCTCTGCAACCCAAAAATCAAGAAATTCTTTAATCTTTCATATGAGAAAATTTAATAATCAACTTGAAATATTAAATATACTCAACTTACGTCTTATGTTCCTCATTCCTGGAAGGCATTTAATATAATTTCTTACAACACAATATTTACATTAAAAATTTGAGTCTTTAATCCAATAAGGCAGCAGAATTAAATTAAAAGTCAATCCCAAAAGTTGTTAACAAGGTATATCACATTTGATTATGCATGCTTGTGCGTCTTCAGCCTTACACGTGAACAAAATATCAAGCATATCGTAGAAAATGTATTCATCCCTCGTGAAATTCTCTTTTCGGAAATTTTTAATATCACGTGAGTATATTTTTGTGCATTCTTAGAAATATATATCTGCAGTTCTGAATATAGCGTCGACTTTTATGGTTATTATATTCAAAATTCAGTTTTTTATCAGAAAATGTCTTAAACATCCATTAAAGACGCTTTGTTTTGTGTACTTCTTTGCAATTTTTCTTGTTCCTTTTATTTCATGCTTGCAAAAAGGGTTCAACAATCATTTTTATTATTCGTGTTCCTTTTTGCGTCTATAAGCAATAAATTTATTTCTTTGCTTTATTCATTTTTTCATTTTTTTTTTCTCTATCGACCATTGAGTGGAAGAACAAATAAATGAGAAGTTCTTGTTGAAAAATGGAAAGGATTTTTCAAGTACAAAAAGCAAATGGATTGTCAACGGTCATTTACATTGAATGTTCTCAACCGTAACGGAATTAAATATAAATCTGACATTAATTGATGAAGTGCAATTATTGTGTTAATGACCTTACTTGAGATTTAAAGTGTTATTGAGTGGACTTGAAATGGGTAGTGCTTTTAAGAAAATTTTAATAGAGATTTTTAATACTTTTGATAGTAAAGCTAATGTAGAATTTGAAATGATTTTTCAAAAGCTTCTTAGTTTGACGCTTTTTTATTCGAAATGGGTGCACATGAATGCCTTAAAACGCCAATTAAAAAAATGCTAAAACTAAGCTTATTAATCACATTATCTGCATGTACTGCAAAAATTTACAATTTAAGTTAAATCAATTTTTTGAGTAATTTACAACTAATTTTGGATGATCACGCGTCTAAATGAAATTTTATCAAAAACTTGAGTCAGTTGGGGAATTGCCTCAAATGTTGTGTCTGGAAATTTTAAAAACTACTCTGTTTTCATATAAATGAACTCATCGCATTTATCTCTATCATTTTCCTGTTTGCATTGCGTTCAACTTTCAGTAGTTCAGTAGCATTCAGTAGTTTTTGTGAAGCATACATCAAAATATTTAATTCTAATTACAATTTCCTTAATTTTTGCAACCATGAACGAAAGTGTCAAAATAGTTCCAAGATTTTCTTTTGACGAAAGTTATGAGAAATTTAATCCTACGGTCGAGACATCATTTATATTTTTGGAATCTATAATATCCATAATATCATTAGTTTTGAATTTAATTATAATTATTGTGTTCATCAAAGAGCCAAAATTAAGACGTCAAACGAATTATTACATTATATCTCTTGTGAGTGCTGATTTTGTTATGGATTTGATTGGATTTCCATTTGAAATTTTAATGGTGAGTTGTGTTTAATTGTTTAAGACAATGGGGGGAAACCTTTTATTTTTTAAGGCACATCTTGACTCGTGGCATTTCCAAAAGTATCTAGTGACACACAAGAATGCCGCGGCACACAGTTTTCCCACCACTGATTTTAAATTAATAAACTTCTCATAACTTTTCTTTATTAGATTTTCAATGATCATCACCTCATTAAAATGTTTGTTATACGTTTTGTTGTACTTGCAACATTCGGCAATATATCAATTTTCAGCTTATTATTCATTACATTCAAACGTTACAAGCTTTTGGTAAGGAATTCCGATTAAATCTCGTCCAAATCTTATCAAAAAATTCTTTATTATTCCAGTCTAATAATTCTATAAATAGGAATTACATCTCTGCAAAAACAGCTTGTAAAGACATAAGCGTCACATGGGTATTTGGAATCATCGTCGGCATGATTCTTTTGTTATCATTAAAATGGCGTGTCTTCAAATTTTACATAATCTTTCGACTCGTAGTTTTGATCAGAGATTAAAATTTATGAAAAATAATCTTTGATGAAAAAAATTATTTTTTTCGATGATTAAAAAAATCACGATTTTTTTCATCATACGTTAATCACACGTAAAATTTAATCACGTAAGCTTAATCACTACGTAAAATTTAATCACGCAGGGCAAAAACACATGGTTTACAATTTTTCTCAAACGTTTTGTGTCAATCACGATGAAAATTTTGAAATTTTTTTAGCTCTAATATTGCATTAAACTACAATATTATAAACTATTATATGTTATTTAGCTTTTTTAAGTAAATTGGAGTAGTTTTCTGGTGCTTAAATAAGTTAGATTTGTGAAAAAGAACTATGAGGTTTGGTATTTTTTTCATGGAGAAACAAAAATAAATCCATTAAAAAACTACACGAATATGAAGTTGAAATTGATTAATTTAACTAATTTAAGCACGAGAAAACTATTCCAATTTACTTAAAATAGCTAAATAACAAGTAATGGTTTATAATATTCTAGTTTAATACAATATTAGAGCTAAAAAAATTTCAAAATTTTCATCGTGATTGACACAAAACGTTTGAGAAAAATTGTAAACCATGTGTTTTTGCCCTGCGTGATTAAATTTTACGTAGTGATTAAGCTTACGTGATTAAATTTTACGTGTGATTAACGTATGATGAAAAAAATCGTGATTTTTTTAATCATCGAAAAAAATTATTTTTTTCATCAAAGATTATTTTTCATAAATTTTAGTCTCTGGTTTTGATAACTATTCCTGTTATCATTTTGGGAATTTTTAACTACAAAATTTACAGAATTGTTATTAATCAGGTGAGAATGAGGGGGACAGACAACTTAGGTGACGAAGAGTGACGAAAATGAAACAAAAGTGACAAGATGTGATAGAAAATTGACAAAAATTTGACGAAAAATGAAAAATTTGTCACCTGAGTTGTCCGTTCCTTTTGTAAATATCATTATGACTGGATTGTCAACTGTTAATCCCGTTTATAATAATTTATCCATAGATCGACACTGAGCGTACATTGACAAATCCTACAGGAATTGATCAAATCAAAAATGGAGTCCTTTTGAGAAGAGAACAAAGAGTAACAGTCAATATAGCTATGATTGTAATAATATTTATGGTTACATGGATTCCAGTCCATATTCACTTTATAACTAAGCTATTTTTCAATAAAACTATAAGTGAAAATATATTAGCAGTTACAGCTACTATCCTGCATGCTAATTCAATAATTCATCCATTCCTTTATGCTTTTCGTGTTAAAAGTATAAGAATAGCTGTTTATAAAATGTTGGGATTCAAAAAATCTACAGAAAATTTGCATTTAAACTACTCCCATTAATCATAATATGTACAGCATAACAGCATTCGATTAAAAATTATTAAAAACTTGAAATACAATGTAAAAGCTCTGAATAAAAAGTAAATATTTGACAAATTTAAAAGGCCTTTCTACACTTTCGCCTTTTTCTTCATATCAGGCTTCAACAGTGTCGATAAGTATAAGAAGAAAGCACCAGAAGGAAAGCAAAGGAAGCAAGGAAATTCTTTTCATCATTAAACTTGGGCGCAAGAGTAATTTGTTGCCATAATTTAATGTCGCATAAAGCAATTTTTCATACCATTGGATGGGATTACAACGTTTCGTCGTGCATGTTATTAATTATATAAATTTTCTACATTTCTTTTGACTTTTTTTTATAATACTTTAATAATAATTCTTTGTGTGGTAATTTTTTTTATTTTATTTTGCGCTCCCTAAAAAGTGGCGCCAGAACTTATAATTAAATAATTTTTTTTCACTCCTCTCATTTCTCGCGCCTTTTTTACATTTTAAATATATACACAAAGTCTCTTGGCTTGTAGCATTTATTTTGTGGGGCAGATTGAGGAAGGATGATTCATTTTGCGATAGTCGTGGCTGACTCAGGCTGGTCTAGTTTGGATTTTACAAGTTTTTATCATAGTTTGGGAATTTTTTCAATTTTAAACGTTTTTAAAGATAAAAATGCTGAAACTCATCATGACACTCATCAGTCTCGTGTGAATGCTAGTGTCTGGATTTAAACAGATTCTTCAAAATTCAAATACTTCAACCAGCAATCCAGAAAAAGCGCATCAAATCAAATTCAACCCCAAAAACTTCCTCAACCAGATTCTCTTTTGTTTTATCCACCGCTGTTTTTTTGATGCAATGTAATGGCTTTTATGTTGCAAAAGGAAATAAAATTAATTTCATCATGCTTCAAACAATGAGCAGATGAATAAGTAGTACAAAAAAAGCAGAGTACAAAAGGAAAGAAAAGGAAATCATTTAAGCGCGATATCGTGAGCTATTTAAATACACACGTACTGTAATCTACCATCATCATCATAAAAAATTGTTGGAAGTAGGAGAGAGAAAATGTACAATAAAGCAGCTACCAACAATCATACTATTCTACTTCTTAATTTATACGCTCGTAATAAAAATCATGAAAGTCAAACAATAGAGACTCTCAACACAGCAAACAGAATGTCCAAAAGAAGGATTAAGGATTCTCATTTTTCACTTTTTCTTTTCTAGTCGTTTGCCTTATTTTTCCCTTTAGTACTCTCGTAACAAAAAGTAACTGAAACGGTAAACGAAAGAAAATCAATAAAATGGGAATAATGATGGTATAATTGGGTTTTCTTTTCATTTCATCTACCGCAATGGATTTTCAAGCTCTAAGGCGTAATATTGAGACATAAGAATGAAAATTAATGGAATAAAATTTCAGATGGATTACTGATTGGATTTCAGTTTTAAAGGATTAAACTATTGTGAATTTGCTAGAAGGGAAATAAATGTAATTGGTTAAAGATTGTAAATAGTCTGGTAAGGTGACTTTACTTCTTGTCTGAACGGGTGGGATTCGTCGGTTGTTTGAGTGGTTGTATTCCAATAACGTCCATAAGAAATGGCCCTTTTATAGTATTTTTGGACAAATTCTCATTTCATCATACAGCTCTAAAATATCACTTAATGCTGAATGTCATTCGTTGGGCGATGCAAGGCTCTAATTTGTAGAATCACAAAGTTCGGAGTTTATGTCGATTCAACATGTTTTACATCAAAGACTCCATCGTCAATTTTGTGTGTTTTCGATAAGTACAAGACTTTTTGATGGTCACTTCCTAATATAATAATGCCCAGCAATGTAACGACAGTCACCTAACTACTTACCTTATCTACCACCACTACAAATTGATATTATTGCAAAAACTTTAAGGTTTGGCTACTAAATGACTCACAAAAGTCAATTCCATACTTATTTCTTTTATACCACCTCATAAAAAAGGAAGACATACCTTTTCGTATTATCCAAGCTTCTGCTTACTTTACTAAAGAATCCAATAAAGTAATGCGACACAGCAAGAAAATCGAATGTCTTCAACTTTCTCTAATTTCATTTTTATTGGATGACAATAATGTAAAACTATAGCTAATTCTGGTAATGATGAAGCCATAGAAATTAAATCCCTTCTCAACCTTTTAATATCCCCTCAGGTCATTTTGAATGTCAATTTCTTTGTTCTTTATGTTGACAAATTTTTTGTTTTCCTTTTTGACTACAATTGACTATTGCACAATGAGAATTGGAAGCCTTAATACTCTTTCAAATTAAAATAAATTCAAAATCAATTTTTCAAAATAAAATCCCCAAAAGTGATTGCAATCTCAATTTTTAGATTGGAGGGGAACCGAGAATGGCAATAAAAATTATTTTTTTCAATTGTTATTATGTCATTGTAGATTTTCTTCAGTAATCTTAGATTGTACATTTTTTGATGATGATATTAATCAATGACAATGTCAACGGAACTCAAGTATTTAATCGGATTATAGGTCTGAAAGGAGATTAGACTGTGAAAATTTTGCCTTCTCTTTCCATTCCAAGAGTTTCTTTTTTAGCTATAAATGCGATTGTTGCAATTTAATTAAGATAATAACATTACATTTATGTTTAAGATGAGATGAGGAAAAAAAGGGTAGGGGGGAGTCAGATTGGATGTAGGAAGTGGATGTTTATGAATTATTCATGAATGAATGTAATTATAAATGTCAAATTATTTACATTAAAACCAAATTATTCATTATGATAATTAAATGATACTCTTGAATTTTCATCGAGTGGGACATTTTATGTGTGCGCATTTTTTTGTAATTTGTTGTTTCGAGGGAAGTGATTAGCTTTAATTTTTCTGACTCTTTGGTACAATCTTGGAAATGAATTTGGAATTCACAGGAAAGGATTTGATCTATTCAATTTTAGCATGGAAATGCATGATGAGCTTATTGATGATTTATTTGAAACTTATCTCTCGATATATAGACGTAGAGGTACATATTCTAATGATTATCACTTGAGCGACTTAAAAGACTTCAGATATAATCCTAATAGAAGCTACATAGAGCATAATATAGTTTATATAGACTCCTTATTGCTATTTGTACTGCAATTCAAATCCAAATATCTGAAAAATCCGAATTAGACATAAATTTTGCATGAAATCGTCAACTAAACTCAATATAAAATTCAACTAGACTTCAGACTCTTTAAAAACGTATAAAAAAGGATTAAATTGAGCAGAAAAAACTAAACCAAAACTACCAAACTCCAAACTAAATCCTAACCATGCCTGTCATGGCCATACAACACGTCTCCATCATAAATCTACAATTTGAAACGCCAAATCAGTAAAATTCCGTCTAAATTATCAGAAATGTCCTAAAAAAACTTTTCATAGCACCATAAAAAAAATATCAAATCAAACAATGTCCTCATTAACTTTCTGTCATAAAGCTTCAGCTAACTTTTCACACAATCGCCGGCAGTCACATGAAGGTCATGGTTTTATCAGAAAATAAACATAGAACAATTTTGAGAAAATCATATTCATTACTAAACAAGCTATAATGTTAAAATCCTCGAGCTCAGGTCGAAGCTGAAATACAAATCTGTTAAACAACTGTATAAAGATATTCGTGTAAATTATTTCGACATAGCACGGACCATACTTTCACGCATTTAATGCGAAAAATTAGTACCACGTGCCATAACTAAGTTTTAACTTCTTATTTTTTTTTACGAATATTAAATGAGAAATGCTAACGAAACGTAATTTACTTTCCGCTTGCCTATATAAATGGCTAATGATGCATAATATGTTCTTAATAGATACGAGTGAGACGTATCCATTGATAAAAAAGGGGGGAAGGCTGTACATAATGATAAATAAAATACACAAGCTAGATATGAGTTATGGCACACATAGATAATTAACTTTATTAAAATCTTTCCATTCTCGTATGAAACTTTACAGCAAAAAAATATATAATTTTGCTAATTATATAATTATAAACATTTCAGTTAGATAACTTATACAAGATAAATCAATTAATTGTGGTTGGAAAGTTTGCTTATTGTGTGACTTTAAACTTCATTATTTTTTGATGCACTTTTGATCAAAATTCCTTCGCAGCGACCTTCCAAGTCACCGTCTTCCAATTGCAAGCACATACCCCATTCCTTAAGTGTGATTCTGTGATCTCTGTCCAAATCGCAGGATTCTAAGAATGGTGCGATACTAGGGATGAAATAAAGGAAGTGAATTACTTCAATTTTGAGTTTTATGCGTGAAAAATTCCACTTTTTAAAGAAAATTTCAAGAAGACACGCAAATATCTGACCCAATGGACTAATTCTTTGAATAATTAAATATCAATAGTCAGCATAAAGTTGGTAAACAACTGCCAAAACAATTTACACAACAACAAACTCGGTCATTATTATCAAAGGTCAAGTTCATGCATGACTTTTGACTGTAAACTCTGTCAAAAAATAAGAATTATTTAATATTCTTACCAATGTTCAAGTGACAACAATGGAGCACGAATTGGGAAGAGTTCGTGACGTGATACAGATTGATCATGTGTAGCATCGAGGTCACAGAATTTCCAGACAGCAGCTCGTGCCCATTTTTTGTTCAATTCACTCTCAACATGCGATATCTTTTCAGCTAATTTTCTATCAAGTTCTTGACGTTCGGCGAGTTCCTTCATAACGTGGAAGAGCCATTCGCGCATCCTTCGTGGAAAGTCGAGCATTTCCTCTTCATTGCATCGCTGTAAACAGTTGTTAAAGAAAAAATAATAATAATTTATTAATTTACGCTTTGTAAATATCAAAAGCAGAGAAATTTGTGGATTTTATGAGGAAGGAAAATAAAGTCAGTGAGTGAAAAATATGATTTTGGAATGTAAATGCTTTTTCGGCTCGTTTATTCGTGCCTATGATTTGGAAAAATAAACCAAAGATAAATATTTTCACTTTCAAGATATGAATTCAAGCGTTAAAATAATGTCCAGGCATTAACATTTGCATTATGAACTTTAACCTTTTTAAAAATTAAATACTCACTGGAATTTCCTTGCATTGTCCGTAATAATCAATGTGAATATGAGAATTCTTTGAATTTTTACATCGTGGATCCTTTGTATCGCAGAAGCAACGTTGTTGATGAACTTCACAGTCACTTGCCCATGTTTCATTACGATTTGTACAAACTTTACGACGTGGATCATATTCTTCTGGGCATTCTGGTACACAGACACATTCAGCTGAATTGTCAGTCACCTGACAAATACGACCAGCTTGACAGTGGATCTTTGTGCATGGATCGTCTAATGGGAGATGTGAAATGGAATTAGTAGATGTCATAATTATGATTTCAAAAATTTTTTTATCTCACAGATAAATCCTCTTTCAGATGATGCTACTTCACCGTGCTGTTGTTTATATTTTGATGCTTCTTCTCTGGCTTTTTGATTTTCACGATTTAAATCTTCCATCTGAAAATTGAGATTGACATGAGTTTTGGGATTTATTTTTGGATTTTTGTAGAAGTAGAAGTTGGAAGCTACAACTTTTGATTAGGGAATTTTGTAGTTAGATGCTTTGAGATAGCAAAGAGTGATGTAGAGTTAAGCAAATGGTAGATAGAACTGAACTTCTCACAAGCGTAGAGAAATGAGAGCTATATTGACTGTCAGTTTAGTATCTTAGAATCTGTTTTGATTGGAAAGGGTGAAATCCAACTGAATGACTACAACAAAGCAGGCTCCTACACAATATGATGCCAAAAATTAATCTTCAACTTACAATTCTCTTCTCCTCCAACAATCTCAAGATTTCTTCATCTTCATCCAAATCCTCATCATCGATATCATCAGGAATTTCAATTTCTTCAGCGAATGTACCCATTATGAATGCCAATGCGGCAATCATGAGTAGCAATTTATGCCACTTCATAGTTATGTGATTTCCTATACCAAATAAATAAATTAAATCTGTCACAAACAATCTCTTATTTTCTTATCATTAAAAAATATAAATACAGTAAAAATAAAATCAAAACATCGTGGCTTTAATCAAGTAGTCACATCCACACAATTTTAATCTCTTTTAAACTCATTTTTTCTCTTCTCACGCTCACAATCTGGTCATTTCATTCTCACAAATACAAATTATCTCATTGCAGGCAGCATGCATTAATGCAAAAAAAATATAAATGGAACTAAAATATTTTAAATGAATTTTTTTTTCTTCAAATGTTCCGGGAAGCGTTGAATGATGGGATGCACATGATGAATGTACATTTACATCTTTTTTTCTCAAATAAATGATGAGTGATTTATTTAAAGACTTTAACTACAGTATTTGAAGTTAATGTAAACGCGTAAAAATTCTATTTGTCTTTTGAAAATAATGAGTTGATTGGAAATAGGAGGTTTTGGGTTACGCTTTTTTTCTATGGGATAGATTGATGTTTTATGAAGAAAATACTAGAATTTTCTGAATAACTTTGAAAATAACAGGATGTGATGATTGAGATGTAATCTTTAGGATTCTTAATTTTAATTTGAGTTTGTTGCTAGACATTGAAAATTGTTTAAGGCTACATCGTTAAATGACATCATTTTGCAATCAATATTTGAGTATTTTGACTTTTAATTTGATTTTTGGTTGGTTCAATCGATTGTATGACTTAAATTTCTACTTCAGATTCATAATCGTCCCTAACAGATTAAGAGACCGCTTTTGTGTACCGTAAACCATGGAAGCATGTTAATTGCCTGTTAGGGTGTATTACTTCAGCTTTCACATAAATTCCTTCAAAATTCCATAAATTGACTTACATAATAACTTAAAAAATCTAATTGAAGGTCTAGAATGGTCTGTTTCATTATAATGCTGGAAACAGCAATGTTCCTCATTTTTCGATGTTCCTATTTCGTGAAAAATGTTCGTAAAATTTCGTCAATGACAACGTTGACCTTTATTGAGACTGAAAACCACACTCGTCCATGACCTCTCCTCTAAAATGTAAAATCCCATAGATAAATGACTCATATTAAATTGAAAATTGAACTGCAGGGAAATGTTTAACAATGTAAAATAAATGTAATAACAATTAATTGAATTAGGCATCCAAAAATTTAATTATCTAAAATTTTCAAAATTTTCAATTAAACAATGTCAAACTAATCTCTAAAATCATCTTCAAATCAAATTTTTTGCATAAATTTGTAAGACAAGCAATAATAATTCATTAATATTTTCTAAAAAGTCATCATTTTCCATCTAGCAACAATCATTTGGAAATCCTAAATTGCCTTCAATGCTAAATTGTGTCTAATAATAATATTGTAATGGAATTCAAATAAAATTCTTCACTTTATTCTAATTTAATAACTTTTCTCATTATTACGAACAATAAAAATTAAAAAGTCATAGCAAGAGTCATTTGCTTGAGGATATGAGTCAGAATTAGAAGTGCCTACTTAATTTTCATGATTAAATCAAGTCTACGCAATTATTTCACAACAAAAAAAATGTGCATAAAATGTTATCAGTTGAATACAGCACAATAACTTTATGGACCGACATTCTATATAATTACGAATAATAATATAGTAACCTGTAGATGTGCTTGACAATTCATTCAATGATAAATAAATATCCAAAATAAGAGTCATTAATTAATATAATCGCATTAATCACAAAAAGAATCCAGCAACTGCTGAGATGAAAATGTATACAAACACACAGATTTCTGTTAGCACATAAATGAGTGTTCTTATCAGCAATAAAGGAAATTAAGTGGTTCATTCTATTTGAGGTCACTTGAATATTGAAGAGGTTATTAGATTTTTTCTCAATTTTAATAAGTTTTTCTGTCTAATAATCTAGAAGAAAATAATAAATAAAAATATTTCACTTTAATGTGTTGGGGTTTAAATCATCATTTGCATCTTGTTTTCATTTCCTTGGTCGGGGAGTTAAAGGTTAAATGGAAGTGTGCTTTAAATATTTTTTCGCAAAGCTATGTGTGGTAACTTTTGAGATTTTTTACTGGGAATTTGATTATTTTGCACAAATTAGGAGTCAGACAGAAGGTTTTTTTGTAGATTCTTATGAAATTGGATCAATTTAGCACGTTTAGCACATCTTGATGATTTTTCGAAAAATCGTCATATGATGGTTTATAAATAGTCATCCAGATGTCAAAACGGATACATAAACAACGACATCATGGATTGGCAATCTGTTGGGTTCATATAAACATTAGAGTCCTGCAAATTCTGCACTTTAGATGCACAGGCCTGAATTCTACTTTATAGTTCGGTTAAGGATAGAGTGCTGCACTTTTCGACTGTTCTTTCAGTTCATCCAAGGCTGTAGGCCTGAAATTTTGGCCGATCTTTAGTAAGCAATAGGAAACTTTGACCAAAGAACCTTAAATTGCCAAATTTCTATGAATTTATAGGAATCTCTAACAAAATAACCATAATTTAATTTGTAAACATCATCGTGTATAGTCACATGATTTTTTCAAAATATGATTCCTTGTGACCTTGACTTAATCACAAAGTATTAGTTATTATATATTAGTAATACGAGCATGACTATCTCAATAAAAAAATAAATTCTAGGTTATGGTTTAAAAAACTACAATTAATATTGTTCACTTTATATAATAATTCACAGGATCATCCATAAATATTATTAACCATAGAATGCCTGACAAAAATCACACAAATCAATCCATTCACACCACAAAAGTATCCACCCCTTGCACGATCGCAATCTAAAAAAGTCTCTTTCTTTTGACCCATCATAAAGTTTCCATAAACTTTTGCACACAAAAGTCACAATAACAGCACATCAGCCAATCCAACTTATTCCCATCAGACACTCTCAACATAATCTTTAATGTGTAGCAACAAAAAGATCACTTATGAAACAAAAAAAAAAATCAGAACAGAACAAAAAATACTCAACTTTTTATTTTATTCTTATTCCTAAAACTTTATTCAACAAACGTTCAAGTCAGACTAACTGAAATTTGAGATGAGAGTAAATGATGAGCGTCTAAAAGGCGAAGAAAAACATCAGAAGCATAAACGAAAAAAAATGAGAAGTTAAGATTATCAGACGGCAAAAAAAATATATACATGCATTGAGTTATTGTTTGTGTTATTATTCAACCATATGTTTGAGACTTTAACTGATGCTGCCGTTTGCTGCATACATATATAAAGGAAATTCTCATGTGCTGCATAATTATAGTATTTATGTATGAAATGTAAGATTATGAGCATTCGCTCTCATACAATGAGATGAAAATGCATTTCATGATGATCATTAACAGAACATTTTACATGAGGAGAAAAATTATAAACAATTTCATATTTTTACATGATTGTTCTTGTTGAAATTGTAGTTGTTAATAGTTTGGAAATTATAATAAGTACGGCAAAATGTGAATGAATTTAATTTGAACTTTTGCAGAATTGATTTTTTGGCAATTGTTGATTTGTAGGATTTCCATTAATCTTTGAAAATTCATTCAACTCTAAATTGAAATTTGTTTGAATATATTTTATTGAAATTATTCAAAATCGGAATTCAAATTAATTGATTACTGTTTGTTAGACTATATTAAATGCCAATAATACTCGATCTATATATATAGATTTTAGTATTCAATACATTTAAATCATTATGATGCTTTCTAATGATTCTGCGAAAAATTTAATGAACTTATTATTCATTTTTAGGCAATTTTTTATAATTTCTTTGAATTTTTATGCAATATTAGCCTAAATGGGACTAAGTATAAAAATTGTGTAACATTTTATTAACAAGAGTATTTGGAATAGAATTAGCTTTGCCTAGCTTCAATATAGGTTGATAAAGGTTACTTACTAGAATCATTTGGCCCTTTGGGAGCTTAGGTTGCAATATATGGTCTTCCATATGGCCCTATTGCGGGTTCCTTCCTTAAGTTGCTTTCTTTGTATACTGTTGATTCCGAAAATGGTTTGCTGTATGCAAATTCCAAATTTACCTCGAATTTTGTATGAAAATGCCAATTTGAGTCAACTCCACATAAAATTAAAAATCACTTTTAGTTAAAAGTTATGAAGTCTTATCATCCATTGCCTCATTGTGCTGCTCAGACGAGATGATATTGATTGATGATATGCTTTCCATCTATCCTTTAATCCTCTGTAACTTGTTTATCCCGGTACATAACTAAATTACCTGCAGTGTATTAAGTAACCACAAGAAGGTAAGCACTTGCCATTTGGTCTGCTTGAAGTCAGATTTTGGCTACCCCCAATCCCACAAGACTAAATATTGCCAAACTATCTCTTATCATTTGTTTGGTATCAATGCTAACTAAAATTCATTTCCTCAAAAATACTTCCTGTCACTAATTAATAATAATTAATTCATATAAAGCATAGTATTAAGAGAAAATCATATCCTTTACCCAGATTTATTCAGCAAAAAATGAAACATGAGTTTCCAATAAAAAGGAATCAGACTATAAAACTTTATTCAATATCAATATTCAATGGTTTTTCTCCTTCATTTCTTTGTATTTGCGCATTGATTTTTTTTCTGCAATGTAATTTAATGAATGAAAAAAAAGCAATAAGAAATCGTAACAATAAAATAGGTAGGATTGAGGTTCTTACTCAAATAAAGTCTTGACAATAAATCACAAACGGTAAAATCTTTATACTTTCGTGCTTTAATTTGAAAAAAAAAGAATGATTGAGGATTTGCGAGGGAAATAAGAAAAACAATCGCATTATTGATTTATCAAGAAAAATGCCCTCTGAAATGGAATTAGGTATTAATGTGGAAACGAATAAAATCGTAATAAATGAATTTGATTTGCAACATAATTATTTTTTACGAGTTGAGTGGATATTTGTTAGGGTGAAGCGGCAGTTTTATTTATTTCTGGGAAAAGTATTTAAGCTGAAAATGAGAATTTAATCAAAGTGAGCAATGAAATATTTGAATTAAAAGATTTCAACATTCTAGAAGTCAAATTTCGTGTCAAAACTCAAAATTTCCTTTCCAAATCGAGCATCACTCTATGAACAGCACTCAAACAAGATTTTAAGCTTCTTTATCAAAAAACAGAATTTCAAATCATCTCAATTGGCTTTTAAGGTAATGTTTCAGTCATAATTGTATCAGAAAAATTTCGCTTATGCTTAAAAGGTTGTTGCTATCGCATCCATCGACTTTAATTTTTTCCAATGAAAATTCTAATTTTTTCAATTCCCCACAGGAAAATTTGACATCGCTGAAGAATTTATCGCCAAGCAACAATAGATTTAAAATATCGTCAATGTCAATTTCATCGGTGAGTGCTCTGTAGACTATAAAAATTGGAAATTAATCGCATTAGACCCAAAAATTAATGTTTTAAAGGATTTTTGTAATTTGTTGTTATATCCATGATGAAATTAAACGTGATTGTCATGGAGATGTTTTATGATTTATATATTGCATGAACTGAGTGTGTTGTTGGAAGGCATATGGCGTGGAAATAACCAAGAATCCAGCCCTAGATCAACTTGACACTGGAATAGACCTATTGGCAGAGTCACGCATGCTTAATAACTGATTTTCGGTCATTTATACGCCGTGAACCTTCCGGGAATTCATTATTTTAGTATGCAAATTCAGGAAATCCACAACTACATACATAACAGCTCTAAGATCCTTTGTTGAATATCCAATCTTGAAAATATAAGTAACAACCTCAACTTTACCCATAAACATATAAATTCAAAGAAAAAAGGTTTCAGAAAATTGAAAATTTAATATGCGTACTCAAATATTTTATAAAACTCGTATTATTCCTTAAAATTATACTCTTAGCTGCACATATTAATAATATTTCGGCTCAAACCATTAAACCATGTGATGTAGCCTAAACATATATCCTTTTAGAGTAAATTTCATCCGTTTTATTGCTCCCTTCATATGTTTACATTCTAAAATTTTCCATGAATTTTAACATTATCCTTTGAAGTTTAATGAAGGAACTTCCAAGTACAATTTCATTTCATTTAGTAAATTCTAAGAGAATTTTGCCGTTCTTATCGTTTTATCCTGCCGTTTTTGAGACAATTGTGAATATAAATTGTCAGACTTTTTTTTTGCTTTATTTACACAATAAGAAACATCCTCAAAGGAATCTTCAAATGTAAATATTTAATTAATTCATTATTTCCTTGTTTACAGTAAAATTATTCCCATAAGACTTTTTTTTATCTTGAATTTGCATTTTTTATTTGTTCTTATTTTTACCTGCCTTTTTTCCTTCATTAATGTAGCAAAGGAGACGACGATCTTCTTTTTTTAGACTTCTTAAACTAGATTTTGTGGAAATGGGGTTCAGATTTTGTTTTGTCATGATATTCATTATGTCTAGGCTAGACTAGACTCGACTAGACTCAATTAGACTCGACTAGACTCAATTAGACTCGATTAGACTCGATTAGAGTCGACTAGACTCGACTAGACTCTACTAGACTCAATCACACTCGACCAAAGAATTAAATTAAATTAAATGCGCTAAATACTTCAATAAAAAGTCAATTTCTACTACGCATATCTTCGCAGAAAGAGGCTGTCGCCTTTATCTTTTGTGTATTAAAAATTATTTTTTTCCCTCTTTCATTTTTGCCATTGTGTAAAGAAAGGAAACAACCAAGTCCTGTGAATATTGTGGAAAATTGTAGTTATGTGAGCGATTTTCAAAGGTTATTGCATCACAACGTGACCAGAAACCTAATTTCATTCTTTCCTTTTGTTTGCTTTTTTTTGCACTTAGAATAATTTTTTTTTTCGGGGGGAGATGCTTTTAGTTATAATTTTGTTATCTCTTTTGTTGAAGAAATGAATGATAAAATAAAATATATTTCGTGTCAGTAAACCCTCATCATAATTTTGTTCCTTTACTTGCTGGTCCTGATTTAAATATTACTATGGTCACTTTTTAAACTTTTTCGTACACATTTTCGTTGCTATAGAATATTTACGACTTTTTTTCATGTTCATACTCTAATTAATTTGCATATTTTTACTCATATGAATCTGAGCTTTTACTAATTAGAGTTGAAAAATGTTCACGTGCGTTTTACTCTCTTTTATGTTGAGTTAAATGCTTTATGTTGAGTGGTGGATGAAGTTTTTCGGTATTTTGAGAAAAAGTTTGAGAGATTTTGTTCAAAATCACTGTTTTGAAAGCTATGAACAGTTTAATTTATTTACTCAAGCTTCTTAAAGCAAATATTAAGTTAAATTAATCAAAAAGGTCAAAAAAGTGCAAAATAAGTTAAATTTAACAAATTGCATTATTATTTTATCCCATAAAAGCATGTCAGTCAACAAAAAAAGTTCAGCACGATTGTTCACACCAAACAATAAACTTGTACAGACATATCACTCACACCGCATTGTTCATAACAAGTTTATAATGATTGCATTATGAAAGGATTTCAGTTTTTATTATAAATATATTCAAAAGCAGTAATTTTTTCCTTTACTGATAATTAATAAAAGCATAAAGCACGTTCATTAAAATTTTCCACATTTCTGAATATTCACATCGTTAGGTAAAAAAGTTTTATTTTATAACGTTTAACAAATTTATTTTTAGTTGGATGCATTAAGAATATTTATATTTAGTGCGGGGAATGTTGTTAGCGGTTGTTGCAGTGAAGTTTGTTTTTAATTGAATTTAATTTGAGGATTTTGTTTGGCATCAATGTTGGAAGCATCGAAAGTCAAGGGAATTTTGGCATTTAATGATTTTTAAATCTATGATTTTGACTTTATTTGCTACAAATTTTAGGAATACTTATATTAACCTACTTCGCTGGCCGTACATATCAAGTGTGATCCATGGCCTCCCTTAGTCGTCTACTGAAGCTGGCTCTATCTTAATACATAATTATTACTGATGTGTTATGTGTCTTGGTCTACGATAAGAGCTGTGCAATGAGCATTGTTTGCATGTACAGAAAAGAAGACTTACGTGAGCATTTTAACACAATATCTAGCAAACCCTTGTCACTCAATAGGTAGCAGTATGTAACACTTTATTAAAAAGGCGTGAATTCACAATAATTTTGACGTAATTTTGTATAAATCTACAAATTCATCACAAAATATTCAAATACAAAAGCATAAGTTTATTGAACTTTTCTATTCAACTTTCTTGGTCCCTTCCTTCCTTCTTTCGATAACCAAAATAGCGACAAAACATCCATAAAACCAAATAATGCTGAATTCAGTCATCCATTCATGTCCAGTTGAATGTAAAAGTGATAAAAAGTTTGAAAAATGAAACTCAGCTAATGGCTATTCATAAAAAAACATCCTCAAACATTTTCAATATTCTTCTTATATCCTTGTGATTGCGTCGCACGATTGATCGACAAGCATAAAGTTTCAATAAATCAAAAAAATATTACCTTTTCGATCATAAAATTTTTTCCCTTTTAATGTCTTCACTTGTACAGTATCTGACGATGGTTGATAAAAAGAACAGGCAATCATTCAACATGTAAATGCCGTTTGGATATAAAAGCGGGAAGCTTTTAAGTGTCAAAATAATTGAACGTTCAGTAAACATAAAAATAAAGTTTCAGACATTTTTAACACAGGCAATATTCAATATCAGTGGATGTAGGCAGGCATTGTTTAGTCACCGTCATTCTCATTTATTTATATTCCCATCGAACCTTAAATTTTATGACATTAATAACGTCAAATTTCCCTCAAAATAGTGATCATTCAAATTAATTCTAGAAATATATTTTTTTATTGTTTTCATGGGAAATAAATGAAGTGAAATTTTTTATAGGCTAGATAAGCTAGGCAGGCAATCGTAACAAAGTGAGCATTTAATTCGTATTTCTTTGACAACTTTATCAGATGTTTTTTTGACTTCGTTTTCTAATTTTTTTCTTTACAAATTTCTATTGCCTTTATGAATGTGACTTGGTCGGATTTAAGGTTTTAATTCTTTTCTCAAAATGCTGATTATTGTTATTGTTTCTTGTGTGGTGAAAATATTAGCAGTTTTTTGAGGGAATTGAATAAAAATTCTAGTGATCCTTTGGGTATTCTTGAAGAAATTGCTTGATTTTGAACTATCTGAAGCTTCACTACAGCATGATCCATTACCCAAGCATTATAAAGGCTACAGCTCAGTCTTGACAACTTCGTGTCCCTTAAGCTCACCCATACATCAAGCAATAGCCATTAAACTCTCATAATTTCTCCATTTAACCCCTTAATCACTTAAATAATTCCTTCAGAAAACCAAGGAGTAAAATTACCGAAATGTTTATTCCAAATTATTCCCTTTCCAAAATATTAATCCTCTTAAAATAAGCAGCTCATTTAATGGATCAAGAAATGCGTTTCTTATTTCCATTAATAATTTTAACCACAAGAGAATTATTCTCAACCAAAAAAAAATACATCCACACATTTCCATCAACTGATCGAGGCTATGTGATTACCAAAAAGGAACTCCTTCCCTCATTTTAACATTGAGAAGGGTCGAGGCAGTTGCAAAGACATTTTTCTTAACCAGCCATATATAAATGGCGAAGCAGGAAAGTGAGAAAGAAGAAGTAAGGAAAAATGTTGACGTTATTAATCGTGATATGACGACTACGAAGGTTAAATTTAAATAATTAAAGAGAAAATTTCTATGCTGGTTGTGGGTATCAGATTTATTTCTCGACTGCCTTATATTAAGTTTTTTATTCTTCATTGCCTTGCTAACTTTGGGTTGGCTATCAACCAATAGCGCTCCCAAACATTTTTAAAGTGTTTTTTCGAACAGTTCCTATAAGAAAACATGAAGCCGGCTTGGGTAGCTTTAACTGTTCTTCTTTAAAAAATTAGTTAATTGTACATTAAGATATTCAGTCTATCTTCCTTTCGAACCCAAACAACATCGCTTATTCGCCTTACTTCATCCAATTTTTGAGCACACACAACATCCTGGCCACCCCATCAAATCATAAGAAGAATGGAAAAGCATTAAATTTTCTCAAGAGATTTTTCTTTATAACTTTATCAGAACAAACTTATATGAACACAATCTAGTGAAAAGGGTGAGGGTAAGCAGTAATATTGACGACGCGATTAAACGAAAATAAGTTTGACATAGAAAAATGTTTCATAATTTGATTAAAAAATGAATTTTTCAAGAATGGCCCGAGTGGAATATGGAGTGAAAGAATTGTATTCTTAAATTCACACGTATTTAGGTCCAGGAAGGCATAAGACGTAAAAATGGCCGAAATTCTAGTCTTAAGTCAGCATGCTATTGGCTCCAGCTCAGATTCGATGTAATTTGGACTGAAGTCAGAGTCATGTCGTCCTGAAGTTGGATTTTTAGCCATTTCTGCATCGTATGCTTTCCGAGAGTGTCCATAAGACTTCTCAAGGTTGCAAATTAAATCTAGCGAAGTTTAGCCTATCTAATATATTTTATTTAATTAGTTCTGAATGCATCCTCCTCAGTTTTCTAATTGATGCATCTGCTTTGTAATTTTATACCTGCAATTCCCATGAAAATTAGTTAATTAACTCCCAGTTTTGATATTATACCACAATTTCCTATTTTATGGTTAGATTTATCAAGCATCAATGCATCCTTTCAATTTTCCATTTTACCCGGGCTTTTTTAAAATAAAGAAAGAAATGAAACTTTGATGAATTGGGATTTAATACTTCAGAAAATCCCATTGGCGTGATTTGAGAGACTTTTTTTTATTATATTTATTCGTATGCAATACACAATATAGCGTTTCTTTTGAACATTATGCATGTCAGATGAGTGATGATGAAATGTAAGCGTGTATGAATCTCATTTTATGAAATTTATATACAACCATAATACTGCTTGTTAAACGCGGTATTTTATTGGAAATGAAAAAGTTTATATTTTTCATAAGAGAGAAGGGGAGCAAAAAAAAAAAGTTGTTTTTCATTTCTTGTTTTGCAGCTGAAGCAATGGCATTATTATTCTTTTATTTCCATCCTCTTGTTATGCTGATGATGAAATTTATAACGTTATTGTGAATGAATTGAGCGAGACATCAAAGGCATCATAACACGCCAGGGAATCTACTCTTTAATAAGAAATCAAGTTTAAGCATTCGAGAAAGATTTTTTTTTCTTTTCTCAATTGGGTCTCAAAAATGCTTCGTCAGTTTATCAATTTATTATTTTGACAAAAGAATAGAAATATCATTTATATTAGAGGAAGAAGAAGGATGATAAGAATAATATATCTCTCCATAGAGAAGTTTCTGTTCATCAATAATAATAACCGAATAATATTGACGTACTCTATAAAATATAAATTGATATATGAGTTAAAATAGCTGCTTTTAGTGCGCATTTGTTCTCATATTGGAGTTAGTTGGAGACTTTTGATAGAAATTCAGCATAAGACGGTTTAAAATCTTAATTTGAATTAGGTTGGGAAACCAAGGAGGATCGTCGATACATGTATGAATTATTTTGGTAGTTCATCGGTATTACTGCCTTGTTTTGAGCTTAACAGTTGACTATAGTCTCCAAAAACCCTTTAAATCATACTAGGGACTTGGATAAACATATTTCATACAATACAGCTCCGAATGTCAGCAATACAGTCAACTCAAACCTCCTATTCTGCACAGACATCAATCCTCGCCAAAATTACAGCATTTTCAATAAAAAATGGCTTTAAAAATAATAACAAAAGCATTATAGAATAAGAACATGAACCGACAAAACTCCCTTTCTGTCTGTATATACGTTTCTTACCATTCATTGTAGAAAAATCATTTAATAGACCAAAAATTCCTTCCTCCTCTCTATTTTTCATCACAATCATAAGGAATTGATTTATAGGTTTTCTTATTATTCGTCTTAGTTTGAAGGAGAAAATTTTTTATTTTTATGATTTTGCTTTATTTTTATTATAGAGAATGAAAAAACCTCTTCGGTTTTGTGTGTTATGGCTTTTATTTTTCAACATGGGAATTTGTATTGTGATTTAAAACTTTATCTTTTCATTCAGTCAATGATTCAGTAGCTATTTTTTATATTTCTTTTTGACTTTAATATCTCGTCTCTGTTTCGAGTACAATTCGACTTGAAATTACAAAACGGATCGATAGATTTTGAATTGTTGGAAAAATTTATTAGAATTGGGAAAATTAAAATTTTAAATTGACTTTGGGGGCGTATATAGAGAAAGGGAAGAGGGATTTGGGAGTCAGATACTCTAGCCGTTATTTCAATCAACTGCTTACAATTGGCTGGGATTCGTCAAAGCAACTTCACGTCTTATCGTTAATATGTCAACGTAGGGGCGTTTTAGCTAGCAAGGTGTGCTGTTCAAGTAAGAAATATGACTGACCTTGGCTTTACTCTATAAAAATTCAGGGTGTAAGAATGATCCTGTTATATCACAAATATTAGCACATTTAAAAAAATACTACCGATCGTAAGCTTTTACGCATTAATGTGTTTACTATGTACTAAATGTGCATACTCTTAAAAACTCAAATGCGGCTAATACTTCATGTATAGCAGTTCCAATTGCACTCAAAAAAGTGGTAATTTCAACAGGAAATTTGAAATACTAAAACTAGAAAAATGTTCATTTGATGCAGAAACAGTAGGTTGTACGTACAGTAAAAATTTAACTATACTGAACGTAAATGCTTCAAAAAAATTTCCATTTTCATAAAAAAACCATTTAAACAGCACCAAACTCAAAGCTTCTCAAACTAATTTCAAACAGTTTTCAATTAACACGAAGTGCAAATGATGGAAATGGTTTTAAAAATGCCAAAAGCACTTCATTTTAGAAAAAAAAAGAAAAATTCAAACAAAACGCATGCAAATAAAATTTTCACTTCTCATTTTCAAATAATGGAATTTGCTTTTGTGATGAATTCTGAGCTTTTTATAGAAACTAAAGTACACTTATCCTTCTTTTTTTTGACTTCCCTCTCTCATTCGTTGTACCGATTATTTTTTCATGTGAATAAAAATTTTTCAGAAGGGTTTAGTATGTAAATTGAGATCACTGTACTTTATGTTACTCCAATAATGTACAGCATAAAAAAAGAGAGAAAAATATTTTACCATACATTTATCAACCTACAAGCATATTAGTTTGGTTTACAATTACTTTCCACTGTTTATTGCATAAACAAGCTGCTTCATAAAATAATAATAAAAAAGACAAAGTGACTCATGTAGTATGTACATTATAAAAAAGCTTTAAATATTCATAATGTAGTTGCTTTTATATTTACACAAAAAAAGTAGAGTTATGACCTCTTTAACGACTATTCATTATACCAAAATAGTTTCAAATATGATAGTAAAAAAAATGTTTTTAGCATAATGCAATGACTGTTTATTGCAAATATGGGCTTTAGGACATTTTTATTGCAAATTTTCTGGTAGACAGTATATCAAATTTTTATAGGCTTGGGAAAAAATTTTGGACTGATTTTTTTATGTCATTTTGATGATTTGAGATGTTTGATAGTGATGAAGATGAGCTTTTTAGGGTTTGGAAGATGATGTGCTTTTGTGGTGTATTTTATTTCAATTAATACTTGGAGTTTTTGAGATAAAAAATCATAACAGACAAGAAATGAAGTTCATTCAATTATGAATTCGAATATTTATGGAAAATAAAGGATCTAGTACATAGATATAGTACTCTAGCGCCAGAAAGGAAGAAGACGAGTAAATTTGGAGTCAAAGCAGATTAAAAGTGGACTCCGAACTTTGCGTGGCTTGATAGTTGTCAGATAGTTGTGAAATGGAATCTTTGTGTCGTCTGGGGTTTAAGGGGAGGTATGTGGGGTGGATATGACAGTGTCTCCATTTAATCTTCATAATATGTCATGATTCCTATCTTAATCCCTAACCAGACACATCTTAAAAAGTCAAAGAAGGTCAAAAAGTTCAATTTCTAATAAACATTATTTACAAACAATCCTTTATCCCAAATTTGCACTTCCATTCACCCAAATAAACACAAACGTGATGCATGCATCGAATATGAAATTCCAGATACCAAAAGTCACAATAAACACCCTCAAAACAAGCTCGAAGATGTCTAAAATACCAATCAAATAATGTCGAGACAAAAAGTTATCCACAATCAGCTTACTGCAAATATCAGACAGCAATGTCTGGCAAAAATTCAACATAGAAAATAAAGAAGATCTTTAAAGGCCAGGCCCGTGTCAAAAAGGGAAGGATTTATGCTGCTCACTATAAAAATAACGACCTATCAATATAGTTTTATTCTCATCCTTCGCTTTAACGAACGAAAGTTGAATTTGCGATGGTATTTAATTAAGCTATATAAATTCAGTTTTTATATGACCATATAATAATGTCCTTATTTACTAGTGATTTATTACTAATAAGATAAAGTATAAGAGCGCGCGTGTATGTGTCTGTCGTCTTATGTTAAGAGGCAATAACCACAGAGGGAGGAGGATGGGGTCAGTTAAGTGTGACCATTCAGCATTATGTTATTATTATTATTATTATTTTTTGGTTCCTTCCTCAATCACATCGTCATTTGTTGTCATTTCGAGATACAAATCTAATGATGAAGAAAAGCTGTAGATGGCAATATAATTATCATAAAAAAATTATAATGGACAAAAATTGAACTTCAAGGGATTACGATGACAATATAATAAACGGAATAAGCATCTATGCTACCATTGCGATTAAGATCCAAAAAAATTTGTCACATTCTTCTTATTTCGGACTGTAATGGTGCCACATTGCCATTGTCAGTGCCATTTTTTTAAAAAAAGAAGCAACAAACATAAAAAAGAGGCGACAATGATGCAAGGACGCACAAAAGCTTTTGTTTAACGGTACTCAAACGTAACATTTTTTTATTGTACAATATACGATCATTAAATTTTATATAATAAGCACCATAGAATGAATTATTTTCAAGTTCCTTAATTTAAACGTAAAAAAAAGGCACAAAACGCAGACGAAAAAAGAAAGTAATCAACACATTTTTTACAACTTTATTTTATTAAAATTTTTCTTTCTCATTCTTTTTGCCGTTTTTTCATCCTTAGTCATGGCCACGAAACCGCATTTCATTCTTTGAGGTGAGAATGAACATTTTTCCTCTTCTTTTTGTGTAAATGTGGCAACCGTGGGAAAGTGAATTGGAGAGAGTGGGTGTAAGGAACCCCCTGAATGAGTATAAAACTTTTTATGGATCAAAAATGACGAAAGCGTATCTTTGAAGATGATATAAAGATGTCATGACATTAAGTTATAATTTTTGTGGACTGATAGCTGAATAATTGGCACATGGACAGTGCTAAAAGTTTATTGTTCAGTCATGAATGTCTTAGATCTTGGTGAAATTTTATTGGTGGGAATTTCTTTAATTTGAGGCTTTTCTTGTAGATTGGAATTTATTGATGTAATTGAATGTTATGGTATGTTTTGTTTACCAACTCTCAGCGGTCAGAATGTTTTTTTTTTTTTTTTTTGAAAATACAATTTAAAAGAACTGCAAATGGCAATCGGTTATGGAAGCGTTTGTTGATTGTTTGGTGGTTTTTTAGTATGATCGTCTAATTTATAGTGAAACAACTGCAGAGTTGCGAATTGAATTTTATGCTGCATCTGTCCAAACAGCTCAGTGTGTTTATCAGCATGTCGCTTCATCTAAGGAAGTGTAAAGGGGGGGGGGGAAGAAGGGCTTTGGTTTGAGGTCAAAAAGTTTCTGGTTTCGGCTCAGATTCTGTTGTCATGTTGACGATCAAATTGCTTGAAAATGTTGCTTGACGATAACATTGATCCTATGTGTAGCTTATTTTCACTACTAAAAAGCTTGTTGGTACGTCACACTCGGGCTGAAGGCTTTAAACTTCATATTACTTCCCCAAAAAGAACCTAAATCCAGGGCTTAATTACAAAATTTACCAATAATTCCCAAAACTCAAACGAACAAATTAATCATAACAATATCCATCGTAATCTAGACGAACATAATCTCAATATAATTTATGAATTAACCAAACAAAAAACTCACACCACCTTCTTAATCTTCAACCAATTCAAAACCATTAAAAACTGGTGTCAAATTTTCTTAAACATTTATTATATTCTTTTCATCACCGTGCAACGTTTAAAGAGGTTGAAACATGAGTAAGTGTGAAGAATCGTGAAGAAAAGAAGTAAAATTCATAAGTTTATGGCGAAGAAAATTCCAACTGCTGTTTTTCTCCTTCATCAATGGAAAAAAATGGAAGTGAAGAGTAGAAAATATTTTTGTAAGGAAGAAGCACGAATAAAGGGGGGAAAAATAATACTTTGGAGGTTGAAAAATTTATTAAATTAATTGGAAAATGAATTTTTTACGCTCATTTTAGCTGAAGTATGAGCTATTGACGGAAGCTCATTTCTTGCAAGAGAGTGTTAATGAGCGTTAAAAGTCAGAATGAATGGGAATTTATGGGATAAGTCATAAAAACGTTCTCGACAAGTGCTCCGTTCATGATAGATGGACAATTTTGTGTGACATAAAAAAAAATATCCTTTTGCCTCAAAGTTATTGATGCTGTGGAAGGTGTGTATGTGTGTGTTATGTTGACATATGGCACTTTATATTCTGTATATTCGTGGAAAAGTAATAAAACAAGAATGGATGGTTAAATTAAATTTGAACATATTTTTCTGTGGTATTTCCCACACATGTTGGTTATTGAGTTTTTTGGAAATGAGAATTTTGGGATTTGTTTTAGATGAAAAAAATTTTAAAATGGGTTTTTAATGTGCTAAATGCAGAACATAATTAAAAAATTTTGAAGGGGATTAGGCATCGATTTTCACGGTTCACAGAGGTGGGATTCTGGTTGATGCTTAGTTCAATTCTATAAATGAAGCTTTTAAGGCTCCGCGAATGCTATTTTATCCGCATTAAATGGATATACGCTCAATTTGACAGCCATGTGGAAGCCTCATTGAGACAACTTTCATTTTGTGTTAATGTAATGAGTTTTAGCGGTGCTTTGCGATCCCTTTAGCCTTCTTCACTTGTGTCTCTCGGTCAGGCATGGGTCATTGATGAGGTAGGCATTTATCGAGCTAAACCATTTGTAGAAGCTATTCTTCTTTGATTAAAGATGAAAATGCAATTATTTTTAAAAATTCCATTCTAAAATTCCTAAAAAACTTAAAATTCCTCCATCTGTCAGCGATTCAAATTTAATGTTGTTCCAATATTTCATAAACAAATATTTGAATGCCATTAAAACTCAATTTTCAATTGCATCAATAAACTTTAATTAAAATTTAAATGCTTATTAAGTACAACAAATACTAAGCGAAATAAAATTCAATTTTTGTAATTAATGTGCAAATATTTTCTATTAAAATCAGTAAGCAATCTAAAAATGAAGCATTAAAATCATAAATTTCGTTTTTTTTTGTCCATTAAAAATGTAAGCTCCTTAGCAATTTTTGTTTATTTGAGTCCATTTGCTGGAATTAATGAATATTTAAAATGTTGGTAAAAAAAATAACAAAAAAAAGTTCTTTAATTTCACAATAACTACTTTTCCTTCCTAAAATACCAACAAAAACATGTTTTATTCATGAAAATTAAACAGAAAAAAAAAGTTTTTCACAGTAATTTCCGTTCACATTTGTATGTATGCATGTATGATTGCTTAATAAAAAGCAACTCATATGAGAGTTGTATATTAATGCGTAACTTAAGTGTTTTTTTTTATATTTTGAAGTAAAAAGAGGTTCAAGAATCCTGTCTCGAGCACTCGCAATCATTCCTAAACGCCCCCAACTTATTTTATTGTCGGCAAAACAAAAAATACATAAAAAAACTTTTAAACATGTTTTCAATAGTTTTTCCATATGAAAAAAGGGTTTTCATGTTCCAAATCCTTCTGTCTCTCTTTTTATAATCTTTTTTTTTCTGTGTCATGATGAAGTAACTTTATTGTTCACAATTTTTTTCTCTCTCTTTCTCACTCTTCTCTATTTCACTTGAAAGAACTTAATCCCTTATCATCACTACCTTTATTGTTGGCACTTCAATATCCACAATATGTGTAAGTGGATTCAGTTTTTTTTTTGTTATTTATTTGACAGGTTTTTATAAAAAATATGGATGAGGAAGAATTAAGTGTACTAGGCTTTGTGTTTATTAGGTATGACGAAGTAAAGCTTTAACATTATTACGGATGATTTACGGCATTTTATTTAAAGCGCGCAACTGTTGTACAAACAAGAATTATTGTGTATCACGAAACTGTCGTTCGACAATAACTACGGTCAACAGTCAGGTGTGTGACACGCAACTGATGTATGTAAAATAATTTTATTTTTGATTTTATATACGACATGAAACTGACTGTTGTGATGATGATAATTTTAAGTAAAGCGCAACTGTTGCTAATACAAAAACTTAAATTGCAAGCTGCTGTTGTGTGGCCAAAAGTATTTATGTGACGCTCAACTGTTCTGCAAACAGAAATATCTATGTCAAGTGCAACTGTTGTTTCAACAATGATTGTATATGACTCGCAACTGTTGTACAAACAATAATTTTATATGGCACGCAACTGTTATATCGAAGGACATTTTAAAGGATGCGCAACTGCTGTGTGGACAATAAGTTTATAAGCCGTGCAACCGGTGTGGCAAATATTCCAGATGTGAGTTAGTTGTGTCACACTTATCAATACCACAATAATTCTCAAAACTTTCTATTTAATCAATTTCAACATGCAAACAATCATGAAAAACAGACAAAGAAAATTTATATTCCATACAAGAATGAAATGATGGAAAATTATATTGTGTATAAAAAAAGCTTTTCAATTAATTTCGTAACAAAGACAACAACACCATCATCACCATGTATACCATTAACAAATATTCATCAATCATCGAAGATTTTTCTATTTGAAAAGAATTTAAATTCACATTCTCACACTTATTTACATATTTTAGGGCACAAAAAAAGTGCCTCAATTTCACCAATTTTCATCTATTTGCTATCTTTGAATGGCTTTGAGAACGATTTCGTAATTTTCCAATTTGCATAAACATTTTCAAATGATTTTTTTGTTCCTTTTTCCTTTTTTTATGTTCTGCTACTGTTTCCCATGAAATAAGAATGGAATATTGATTTTGTGATCACTAAACTCTTACTGTCTATCTCGCTAGATTCGATGTTATCCCGATTTCGACATGTTCAGTGCCTCTATAGATACATACATTCACTTAGCTTTAGGGTGTCTAGATGTGGAGTAAATAGACTGATTGGAATGTAAATTGTGTCTTACTTACTGGTTTATTATTTAAAATTTTACGTATTTTAAAGTTACAATTTCAACAAAACAGGTTTGCATCTTAAATGGTAGATTTTGGGTCACTAATTGAGTGTCTCGTACCCTCGTTACTAATATATTACTGACGGGTCTTACTCGAATAGGTCTTACTCGCACAAGTCGGTTAGTCGATTCAAAATCCGTCAAAGGCCAACGTAGATCTGGCATGGTGCCAGATTTTAACCCAATCAAGCATCAAGCTAGTGTCACTCCGTCCTAATTCTGAATTTTTGATCGATTAACCAACTTGTGCTATTTGGGTTAGGTCATATGTTCTAAATATCTACCTTAAATAGAAAATAATGAAATCATATTAAACATCTGGTCTTGACACCCAAATCAACTATTTCAACATAAATCCAAAACCCATTAACGACACCCAAAAACCATATAGTCACCCCAATCAAATAGTACCATAGTATAATTTAGAAAATTGAATTTATTTGAAAATCACGCTGGTAGAAATAAAAAATAAAAAAATAAAAGAAAGAAGAGATTGAAAGAGCTTTTTTTGTTATACTTCTTTGATCCAAATGCAGAGTGAAATAGAAGGAAGGAAAAAATATGGATTGAACATATATTCCACCCGTAAACTATAACGCGCTCACATACAACAAGAGGAATGTGAGTATGTAAAGCGACAGAAATGGATTTCATAGTAAATTAAACATGAACATGAGAAAAAAAAAATGAAATTTATGCCGAAATTGAAGCAAGAGCTTTCGTGTGAGCTTCACATGGCAATAGAGGTTAGAGACGAATGTAAAAAAATAGCAGTTGAGAGAGTAAATTCCATAGCTATATATAGTTAATGCGGTGAACAGAATGAAAAAAAGAAATTATGCATGCAAATTGAAAAAGAAAGAACAATTTTTTTGAAATTTATGACGGAAATTAAAAAAACGTTCCTCGTAAGGTAGTAAATTTTTCTTTCCTTTTTCTGCGTTTTTTTTTTTATTTTACGGGATTTTGAATAAAGCTAGTGTGAAAGTTGGGTGCACTGCTGTGATCTGTCGAGAGAAGATGGCGCATTTAGTGGTTTATTGAGGTATTAAATTGTGAGGAAGATGTGATAATCGTTGGCACGTTTCGTTTTGTTGAATTTGTGCATTTACAGTGAAAAAATTGTCGTAAATTGAATAAGAGTTGCATTTTATGATAAAAAATAAAGTTATGGGGAATTGTGGGGGTTGAAATGATATTATGTGACAAATTTAAAAAGGATAGATGGATGTTTAGCTATTTGAACCCAAAATCAGACTACAGGCCGACTTGACTTTGCCCTGATGTAAGATTTCGTTGTAATTGGCCTTAAGTCAGCATCACGCAAGTCTGAGGGTTGATTTTCCATTTTAATACGATGTGTTTTCAGGGATTACACAATATAAGCTTCAATTCGTCAATTGAATCCGAATTTTGACTTCCACAATTCACAGAAAGCTTCCTATCAATGCGTTTGATTCTAATAATGAAAAATCAATGATGCAGCTTCAAAAACTGCTCCGTTATGCTCATAAATGTGCATAACCTGCTTTACTACCCATGAGCTCATCCATTCTAAGCAGTAAATCAGTCACCAACCCAAAATGACCAAACAACGGCCCCAAAACTCTAAAAAATCTACAAAAAAAGTGGACACTTTTTGTTCCACCTGCTTTTCCGATGCTACTAAAAAATTCGGATACTAAAATTGTACTTTATTAACTTTGCGGCTTGTAGGGTTTCTGATATGTTTTATAATTCTTTTTATTGTGGCAATATTTCAAATTTTCCATCATGAAAACAGAAAAGAACTTTGTTAAACATGCAAACTCGTTGTGTCTCTTGTATTTTACGATCAAAATATTTCCTTTTGATGTGGAATTTGAGGATATTTTTTTTTTCATGGCTTCTTCTTCTACTTCTGAGAATGTTTGTGTTCGTCTTTTGTAAATAATTTATGAAGAATGATTTTGCAAACTTTATCATTTAGTATGGTTGTTTACAATGCTTATTAATTATATAAAAAAAAAACCTTCATTAGTGTAATTAAAATTAAACCAATAACATCAGAGAACATCTTGAGGCAATTTGTTATTTTTGAACGAGACATTGTTTTTTTTACTCATTAAATTGTATAAATTAATTATCACAAAGGATATCAACAGTGCGTGAAATTAATGAGAAATATTTTTAGAATAATTTTCTTAATTTTAATGAATTTTTGATATAAAGTTAAAGATGGTTGATGACGTAAATTGTTTGTTTTGAAATTTGGCATCGTTCATTAATGTCATCTGAAATAATAAACATATTTTCAAAGTTTTCTTACTTTTTTTGGTGGATCCACAATTTTGGCAATATCTATCTTCGTTTTAGTCGAAATAAAGAGTTCGGTCAAGAATCTCAGGCTTGAATTTTATATGATCAGCCTGCAATTTTTGGTTGGACCTTATAGTTCATCCAAGGCTGCAAGTCTGTGTTTTTTGTCTGTATCCTTGCAATTTTGATCAAACCTTATCAGATCATGATGAAAGTCAATATTTAAACGCATCTTTAGCATGACAAAAATTCCCAAAATTTCAAAAGCTTTTGTAAAAAGTTAAAAACATTTTTGCATATTCAATTTCTCTCTTTGTTGAATATTTTTAGCTCATCTGTCAGTTTAAATATTCATTAATCTTTCAAACATTAATTCAGAATCTCTTTGTAACTTTTTGATTAATATTCATTAATAGTTTCACGATTTTTGTGAATGAATCATTTAATGTTAATTCAAATAGTTATAATTAGAATTTTAAATGATGAATCCTCAAATAGTTCTGTAAATTTGCATTTGTAGGGTTAAAATGAGAAATGATGCGGAATGTATTAAGCATGGATTAACAAAAGTTAGTAGATTCAGGGATGTAGCTAGCATAAATTCAATATAAATTAAAATTTTGAAGAAATGCTTGATTTTTTTCAAATTCAAACTTTATCTTTTTGGGTATTTGGGCCCTTTTACTTTGTTACTAAATTTGTTGGCCTTACAGACCAATTTTCATTTAAATTGTCATTAAAATGTTCAAAATTTGTCAAAAATTTCAAAATTTGCATTGAGTTTTCGATTTGTTGAAAAATCGGGACATTTTGAGACTTTGTCAGGATACAGCAGCTAGGTAGAAAAGTGCAGCAGCGTCACGGCAAAAATACAGCAGATGGCCGCCCTACTGACCATCACCTGCACAAGCTTTTTGGTCATTCCCGTCCTCTTCCTTTACCCTACGAATTAATTTTATACAGATTCATCTAAATAGTTTTAAATTAAAATACTTGCTCTCCTTTCTGATGATAAATTTTCAACTTTTTTCTCTCATCTTCAATTTAATTAAACTATTTAAATTTACTAGATGCAATCTCATCCACACCAAACCACATGTTGTATTTCAATATTTTTTTTAAAACCTCATTCCCATATTTTTTATTCGACAAAAAACCAGCTTTCAGTAACAGAAAAATCTAGATTCCTCCTATTTTTATTACGATTATCAAGAGACTATCTGTTAAAACTTTTTATCTTTTACAATGCATTGTATGGTATGCATATATATATTAAAATATCATAAATATAGAAGAATTCACTCCCTCGATGAAAATATTCCAGCATAAAATTGAATGTTATCCTTAAAAAAAATCATCGATGAATAAGAAACTTGACTATTTTCTACGATATGCATTGAAAATTTCTCTACAATATTTCAATTTTTCATTGTAATCCACAATGACAACACCATAACAATATAATATAATACATATGAGTTTAGTATTCTTAAACTGAAAATCGCTCGTAGCTGCTCGTCTTGAAATCATTCTTATGAAGTGCTAACGGAAAATTTCATCTTCAAAAAAAAAAAAGAAAATCACAAAAGAAAATTGCCTGAAGGATAGATATGTGTACATATATACATTTGTTCTTAATATGCCTATAAACTACAAAGAAGAAGTCCAAAATTGCTTCCATAAAAGATACACAGCACTTTCTCACATTATGTACATGCTATACAAAAGACTAAACATGAGAAAAAAATTTGTACATCCTCAAATTTTTGTTTTCCGGCACAAAAATTGAATATTTGTCAGGGATGTGAAGCTACATGAAGAAATCTGTAAATCAGTCGCAAAAAAATGGCCATAAAGTGTCTCTACCCCGTAAATGGTAAAATGTAATTTTTATGACATTTTGATGCGCCTTTTCATCATGATATAAGGAAGATGAAGCCAAAGCATTTTTCCATAAGTCGATTTTATGATGGATTATGTCCTTTTTTCCCATCATTGTGGGTCTCTACATCCAAAACCATTGTATGATATGTGAATATATATGTACACACATAACATTTGTAAATGTTTAACAAAAAAAGAGAGATTCTATATCGATGGTGATAAAAGCCATAAGATTTCAGCCCATATCAATGGAATGATGGAGAATCATAAATTTTCTATTGTGTCTTTCTTGGTACTGTTAAGCTTAAAAGACCAAAAAAAGGTTCTTGTGAGAAAAAAATACATAAAAATTCGAGGAAAACATCTTGTTGCTTAACATTCTTCAAGCTATTATAGCGATGGAGTTCATTAGATGATTTTCTATTATGAAATTGTCGAGGAACATAAATTTACATTGTAAATATTTGCGAATAAGCAACAAGAAAATTTTCATTTGAAATTTAATTTAATTTATTTATGATATTTGTAAGCTATTGTGAGTAGTGTCAATGCTTGTTGTCCTGAGATGTATAGGATTAAATTTCTTTTTATTTAATTAAACATTTCATTAACTTCATTATTTTATTGAATGGAAATGCTTGATCATGAGGTTCGTAAAGCATGAGTAAAGCATCATTTGAACATGCTAGTCTTAATGGCCATGATAATGAGAGGTCTTAGTAAATGAATGACCAAGCCTTATGCACATTAGGGATAATCCTACTGAGAATCGCATTGCATGGTTACATAGTGCTAGATTCCATCCTCTCCATAAGCCATAAAGTCATCAACCAGTTGTATGAGCGTCATCCCTCTAACTAGACCTAAGTGAACCTCTAATGACATATTTTATAGAACGTTCCGTAGGAAATGTCATTGCTTAAGTTGTCTAGTCGGTTATTACAGACAAGTTTTGATGAAAAGTTAACAGACTCCTGTAAAAAATCAGACAATATACAAAAAAAGCAACCAAAACAAAAACAAAAAGTCAACAAACTTTTACTCGGAAATTCCTCAATTAATTCATTTATGATTTCAATCTGTTACAAAAATGAAAAATGTATTAATAAATTCATGTAAATTTTGTTTACATATTTTACCACCCCCCACCCCAACCCAGAACACTAAATCCAAACAGATTTACTCTCAAAATGCTTCAATGAATATCATTATTGAATTAAGCCTATTATAAATTCTTGAAAGCTTTGCAAAAAATCAAAAAGCTATGATAATCTAAAAATCACAAAAAATAGCTTTTTTTTGCCTCCCCCTAAATTTTGAGTAAATCCGATAAAATCACATACACATAGAGTAAGTTCTAATAAAATTTGAATTCAATTATTGTAAGGATATAGGAAACAAAGAACAGAAATATTTTTTAATAGAAGTGTGAAATCTCTTCCGCATGTAAAAATTCAAATTTTATACAAGCACAATTTTTTATTAGACATCCTTCTCATTCCTACCCCAAATACTGTGTCTGTTTGAGTTTGAGGAAACTTTTTATTTCCCTCGAATTCGATAATAATTTTTTTTCTTGCTATACAACGATACAATTTCAGCCATAGCAATCGATAACAGATTAAGCGATCAAGTTTAAATTGGAAAAAAGAAACAAAGGTAAAACTTTTCTTTTTTTCGTGTGCGGGAAGAGAAATTGAAGATAAATTTTGCAGAAATATTTTTATTTGGCTTTGGTAGCAAAAAGAAAAATTACCTAAAAAACAGCAACTTCTTTTTATTTCATAGAACAGAACGAGCAGAAATATTGCAGTAAAAAATGTTCAGAATGTTAAACATAAACCGCAATTTCAAATAAAAGGAAAAAGTTTATTTCGCTCCATGTTTGAGGAATTGATAATAAGAATTGTGTAAACACTGTTTCTTTTAAAAACTTCAGCTCTCAATCACGTAATGACAGTTGCCTCTCAATATCCTTGAGTTAGACTTGTTATTAGAGATTATAAGGACTGTTATTACACAAGCTGCTTTTCAAGAGCTTGTCTTATCGTCTCGTGTAACTTTTCTGAAGTGTTTTAGGTTGTAGGTGTTGTGGGATATAAACATTATCAGATATGAACGGCTTTGAATTTTTAATATTTAATATCTTTATTGTGTTGAAGAAAAATTACAATTTTTGGTATGTTTTAAATCTTTAATCATAAAGTGAGAAGAAAGAGCGTTGGTTTAACCAATTTTTAGAATTCTAGTCGACTCTTATTTTATGTGAAGTTGAATAGACTCGAATCCTGACTCGAATTGACTTTTGCACGCGAAATCGTAAACTACTTCGAAAATTATAAAATAATATGAGGAATTCAGAGTGAAATAAATGATCGACGTACAATTTAATGAAAACCATTATGGCCTTTCATTTATTTCTTAGGGGACGAGGGCAAGTGGTCTACGATTTCATAAGAACTTAAACAAAAGACGTGTAAGGCATGTTGGAGGACAAAGGGTCTAAATTCGTTGTTTAATAAGTGCCCTAACCAGAATACCACAAGTTTAATCGATTCAAATTCCGGCGGTCAGGTCGTTGTGTCTCTGACATGCTGCAAAATTCAAACTAAATCCGATGCCAAAGCAGAGTCACTCCGGCTTGGGGCCAGTTTTTTGATCTATTAACCGATTTTTGCTATTCCTTATTACATCATTCCTTCAATTTCCAACATTATTTGTTGAAATGATATTTGTCGTAGGATATTACTCAGGTATTGAGTATCTATGATTCAATAGGACATCAATATAATTCCTCATTGAATAAAAGTAGTCTAAAGCTATAACAAATGAGCTTTGAAAGGTTAATAAAACATGTGTCTTGCAAATTTCAAAGAATTCTTTTTCATTCCTCCTCATCCATAGCATGTCTTACTCATTGTATGTCTCACCGCCCACAGTAGAGTCTTGAGATATTTATTTTCAATTTCTTCGAATAAATACCAGTGAGTTGACTTGGAATTGATAATATACATACATATTAAATCATATCAGTCATAATTGTCAAGTCTGTACTCCTACATATTGAATAGAATACAAAATTTTCAAGTGTGTCCCTCCTTTGAGAATATTTTTTCTATATAAATCACCTCCCATCCGATTGTACCTCATGGTAACGTAACTACACTTTGAAATGAACTTCATATTTATTGATTTCTACTTATCATAAGAGCTTTTTTCACTGCTGAGTCATAAAAATTGCTTTCTAGGACATGAAAATGTTCTAAAAATCTTTTTTCTATTTTGGCACAAGAAGGAAAACTGCCAAAGCTTGTGTTTTCTTAAAAGCCTGTGATTTTCCGCATTACTGAATGCATTCAAATTATTGACAAAAAAAGTCAACAATAAAAGCTCAGTCGGTTGACTCAAAAAGTGAGTTTAGATTTCAACGCATTTAAAAAAAAGGCATAATCATAAATTTGAAATTTATTTTCATGAAACGAACGTGCTTACGTCACGCAACATTGAGATGTGACAAGAAAAATTTATGAAAATTCCCTAAAATGATAAAAGTTTTGTGGAAATATTTAGAAAAAAGATTATTTTCCTGCCAAAATGTAACCGAATGCGAAAAGGGATAGCAGGAGATGGAAATGAAAGGAAGCGCGACAAACATGACATGAAAATTAATTAAGGTAAGCTTTTCTCGGGTTTTTGAGCCAAAAGTAAAAAATTTTTCTTTTGCGGGCATTGAATCCTTAACAATCTCATGGGATTCTGTTTACATTTTGACTCACACTCGACATGAATTTTCTATCGACATTCGTCGTCTAATGTTTGATGAAGATCTCACAAGCCATTCTCAAAAACTCTGATCATTTTGTGTACATATGTGAGATGGTGTACGTGTGTATTAATAAATTATCTTTTGAATATCCCTTTCATATGCATACATGCTCATATCTTCATGGATGTGACTAAATATTTTCATTTCTACTCTAATTTTTATCTCAACTTTTATTTTTTGCGAGAGAAGAAAAATGGACAATGCAAAAGGGAACTAGCTAGCTCTAGCAGTGGAATAACTTCAAGTAATCTTTTTTGGCAACGTGACAAAACTTGATTGAATTGACTAAATAAAGTATTGAGTTTAAGAGGCACTGAATGTGATTTTAGGGGGAGTTTGGTGTGTTCGTATGGACTAGAGCTACTGTCTTTGACTTTTGTGAGCTTGACAAAGTTGGTCACGTATATAGTGTAAATTTAGGTATACCTGAAGATTCAGACGTCACACTGGTGTATCGCAAAGTATAGTTTAAGAAGAACCAGTCTGGAGCCTTCAAATTGACTGCCAAATGGAGCTTTGTGTCCCACTGGGTATGCTTATATTAAGTATTCTTACGCAGTTAAACATTAAAGCTACATGTGACTATCAATTGACTGCCAAATGGAGCCTTGATCCAGATTGCAGTCAAGTGGAAGCCAATTGACACTCCAATTGACTGGCGTCTGGCTCAAGGCTCCATTTGACAGTCACTTTGAACCTCATGCACGATCCAGACACCAAGCCAAATCACCAACATTTCATAATTTTCATCAAAAAAGTTCACACCTAAAAGTTCACTTCCTATATATTTTCCTTTTTCCTTCTTCTAAAAACAAGAAAAAAAGGCTATGTAAGGCTTGAGGGAAACATGGCAGAAAAAGTAAAAGTTTAAGTGAGTGAAATAACAATATAAGGAGAAAGTTCGCAAAGCAAGACAAAAATTTGCTGATATTGATTTTTTCCCCATCCTTATTATCATTGCCTTTCTCATTCACTTTTGGTTAATATATATATGAGGAAAATAAATAAAGGAACAAAAAAAAACTTGGGTGTTTTGCGTGTGTGAGTCACGACAAAAGGATAGAATGGAAAATAGAGGAAGTCAGATGAATAAAAGAAGACATATTACCCAAACATATACGAGTGGGTACGAGATATTGTAAATTCACACATCATCAAATCTCTTCTGTATCTCTATATATCTATAACTTCTCCTCCTTTATGCATCATTAGAGAAGCATGTTATCATTAATCAAGTCGGTTGTCTCAATGCTCACTACCATTGTTTAACGCTCTTAATGAAGTGTAATCGAAATGAAATCATTGAAAAACATCATGAAATACCTCGTGCTAGTCTTGAATTTATGTATATTTATCTTTCATCTCGTTTTCTGTGTATGAATGTGTGTGTGTGTGTATAAGTCTCTGTGTCTTATCTGTCAGCAAATTTTCATCTTTGATTTATGATACTTTACATTATATCTTATGCTATTTTTACTACACATCTACACATTTTATATGATACAATCATGCGAGTATCCTTGAAAAGGTTTTTTGTCGGAACTGCTCTGTTGAATTCGTGGATTTTTGTCTCGGGAGGAAATTTTTTTGAAGAGTTAGGGTTATTGAGTAGATGGCTGTGAATAAGGAAATGTGGTAAAATCTGCATAATCTCGAGCAAGTCGACTCTCTAGTTCAATGAGTCCATTTAAGCTAGTCAGGTATCTAAGTCGGATTCAGTATGACAGCAGAAATCAACTTTTAGGGTTCTCGAACTGGACATTAACTTACCATCAACTGGTTGGGTAGCCAAACTGTTCTCGACATTCCTAAGATCGTGTTGAGGTCCAGCAGTACATCGTGAATTATTATTTGAGAAGCACAACTCCAAAATCACATTCCATCCCTACAAAAACACCAAAGTTATTGTGACAGACTGAACAAAAATCTCCAAATAAGAAAATATAGCTTTTTGTTGAAAATTCTGACAAAACTTTCACATTTGTAGCTGGTCTACTTCATTCTCCTTCTACTTTTGACTAATGGATGTGGGAATGGGAATTTGAGTAAAGTACTCATCATTGTGTATAGGTAAATATATTACGAATATGTGTCTATAGACACAAAAATAAACACACATATCATGTCAGAGAAATTTTTATAAAAAAAAACACTTAAGTTCTTGCTACATGTCATTTTCAAAAGGTTGCCATCTACTTATTCTATTCTCTTTTTTTTCAAAATATATGACTTGATTCCTCTTCAGTGATAGTTGAATAAAAAGAAACTTCTTCATACTTTACAGACATTCCATTATGAGTTCCATAAATGCACTTTAAATTTTAGAAAGGTTGAGCCACAACAAATTATATCATAACTTATGAAAAAGTACCCTCATAAGCTCTGAGAGATGGTGCGGCTTATTGTTTTTTAAAAAATTCTTTTTTTCTTTTACCTCAAAGAGAAAGCTTGTTCAAGTTGAGTGGTGGGAATAAGAAGAAATAATTTCTTCAAAGTATGCAATTAATTAGTAAAAGTAAAGGCAAAAGAACTTTTTTGTGTTGTGTATTTTAAAGTTTTTAACTCTTTTTAATAATTATAATTGAAGAAAGTGCCAACAGGACTTGAAATATACTTTAATTAATATTGTTATGTAACATTTGGATCTGGTGATGTCATGTGCATTGTTCTAATTCTTGTAAAATTACCAATACTCTATATCAGTGATGGGCAACCTTTTAGACACACCGAAGTGATAAATTTCGACCGAAACAGCACCAGACATAAGTTTAGCGACAAAACGGTTTTCCTCCATTTTTAGATGCAGTGATTGAGTGATCAGTCTCAATAAGGACTCAAACTTACGTTTTCACAAATAAATGACACAGATATCCGGTCAATTACCAAACTATTCGACCATAGAGACCTTATTCTTGCACTGGTACATTTGCATGTATATGACTCAATACCTCAAATTGCACTCAGTTCAGACACTCCAATCTCTAAACTCAAGTATAGACAAATCAGATTAAATAATAAGTTTATCAATCTTATTAAAATGAACATTAGGAGATTAGAGTTAAATTCAGAGGTTATATACCAATTTTCATTAAAATATGCTATGATTAACTGAAAAATAAATTTAAAAAAGCTAAAATTTTAATTTAAAAGCTTTGAGCAAACCATAAAATACAAAGCTCCTATCAAACAGCTTCCATTCAAAGTTGAACTAATTAAATATTCATCTCATTTTACCTGTGTTTAATAATGTTTCATACTACAGAAGCTTGATTCAGTAAAATGAATCAAAAGCTTTCCAAAAACTGTTCAAAAAGTAATTTTTTTTATGTTTAATTTTCAATAGTGATTGTATAGTGCAAATGGACTGATATTGACTTTGAGTTTGTAACTACTTTTTGGCTTCATGGTTAAATAGCTATGCAGCAAAGGGGATTTATATTTAAAATGACCGAAATACATTAAAGTTGCAGGATGTTATTCATTTTTAGAAATGAAAGTAACTTTTATGGAAGCAATATAAGGTACAGTTCTACAAAATGATATTTTGGAATCAATTTTAAACATTTTTTGAGTAAAATACTTGCGTAGATGAACAGCTTTTGAGTATTTACTAGTTTTAATGATTTATAGCTCAATTTCTAATTCTCACTGTATATAACACAGTTGATTCAGTTAGATATTTTAGTCCAATCTGACAGTGCATCTACCACTGCAATTACACCCTAAAAATCCAATTTTTTGATCAATTTTACACTTTTAAACTAAATATTCCATTAAAAAATCCTTAAATTAATCATCAATTCCATTAAATGAATATTCCCCACTTTTATAAAGAGAAAAGTTGTTCCCTAAAAATATAAATATCCAACTCGTGAATGAAAGCGTTCAATTTTCGCGCATTGAATCTTTTGTTAAAATAAAAAAAGTTTTGTTAAGTCTCTTAAAAGATTTAAGGGAATGAAGAAAAGTTGTAAGTATAACGAATATTACGTAACATAAATACACTTACTTGCAAAAATAAGTTCTTTCATTTGTTCCATCGCTTTAAGTTGGGCACTTTTTTTTCGATGATGTAGAAATTTTTTTTTTTCTGCAGATGATGCATTAAAAATATTGAAAGGAAATTTCTAAAGAAATTGAGAAGAAATAAGCTTTTGAAAAGTGGGTTGATGCAAAATTCAGGTATCGAATTCTTTTGTGATTTTAGAAAAATCTGGAATTCAATTTATTAAAGATTGTTCAAAATCATTGGATGAATATTGGAATGGGAATTGTACAGAACTTTCTATTATCAACTTGTCTCCTTTTCATTCATAAAATGGAAAGATTGTATTGAATTTTACACGTAAATTAGGATCTAATATTGGAATTGTAAGCTACTATCTTAGCAAATAAACATTCCGACAAGTGTTTAACCTGGATTGGTGTAGTAAGCAAATATGCGAAGTAAGTAAGCAAATATATTAAATACAGCTATTAAACAAAGAAATAGCCCGTTAAACATATGCTTTCTCGAAATCCTGGTCCCGAAAAATTTTCCGGATCGGGATCGGGATTGAAATTTTCGGTGTGATTTGGTTCCCGATTAGGGATATCCGCATACTTAAACACTTACAATCAGTCACTATCCTCATTTCTTTCTCAATTCAAAATGACCCAAATTTTAGTTTTTTGTCATCACTTCCCCTTACTCAAAAAATTCTAGTTTTGCCACTCAACATAGTATTTTTAGAATATTCATCCATAATTTATCATTTTTTCCATGCATAACAAAATTATTATTAATATTGATGAAGTTAGTCATGTGATTTTGAATATTTTTACTAACTTTTATGAATTTTATTGACCTATATAAACAAGTGAATTCATTGCAAATAAAAATGTTCATGAAAACGTAAAAATTTATCTAAAAATTTATTATAACATGCCTCAACCATTAAACAGCAGTTGACAATTCTTATTAAAATTCAATCCCATTAAAGTATTTCATTTCCATTTAAATATCAACTCAAGGAGCAAAAAAGCAAACAGCTTCCGACGCACACAAAATTGATTTCTCATAAGATCAGAATGACACAATGAGAAACTTTTATTCGAAGCTTAATGAAGAGATTGTTATTATAAAGAAATGGTTATGGAAAAAGTTTTGAAGAAAGCCATAATTTCTTATATCTCTGAATATCAAGATATTTTTTTTTCATATCCTTCTTCTTGTTTGTTACTCGTTTTGAAAAAAAAAAAATAGCAAGTTCAGTGATTTCACTTCTTATTCACTGATTCAATGCAATTTCATTAAGCAACGACCTAGAAAGTTTGGATCTAGTTACGTAAGGAAAATTCTTGTGCATTTTCTCATTTCATTTTTAATGTTTCTTTTTTTTCATTTCCAAGTAAAAGTTGAGCTGGAAAAAATAATTGAAAGTTCATTAAAAAATTCTTTACTTGAATTCGCAACATCCATTTTATTAATGAAAAAGTTGAGCTTTGAAATTTCATTTCTCTTTTTTTTCAGTAATAATAAAAAGGAACACTTCCAGTCGTTTAACTTTAATGCCTCAAAAGACTTTTCTTTCACTCTTTTTGCCTTTACCATAGCTTCTGTTGCAGAAAATTGCAGAATATGAGGACACAGAAAAAAAAAAGTTTCATTTTAAATGCAGGAAATTTATTATAAGCAAGCTGGGTTGTCATCTGTGTTTATAAATTCTCGGTAAGCTTTTCATTTGTATCTGCTCGGATATAAGGAGGAAATGCATGTAATAAGGCACTTGAGTACTGCAAAAACGTACGAACTTTGAGAACGTATTTAAAATTTAAACTAGACAATAGATTTGTGACTTTTTAAGCTATTTTAACAGTTTTTGGATTAAAAATTTAAAACAATTTAAAGCTTACCGTCTTCTTTTGAATATGGAAAGCAGGAAATGGCTTCAAAGTTAATCCAATCATCCTTAATCTAAACTATAAGTGCTTAACGCGACGTACTCAACTCATTTCAAACTTAGATTCAATTCCTGTCATGTTAAATCCAACTCTGTGAGCAAAAAAAAAAAATTAATTTCAATTTCAACGATATTAAAGAATTCCTTTTTCAACTCGCACCAAACAAGTATCAACATAAAATGTCAACTGCTCATTTTGGGCTTATAAATTTTAACGAAACATTTTGTGGCGATTGTCACAACAACAAAATGAAATTTTTTTTATATTTCTTTCAGTTTATTAATATTTTTTTCCATTCATATGAAAATATTTGTGGATATCCATGGCGAACAGTGAGTATAGTCGCTGAAAAGGGGGTGTATATGAGAATGATGTTATTTACTTACTTACTTCACTGGCTGTATAGATCAATTATGGTTCATTACTTCCCTAAGATGTTGGCTGAAACTGGATCTATCGCTGGCTACCGCTTGCTAATTTCCAATACAAAATGCAGCTTTTTGACTGTCTTCAGGATCTTTTGCCACCCACAAAGGATATTCAATCAATATAATTAAGAATCCTTAGTCTTCTGAGCATGCTCAATACATATTCGGGTAAATTTTGCTTATTTTTCCCATATTTTTTATATTTTTGATGTGCGAACTTTCGGTCGATGCTTCCACGAGTTCATAATTCACATTCATAAAAAAAAACTATGAAACAAATGGTTTGAACATGAGAAAAAGAAATTGTCTGGGTGATGGTAATGCACAATTTTCGTAAATAGCATGATAACGACGAGGAATATCATCCATACGTGGATGAAACATTTCAAGAACATTTGTTACAACCTTTTTTTCTGTGTATATAAATTATTATTGTATAAAACTACACTGTAATGAACGTCTTTGCCTGCATCGAAGAGATAAAAATAAAAGAAACAAAAAAAGTTTTTTTCACTTTTCGAATAGTAAAAAAAAAGGAAAACAAAAAGAAGAACCCAAAAAAGGCAATAAACTATTCATGAATAAAGTAAAGACAGAGTCAAAGTTTATGATTCGGCAATGCTATCTGATATTTTTACAACCGGCACTTCCAATTTTATTTATAGTTTATTCAATTTTTGTGGTGTTTGTTTCATAGGTTTTTGAAGGTTTCATGAATAATTTCCTAAAGAAAATTGAAATTTGGAGCAAAAATTCAAGGGTTAGACACTAAAAAAATGTAGGAATTGAAAAAAATAAAAAAGTTTCAATTTTAGTGTCTTAATCAGTGTGTGTACCTGGACAAAAATGAATGTAATCTGGCACTAACCTTAACAGACAAAGAGCTTGTTTTGATGGTACAGAACGATACCTAAAAGCGGTATATTTGCCTAGGGTAAGTAAATCCCTAACAGACAATAAACATGCTTTCGAGAGGTTCACCTAACATATACTAGTTGAGCATGCTCAAAAGCGTTGCTCTCAGCATTTTCTGCTCTTTAGACCACGCAATTACTTTGCTTGGGCAAAAAGCCGCCATCAGACACCTACTTGGGCATCTATAATGCCAAAACTAAAAACAGTTTCTAAATAAAATTCATTGAAATTAGAAAAACTTAATTTTAGACATAAAATGCGTCTAATTTCAATGTTCTACGCCGTTATACGTCACTACCTCCCATAACTGATCAACTAATACTTCCTCTAATAAATTGTATCTCCAGATAATGATATTACTGACATTTATCACGTAAACTTTTAATTAGACAAAATGACAATAACATGACAAAAGTTTTCGTCTTCCCAACAATGTAAAAGAAAGCCTCACTCACGCAGATCTTTTTGACAAAAAAAAAAGTTTCCATCTCCCAATATCATTATCATTATTATTTCTTTGAATCTAAGTACTTAAGAGATCTCATTGGATTTTATGATGAGAGCTTATCGTTTTATTTTCATTGAAAAAGCTCGAAAGAGACATTTTTTTTGTGCTGCTTATGCCACTCGACTCACCGCTTTTTATTCATTGAGATATTTAGACATAAAAAAAGCGATTCGTGCATGATACTATAACGACTCATAAAAACGCTAATTTTTCACAAAAAAATAAAAAAAAAGCATTTTCAAAAAAACTCATACACAAAAGAAAGTTATTAGAGAATAAGGCGAACATGGATGACCTATAAATCTTTTTAATGATCTCATTGAAGAAGCGCTTGAGTCAATTTAATGAAATAAAGAGGCACTTTTTACCCAATGAAATTGCTCGTGAGGGAAAAATTTCAAATGGCCTCGAAAAATCACAAAAATGAATTGCTTTGCTCTGCTTTTTTTGTGCCTTTATTATTATGATTATCTGACTTTTTCTCCTTTCGTTTCGTGAAAAAAGCCACTTTTTTTGGAAAACAATTGCACATTTTTTGTTTTGTGTGTTCAAAGCTGTTTTTTGCTTGCCTTTTTATTGTCGTTATTTATATACTTATCGTATTATGAATTGCTAAATTACATCCTGAAAAAAAAAATTGAAATACAGTACTTGAGAGCGTTTTGCTGTGAATGGCAATATGTATGGTTGGGAAGGTGAAGACGAAGAGGAAATATAACAATCACCAATGGAAACATTTAGGCAGAAATATTTTGAATGGATTCATAAAAGTTTTAAGTTTGATGGCAGTTTTTGTTGAAGTTAATTCAATTTTGTGTTTTTATGGCTTGATCTTGAATATTTGTTGTTGGAATGTGCTTTTCATGCTGTGATGGAGATTTCGGAAAGCTTTTTGGCTTCTTCTATTCTGATCTAATTTGAGTATCCAATTGCATAGCGATAAAGTTTTTTTATTTTAAACTCCAAATTAGGAACTTCCGACTTGAAATCTCATATTTCGTAATGGTTATTTAGTTCTGATGATACAGTTGACTGGAAAATGATATTTTTTTAGTATTCAACGTTTTTAGCAATGCTGTACAATCCCTTATAATTCTTAAAAGGCCCAGTCTTATGAGCTGGAGACACTGCGATTAGCAATCAGTTGTACCACACAACAGCAGTTTTTAGTGTAATTTGAACCACTTGCAAGTATCTTCTTTGTATAACTAGCAGTGGAGACACATAATGTACCTCAAAACTGCACCCAGCAAATTATCTTTGGCATGTATGTGAGGCCAACGTTCTCCCATTCAGGTCACTGATGCCATTTCACCGTTGGATCTCTAATAAGCTCTATGACAATGTCCAAGCAGCACGTGAATCTGACAAAATTTCCAAAGGACACAGAATAGGATGTATAAAGTCACAATATCAGTTATAATGAAAAAGCAACAGAGTTAAATTGTCATCTACATAATTCTATTGTCTTGCATAAATTATCATACTTATAAAAATGTAAATATGAGAAATTGTGCAGTAACATTCGTGTACAATTTTTATTTTATACTGAGCATAACTTTTTTAATTTACATGTGGTAAAATTTTTAACTTACTGTTGTTTGTTTATTGCATAAAAGCACTTTATAGTATTATTTATTCATCCCTATGTTATCTTGCATCCGTAAAATGCATGCATGTGATTTTATGCGCACTCTTTTGATGATAACAAATATAGAGCAAGAAAAAAAATTAAATAAAAGCTTGAAAAAGTCACTTGAAGAATAAAAGCAGAGCTTACGATGCAGTAGCTAAAGATAAAAAGTTCTCTCGTTTTTTTTGAAGAGCTATAAAATTTAAATTAAATAAAAAAAAATATGGAAAAACTTAGTTTTTTATTCATATTTATTTATGATAAAATTATGAAGTCTTCTACTCGTAACTTTTACATTTTTTATCAGCATTCATTGACATTAATGAAATTTTATGGTATGAAATTGTAAAACATCATTTTTTATTATAATTTAATCTGAGGTTGATTTTTTAAATTTCACTACAAGCTTAAAAATAAAGTTCTGTTGCCATGTTACTCTCGCTTATTTCATGACAGGATTCATTTACGATGAAATTTCATGAATGGAAATTCTCTCGCAAATGTCAAATAACATATCAAATTATGTGTTTCATATCTAAAATAATTCCGGAATTCTCTTGTGCAATGTAAGGAGCCCGAGCGACACAAATGAGGAAGGCTTTGGCAAAAGAGTTTTATTTATGCTTTTTGGTTAACACTAACTGGAAGCTGCCTATTTTTGGCAGTCATATGAACTGTGGAAACTTCATTAATCAAGGTCTTCAAAACTGACTTTCTGAACGGTAAAATTGCCCGTGGACGCCCAAAGAACTCTTGGAAGGAAGCTAGAGATAGGATTGCACTTGGTATCGGAAATTGGCAAGTGGAAGCCAGTGATAGAGCCAGCTTCAGACGACTCCTGTGGGAGGTCATGGATCACAATTGATCTGTACGACCAGCGAAGTAAGTAAGTAAGTATGGACGCTAAATAGAGGCAGCTTACATTTTTTACGATGCCTTGAAAGCTGACCCTTCTTAATTTGTGTCGCCCGGGTAGAAAAACTTGCTTTCATGTTGAAATCTAATGAATGGATACTAGTATGTACTTTGATGTAAACATCAAAAGCAAATTGTAAAGAGTTATTAAATTTTGTTGAACTTTAAGTTTAAATTTGATTGTTGAAGTTATTTATAGGTTTATTTTAGACCTGTACTGGAGTTTTCATTCATAATTCAATGAAAAGCATTAAGACATGAATTTTTGAAATATTGAATGGAAGTCAAAAAGTTGAATTTATAAAAGAAAGCTCTAGAACTACAAAATGGCTCAAATGAACTCTAGATAGGAACGTATTCGGAGTATGTGGTTTATGGCTCGAACCTTCTCCACTTTCATCGACAACCTCACTTCTTATGTTTAATACCTATTGACAATTTAGAACTGATGAATTGAAAATTTTATGGATGTGGGTGTATCCTTATAATTGTTTTTGAAACAGATACTCTCATTCATACTTAATTTAATTCAATAATAATTGACATGATCACATGAAGCACAATTCAACCCACATTCCCAACTCATTTTTTTTAATTATTAAACGCTTTTTTATTGACTTGCTCTGTTGGTCATGATCAAATCTTGCGATCGATTTTTCGACCACTTCCACTGCTCCAAATGAGCTAAAAAATTTTTCACGTGTGTATTCTCGATGACAATGCAATATTTGAGCATTTATAAATCACAAAAATGCTTAATTATGCTTTAATTAATATAATAACATTATATATGGGAAAAAAATCCAAAGTCAATCATGCATATTTTTAATTTGCATGAACTAGACTAATAATAAAGCTGAAAACCAGTTTTTATAGTTCATTGCGTATTGATTTATAATACCAAGCATTAGTTAAAGTACAATTCATCTCTTTTTAAGATATTTATGAAAGAGAAAAAAATTCATAAGTAATTTTCTCACGGATATTCCTAGTAAAAATTCAAAATTCAAAAAACCGTTACAGTTTGAATCTCAAACAATCGTTATTGGATCTTGAAATATCGTATAAATATGGTTCTGGGTGTTACTGGATCTTGTTATACTGTATGTATATGATCCTGGATGTTACTGGATCTTGTTATACTGCATGTATATGATCCTGGATGTTACTGGATCTTGATATACTGCATGTATATTATCCTGGATGTTACTGGATCTTGTTATACTGTATGTATATGATCCTGGATGTTACTGGATCTTGATATACTGCATGTATATGATCCTGGATGTTGCTGGATCTTGTTATACTGCATATATATGATCCTAGATGTTACTGGATCTTGTTATACTGCATGTATATGATCCTGGATGTTACTGAATCTTGATATACTGCACGTATATTATCCTGGATGTTACTGGATCTTGTTATACTGCATGTATATGATCCTGGATGTTACTGGATCTTGTCATACTGCATATATATGATCCTGGATCTTACTGGATCTTGTTATACTGCATGTATATTATCCTGGATGTTACTGGATCTTGTTATACTGCATATATATGATCCTGGATCTTACTGGATCTTGTTATACTGCATGTATATTATCCTGGATGTTACTGGATCTTGTTGTACTGCATATAAATGATCTTGGATTGCAAAATACGACTGTTGTAAGGTTTCAATACAAATTCGACTATACTTCACAAGACTAAAAGACAGTATGTTGTGGGGTTTTTGTATAAAATTTCAATATTTTATGAGATCAAAAATCTTTTGCTTTCGAGAGATGTTCATGTCATAAACTAACTTTATCTTCATAAGTTACTTGTTGATCTATAGACTGCACATAAATCAAAATATGTCATCACTATTTGAATTCGAAGTCGGACGAACGAAGCAAAGCGAAGTGGAGTCCGACAATCCTGTGTCCTAATAACAGTCGGGCGAACGAAGCGAAGCGAAGTGGAGTCCGACACTCCTGTGACCTAATAATAGTCGGGCGAACGAAGCGAAGCGAAGTGGAGTCCGACACTCGTGTGACCTAATAATAGTCGGGCGAACGAAGCGAAGCGAAGTGGAGTCCGACACTCCTGTGACCTAATAATAGTCGGGCGAACGAAGCGAAGCGAAGTGGAGTCCGACACTCCTGTGACCTAATAATAGTCGGGCGAACGAAGCGAAGTGAAGTGGAGTCCGACACTCCTGTGACCTAATAATGGTCGGGCGAACGAAGCGAAGCGAAGTGGAGTCCGACACTCGTGTGTCCTAATAAAAGTCGGGCGAACGAAGCGAAGCGAAGTGGAGTCCGACACTCCTGTGACCTAATAATAGTCGGGCGAACGAAGCGAAGCGAAGTGGAGTCCGACACTCGTGTGATCTAATAATAGTCGGGCGAACGAAGCGAAGCGAAGTGGAGTCCGACACTCGTGTGACCTAATAATAGTCGGGCGAACGAAGCGAAGCGAAGTGGAGTCCGACACTCGTGTGACCTAATAATAGTCGGGCGAACGAAGCGAAGCGAAGTGGAGTCCGACACTACTGTGACCTAATAACAGTCGGGCGAACGAAGCGAAGCGAAGTGGAGTCCGACACTACTGTGTCCTAATAACAGTCGGGCGAACGAAGCGAAGCGAAGTGGAGTCCGACACTACTGTGACCTAATAACAATCGGGCGAACGAAGCGAAGCGAAGTGGAGTCCGACACTCCTGTGTCCTAATAACAGTCGGGCGAACGAAGCGAAGCGAAGTGGAGTCCGACACTACTGTGTCCTAATAACAGTCGGGCGAACGAAGCGAAGCGAAGTGGAGTCCGACACTACTGTGACCTAATAACAATCGGGCGAACGAAGCGAAGCGAAGTGGAGTCCGACACTCCTGTGTCCTAATAACAGTCGGGCGAACGAAGCGAAGCGAAGTGGAGTCCGACACTACTGCGACCTAATAACAGTCGGACGAGCGAAGCGAAATCCGACAACCCCTGTGATCCGAGCGAAGCTCGAACTTAAGCAGTTCGAACGCAGTTCGGACTTGGTTGAGCGAAGCTCACAAATTTTTGCGACCTGAACGGAGCGAAGCGAGTGAAGGCGTGAAAATTTTCCCACATCTAATGTCCTGTGATCTAAAAACAGTCGGACGAGCGAAGCGAAATCCGACAACCCCTGTGATCCGAGCGAAGCTCGAACTTAAGCAGTTCGAACGCAGTTCGGACTTGGTTGAGCGAAGCTCACAAATTTTCCCACATCTAATGTCCTGTGATTTAAAAACAGTCGGACGAGCGAAGCGAGATCCGACAACACCTGTTATCTATATCAACAATCATTCCAACAATCGATTAAAATTAATTATTTAGTGATTTGACTAAAAAGAAGTAAATAAAATAAATTAAAAAACTTTTTAAAAAAAACGCTTTTTTAAAAAAACTAAAACAGATGTAAAAAAAACTTGCGAAAAAATACTTGATCCCTAAGACTAAAAACAAAGCGATCTAAAAAGTAAATTAAAAAAACTTTTTAAAAAAAACGCTTTTACCTTAAAAAAAAAAAAAACGAAAAAAAATGCTCTAAAAAAGTAGAAAATAAAATAAATTGACGCTTTATAAAATTTGGAAATATAAATATTTCTTGAGACAATCAAAACTCAAAAATTTTCCCAAAATATAGCGATGGAGTACAAGAACTCAACGACTAAAAAGCGTGGGGCGTAAACGAAAGATTAATTTAGTTCTTAAGTTTGTAATTTGACCGCCCCACGCTTTTTTAGTCGTTGAGTTCTTGTACTCCATCGCTATATTTTGGGAAAATTTTTGAGTTTTGATTGTCTCAAGAAATATTTATATTTCCAAATTTTATAAAGCGTCAATTTATTTTATTTTCTACTTTTTTAGAGCATTTTTTTTCGTTTTTTTTTTTTATTTTTTAAGGTAAAAGCGTTTTTTTTAAAAAGTTTTTTTAATTTACTTCTTTTTAGATCGCTTTGTTTTTAGTCTTAGGGATCAAGTATTTTTTCGCAAGTTTTTTTTACATCTGTTTTAGTTTTTTTAAAAAAGCGTTTTTTTTAAAAAGTTTTTTTATTCAATCATCTTTAGTCGCCACACGAGTTCAAAATTAATCAAAGTGGCACCAAATTAATTCAAGATTTTCATTTCATGTCACGATTGATCCATAACTGACTGATAATTTTTGACTGATAGATACTTAATTCCTTAAAATAAAACTTCCACATGAGCAGTTCTTCAGAAATGATTTGAATTCTAATCAAGATTATCATTGTCTCATGAAAATAAATTTTGCTTTAAGCTGAAAGCTATAGTCATGTCACATTCTGTCGCATTGTGTCCATCATTGTTAGAATTATTTAGAGAAAAAAATCAGAAAAATTCATTCTTCATATTTACATTGTATACAAGAAAAAAATAACAATTCCGGAATTCACAATCCATAGATGCAAAAAGAGAGAATTTCCATTTCAAATTTGCGAACAATGGATGAATAATGTCTCATTCCACACGAAGTTAGTCATACAAATTTGCTGTATATATAGAATAATTTTTCTTTTAACATCGCAGCAATGTCACAGTTAACTCACTTGTTATCTTATTTCTCTACTTCCCCTAAATCGTCAGTATATTTGGAACATGAATGACTGAATGTTTTTACATTTTCGTTGCTTTAAGCAGAATTTCGACAATTTCAGATTTTTGCATTTCTTTTTCTATTTGCATGACGAGTTTACTAGTGTCAGTTCCTTTTTTAAGATCTTTCATCTGTTTTAAACAAAGACTTGGATATTGATGATCATTAAAAATCCATGGAGTGTCTCTGAATCCATTACTAACTGTAGGTTAACTGGAATTCTTGAGATCCGTTCTCTACAAAGCAAAACATGAAAGGATATCGGATATCATTGAGAATTACGTCGGAAAGTTACAAGCGAATTTCAAAAGAACGCTATGGTCTGATATGCAATCACTCGTTAAGCACTTATTAAACCACGAAACATCCTAGTGTTTTCCGTGGTAAATGTTCTGAGTAGAATTTCAGGTCATGTTTGCTTGAAATCCCGTTGCTCATTTAGTCGACCTAGTCATGAAACTCGGTTCGTGTACTGAGTTTAACATTGAAATCTTATGCACAGCATGTGTAGATTTACAAGTTTTTCAGCATATGGTGACTATACTGTATCTGTACCAACGAATTGAGAATGCTGTTGTCTTTGTGTTGCATAATTCTATTAAGTGGTTAGGATTACTCTTTGGTCTTTAGAATTAAAGAGTATGGCTTGAAAGATAGTGAACCGCAGTATTTCTAGGTTTAAATTCTGATACACATTGTTCTAACTTATCATAATCCCGAGAAAACGACTTTAGAGAACCTAAAAATTGCGCTATGCATCCATATCCATACAATCATTTCATCCATCCAATTCCTTCTTTTTCTACTTCCTCCCAGTTCTTTTTCTAAACGCATCTCATCTCAAAAGGAATTTTCTTTTCTCTTTAACTTTCCTTTATGTATATATAGACGAGTGAATGGATGGATGAATGTTACTTCTTTTGCTTTTTGTTTGCATTTCACTTGAAAGAGAAGGAATTTAATAAACTTTGTAATTTAAGAATGCTAAAAACTTTTGCTTTATGATGAAAATGATCATATACTTTAAAGGGATGTGCTTAAATGGATATATGTGAATAAACATACTCATTCGATGTGAATAATAGTCTCATGAACTTTTCATCATGACGGAAAACTTTTCAAGATAAATTCACATTACATAAATGCTCTTTAAATGTGATTTAAGGTTCATGCTGTGTGGGATTTTGAAGTAGGAAGCTTCAGGAATGAACTTTTTTTGAATTTTATGAAAGGATATTATTTATGCTGAATTTATTTGAATTAGGAAACCTTCAATATAATCATCGCAACCACATGCTACATCACCAATCAATATATACCTACACCTCAAATATTTTGAAGCCTACATAAATTTCAATGGTTTTATGTCACAAGGAGTGTTTGTATGGCAGAAAAAATATTAATTTCAAAATCGGAATTCTTTTTAAAATTAAGGGTTATATGTCAGTGAGTTTGATATACAATAAGCTAATCCAGTCTAGTTGAATCTGTTTAATATAAATCTCAAGCAGTGCTCGAAATCGACACGAATTTTATATGAAATTGAGTCGACTTTTCCACAAAAAATCCGAGTTGACTTCGAGCTCTGATCACAAGTACACTTGATTAGGGTAATATTTAATATGAGAACTGCTATGGCATACTTGAATGGACAATTTGACAAAATGTCAAGTTAACAAGTAGACCTAATGTCGACTAATGACGAATTTTAAAGGAATGTTGTGTAGAAAGTGTCATTAATCGACCATAGGTCTATTTAATCGCTAGACGTCGTTTTAAGTTGCCCATTTGGAATACTTGCATCCTTTCACACCAATATCCCTACCCAATTAACCACAATACCATCACCAAAGCCCTCTTAACACCACAAACTTCACAGTCGTTCCACTTTCTAACAAATCCAACTGCAAGGACATGTAAATTCAAATAAATTCCATCAAATATAGAAAATGTGAAGGTTTTTGATTTGTTATTGAAATGAATACAATTTGCATTGCATTTACCAAAGAAAAAAAAGCTAAAAGGAATTGCACACAAGAAAAAAATTGTGATATTTAAATAGTTGTTAGGAGTGAATAAAAAAAAGATTCATTTTTATCTCAAAAACTTCTTCATTTTACTTCCAACAGAAAAAGCAAAAAAAGGGAGGAAAAAGTAAACAGAATTCATTTCCTTCATGAATATTTTATATCATCACGATGCATTTATAGAGTGTTTAGAGAAGGAAGAAATGTAAAGCATTTTTTATGCTTCATGCAACTTTTTTTTTTAATGCCACGGTATAAAGGTCAATTTTATGAAAGCAAAAAGCTTCTTTATTCTTGTGAAATAAATTTTCTCACTGTATTCAGCATCGAATGCATAAAGAAGATTGATTGTATGCAGAAAAAGCATGGAAATTTTTATTTTTATTTAAATTGAAGTAAATGTAAATTATATACAGCAGATCTTTTAAAGAGGAACTTGATAAGAACAAGAGATGAGAAAAATGAATTTAACTGCTGTAGATTAAAATTAATTAAGTGCTTGAGTCATGCAATTTGCATACATTTAGGAGATTTAAAGTGCGCAGAATGAGATTTAGTTTTGTCTTATTTTCTTTGAAGTAAATGGAAAATTTTTCTAGTTTGCAGTGAGGGATTTTGTAAGTGTAGGTGAAGTGCATTCGAGAAACTGAGATACTGAGACGCATAGCTTTGAGAGCTTTAGAGTAATTGCTCTCCTACTCACCATTGAACAAGTTTCCATTGACTAATTGTGTGTTTAATTCCTACTTACTTACTAACTTCCTTAGCAGACGCGCACGTGGGTTAATTGCTGCTCGGAGATAACGTCTAAAGTTGACTCTTCCCTCGAATAACTTCTGGCAATTTAAAATGTTAAGGAGTTTAGTGTCATTTTCTACACAATCAATTTAGGAATTTTTTCGTTTCATGTTTAATTCTTGGGATGAAAATTCACTTGATGACATTAGTTAGGGTGTTCATCTGCTGTATTTTTGCCCAGATGCTGATGTCCTTTTAACTGTAATAATGCCAAACTTAGAAATGATCTGATTTATTTCAAAAATGAAACGATATTTTGCAAAAAATCCTCTGGTCACCCTAACATTAGTCATCCATAGAACTAGGAACAGAACTTTCTTACTTACTTCCATGGCTGAGGCTCATGGGGGCCCATTGTCGCGTTAAAAGAACGTCTGTATGCAGCTCTATCTTTCGATAACTTCAGCCAATTTAGGATATTGAGAACTCTAGCGTCCTTATCAACACATCGGTCTTCCTCTTGATCTTTTGAAGCACAGAACTAGTCAACTGAAAATTTGTCCAGTAGATCAAACACCAACTAGTGAACTGATTACCCAAATTATACTCTAAAGCTTGTCCTCTCTTCAAAAAAAAAATCTAATACTTACTCACTAAATTTTAATCCAAATTGTAATTTTCCATTCAGTCCACATTTTCATTAATATAAATCACAAAATTTCTTAATTCACCTTAACATTTAAAATGCGCTTTAAATGTTTTAATTAAATGTAACCCATCATAAATTTTCTCAGCTTATTTTTCCGTTACAAGACTCACTTCGTGAACGGTTCCCTGGGTAAATAATCAGCTTTCATTTTTGCAAGCTTTTGCAAAGAGAAATTATTACCGCAGGCATCAATGGTGAACAAACATGAGTTTCTCATCTCTCTCTTTGTGCCTCTATCCCACTCCTCACACAATGTTTCCTTTTTTTATGAGAAATGAAAATAAATAAATATAAAAGTCTGTCTTAAAGTATTAAGTATCCAACCAAACCCAGTAGAATAATCTGTTTTAATTAATTATCGAGAAAGGACTAAGTGGTAATGGCACTAGGATGAAGCAGTCAAGGATATTTATTTGTATTTATTATATAATCAAAAACAATGGAGTTCCATAACCGTCGTTCATGTAGTGGGGAATGAAAAATTGTCAGGAAATGTCTCAATACGAAAAAAAAAAATATTTTTTTATCTTCAATCAAGTCAAGTTAAGGCATAATATTAAGTAATAAAGACGAGGATGATCGCATGCTTCCTTCATTCATTCTCGTTCTATTTTACTCATCAAGTTGGAAATAATAAGAAGAAATTAATTTTTTTTAGTCATAATGACCAGATTTATCCTTATGAGAGATGACAGACACAAAAAGGGACGCAAAAATGACACGCAAACAATAGGAAAAAAAACTGATTTCTTAACATTATAAATTAAATTAAATGCCTTTTGTTGGACAGTCTATCTCTCTCTTGAGACGAAAAGAAGAAGATGAGAAATTTTCCACTAGAATAATAGAGGTGAAGTTAGAATTTAAGTGAAGATTTGGATGAATGAAGGGCATTTTTATACTGATTGGATTTAGGAATTATACAAAATTTTGTTTAGGGTAGGAGAGACCATCTCATTCGGTCACAGCAATTTAAGTAAAATTTGGAAAAATTGATCAATTTTAAATTTGATTTGAAACTGAACAAAAATTCAACAAAATTGGAGAATCTAAAAAGGCGAGAAGATCTAACGCATGAACAAGACAAATACCCTCGAGTCCCTCCTATTGCCTTAGTGACCAATTTATGATCCCACCGTACTGTAATGTCTTGGACATTTTATGAAGCTCAAATCTGGTGAGAATCGAACCTACACATTCACAAAAGAGTAATACAGAATCCGGTCTCTTACCTAACCACTCGGCCACAGAAACCTTACTTTCGTAATGACAGATTCGCCTCTATAAGAGTTAATACTTCAGTTTCCAATCTGCTCAGATACCACATATACATAAGTGTTTCACTTGATGACAGCCATTCTTTGTTGAGACTTGCATCCAGAGATTACTAAATTAAAACAAATTGTCTATTAACAATTTATCCCAGTCAATTCTTTACCCAAACTGTATACATAAACCACAAGCAAATACCGTCATAAAATCCGAAAAATACTTAATGGAGTGGAATGTTTTTGAACAAATGAAAACCTAGTTAGGATTAAGAAAGTCATTTGATACATTTCTCAAAATTAAGTTAGCTATCCATTATCCAATTTCAATCTCTTTTTTTCTAACTTAATAAATTATATTTTACCCTCTCTTAACTGTAAGATTTTTATTTCTACACATGTTCATACAGTCGAGTCCTGGCGAGTCTTCTGTTATATTTCGAGCATGACGAAATTGTGTTTCATCATCATTATCATTATCAGAGTAGCATCACAATAGCGAAAATTTAATTATCTTTTTTTTTTGTTTGGCTCTTTGAAATGAGCTTTATTTACTTCTTATTTTCACGATGTTGTAGACGATGATTCTTTAGATTTCACAATATTGAATTGATTTTCAATTAATCTTTCTTTTGCTTTTGTCGTCGTCGTCGCTGTTCTTCTTCTTTGCTGTTCCTGATATAATTAGGTTATGCAAAAAGCATAAAAGAATTTTGAAATGAAGAAGTTTTTGGTGATTTTTTTGCTTTCTTTTAGTGATTTTTTGCTGGTTTTTTGGAGAGTGTTGTGGACTCATTAATGATGGTTTGGATTAGTTTTTATTGAAATTAATTTTGAAGGTCATTCGGGATTAAAACTGTAAATTTATGAAGAATGATGAACAAATTTGTGTGGGTCCGAATAAGTTGTCTAAAATAACGCTCTAATGGCTCAAGTTAACTCCAGCATCAATTTGACATGACTTTGGGATGGTGCTGGACATAAATCGATTCCAATTTGTGCTATTCAAGTCAAATTTGGCTTCCAAGATGTGACTAATTTTATTATTATCTCTTAATATTTCATTGAAACTTCTAAATTAGGTTAAAGTGTATAGCAAGATAAATACACGTGCTGCTGTCTATCTACAGTCTCTCCCCACCTCACCATCACCCCCATTTCCTTCATCATCATAAGATTTAAACGCTCAATTTATTTATTTAAATTGAACTTTTTCTCTGTTTTTTGATACAAAACTTTTACTTCTATCATTAACTTCAATCATTTATTAAATTTAGGATATAAACTTTTGTCTTGATTAGAAAAATTTAAATAGACAATATAGCTGGAAGGCAAATATATAATTCTATGAAAAATCGTTCAAAGATAAAAAGGCAAGACAAAAGAAAAGAAAAATTGCTTTTCATCTAGAGAGCAAAAATTTTTAATTAAAAATCAAATTTAATGTCATGATTTGTTTTCTCAGGAAAATAAGAGCAGAAGTCGAAGATAAGAATTTAAAACAATATGAAAAAGTTTTCTTTCCTCTTAAACTATGACTTTTGGGGAGAAGATTTCATTTGGTTTGAGATGGACTTGATACGCATTTGAAGATTTTGTTGGAATTTGAGCATTTCTGGACAATATAAGTAAGTTTAAATTTTAAGAAAATTTAAATAGGGATTTAAATTGTTTAAATTAGCAAATGAAAATTCTTGGAACTGGTAAAAAGCCACAATATCGTTAAGAACTTGGATTCTAAGTCTCTGCATGAACATACAAATTTGGGAGAAAATGTCTAACAAATTTTGAGAATATTACAATGTTTCTGTCATTTAGACACATCAATATACTGTTGCATGTATTTAAACTACATCGAAGAAGTTGTATAGCCCAAAACGATATCAAAATCTTAACTTTCTATCCAAAAAAACATGTCAAACATAGAAAGACTCTTTCAATATACCCGAAAGGTAAATAAGTTCATTTTATTTTAAAACAAATTAGACTGAATAGGGATTGTTCTTGATTGAAGATTTTGAAAATTTATTCTGTCTCATCTTCAACTCAAACACAAGTAAAATTGAAAATTACTTAAACAAAAGATTCTCAAAAATTAAAGTGCTTTATGCTGACACATGATATGAAAATGTTTGCAGAACTTACAAATAATTATTATTCTATCAAAAAAGTTACTTGAAAGCTCACTGCTAGGAAGAATTAATTGCAATTTAAATTTTGTATATTTTTCATTCCTCGCATAATTAGAAAACTTTTTTCTAAAAATTATCATTAAATTAAGTACATTTTAATTAAAAATTCATAGAAATTTTGACTAAATACGTCAAATAATGAACTATTTTCGAACATAAAGTGAAAATTTAATTTTATCAACATCAAAAATTTAAAACTCATTATCAACTAATGTAATCAGCAATTTACACATTATACCATTGATGTTCCGTTTAATACAAACAAAATTGGTTGAAAATTTAATTAGGATTGGAATTTTAATTATTTTATGAGCTTCTTTCACTTGTATGTTAATGATGGTTTGATATATGATGAATTACTCAGAATTTTTCATTGTTTCACAAAAAGCTATGAATTTTAATTAGATCATGGTAGATGCGTAAATGTATGAATTGCCTAGCAATCGACTAGAGCTAACATTTGCTAAATAAAGACATATCAAATCGCAGGTAGAAATCCATTGGTAAAGAATTGTATCATCATTCATTAAAGGATGATGTAGCCATGATATGTTGACAGACGAGTCTGTGCGTCCACATTTTAGAGCAACAATAACGCAGAATCTTTTCTTCCTACAAACAGTAATGAGAAATTCAAAACTAAATCCGCTGAAGTATGCATTATTTACAGTTTATTGTTTAGGCATATCCAACACCATAGAATTTTCATTATATGATGTATCAGTTGTCACTGATGAATGAAAATTGATTCACAATGAGCTAAGTATGAAATTACTTTTATAGGTCTTTTAGCGATCGTTTACAAATTAGCTCGGATGATGTAATTTCCATCACGCAAATATGGTTCTTTTCGTTAAGAGATTCTTGTTGAAAAGGTTGAATTTTTAGATGTTTACAATCTAGGCATACCTCAAAAATCAGAATATTCACAATCTAGTTAAAAGCATGTAAGCATTATAAGCAAAGATAATTTCACATATACTAGCTTACAGTTTACTTTTAGCTAATTTTATAGGGTCTTCCATACTAAGGATGTCTGATAAGGAGTTTAACCATGAGAAAGAGAGTAAAATACTGTAGAAATATTCATTCTGCTGATGATCTAACTCTAATAGGCAAAGAGACCATTTTGAGGCACCGTAGTGGTTTTTATGCACAAAGAAAGCATGATAATGTCCTGTATGGGAAAATTATTAAACTCAATAACAAGGACTACAACGAAGACTTAAAATATATTGTATAACACAGGTATTTGTACCAAAAATTAGGTTCCGAATACGATTGTCTAGAACCAGACATATTGGTTACAATCATTACAATCAGCTTTCATACAAAGCTCACTGAATTGATCACTTAAAGTTTGATTCTTCAAAGCACACCAATAAAAAAAAAATTGCTGCTTTTGACAACTTTGCTTGAATGATTTCGATATTTTTATATTATATATTTTACAAACGATTTGAATATTGCATCAAGGTTTTATGTACTGCTCACTTTTGATCATTATTGAATTCAAAATATTTCAGTCAAAGTTAAACTATAGTGGAAAAAAATGTACGAAAAAAAAAAATCAGCGTCAAATCAATTTACATTTATTGAGTTTATTGAAGCACACATCAAATATGTACACATCAACATTGACAGTAACTGCATCGTATTCATATGTCAAGTGGTATAAAACTTTTTTTTTTTTGTATGTACTCGAGCTCAATTCCTTTCCATTCATACTTTTACACAACACTACTCTTCCCCGGAGCACATTTAGCCAACAAATCTGCTTGTAAATTTTCCGTTTCACGATAACGTTGACGATATTCTTCATCAATGCATGCGTTATCCTTCAAATTCACTAGTGCTAAATTTGTCAATCCCTCGAATAGTTGCGGTTCAATTACATTCAATCGATTATTTTGCAACCAAATTCTCTTCATTTTTGTATTTCGTTCAAATAATCCCGTCGACAATGTCTCGAATGAATTTGAGTTGAGTAAAATTTCCTGCAAATCAACCAGCTTGAAAAATACCGATTGTGGCAATTGATGTAATTTATTTTGTGATAAAATAAGCATTTGTAGCTTAGACAGTCCACTGAATGCATCTTTATCAATTTTCTCAATCTCATTTCCACTCATGCTTAGCCAATTCAATTTATCCGCTCCAGTGAATGTTGTGGCATTCAATTGTTTCAACTTATTCAAGTCTAAGTTAAGATTCTTCAAATTTTCGGCACCCTTAAAATCGCCATTTCTCAAATTACTCAATTGACAGTTTTGTAAACTAAAGTCGATGAGTTGAGGAAATGTCTCAAATGTACCCCTTGGGAAATAATCGAGACGTAAATGTCGATTTCCACTGAATGAAATCAATTTTAAGTCATTATCACTTTTTCCATTCTGATGGGTACCGACAAAGGATGCTGGTAAGTCATTTTCACTCGAAATAAGACCTTTTGTAATTTGACATGGATAACCATGATCAAGTCGATAGCCATAATGGCAAGTGAATTCAACTGCTGTTCCTAACTGGAATATCAATGCTAATGTTGATATAAATACCAACGGGAATAGGCTGGAAAAAATAAGAAGATTATTAATTTTTTCGTATGAATCTTGTTTGAAGCACTTTACGCCTTCATGTCTTCTTCTTGTTTTTTTATTCCTTTCACGAAAAACTGGACAAATATTGACAATCCGACAGCAATTTTTATACTGAAAATAATTCGCATTTAGTCATCAACTTTTATGAGAACTGAACTGTGAGGTCACATACACAAACATTTATTATTTTTAGTAAGATGAGAGAATATTAGTTGCTTAATAAATAAATCTCAAGATTGATTAAATAACACTAATTTTTGTCACTTAATATTATCTCTCAACGTTATATGGCTTTCGATGTGTGAATGTTTTTTGTTTTTTTATATACGAAATGTGACTGAATTGCTAAATAGTAAACATCATATTTGTAAATATTATGGAATTCAGGGTCTTAAATTCTATAGAAAGTAGCTTTATTAATATTGGACAGTAAACTAAGTTTTGTATCTGTCAACAACGCAAAATATCAACAAATTTCTACCTTTTTGGATAATATCTTATGAATGCTGATGTACCATTTTACTACTTTTATGGTATTCTTAAAAATGGACCTTCTTTTTTGTGAAGATAGATTGTAGCTTTTGTTAGAAATGTGTAGATATGTTTGAGAGGGGTATAATTTGCAATTTGGTGAATAATGGGTGAATTGGGCTGATTTTTGGATTGGATGATTTTATTTTTTGAAATTTTACAGTCTGTATAACAGCTAGACTCGTGAAGATTCACTTTTCATCAATCTCAAAGTCAAGGTTGGGGTTTTTAATACCAGAATCAAAATGTACTGGAATTAAGAACCCTAAGCAAGCTCAATTCACAAAGACAAACTTAATGCTGATTTAGAACTCAATTTTCAGGTTTCTATGGCCTGTGTTTTGATAATGCTAATTATTAGGCAAATATATAGCATTTTTGGTGGCTTCAATCACATATTTGCATGTCAAGAATAGATTTAATCAATTTTACATCAATTTCAAAACATATAAACTTGAATCATCTAAGAAAGACACTAAAGTTGTTCATATTATAGACATAGTATTCAATACAAAAACTAGAACCAAAATCTCAATTTCTAAATACCAAAAACCATAAAATCAACACTTTATTAGATAAAATTTATCAAAATTCACTTCAATATCTAAGAATTTCCACATACGACCTTCATTTTCTTACTCTTCATTTTCATACCTACCACACATACATTTTTCCTTCCAAGAAGCATATCCTGAATATTTTATCATTTATCTAAATCCTCACGGGAATAATCTTGAATGTGACGAAATTCATCCATTGGAAAAAATTCACCACAGATGATACCTGTTATCAAACGAAACCCATCTGATACAGCATGGCAATAAATGTTTCTCAATTTCACTGTGTGGACGGAAATATGGACATAAACGATTCATGTAGAAAAAGGTATGACAGCATATTGAGAGGGAAATTTTAGAAGGAGACTGAAAATAATTGGCTGTAAGATGATTCATTAGTCAAAATTAAAAAAGATGTTGCTAGGATTTTTTGGTTAATAATGCTGAAAAAGCTTTAAATTATGGTTGCTATGATTCTCAAAATCTTAAAACTTTCTAAAAATATCAAGTGATACTTTAAAGTCTCTCGAGAATTCTGAGAATTTAAATATAATAAACATCGAAAATTCGGCAGTACTTCAGCTTATTGTTGATTCCTCCCGCAGGCTTTGAATTGATTTTCAATTACAATTATTGTGAAAGCAGAAAATCTTAAGTAATTGCTATCAAATTTCTGTTCATTTTCTGTATGAGGATTGTGAGCTTTTCATTTTAAAACTTTTTGAGTCTTAAAGACTAAGAATATTGATGAGAACCAGGGATGTGGGTTTGTCGGCATTTGACTGATGACTTTATGGAGGAGGATGTTGATAGATACATTGTATACTTGGTATTGGTAATTTGCAAAGGGCAGGAAACGATAGAATCAGTTTTAGACACCAAATGAGAGGAGTCATTGATCATAGCTGATCTGTATGGCCAGAGAAACTAAGTGCTTTACTGAGTTGTGAACTCGTAATTTTCAAAACTTGGAATCCTTATGGCTGCCACGTGGCTTTCGAATTGAGGTTTGTAGTCATTTGTCATTACTAAATGTGTCCATAATTAAGCCTAAAAGAAGCTTTGGAGAAAATATCTCCATTTGTGTCAGTCATGAGCAACAAATGCACTTCGTTAAGTATTTAAGAGCACGATTAGCTTCACCGTAAAGCACAACATTCTCCTAAGTACTTCAACTTCCCTACCAAACCCACACACTAAATCTGAAACATTCAAAACGATTCAAAGCAGTCAAAACAAATTCTCAATTATGTCAATTTGTTAATAAATTAATTTTTTTATTCTTTTTATTTTCAAATTTCTCTTTCTTTTTTTTAATAAAAAACAAATTTTCTCTGCCTAAAAAAAGTCATAAACATGCTTCACATTTTTCTCGGATGGATGGAAAAATTTTTTCGTTTTGTTTACTGAAGAAGATATAAAAAAATATCTTAAAAAGAAATTACACAAAATTTTTATGCTTATTACTAAAGTGTATGGATGGCTGATATCACTGTCGTGGATAAGTTTTTTGGGGATTAGGGTGTGATGGATTTTATGGGTTTTTTGGGAGTTTGGATTTAAAGTGGTTAAGCTTGAATTCAAGAGTTTTCAATATCCCAAATTGGCTAAAGTTATCGAAAGATAGAGTGGTCTATAGACGTTCTTTAAACGCGGCAATGGGCCCCTGTGCACCCCAGCCAAGAAAGTAAGTAAGTAAGCTTAAATTCTTAAATTCGAAAAATTGGATTTATCTTGTACATACTTCCTAGAATTCTTCATTGAACTTCAGATTTGTCTGAAGAAAGTCTAGCTCCGCGTATTTATTTATTAAGTCCTATTTTGATTAGATCTTTCTTAAAATTGCTTTCGTTGTCTGCAAGGAATCAAATAACCTATTTCATTTGAGCTGTAATTCATGGTCAACAGCTTTTTTTGCGAGCTTATTTTAAGGTAATTTCATGAAACTGATACCGTCAAATGCAATTTCCCTTCAGAGATTTTTTGGAGATTTTCAAAAATATTCAAATTTCATCTTCCGAATTTTTGCGAATCACAGATGGAATTTAAATGATGGAATTTGATATTTTTTCATTCAATCTTCCTTAGGAAGTTCTTGGAATTTTGAAATGAATTGTAGAAAAATCCAAAATTATTTAATTTCAATTTTAATCAAACTCAGATTCGACTTTTCCATACAAATTCCAAGTTGACTTCGACATCTACTAAAAAGTTCAATTTCGTCCTAAAAATCACTTTAATCAAAAACTTTAAATCCCACAAAAATTAAAAATCATCCACCCTAATGAAATCAGCCTCAAAAAAAGAAGTCAGTTAGATAGAGAGCACCAAAATATTAAAGAATTTTGTTTTTTTGTCTTTACAGTTTAATCTCTTTTGCCTTCAAAATTATAACTTTGCTCGTCTTTTAACTTTACAGTTGGAAAGAAATGTAAACACATCAAATAAAAATAAAAATGTTCGTGTACTTAAAAAAGAAGTCTCATCCAAAAAGAGTCTCACACAAAAAAGAGAGAAGCTTCAAATTTTCCTCAACAAGAGTAAAAGGAAAAATTTACATTATAATTGAAATGGAGGGTATGGAATGTTGATGATGAGCATATCCTTACATTCCAGACTCGGTTGCTTCTTCTCTCTTTATTAAAATAATTTCTGTCAAATATTTGGATGAGCTTAACAAGGATAAATAATAAAAACGAGTATTTTAAATGTAAATAGATGAAAATTCATAAAATGTAGGTAAGGTTAAATCCTAGAATTAATTTCTAAGCTTTTCATAGCAAGTCAACTCATTTAACCTATTTCTCATAGTTATATTGCTCCTCATCCTCATAGCGTGTTGTCGTTTGTGCAAAATATGGGCGACGCTGTTGTAAGGAAATATTAATTTCATCTGGTGAGCGATAAGCATTCTGTTGTTGCCGGTAGGCATTCTGTTGTTGTGTTCTGACAACGGGTTTTGGCTATAGATCGTGAGCACACACAGGAACAAAGGAAAATGGGAAGAGAGAAAAAAAGAATGTAAAATGAACAGTTAGAAATGACTTTTTTACTATTTTTTTTTTGTGAAAAATGAGCTCCTACAGATTCTAATTTTCTGATAACACATATATGTGAATGGATTCCCTTTTTTGCCTACTTACTTGATGTCTGACAGGGGCACGTTCACGCTCCTCATCATATTCTGAACGGTCATCATGGTAAATATTCTCTGGATAATAACGTTCGTGGTATCTGTGAATGATGAAAAATTTGACAATAGAGTAAAATTAACTTTCATGTCGAGTAGAGGTTCCTTCTTGGATTTATCGTAACTTAAATTATGGAAAATTGTGTCAGCAAAATGCTTGAATTTATGTCCAATAATTTATACCCGGAAATAGCAATCGTAAAGTATTGCTTGAATTATTCTGGATTGACTATCCTTTTCAGATCTGGAATGAGCATTATCCAAGGGATGTAACTTCCAATTCAAGCTTTAAAGCATAACTTTCTTAAAGCATGAAAATCACATCCAACCTTCTTCATTCTATAAATAAAATCTGTTCATCCAATAAAAAAAAAGCCTATCCATATGAGTAAAAATAAAAATCTTATTATAGCAATTTCGATATAGCAGCTTTAATCCACACTTTAAGGTTCTTTTCATAAGCACAACATTTTGTTCGAATTGGAATTTGATTCGAGTATGAACAAATTTAAGGGTAAAATGACTTCAACTACCCCTGAAGTAGTCTCGAGCAGAAAAAATATTACATTTAGCTGACTTGCGAAAAAAAAAATGTGTGTATTTATCCATCAAGACCGAGTATTATCCACAGGAGTTAGTGTGTTATCGATATACTCTCAAAATAGACATACTCAAACTCAATGTAGTCAATTTTTCTATAAAAAGCTTATTGTGCAGATGTAATCGAGACACCTCAAACAGCGAAATCAGCACAATGACCGTATTTATAACACCCATTTTCATGGCTTATAATTTTATTATCGGAACTACTATATTGCACACGATTATTTTGATAAATATATAAGAATTGTTCATAATCGTGACTGTTATTATATATAAATGTCGATTTCGTTAAATGAACTTAATAAAATTGTAAATTTGCATGATTTCGAGGATTTATGGGTAAGAGCATTAAAATAAAGGCTTGTGGCTTGTTAGAACGGAATGGGATTAGCATGAAGAGTATAATGAACTGATCTAGATTTCAGATTGGAACAAAATTTTCAATCAATTTCCACATTTAAGTCACGAAAAGGTCAATTGGAACCGCTAATCCTTCAGTCCCCTATCAAAAAAGACTTAACAAAGACTAAAAAACAACAAACCTGAGTGAGACATTTGGCTTAGATTGGTATTCTTCCATGTTGATTGGCTTGTAAAGATAGTCATTTACGAAATGATATTTACTGGATTGCTGGCAGATATTTTCATCTGATGGAGGCATACAAATAAGATGTACTTGATGGAAAGTTGCTCCTATTATGTCATAGAAGAAAAATTACATGATAAAAAGGAACAAAAAAAAAGAGAATTCAGTCAAGTCAGTCATTCACAAAACATGCGGACATGACAAATAAATGAATGATGAATGTATGAAATACCTTCTGGACATATCCAACTGTGCTTTGTGTTGTCTTGACAATAGTGGAAGACTTTACATTCAACAGTATCATCAGCATAATATCCTGTCGTTCTTTCGTTACATGAGAATTTTGATTCCTCGAGTAAAAGTGCTAAATGATCTGGTTCTTCCTCTTCTATTTCCTTCTCGAATTCTTCACGTTGCTTCTTGCTTAATGGTTGCTTTCGTTGTTGCTGTTGTTGATAATGTTGTTGCTGTTGTTGCTGTTGTGGCTGATATTGTCTCTGTGGTGCTTGTGTCTGACGATGATATGTCTGTGGAGCTGGAACATTTTCATCATCATCATCTTCTTCGCTGTAATATTCAGCTGAACTCTGTTGATGTTGTTGTGTTGCTAATTGCCTTGCACGAATTTGTTGTAATGTTGCAGGCGATATCTCTTGATCTTTTTCATTCTTCTTTCCTTCGACACGAATTTGAAATTTACTTGCTGGCGTTTGTGCTGATGCAATTGTTGCTGTTATGCTTAGCGCCAATAAAATTGATATTTGAAACCGGTAGCTGCAAACAATAATAAAATTAGCATCTCATAACGATAATGCAGAATAGCAATCAATAAGTTTAATCATCTCAAAATTTTATCCAAAACTATTATAATTTTAAATTGAGTGGATATAGACGATGCTCTCTAATTGAATTGAGGAAGTGATACTCCAATTAAAATCAAAATTACCCAGTGCTTAAATGCTAAGTTTGGATGGGAAATATGAAGTATTCATTGTTATAATGATGCAAGGGCTGTGACTATCGAGTTTATTTGTATACAGCATCAATTCCAGTTTTGATTTCTAGAACAAAGACAGCTTCAAACATATTTTGTAGCATTTTTCATATCAAATCTCCTGTGCAGTTCCCTGAATGCAATAATCCTATTGAGATTAACTAACAAATTTTACAGCCAATTCCAATGAAATCTCCAGCATCGTTTCTAACATTTTTGCACCAAATTTATGCCTGGGAATTTGAAGAATTCTCAAATTTCAAATGAATCCCTTCCCTGCAGATACACAACACGTAATATTATTTGTATATGGCAACGGAACGTCGAGACAGTATGAATTCGAGTACCATTATTGTGCAAAAAACTGCTGAGAACAAAAAAGAGGAACTTTTATGGCAGGATTTGAATTCATATTATATGAATGAGTGAAATGAAATGTATGAATGGCTAAGTGTAGGAAATTTCTCATTCAGCATATGCGGGGAAAATTTTTTACAATTTAATTAACGTGTTTGCCTTTGCCATCTTCGTGTCAAGTGCAATTGCATAGTCAGTAATATCAAAAGGTTGATGCATGTATTATTAAATGCAGCCGAAAGGCAACGCAAGGCATTTCATTAAAAAAATTATTATGAGCCATGCTTGTACTGTCTCAACATCCTTTTGATCTCATCAACGTCAACATGATTCTATTTTTCAATTAAATTTCAATGAAATGGAATTATTGCTGCTGGCATAACTACAATGCAGACTACAATGTCACTAAATGTTTCTTATGATGTCATTCACGTGTTTACCGGCGAAACTTATGTCAGCAATTTTTTTTTTCCTTCTTTTTATTACTTAAAACCTGTGTTTATCGACCGAATAAATTACTTTCACTTGTTGTTTCTTCTCTGTTTATGCAGCAACACAAAGAGAATGAAAGATTGATCTACAAAAATAAAATTGACTGGAAATGAAAAGAAGAGTGGAACAGATACATTGAGGTGCAATGACCATGAAAATGGATTGAAAGAATAATAACAAAAAATTGAATGCTGTTATGATTATGTTCCGGCTGTATTATTGAAATTATGCTGCTGGATTTATTGCTTAAAAATCAATTTTGCTTTGATAAATTTAAAATTTTGTAGATGTTGGTAAGCTTGAATGGATGAAATGTCAATAAAGAATTTGAGTAGCACGACTGTGACCGGAATTCGGCATGAATTCACTACTAATCTAGCTTCATGCTAGATCACTTGTATGCTTGCTGCAATGTGCTTTACGAGACGGCATTAAGTCACAATCACTTAATAGATATTGCATCTTAATTAAAATTGAATTTATAGCCCAAAATTGACCACTTTTGAGTCATCCAGAAGCCTTCATGACTCTCATACTCAAATATTCTCTTTCAAAACATTTCCCACACAGTACAGTCCTAAAAAATTTGATATCAAATAAAAAGAAGTCCAAAATTCTTTCCGACATAAGAAATAATCCAATATCGGTCAGTAGATCCATGAATGTGAATGATAGACATGTCTTAATGACACTTCTTTACATATAATATATTTAACATAACAAAAATACTAATAAAAACCTTGTCGTAAGATTTCATTGCCCACTTTAGCCTAGACATAATGTATTCATTCGCATACAAATGTCCTCTTTAAGGAAGATGTAAGGACATTCCAATCCTCAACATACACAATCAATAGTTTCATGTTTGCGGTAGTTTTCGGTGAGCTCAAATGATATTTAACTAGACATTTTTTTGTGTGTGTGTTTGAGATAGATAGTGTACAGCATAACCTTGTCTTAATTTCACAAAAATTCCATGTATGCTTTCAAATGTAGAATAAACTTTTTTTTATTTTCCAGGCAACAGACATGAGCATTTTGTGTGATGAAATGCTAGATGGGAAGCTCACAAAAAAAATTTAATTTTATGTAAATGCGGAGAGCTTTTTTTTTGTTCATGCATAATTTCATTTTATTGTTTCCATTTCAGTCGTTTTTGGAAATTTTATTTTCTTTAATGGAAAATTATTTTTAATGGTTTCGTTTAAAGAAAAAAACTTTAATTTTGTCTGTGAATAAATTCTTTTTTTTCTGAATGATTTGTTGGGTAAATATAGGGAATTTCAAGCTTAGACTGTAATTTATTGTTTGTTGTCTTTTTGGGTTAATTAGTGGAAAATTGTGCTTAATTTTCATTAGTTTTGGCTGGTTTTTGCATTGTTTTGTGGAGAAAATTTGTGATGGTTATTTAATCTTGAATAATTGGGGTTTGTAGAACGCGTAATGGACTTTCAAAATGTGGAATTGTAATATGAAGGAAAGCATAATTCTGAGATTAGCTGAGGATGAATTAAGAGTTTTACGAGTGACAAAATTCGACAAAAAAGGACAAAAATTCATTAAAACTAATCAATGGCAAGTTAATGTCCTTCCGAGTAGCACAAACTGGCTAATATATCCTAAATCAGGCACATAGCAGGCAAGTTGAGCTTTAATTCTATCATATTTTGTCAACTCGGGATTTTGGCACAAACAATTCAAACAATTATCCGAAATTGATCTTGACTATCTTTTCAGAAGGATAAATTTAGCTTTGAATCCTTTGATACAGCCCAAAAAATATTGAAATATTTTTATTCCCTGATTTCTATGACAAAAATTTGAATGATCAATTAACCTTTAAATGTCAAGTACCTATAAACATTCAAAAAATTCCAATGAAGCGACTCAAATTTTTCCTCAATATTTTCCCAGAATAACTTGTTTCCATTTAGTAACATCAAAGTAAGGAGCTTTGAGCATAGAAATTTTAAAATATTGAAAATTGATTTCTGCCAAGAGTTGGATGACCTGATGAATGAGTTTGTTAATATGCTGACTAAAAAAACTTTTTAAAGATTTTCCAAGAATCAAAAGAAACCTCATTTTGCGAATCTTATATGACAATTTTAGACGAGATTATGAAGCCAGCTTTCCGTTTCTTTAGTGTATTAAAATATTCATAATTCATAGCTTTGAAAACAAGTCATTCAATATCTTGAAAATTAGCCAGTCCAATTAAGAATTCAAAGATATACACCCCAGGAATTTATAAATAATTCTCTATTTTTCTCTCAATTAAATTGACAAATTGATGTCAATTTTCCAATGAACAAATTAATGAGCTTTTATGTTTAAAAATAAATTTTCAGAAACATCAGACTTTTCATGCTAAAATAGATTTTAAAGCATCCTTTAAACTTTTTACAAAATCTTGGCATGAAGCTTTTTTTGCGTGGGTACGTGAACTGATTCAAAAGAGCATATCTTATCATAACAAGATAAAGACATGAAACAATTGAAATCAACAAAGATGTGCTCGACTAAAGTGGATGGCTGCAAAAGCAAGCTGAATGAAAAAACGAATCTCAGAATAGTCTCGAAATGGAGAAAAAGTTAAGGTCATTTTAGAATAAATCGATTGCTCGTGTCGTAACGACATTGTTAATATTCTAAACAGTTAATAGCACATGATAGCGATAGCTTGAATAAGTCATATCCTCATCCATCGTATCCAAACGTGAATGCGTGATAGACAGTCTCATAAATAAATTCCATCTATAAAAATGTCTCTCAATGTGCAAATATTTCAAAAGATATTCTATAGAAAAAATTTCAATATTAAATGTATCGATTGCCTACACACATTCATGTTGCGTAATTGATTCCACTTGTCTCCTTTCCTTGTTTTTCTTTATGCCTTTATATTCATGTAAATATATATATATTATATCACTTAGTATGGCCCATTTTATCTCATATATAAACTATTGTTTGTACTCTCCTTTCATTCGACACTCTCGTTGAGACATTTTTATTGAATTCTGCTGCTGTATTTATTTCTCGGCACGAATACGCACAGCAGCAGCAGCATGTATTAATGGTCTTGAATTACAATTGCGAGGATTGTTTTGTTCTCCCTTATTGATTGCAATTTTTGTCGAATTTATATGACTCGTGAGTGTACTTTGTCCATTTTCGATGATTGTGACGATTTGTCTCCATATTAACGTGATGGAGGTCATGTAAGATTGAATTGATTCTGAGAATCAAAACGTTTGTCAGTCCATGATGAAGATTTGTCTTTGGGGATTGTGATACTATTGTAGTTTTTGGGTTAATTAATGCCGGAATATATGCGTGTCGTGCATAAAAGTTAGTGCTTAAATGGTCAAGCAGGCAAGGATTTACTTGACATAAGCTAAATAATAGCACGACTTGTAATATAAATGAACTTTATTGTAAGTCACCAAGAGTTGGCAGTTAAATGCGTGCTAAGTGCCTCAATAAATTACAGATCAAAACTATAACAAATTTCTTATTAAAATCAATAAAAACGCATTATATTCAAGCTACAAATATGCCAACTCAACTCATTCCTTTCGAACCTTAAATCTGTCGCATTGGCATTGAATGTGTGACATAATCGTGAGCACTTTAAGAAAGATCTTTAGGACAGTGATGAAAATATATTTCTTAATTAAAAGTAACTTGCAATAAGGTCAATGAATTATAAGAAAGACACAAGACTTAACTTTCATTTAGAGCGGCTGAATTGGCAATTATGAATGCTATCGAAAATAATTTATCTTTTTCACCAACTTTTATATGGAAATGAAAATTATTTCAATTTATTTCATCACATTAGCAGGAAAAAGGTATTAATAAATCATTTAGATTTACTTCCTTTCATCTTGACTGACTACGACCGCTACCGCGAACAAAAAAAAAGCAGCTTTTGTTATTGTTTCAAATAAATTTTAATGATACGTACGGGAGAGTGTCTTTAATAATTAAATTAACAATATAATCGCTCCGCTTAAGCATGTACCAGTGTACTATTGTGTGTTGTGTAACATCATCATGTTAAACAGAAAAACAAACACTGTGCAGTCAATTGTAGCAAAGAAAAACACGCGGTTGTTGATCGCATGGGAACTGAAAAATGTACCATTGAACTTGCTCATTTAAAACGCCTAATACTGGAAAGATTAAAGTAAATCTGCATCGGTAATTACATTTTAGTAATGCTACGCTTAATTTTCACTTGCTTTTTTTGTTGATAGTGAAAGTGAGAGCAGAGTTGGGAAAGAAGTGCACATGCTGTGATGTTGATGATTTCATTTCTGATTTTTTGTGCTTAATTTACAGGTTATAAAACGAAATCACTGAGCAAATCATCTAGTTTCAAAGGTTTTTTGGTATGAACATTGGTTAAAGTTAGATGAGAAAAATCTAAAGCTTAGAAATCTAAGAATTGACAGGGGTTTCTCGAGCGAAATGAAGAAGGATCCGCCACGGAGCTTCTAAGACTCCGTTAAAGCAGTATGCTGCTTTATAACAATTTCTCCAATTAGAGTTTCTGAGCTTTAATTAAACTAGAAATGTGTTAGTACCTCCAAATAATACAATTTTTGACAGTAAACCTGCATTAAATATTTGTAGAGGTCAACTTCCTTAGCAAAACTACACAAAAAACGGAAAGATTGCCAATAACACTCATCAAAATTGCTCTGACAATAAAAAGAAACTCGAAATCTCACTTCTCCCATACCAAAATTCAATCCCCATCCCTGAATAAAAGCTTCCCATTGTCTGTTTCAAGTAACTTCATTCAATAACATAAAATTGAATTATTTTCTCAAGTGTCACGGTCAACTGATGAAGATATCATCTGTAGAATGATAAAAAACTATTTTGACATTGATCATCCAGTCCATATACTCTTTCATGCATTAAAATAGTCAATCGATAAGTTGGAAATTGGTTAATAAAATATTTATTTTTATATTTTTTCGGTTGTGGGAAAGGTTAGAAAACTATGACATGATAATTTAAATCTTTTGTAACATTGAAATGAACTCGATAATTGCACTCGTTGTGCTCATTTTTATGGCTTGTTTTACTTTCAGAGAAGTTCACTGAAACGATAAATCATTTTCAAAAAAACACAATGGAGCTATTTTGTTTGTTACCAAGAAAATTTTGCAACATTAACTGCTATTTTTTTTTGCGACTTAGTTTGGTCTATAAAGTGATGTACTGGAAATTAAAGTACAAATTTTTTGTCTTCTTTTTTTTTCATCCCACATAAAATGTTTGCATTCTTTTTAAAACTCAATGTTATTTTTTTTCTTTCTTTCTTCATCATGCAAAATATGCTTTTGTGAATAATTTTGTTATGCTAAATATTTTTACATGATGTGATGTGCACTCATCTCATGCGAATGATTAAAGTGAATATGTTGAAAAGAGAGAGCAAGCAAAAAAAAAATAGATAAAAAAATGTTAAGAGATGACTTGAAGTAAGGACGAGTTTTATGTATCCACACAAAAAAGTGCTGTTAAAAAATTTGTAACATGAAAAATTTGCTGGAAAGTTTTGCCGTTTTTTATTGAAAATGCTAATGGGTTTCGGGAAAAAATGTTGAAAAAAATTTGCTAGTTTTAAGTTTTGGAACTACAGAAATTTAATTTAATATTTCCTACAGGGTTTTAATTTAATTTATGGTGGACTTTTGTGAGCTTTTAGGTTGAAATTAATATGCTGGATGTAATAAAGGAATGATTTTCAGAAACTCTATTAGTTTATGCATTCTTTTATATACCCGAAAGGGACACGGCATGGAAATGACTGAAAAATGGACTATAGACCAGGTTGACTCTGGCTGCAGGCCATATTCGATAAAATCTAGTCTAAGACAAGAGTCAAGACACTCTGGAGCCATTTTTGGACAATTTTGCCGCAAATTGTGGACATCTACACCTACTGTCCTTTCCAGAATATTAATAATATCCAAAATTCACAAATCGTTTCCAACTTGTCCTTCCTCATCAAATAAAATTCTAAGTAAACCAATAACTAATTGATCTGGATGAAGATCTATTGGCCCATGTGAATACCAACTTCCTCAAAACTAATAACTAGTCATTATTTGTCAAAGCAACCACATGAAATGAATTCTTCATTTGCTCTGGAATTCTACTGAAAAGTCCTTCGTTACATTTTTCAATTGAGAGGTTTTCTATGTACATCCATGAATGCTTTTCAAAAGAAATGATTTGCCCCAAGAATCTCAACATTGAAGCTTAATTTATTTTCTCCTAGAATTTTATTTTAATCAAAGCTTAATCGAGAGTTTTGTAGTCAAATGTCGGAAAAATGTACAAAGTAACTGCAATGAACAATCATATCTGCAGTCATGATTCGTCGGAGCTTGTATCAAAGATGGGATATGCATTTGAACCTGTAGCTGGACATCTATGTCTACCTGATGAATTCTAAGTACATGAAGGAATCCTTTGATCCTATGAAGTCATATTAATTCCTCTTATCTTGAGCCCACACAGTGTCCAGTGACCACCTTAATTTCTACTAATCTAATTTTCTCATATCTAATTCAGAAAGCTAAATTCACATACTAAATTTTAACCCTTAAAACCCCACACATGTATGTATGTTTGCATACATATTACGTCGAATTACATCAGAGATGATAACATTCTTTTTATTATTACTGCTTTGAAATTGAATTTATGCATAGCATGCGATGAATCTACATATTTTCCTACAGAATATATGTATATGAATGTTATGCTTTTTGTTTATTATTATCACAAAAAGAAACGGAATGATATGTTCTTAGAAAAAGAAAACTAGTTGCTGGTACTTTGATATCTGAGAACATTTAATGTCAAAGAAAACTTTAAAAACTCATCGACCCGAAAAAAATAGAAATAATTTCTTATGTTTGTGCTTTATGACATATAATAATGATTATTATAACATATCACAAACATGTAACAAGATGAAATATTTTTTCGTGTGTGCGCGAAATGAGAAGAATTTGCTGTCACATAAATACCATAAATAATTTAGTCGGTATTTTCTTTGATTAACATGAGTGTTGATTGATATTGAGATAATCATAGAGAAACTTAATTAAGTTAAATTGTGTGATGCAGTGACATAAGATATAATATAAGTTGAAAAGTTGATGCTTTTATAGTTTGTTGAGTGTTGAGAGATGTCAGGATGATAATTAACTCAAAAGTGTGTGAAAGATAATTTAAATTTGATGCTTTATATCATGACTTGGTGTTGATTTAATTGAATTTGTGCAATTGATGATGAAGAAGCTTTGCAAGCTGCCAAATTTAATAGGTAATTAAATCTATCAAGCAAATTGGATTTGAGAACATGAGAATTTTAGGAAATAAATCAAGATGGCGGATTTCTCACTTCAGGTTTTTATTTTTGAAAAATTTAAGTTAGAGATTGTTGAATGAACTTTAATTCGGAAATTCATAAAGAAAAAAGTGGCAAGAATCAATGAAAAACTCTGAAATTTAGTGAATAACTTCAAAACATTTAAAAAGTTAAATTCTTCATTCACCCAAAGTGAAGAGAGATGAGCTATATTATCAAATAAAAAGCTCCCCAACTGGTATGTAAAATGTAATATTAAACAAATAACTTCACAGCAAGCGGGTGTAAGAAATTTTATAATGAGATTTTTCTATGAAAAATTTCCATTTTCTTTTCTTTTTTTTTTGATGAGTTCATTCACTGTGAGTTATAGCACTAAGATTTAATGCTTTATTTTCACATGGATTAAATTTAATTCAATTCTTTTCACTCATTTCACTTCATCAATATTGAAAGACATTATGACACATTTTGGGGTGTGCTATTTGAGTAATTTTTTATTGCATAATAACTTTTTTTAGTAATTCAAAATTTTCACGATTGTCATCTGAATTAATTTTGCATTTCTTTTAACTTCAAAAAAGTTATTTTGTAAGCACGACAAGACTCAGCAGGAGAAGAAAATGGTAAATTGCCATTAAAACGGTTTCGTTTTCTACAAATTGACATGATCTGTTCAAACATTTCAATAAATCGCTATTTTTGAGTTTTTAATGAGTGAATAGTCTATTTAAAAAGGAAATTTCTCAAATCAAGCGCCATTAAATTAATTCGCATGTACATATCTGCAGTCAGTTGTCAATTTAATTAAGTGATGGAGTTATTTACACTTTGTTGATTTTACATTTTCTAAACCGTCAACGTGTTGAGTTAATGTTTGCATTTAAATCCGCAAAGGTGCTGGAATTAAATCATACGGATTGCCGCCAACATACTTCTGTAATCTTATCCACAAAATGTGAAATTATGATATTTTTCCTGTTTTACTTTCTTCTTTTAATTAATGAGAGAAAATTTCATGTGATAATTGAATTAAAATGTTGCAAGTAGCAGGATCCTATAAATAACTGGCTATTTATGTTATACTTTTAAACTTTCATTCAAGATTAGCAAATTTAAAGAATCATTTCTGAAGTTCATGTCTAATCCGGTCAGGCATAGGACGTAAATTCAACTTTATGTCTACATAACTCTGAATTAAGACCAAATTTGATGAATTCCGGTTTCAGGACAGAGTCAAGTCGGCCTGGTGCCGGATTTTCGACCATTTCTATGTCGTATGATTTTCGGAAATGCAACGAAGTTTGATGAAAATTAAATTATCAATTCTTAAAAGCCACAAAATTTTAATTTTGAAATTGCACCAAACTTAATTAGACTTTTTATCAAAGACTTTCTATTTAATGCTTGTTGGTTCCTTAAAATCCTCAAATTTAATTAAAGTTCTTCAACATCCAAACAGACCACATTCAAAACTTTATAATTGTCATCCAAATTTCATTTAAAATTTTCAAACCAATTCTTCCATTTCATACTTATCAGTACTTTTCAAAAGACGTAAAGTTCTCCTCAAACTCAAATATTCAAGTGCAATTTCTATTGAAACTTAAAGTCGGTAATTGATCAACCAAACTTAAAAACTGAAAATTGAAATCCACAATTCAGCAAAAAATGAATTCAGTCAAGAAGGAAACTTTAAAAAGCTTTTAAAAACTCTAATAAAAATGTTTTAAGAACATAAATTATGATAAGATTAAATAAAAAACGAGAGAAAGAAAATGATTTATATTCCACTAATGTAAGGATATAAAATGAAATATTTTTCACTTCTTAGACATTTTTCATTAATGAAAATATTTTTTCATCATGTTGAAAGTCATTTTTTAAAAATTTCTCGGATACTTCTATGGCAATTGAGAGCATTTGTAATAATCCCCGCCACGAGCCATAATCTAAATTCATCATCAAACTTTTCTGTCCATGCCGTAATCCTCGATGAAAAAAAAGTTTCCAGCCTTTGGTCAGTTCAGACATTTGTAGCAAAAAAATTACTAATTAATGCAACAAAATTGTGATAGATTAATGACATAAAACATGATTTATGTAATATTTTGATCATATTTCCCATCCATTTTTGCAGTAAATGACTTTTCGACACATCAAGTCGCTTCTCACCCATGTGATTGCACAATTCTCTTTTCATCTCATTCAATACATAATTTTTATTTTTTTTTTGCCTTAATATGCTAATTGCATATTATATAAAAAGATATCATTTCAGAAAGTAATAACCTATATTCCGAGACATATCATATTGAAGGTGATATGAGCACTTCCAAAACTCGTTTATTTAATACACGATCTCATTTTCATTCGAGACATGCACTTTAATAATTTTTTTAAATGCACATTAAATTATTCACTTGCGTACGACATAAATCTCTGCGCACGCATTTATGAAAGTCACCCAATTTTAATATTTCCAAGTCTCACTACAAAAATATTTATTACATAACGGTCTTAGTAATGCGAACAATTTTCATTAAGATTCCAAGAAGCATAAATGAAGAAATTGATGAATGACATCCATAAACGGAATCACATGCATGTCACATAGTATGTAGGTTCTGCGACTACTACGCGATAATTAGTTTCTTTTAGAAATAATTTTGTAATGTGAGATAATTTTCGACTTTTGAAAGCTAATTAAGTTTAGACTCTATTTACCCCATGATGATGTCTCAGCTGTGCTTTTATTTTTTATAATCCAAATTTGTTCAGTCACTAAAAAAAACTCTTTTTTCCTTCTTTTGATGCTCTTTAAACACACAACCACTACCTCTTTTATGTTCAGTATAAATTTTACAGTAATTATTTGTAAATTTGCTTTTTTTATTTTATTTTATTACTTTTTTTTCTTCTATGTTAACTTCACGAGCGATTTTAACAGAATGAACACTTTCTAGTGTTTAATATTTGTTTTTATACTCCGCTTAACATTTTTTTTTCTTCTTTTTAACATGTTTTACCTTCTTTTTGTTTTTTCACTTCCATTCGCGTGCAATTTTTTTACTTTACTTCTTTTAGTTTTTTTTGAGTAGCTCAACAGATGCGCGAACAAATGTAAGAGAAAAAAAAATGCTTTTTAAATTCGATCGAACTTCGACACATACTCCCTATTTGTGTAAGATGTGTGACTATGTGATTTTATGAGCATATCTCTTGTGTACTATTCAGTAATATCATTAAAATAAAAAGTTTTTCTTCTTATGGAATTAAATTTGTGAATTAACATGTTCATTAAAATTATTCTTTTTTTTACTGAGTTTACAATTCCAATTGAATTCAATTGGATTTATTGGAACTGAGAAGAAATATTTTTTCGTTGAAGGTGGCTGTAGGTGAGGCTTGAAGGCGCATTTTTATATTATTGTCAAGTATATTCTTGAGCATAATTGTGATGATGATGATCGAAGATGATTCATGGTGAAGAATTTTTATTTAAGGTTGATTTGAAGTTTGAGCTTTACGAGTCGAGGAGTCGATTGCAGATGGAGTATCGAGTTTAAGCTTGAAGTCGAGTTTATATGGAATCAAGTCAATTTGAGTCGATTTCTCATACAAAATTCAAGTCCTGATTATACCTCGAGCGACACAAATGAAACCAGAGTGAACAAAAATACGTTAGAACTAATCAATGGCATGTCAATGTTCAGTTGATGTTCAGTTTTAACGTATTTTTGTCTATTCGGGAAGAAAGCTACGTCACTAATAAAACAGGTGTATTGGAACCTTATAAGCTCGGTGGCGGAACCTTAAAAGCTCGGTGGTGGAACACTAAAAACTTGGTGGCGGAACCTTATAATCTACCTGGCGAAACCTTAAAAGCTCCAAGCCGGAATCTTCTTCATTTATGTCGCTCGGGTACGAGTTGTAAATTAGAAAATTTAGAGAGCTTATATCCGAAGAATTAATCGAATCATTAAACTTATCTGCATGATTTGTTAACAAAATTTGATTCATTTTTAATTAGTGGATGTTAGTGGATTAACATGATTTTAAATTGCATTTTGGTTTAATTCAAGGGATTACTTTCTTGGGGCTTTACATACTAAATTGCTGAAAGATTGTGGAAGAATCTACCCATGAATCTATTAGTGCATTTAATTATATGACATATTGGAATATCTGGTAATAGCCTCTGATAGTTTCTCAATTTTTTGCGACATAGTAGCATCTAGTGGAAATTTGTAATTTCGCCATACATTTCTTGACATAACTAAAATACTGTGGTTATAGATCAGTGTATCACGGAGCATAACATGAACCTGCATTCTACCATAAGATTCAGCTGAAATGGCTCATTTGACTAACCAATCAACTCTAAATCCTGCTTATGTCATTTCCAGAGAGCCCCTTAGCTAAGTTATTAGTACCTAATGGGTTACTGATTTGAATTTTCTATGACAACAAATCAATAACACGAGCAATACATTAATTTCTTATAAACTGTTGCAATATCTACATAAATGATTCCTTGGATAATAAAAATCAATGGTAATTTCAATAATGATTATGAAGCATAAAAGTTTTATGTGAGAGCAGCTCATTGCTTAACAAATTTTTAATGCATTCGTTTAATCCAATAACAATATTTTGAAAGCAAAATGTCATTGGATGTTGTCGGGAAATCAGCAATTAAAATTGGATGACTTTTTTTGATTTTTAATGTTCTTAAATTGGTGAAATTTCCTTAATTAAATGATTATGCATGATAATTGGACTGAGTTTTAAAGATTTATATAATCTGTTGGATGATCGACTTTATATCTTAATCCGAAAGGATTTAGATAAGGCATTTAAAATTTTAAGTCAAGAGCAAGCTTTCATGGTACAGGAATACCATTATGGTACCCTGAAATCAGACTTAAGTCATAAGATATGGCTCCCTTCAAATCAACAACAGCAGTCTTTCTTCTAGAAAATTTACCTTAAACAATTCACAACTATTGCTGCCTGCATGCAATGTGTAATTGCTAGACCTAGTCATATTAATAGTCTAATAGTAAAGAAACTTCAAAAAGTAGTCGATCAGCTCGAAAATATCATTTATCATGAAATCTTCTTCAGACAAAACGACAAACCAGCACCCAAAACTACATTCACCTTTCCCATAAATCTTCACATCCACAAAACACAAAGTTAAAGAAAAATAGACAAAAGCAAGTGAGTGGAAGTAATGGAATATCAATTAGTATTAAAATTTATTTTTCACAGTCAATTTGCTTACAGAGATTTACTTTTTTTATTTTCAAGTGAACTGGGATCGTTCAAATTTTACGGTCTCATTTTTTTGATGGCTTTCTTCCCTCCAGCAGGCTTAGAGAGCTTAAACTTAAAGTAAATGTTTGGTAGCTTTCAAGAAAGGTGACGTAATAAGTGAACGACCCCAAATTCGTTACATAGTTAAAGCTAATAACAGTCTGACATCAATTGAGATTAGAGGAGCGGAAAGGTGACTAACTTCTTAGTAAATCTCAAATTTGCTGTTAAAATTAATTATTAATACGATATTAAAATAGTTGCAGCTAGATAGAGACTAAATTACCTCATAAATTAGTCTATTTAGGCATGTGAAAATTATTTTCAACTGAATTATCACTTCTTGGCATTACTTTACGCATGTTTTGTGCCATAAAAAATTATATCATAATGCATAATTGAATTATTCATCTAATGACAATAATTTTATGCCATCACAATCAACGATGATGTTTTTTAGGCTCATTAAAGTCACAGACGTAAGCCAATTGTGATTGCAGCTCTTTTTTAGTAAGCCTTAAAAAGATGAAAGACAATGAGATGAAAGTATCGAGCGAGGAAATGATTTTTGTGAAAATAAAAATTGATTTATGCGGAAAGATTTGTCGGACGATGACCATTATAATCATCATTGTGGCTGCGGCGGCTGCTGTTGTGGATTATAAAAAATCAATTTATTACAAATGTAATTCACCAATTTGACATAATTGGCTTTTTTCAACTGCACACACTTCGATTTTTCATTCATGTCAATTTTTCGATTGTTAAACTTCAAAAAATTATCGACAAGTACCCAATTTCCACTGACGACATATAATATGTATGGTAAAATAAAACAGCATAAGCAATTGCTGCATACAATTATTTTCCCACACTTAACAGTTTGAGTACGCTTTGCATTTTTATGACGTGATTTATTGGAGGACAGGATGTTTGGCGTTCTAGTTTATTTTGTCTGAATGTCAGGAATTTGCAAGAAATTATAGACAAAACTGAACTGAATGTGGTTAAATTTGATTAGATTTGAGTTTAAACATGTTTGAAATTTATTGAACTGATACGAGATTAAATGAATTTTATCATATCCATAGATCAAAGTTGTCTCGAGTTGATTAAGCAATCGAGTCGATTAAAGACGACATTTTCATACAAAATCCAAGTCGATTTCAAGTTCTGATTCAAATCTATTTAAGTTAGATAGTTCAATATTGAACTGGATCAATAAAACGGTTCAAATGTGATTGAACTAGACTAATATGCAAGGAACTGGTTCAAAATTGATTAAACTGGTTCAAAATTGATTGAACTGGTTCAACATTAATTGAACTGGATCAAAATTGGCTGGAATGGATCAAATCTGATTGAACTGATTCAAATCTAATCAAAACTGACGTAAAACTGATTGAACTGCTTCAAAATTCACTAAATAGATTCAAAACTTATAGTATACAATTGAATTAGATCAAAACACGCAAAACTTTATCAAAATTTCCAGAAAATTGATCAAATCACAGCTCAAGGATAACTAGAACTCTAAATGAATTCAACTCTTTTTTACCATACATCCTCTTAGTCGACTTCAGCCTCCGTCCAAAACTAATTGAGTCTAATTGTAAAACTTTGTAATCTACACCAATCTCATTTCACAATGCGCTAAAAATTATTTTAATCCAAAAAGTCCTTCCATACCAGGACTAATTTATCGAAACATAAAAACTGCATCCATTGAGGCATTGCCGTTTTGGCTTTGTACAAATACTCTCGTTGCAAAGTTTAACAGGCAAACTTTTTTTTTTGTGTCGGTCGATGGAATGTCAGAACATTTTTTTGTTCTGTGTTGTTGCAACAGTACATTCTATTTGAACTTCATCGCTGGAAAATTTCCTCTCACAATTTTTTTTTTCTGTGTCAATTTTTTCGCCATGTGAACTTCATGCACTTGTCGTAATTAAAGGCTTTTCTTTCAACTCGACGAAAAATTCGCACTTCCATTCAAAATTAATTTATTTTTTTTGTGAACTACAAACAAGTTCACTTAAGCCACATTGTGTACGAATCAATGAATACAAAGCGAAAATTTTTCACAGTGTTAATGAAAAACAAAAGGAGAATAAAGTCAAGCAATTTGCCGCCATTGATGCATTAATTGCCATTGTGAAGGTACGCAGCGTATTTTTTATGGTGCACGCAATTGACGACTTAAAGATGGGTGTATGAAGCATAAAAATAACATTTTTTGCAGACATCGAATTTCAAAAAAGTATTGTCAAGTTCAACGTATGCTTTACATAACATCTTCATTTCAGTTTAATGCTCGCGATACTTGACTACAATCGATGTCGTACGTATGTATGAACAAAAAATTGACATGAATGATGTTTACACACACGGTTGAATTAAATGGCATGTTCAACTCATGATCAATTCACTTGCATGTATGCTTTCCCGAAATCCCGGTCCCGAAACTTTTCCGGGACCGGGACGGGATCGGGACGGGACCGGGAAATCCCGGGATTTCCCGAAAAAAAATATGTACCAAAAAGTACAATATTTTGATGTTTTTTCGGTATTTTTGAGCTTAATATGTATTTTCAAAAATTTAAAGATGAATTTAAATTTTCAGAACTCTTGAACCTGACTGGTTTTAAATGATTTTAAAATAGAATAACACTAAAAAATTCCGAGTTTAACTATCATATTCACCGTTTATATGATTTTGAAGAACAAATCTTAGTTATGAGAAATAATCTCAAATATTTGTGATCAAATTAAAAAGCATTAAACCTTTAAATTTTTGAAAAACCTCAAATTTGCTGAAAATCCATTGGTTTGTTTGAAAGGGTTTGTTTGATTTAAGTTTATATTATTTTCCACTGCATTTCAGAACAAAAATCAAAAGATCATAAAAAATTTTAAATTTGTAACTCAGAAACATTCAAAATTCGAATTTATAGCTCCATATTTCTCATGTTTTCTGATAAAATTAAATAATTTAATTTGATTTTAAATTTTTGGTTACAAAATAAACATTTTTTATTTTTGTTCTTTTTATTTTGTTAAGAGTTTATAAGAAAATTTTTAAAAGCTGGTCCCGCGGGACCAGTCCCGGAAGATTTTCGGGACTCGGGACGGGACCGGGACGGGACAGTCCCGGGATTTCCCGGTCCCGGTCCCGGTATCGGGAAAGCATACTTGCATGTCATTCATAAATCATATGAAATTTCTCTCGTTTTTGTTATTTCTATGATTGTAGCTTGCAAACTAAGAAATAGAAAGAATGGAATGAATGCTAATTGTAATTATGATTTATGAAGAATAAACTAATTTTTCTGGAACATAAATTGTTAAAATTCAGGTATAGGAGACAGAGTTGGGAAGGGAAATTGGTGAATCTTGAGGATATGTGGATGTTTCCCTAAGGGACATAGCTGATTTCACTCAATTGCATTACCAAAGCTTGCTAGTCAACATACTCACTGTAACAAGCATGCCCTCAAGTCTGTAGTGTGTTTTGGGTTTCGTTGATAATTTGCAGCAATTTAGAAGCTCAGATTAAGTCATTTTTATAAACTACACAATTTTTCTAGTCAGTTAGGGAAATCAAGCCCTTAAATAACCCTTATGTGTTCTATCTAATGAACTGATTTCATCCTGATTGGATTCTACGTCTGCAAACCTAAAAAATCCTTAATTTCAGCTAAAAATTCGAAAAAAATAAATAAAATCCTTCCAAACCTAATCCAAATTCAGCCCAAAAGCACCAAAAACAACCATGAACTACATATCATGAAGAACGAGCATCAAACTTTTATTGAATATGTACGATGATGTTGAATTTAGTGCTGTTCAAATGAATGAAACCACTAATCATAACATGAAGTAGAGTAAATCATGAAATGACTGTCATGCGATTTGTAATACAAATTTTTTTGTTTATGAAACATTTTTTTTCTTACACAAATAAATAATTTTCCAATAAATAAATCCATTGACCCTTAAATGTCCTAAAGGATATTGCAAGACAAATTGAAATTCCTCTGAATATGTTAGCTTATTGAGCACATTCAATATTTGAAAAAAATGTTATTTGTGTTCTTTGGCAAAGCCTTTCATGCGTTTATGTACTCAACAATCATGTGATTGAAAATAACATAACGTGAATGAAAATTGGAGCATTTTTAATACGCAATTGATCGAGCACGAGAGAGAAAAAAAGGTTCACATTTTTGTTTATTTGTATCTCTATTATGAAACTTGTTTTGCAAATTGATTTTTATCTATGCGTTATTGTATGTATGTTTCTAAAAATTTCAACTGCAGTGGCATTTGACATATTTTAAGGCAAATTTCATTCCCATACGAGGATGAAATTTTGTTGCTCTTACGGTACTTAAATATTAATAAATTTTGCATATTCACATAATAATGTATGAATATTTAATATCTTATTTACTTATATACGCATGTCGACTTAAAATGAGCCTTGCGAATTTTGATTCAATTTTCTTATTTTTTCACATCATCTCCTCTTATTGGATGTATTAACAGAATAGCGTGTCTGATTCATCGAACATTTTTTTGTGTTAATTTTTTTTTTGTTATTTTTGGTAAAATTTCAATTTAAATATTTTGAAGTTCTCACGCTTGTTAACCATGTAATCGACTGTTAAATGAAAGCTATTATGAGCATTTGTTGCATGCTGTGTCAATTTTACGAGTTTGTATTTTAATGCAGTTTTGTAGACTTGTAGTAAAATTATTAGTAATTTATATCGGCTTTCATTGTCACGAATTGAATGTAAAATTGCAAAATTCTATGAACTAGAATCACCTGGATGAAAATGAGAGCAGCTTAATAATTCCAAAATAAATCTCGAATAACACAAGTCAGTTGATTGATCCAAAATCTGATACAGGCCGGTGACTCTGGAATCGTGCAAAATTTAAGCAGAATTGGAACTCATTCAGATTCATGTCGATTTGAGGCTAGATTTTGAATCGATTAACCGATTTGTGCTGTTTTTGAATGAAGCAAATGGCATGTCTAGCCGGATTGAGTGCTTTAACATTGTTCTAGCGTCACAACTCGATTTGTGTGAATTGCGACATCACGGAATGTTGCTAAAATAATTTCATTTATAAACATGACCCAGAGCAATTCTGAAGAGCGAAATATTCAGTCCTACGGCTCCAGTTGCCCTATAATGCCAATACACTTCACATTTTTCTATCAAAATTCCTGAAATCGTTTGCTAAAAGCCTTAATTTAAGACTACCGACAAATACTTTCTAAGCCGATTTTGCTAATAATCATACGAATGCTCCTTGTCTCACTTTTCTGAAAATTTCAATATACATGATCTAAATATGAGCATCAAAAAATGCAGAAAAAAATAAGTAACATTCTCGCATCCATAAATGGCTCGAATTGCACACCCTATATCCATATTGATATATTTATATGACATGTGCACAATGTTGTCATCTCGATCGTAAGCACACACACATTTCACTAAGTAAACATTTTTTGTCATCAACATTACATTTTTTTTAAAGAAAGATTATTTTTTGCCCTCCTTTCTTCTGTACATTATTGTATACTGTATTATTCGAATCGCGAAATAAAATAAAAATATATTCCATAACTCGTTCACATAGTCGATTTCGTTTTCAATTTGTGCTGCTGTTGCCGTTGAGTTGTTGGGTTGTTATTAAAAAATTGCTATTCTTTTCACCATTTCTCTTCTCTTGCTCTGCTTTCGCATTTTTTTGTTGTTTTTGTTTCTCTGGCTGCTGCCGTCGCTGCTCTGCTATTCATCCATATTTCATTAATGAAAAGAAAAGTTATGGTAAATTGTACATTAAATAAGAGCGAAATATACAGTGTAAAAAAGAGAGAATTATTGCATAATAACGTACAATATGTATCAGCAATCTCCGATGATATTCATACGACATTACAATGACCAAATAATTATTTAATGATTGTTGTATTTTTCACCATTAATGCGACATAATGCATAAAAATTTTACCCCATGACAATTGCATATTGATCACTCTTTTGTGTGTGCAATTTTAATACATACAATATACATTTCATTATTATTATCAATAATCGAAATCGAAAATAATAAAAATAATCGAGAACAGAAGAGTTTTCTGTGTTTATGGTGCGATTCGTGTACTTTTTTTTATTATTTCGCGTTCTCCACAAGCCAAATGCAATTGAAATTGCAAATTTACATTCACGTGTGCATGCCATTTAAATAAATTAAACCATTTTTTTATATTTCAAATGATGATAAAAATAAAATTTATCAATAATTGATGGTTTTGGTGTTTTCACATTTTTCGATACTGTTTTTAATGCTCATTCATCATAAAATATTGAGGAGAACATATCATGCATTTAGTGCGTATTGTTGGTTAATTGTTGGGATAATTTATTGGGGGTGAAAATGAGTTGGGCTGACTATAAATTTGAATTTTTTTGTGATTGTCTAAAATTGTCTTGTATGGACACTAGATGAGCATACAAATCATTGTTTCTAGCGGGATACAATCAACCACATAATTAGTGTAACTTATTTGGTGAATCGTCATTGCTAAAGCGACACACCTGAAGGTCTTGCCAATACATAAGTTTGTCATGGAACACAATTTGACAAGCTTATAAATCTATGTAATTTGAGGAAAGATTTGGTTCCAATGCTCTTAGATACGCAGATTCTGTCATGATTCTTATATTACTGGACTTTAAATCTGAAAATATAATTTTCTTGACTTAATTTCATCCAGAATCTCATAAAAAATTAGATAATACTCATTAGTTTAGTAATGAAAATCATTCCCAACCGACTTAAGACAGGTAATGCCAATCGATAGCAATCATTATTGTTTTCACTCTCCCAAAAGCTTTCAAGTAAATTTCTTATTGTACCTTTGTGTTGTCTGATTCAAAATTTTACAAAAAAAAAAATATGCTGCAATGAGCTGTCTTGAGATCAAAAGTCAGTTGAAATGTGGATTTAATTCACACAAAATAGACCTTGCAATATTAATTGGAATTTTGTACACAAAATGTTTAATTGATGCTTATAAAATTTAATTCTATAGAATTAGAGATTTCAAAAAAATTTGAGTTTCGGCAAAAGAGTGTCACTTAAAAAATAGATGAAAAAACAGCCAAAAACAATATCAACGTGTTAATTTAAGCCGTGAAATAAACTCAAAAATTTTTCACACTTAATTGTAATTAAAAATGATAATATAATAGACATTAAAATCCTCTTAAAAATTTTTTGTCAAATTTAAATTCAACGAAATTTTTTAAGTCTGCAAAATTGTTTCACAGCTCATCCATTTTTAAACCAGAGTGCGGCAACCTGAAAATCGAAAATTCGACATTTGATTGTCGAATTTTTTCTCAAAATTCGATGTTTCATTAGAAAATTTAAAAATAATTTGACAGTTAGCAATTTTGTAACAAAATAAATATTTACGAAGTTTTCATTAGAAATTCTCATTCTAATACAAATTTTGAAGCTTCTATTATCCTAATATAATTCACTTGATGTGGTTTAACGTTATTTTGTGCATAAATTTGCTTAAAAATTTTTTGTAAACATTGAAAATTTTTTCAATGTGTTTTGGAATAATCGGTTATTTCTTCATAACGGAAATTTATTTTTTGAAAAAAGTAACGAAAAAAATAATTCAAACAAAAAAATAACAGAAATTTTTCAGATAGCCGCACTCTGTTTTAAACAAGGTTTCACAATTATAAAACAATTTTCTCGTAACCAAAAAACACGAGAAATTAAAATTAATTTATTATTTTAGCATGATATCAGCATTGGAAAATAATTTTCACTCATATACACACCAAGCCGCATGGGGAATAATTTAATAAATATTTTTATTTTCATTTCAATTTGTTCCACTTGATGATGAGCAATCATAAAAAAAAATGTTGATAATAAAGCTCATAAATGTGCTTATCTAATTTGTCATAACCTCAAAACACGGCACAGCAAATTACTTTAGCAAACATAATTAATTGAGCATAATATGATTATGCTATAAATTATGTGAATATAAAATAACATTATGTGATTCACAATATGGAAAGTTTAAAAAAATAAATAAATAAAGTTAAAATTTTCAGAATTTTTTGTGGTTAATTAAGTTAATTTTTTATAAAAGAGATAATTTTCAGATTTTCATGGAATCGACAGCATCTCAATATACACATTAAGGCATCAAATTCAATTTATTTGAAATTGAATCATCTGAGATTAATTGAATATACATTCAGTAAAAATTGAATCTGATTCACAAATTGAACTTTAACAGAATCTGCAATTTATCATTCCTGACATAAGGATATACAGTTTTTGATAGGAAATGAGTTACCTACACGGAAGCACTTGCAGACATCCAAAGTATTAACTTCCTTTGTACAAAAAAATTGTCTCAATCTCCAAAACCACCATAGCACTTAAAAAATGCTTCCATTCCATTATTTCACCAACTAATGACTTCCTAACTTTAATTAAAAATTTGCTGTTCGCAAATTGAAATCTCAAAAAAGCAAACTTTCTTGATTTTATCGAAAAATTTATGAGTAAACAACATGAAATATAAAGTAAGTAAATCAGGTGAGTAGGGGCGTAGCTAGATTGATTTGGTGTCAGCTGATTAAGATTTGGATGTAAATTGGAGTATGAAATTTGGAATTTGATTCAATATTTGCAACATCAAACGACGCAAATGAAGACGGCTCGTTTAAGGGGCTCTTAAGGATCCGCAAAAGCTCTTTTATCAACATGGAATGAAGCCGCCTCGATCTAAATGCCAAATAGCAGTCATATGGATGATACATGGAGGTGGCTTGAACAAGCTAGTGAAGCAGATCTTATAGTCGTTTCGGATTTTGAATGGTAAAGTTGACTAGAGTCAACAGAACTTCATATAAAATTCAAGCCAATGTTTTACTTTAATTCAATTTTCTGCAACATTGTCTAGAGATTCTCAACCATATTCTAGCTTACTTTATCACCTCCCAACTCCCACCGACTTCCTGACTACATACCTGCACTGAATATAATATGAAAAAGTACACAAAAAATATTTCATAGATTCACGCTGGCCACAGTGAAAGAAAATGTTCATTCAGAAAAAAAAAGAAAATAAAAAAGTCCGAGCTGCCTTAATGCAGCGTCAGACGTAATAAATTGCTTTTGTTTACATTTATTTCTATATAAAAAATAGTTCATGATATTGCTTTTGTTTTTTTATGTATAGCTGAAATAAAGAAAGCATGCTTGATAATGAAAATAATGCCAATGGTAATTTCATACTTTTTTTCTCACTTTATAAAAAGGTGCAATAATTGGCGCAATGGATAAAAGAAATGGAAAGTGATTTTTCCGTGTATAACAGCACCAAAATATAAAATAATTGGCGATGGATTGAATTGGAATTTTTGTGGAGTTGAAGGTCGAAGCTTTATCATGAAATATTCAATTTTAGTTCAATTCCATTAAAAATTTAGAACAATTTAAACATAAAAATAAATCAATTTATGATGAATTGACATCCAGTTCAAGCCTAATTAATTAGACATTTTTCCACATAATTTGTCTGCAACCCATCCAGTTATCAGTCAAATAAAATGTTATTTTTAATGAGATATTTCCTCTGTAGACTCAACGACTGACTCATTCAATTGATGATGATTCTCTGCTATATTTTCGCTTCAATTATGGAAAAATATTTACATTATTCTGATCTCATTGAGGAGAAATATTCACTTCGGTATTTTTTCAAGGAGAATTTTTTGTTTAATTTTTCGGTACTTACACTTGAATTTTGTATATATTTTTTTAAACTCTTCTTTAATATTCATTACAGATTTTCTTTGTAAAAGTTTATTTTAAGATTTGGGAGAGTTTTTGTGATGTTCTAAAGGTTAAGGTCGATTAAGTATTAATATAAATAAGGGAAATATCTGTGGTGTGGTTAGTTGTGGAAATAAAATTTAAAAAAGCATTTAAAGTGGTAAAACGCGCCCATCTGAAGGAAACAATGGATCTTAACTCGTCAAAATTTTCAATCGATTCAGATTTTGTACAGAAAAATCAACTAATTTCAACTTGAACTCTGTAATTGAGCTATATGTGCAACGAAGTACTTTCTTAGTTACTTCACTTATCATCACCCTCTTAGTTGGCGTCTGAAGCAAGCTCTATCGGCTCTTTGCTGCTTTTAGCTAAATGATTCACTATCTCTATCAATAGAATATGTCCAAGTGTTTTATGGTCACCCTCGTGTCTTTTTGTAATCTAGAAAATTAGATTTTTTGGTTAGGAGTTTCATTACGATTGCATTTGATTTAACTAATAGAGCTTTAATGTAGCCTAAGAAGCAACATGGGAGAACCTTCATCATTTGTGTCTCTAGGGGTTTCTAACTTGAACTTGAAAAGATCTGAACCTCAATTGGTAAAGTATCAGACTTCATTATAAAGTTTTTGTTCATTGAAACAATACTTTAAGGGATAATTTATGTCTATGTCTATTCAAGTTGAAATTGATATGATTATTGTCTTGCACAAAACCCTCAGATGAACCAAATGAACACAGCACCTACACACTGTAGGATTTTATCTTATCCCACGGACAGAACATTTCTATCTATTTAATTGAGTTGAAATTTACTAGAAAAGAAAATATAAAATTACACAATTCAGTGAATAATCTTGACATGACACACACGAGTGTTGACTACATTTTAATTTTTTAAGGTATTTGTTTCATATTTTGTTGAACCTTTCTCAATATTACGTGTTTATGTAACTCAAAAATTTTTCTTAAAAATGATGACAAAACCTTTAGTCTTTGATGTTTATTCAGCATGCGTACCCAAATTTCTAAGACCAGAAAAATTTCTTATGCCACAAGGATATCGGTTGACTTGAAAGAATTTGTACTTAATATGAGACAAAAAGTCATACAAAATCCAGCTACTGCCTTAAAGCACATTAAAGACATGTGAATTAAAGTCATCAGATGTGAATGCCTTCATCATAAATATTTTAACAGCAATTAATTTGTAAATTCATTATGTAAATCCACTGAGCATTCATAATTCCTTACGACTTATCCTTTTCCATACACAAAAAAAAAAACTTTCGTTAACCTTCATATGATATGAAAGAAAGCTACAAGTAATTTATGGCAATTATAACCTTGAATCTTAACGACTTTATCATTTTGGGTTTTTCATTCACTTGCTCTCTTTCTCTGATGAATTATGTAATGTGTTTACTTCAGCATCACTGTAAATCCAATGAAATTTTCTTGAGAAATTGCTCCACATCCATAAATGTCTTCTGTCGAACGACACTTGTTTTGTAATTAAGGTCAAAAAAAATTCAGTTTGTCAAAATTGTTTCAATTAATTTGGTGTACGTTAATTAATTTTAAATGGGGATGTTATGTAAATTTTTTGGATTGTTTTGCTTCATGTTGATCCTTTTTGAAAAGTTATTTTACCTTGAAATATTCTGAATATTTTAAAACTACGCGGCTTTGCGTGTAAAAGCGAGAAATAGGAATCAAAATATTTTATAAATTTCCTTTGATATTGAAACTCTTTAACAATAGCTTAAAGGAATTCCAAGAGAGGATTTGAATTACAGTTTAAAAGCCACTTTAGTCGGGTTGGAAATTAGATTCAAAAGCAAAACAATTCAAAAGTAGGAAGTTAAAGTTTAATTGCGCAATCTGAGGAAAGTCGTTAAGTGTTTGGCAATAAGGAAGCAAAGTCACATGCTAGTCAGGATAACGATGATTAAGGCTATTATTATTGATCTTGTTATGCCCCATTTACCTGAGTCTGGAGGATAGTTTGGCATTTTTCGAGGGAATTTGATCAATTTTGTTTAAATTTTTGTCTCAGAAAATTGAAAAATTGATGAATTTTGTTTAAATTTGAGGGGTTTGGTGCCTAAACAACATCCTGCCCTTTTCCATGGATACACTCTTTCCATCATCTAAATATTTAAAATTATACTTAACATCAAGTTCCAATATGAAATTATCAATTCTAGAAAACTCACCCAAAATCATCATAATTCTCTGTTCACAGCCGGTAACAATTTTCAATAATATTTTTTTCCAGTTATAATTTCAATGTAAACAGTCTGATTACTCACTCAAATATATCTAAAAATACTCTTAGTTTCCATCATGACTCAATCATTAAAAATACTTTTTTCTCAAAAAAAAAATAAAATAAATTGAAATTTGAACCTTTTTTCCGGTAGACACCAAAAGTCTTCCAAGTTCCAAAATATTGATCTTGTTGCTAAGGAAAGACTTTCGTCAGAATTCCTAATTTTTTACATGACAAGCTGTATTGAATAAGAGTATCAGCTGTAAAATATTTTAAAGGAACCGCGCGCGCGATGAAATATTTAAGATGTAAGACATGTTTGTTTATTTGCTTATGTTCAGCATAAGAAAATACATCAAATATTGAGGATCAAGGAAATACGTGACATAAGAATTGATATATGGCTATAAAAAAGTAATGTTCAAGTTCAAATGACAGTTCAATTCCAAGGACAAATACAATCTTCTTTTGTTACTCATCCAATATGATATTCTGCATCAATAAATCTCTATTTTTCAATGTAACACCTGAGTTACTTTCAACATGAGATATATGTACATTGACTTTTTTGATGTAATAGAATTAATTTCCATATTGAGTGACATGTCTATGTGATAATTCGATTTCAATAGAAAAGCCATCATCAACACTAATAGCATTATCATCGATTCGATTTTATGTGATGCCTCATGAAAAGTATCTCCTAAACGTTTCTGGCATTAAGCTGTCAAAATATTAAATCTTGTAAAAAAAGAAAATATTCAATTGGGAACAAAAGAAACGAGAACCAGAATTGATTCAATAAGTGGAAGTTTAGTAAATGAAAATGGTTACAAGTTTTGGGTGGTTTTGATGCTGTCAGATTGTATTGAACGCATTAGGGATGCTGGATATTGGAATTTTGGATGCAATGTGCAGGACAATGTATGGAAAATTGAAAATGACGCTCCTATCGACTTTACATGCTTATATAGTTCGTTTGCCGCACAGATCAGTTGTAATCAATAGCCTACCTCCTGAAACTGGTCTTGTCGCCGGCTTCTACTTGCCAATTTCCAATTCCAAATGGATTTCCAATACTTATCAACTTTATCACAAGCAAATTCGAGGAAAAGCTCATTAATGCTGTTTAAGACATCGAATTCTATTGGATAATCAGAAATGTCGTCATTTTACCTTTAGATCTCCAATCTGAAGTGCAAGTCTTCAGCCACTAAGTGCTTTCTTTCATCACTTTGAACTATAACTTACACAATGTCCAACATATAAAAACCTCCCATTAAATTGCATTAACACCAAGTTAAAACAAGACAAAATGAAGTCATATCGATCCATTCTCTTACAAAACAATAAAATGCATTGAAAGAGAAGTGAAAATACCAACAGCAAGTGCCAGTCATTACGTAGATTACGCTTCGAATTTCTAATGATTTTTTTCTCGTTTGTTTTTTATGGGAAAAATCACCACAGGATAGAATATCATGAGAAATAAACGTTTTTTCAGACAAACACAAACTCACGTACGGAACAAAAATTCACTTGTGAGATTCTTTTCAATGAAAATGTCCACACTTAATTTTTGTATGCTTTTTTTTGCTTTTTCTCATCTCACTCCCTAACTGCTCTCCCATCTCTCTCGCCATTTTCCCCACTAAAGCCGCAGATTTTTCATTTTCAGTTTTAATTGAAATTCGGAACAGCGGAGATTGTGCTTTGGGGTACAATGTGGATTTTTTCTGTCCTTTTTATTCAAATTGTACTCGTGCATTGTCTACAGGGACGTATGACGATACGATCTGATAATTTGGCAGATAGCAATCAAGTGAATTGTGGTCACAATTATCAAAGTAATTGTCTCATTGAAGCCACTTTTAGCAATTCATTATCGAATGAGACAATCGATGTTCTTGTTAATTGTACGAATGACAATGACGCTGCACCGTATAAGAAACAAAATCAATTTTCAAAAATTGATAAAATTATATGGAATGGATGTTATGCTGTGAACAATGTGAAATATTTTGGCTTAAGGAAAATCTCAAATCGTAAAGATGTGAAAATGTTAAAAATAGAAAAATTTACGGTAGATACAATTGAGATTGGGACGTTCGATGAGTTTACGCAATTGAGAATTTTATCATTTGAGTTTAATATTATCGAATATTTATTATCGTCATGCTTCAGAGGACTGGAAAATTTGTTCATGTTACAAATGATTGAAAACAATTTGAAACGGATCAGTCCGGAGACATTGAACATTTTAACAAAATTAAATACCCTACAAATTGTCGATAGGACCTTATTTATAGCTAATCATCAATTTAGTTCGAATCAAATTGTCGAGAATGTCGCAATAGATATTTATTACATTGAAATGGATCTCATGGAACATCTTTACAATCACGTTCGAAATTTATCAATTTTATTATCATCCAATGATGATGATCAGGATAACGAATTAGATGAATGTGATGTGAGAATGATTGGATATGAGAAAAAGTTGATAATTGAAAATATGAGATTGGACAACATACGATGTCGATTTATTGCTGAACATGTTGAGACACTCAAAAGTCTCGAATTGAGGAAAATTCAGAAATTTGAACTTAAAGATTTAATAAATCTCAAAAATCTCACAATTTCATTCTGCGACCTAAAAGAACTGTCAACAAATTTACTCAATGGTGATTTTAATGAACTTGAATATTTGGACTTGAGTCACAATAAATTATCAGCAATCAACATGTCAATTTTCCATTCATTCATAAAATTAAAACAAATAAATTTCAACAGCAATCACATCCATAAACTCGATGAACTGGACCATCCAAATATATTAAATATTCATATACATGTCGATTATAATTCATTAGATTGTGAATGGCTAACAAGCATCACATCGCACGATATTTTCACAAATTTCATTTATGTTAGGAATTTCAAATTCATAAATGTAAATGGCCTACCATGTTCACTTCATCAGCAGCAATCAATGTCGAGGGTGGCATTATCACTTCTTTCAACACATTCATCCGATGGCAGCATAACGGAATTTCATGATGAAAATTTCAATGTTAAACCAAAAATATTCGCATTCATTATATGTTGTACGTTTCTACTGGGTATTGCGATTACATTTATTCTCATCTATACGTACAACAGAATACAGTTGTTTAACCATCAGCCATTTTACCACATGTTGCGTGACTCCTTCATTCGACCGATATCAAGTGCACGTGAAACACTCGCAAGTGATTTTAAAGGAATCATTTTTAGAAATTTACCACCGACAAATTATGAACATCCTATTTCCACTGAAAAAATGGATGATACGGAGTTGAGTGAGTTGAATGAAAATATTTATGAGGAAATTCCGCAAAAGCATGCATGATATTTTACCGGCTGCTTGTTTTTTGGAGGCCACTATCAAAAAATTACTTCATAAACGTATTCATTTCACGCAAATTGGAGCATTCTTACTCATCTCATGATTCTTTTTTGGGGTTCACGTCAACGTTTTTTTGACCTTTCTCAATCTTCATTTCAACTGGAGCATTAGGATGGATGAGAAAAAATTTGCATATATCAAAAAAGATCCTCAGTAATGAAAGTCAACGATATTCTCAACTGGGTTTGTGCTGTGTCAATCATGCCCGAAACATTCATCATGATTTTTTTGGATATAGAAATGAGGTCAGCTCATTTTGCAACCGTAATTGAGAATTTTTGGTGTAATTTTGGAAGATAGACATGATAGATGAGTTAAGATTTGATATTGCGACTATATCTGCAGCTTTTCATCATCTTTGCTGAAGAATTTTCAATTTTGAAACTTTCTGGAGCTTGAAATCCAAAATTAATTAAGCTTTTTTGATAAAATCGAGAATATTTTTGAATTGAGCCCAGTAGCAGTCGATTTTTCAAACTTTTAAAAGTCAAAGACTGTTTTATTAAGTTTTGACTCATCTGGATGCTCAATCTTCAATTTGCGACATGAATAAAATTCTATTCCTACTCAAATTTGTTTTCTAAACTTCATATTGCCAAAAAATTGATAATAAAACAGGTATATGAAGCATAGCAATAAAAGTCAATACCTGAACTGCATTGACAACTTGCGGACGGCCAACATGATTCAAAAATTTAATTTTGTTACGACAAAAAATTCCAAAAACTCTATTGACAAGTGAAGCAACAACTAAAACATTCAATCTACATCCCTCATAACTTATTTCAATAGTTGACAGATTTTTAATAAAAAAATTTTTTTTTGAATGATAAAATTGAATCTAGATTGAAAGTTGTTAGATGGAATACATGCGCCTGTCCCGAAGGTAACATAAAATGTATTGGGATTCTAATGAAATGACTATTACCATATAGAAAATTGATTCGTGGTACTTTTTGGAATTATTCCTCGTACGCTGATGTTTTTTAAATATTTGATGCATGCTCTTGTTGAAAATTCTGAATAGTCAACATTGTTGATGATGATTTTGTGTCGTTATTTGAAAAATATATTAGGATTGAAGTTCATGTCATTAGAATTGTCAACAATGATGTCTCTTGGTGCCATATTGAGTGACATTAATATTCATTTCTGACGTTAGTTTCCTGCCTATTTAATGAAGCTTCTAAACAGTTCTGAATAAACAAATTACAGTTTTCCTTCACCCAATTATCATTTTATACTCAAATGTCAAGAATATTCTGTATAAATACAAACATTCGAATAATTAATGACAAATAAGTTCGCCTAAAAGATTCATAATCACTTAATTTAATCAAATATCAATAAATTTCAACTGACACACATAAAATTAATAAGAATCCCCAAAATACTTTGCTATAAATAAGCACATATCAATTATTCAAATCATCATTTCATGCATTGCTTCACTGAAAAATTGGTGTGTAACATATCCGTATCCTTGTTAGAAATTTTTATTGTTCATGAATACGAGTCTAATAACATGTTATTATCATGACATTAGTGTCTTTTGATAACTCAGTTAATGGTAAAATGAACTTAACTGTTTTCTTTTTATCTTACTACGTCGTGGCTACTTGACCGAACTGTACAGTTGCTTAGAGTAAGATTGTTAATGGGTTATGATGAAGCAATTGTACCTGTGAGTTTCAAGCAATTGAGGTAGATTTGCTGCTGATTCTTTGGCACTTATTTGATTGCCAATCCTATTAATTACATACCCAGAAGGCACACGATGTGAAAATGTCCAAAAATCCGACTCAATGCAACTATGACTCTGACTCAAGGTCAAATCGACCTAAGCTTAGATTTTCGGGTAGCCCTACACCATGTACTTTCCTGAATCCAAAAAGCATCCAACCCAGATCCACATTCATGTCATGACTCGCTCAGGCTAACATTTTCCATAGACTATCGTCACTGTCGATTCACTGTAAACGAATAATAAAATGTCAGGCAATAAATCACTGAAACGAGAGTCACATCAGCTAGTGACAGACTAAAAATAATTCATAATGCGATGAAATTGTTGATAAAAAAATATTTTCCATTGGTTTTATTTTTATTCACTGAATTTTTCATCTTTTTTTTTAATAAAAAAAAACATTGGAATATTCATATTAATTTACTACACAAACAATGATATTGATTTCAACAAGCAATAATATATATATTTTCTTTTTTTTGATGCATAAACAATGGATAGAAAGTTCTGGCTTTCTCGAATTTCATGATCTATTACAATTGTTGTCATTATTACTACTGATGTGGATATTAATGTTACTGTTATTAATAAAGATTTAATTTATTAATAAAAATTTACATAATAGTCTATTATATTCCTTAATAACGAATCTTATTATGACTGTTTTTTTGATTGTTAAATCATTGTTCCTAAGTTGTGTGTCAATAAAGTACAAAATGTAGGTAATTGGATATTTTTTTCATTTTATCTTGATCTATTTACAGCTTTCTATTGCATATCCGAACGACATTAAAGACTGTTTTTAAGGCTGTCATTCACCTGAGTTATGTAAAGCATTGTTGGAATGACCATGCAAATTTTTAACCAAAAATTATCACTTTTAGATGTCCGAATTTTTACACTTTAGATTGAAATATTGGTAGCGGCAAGTCATGCGCCTAAGCTACTTAAAACGATCGCAATGTATATATTTGTATCATAAAGAGCTGGCATGGATAATCCATGGAAGATTAATGAACATAAAAAATTGAAAATTTGGATTTTTTTGTTTTGATATAGAGCTAGTCACGCATGATCACATGTAACCTATGACATAAACTTTTAAACTCTACGGAATGTGAAGCTTAAGTGTCATAAAATTTAGGTATTGAGCTGTTAATGTTAATGGGATTGCAGAGTGCTGTCAATTTTGTGGAGCTTATATATGGTCAAATTTAGCCATTGGCTGGACAACAGCATTGACTAAATTTACAAATAAAAATCTAAATTCCCTCCCAAAAACAAAAGTGCCATCTGCTGTCTACAAATGACTGCTCACTTGACAACCGAATCAGAAATGAATTGCATTTTTTCTATTCAACCCAAACACATTTTTTTGTCTTCTCTATTCAATCGTCTGTGCTAATGACATCCTCGACAGTCGTCTGTCACTCGGATAAATAATTACAATTTGTAGGATTCATCTTCATTGTTGGTTTAACTAAAAAAAACTCTTCTTTGTCTTTAATTACTTTAATATTGCTTTGATAATTTGATTGATTATATTTACAGGACACACAAGACGGATTAACATTAATTAATATCCCTATTATATATAAAATATGTAATTTATGCGCACCTAATGTTTATATTATGATAATACATTCCTTTTCTTAAGTACCTAATTAAAACTATTTATAAATGTGTATTATTGACAACCGTTTTACTTTTTTGCACAAGATTGTAAGTTTGTGCGATTAATTAATACCTTTTATATCCACTACAGCATATATTACTGGTTCATATCGATCGACATACAAAAAAAATTGTTGTTTTAATTCAATATAATATTTACACAATTATGAAACTAATTAACTAAGCAATAAAATACTCATTTATATTAATTGACAAGTTTAGGGAGCATGAAATAAAAATCTTGTGGATGTAGAAATTAAGGCATAAAGATTTATCATCTGTCATTTAGAAATTGACTAATTTCAAACACATTAAGTACACGATTCTAATAATTTTATAATTAATTTGCCACATGCATTATCGTCGTTTATGGAAAGTTAGTGACATGAGACAGTATGTTGTGTCCCCCGAGCTGTTCATTAAGCGATGACTCTGATGACATTATGATTCTTAAGTGTAATAAAGCATGTAATAAGTAGTAAACTTGCTGTTGAGGCTGGAGGGTTATATGGTAATTTTCAATTAAATTCTCGGGAATGTATGTTTGTGGAATTGAGCCCTATGGGGATTGGAATATATGGGAAGTTACTTTAATAGCTGGATATGTAAGTCTATAAAATTGAGGCTTCATTAGAAGCTTTTAATTTGAATTTTTAAACAAAATTCTGCATTAAGCCCTAAAACTCATCATAAAGTTCCAAAAAAGCATATCCATCAAAACTTCCCACACAGCTCGGGCTCAAATTACATGCATTTTCTCATCATCCTTACATCCTCTGACATCATGTTGTTGTATAAGAATGGGAAAACTTATTATGAGGAAAATTTTCATGTATGATTCGTGAATAGAATAACAAGAAGAAATTTGATTTCATCTTAACTTGACACGATTCCATAAGTTTAATGTCAGAATAGGAAAAAATAAAATTTTTCTTATAGATTTTATATATATATTTTTTTGTGTTGCAACTTCGATGTGCTAGACACAGCACATCATATTACACATGTATTTTATGAATTCTTATACAATTCACATGTCTATGCGACATAATGTGATGAGGAGAATATTGGAAACATAAAAAAAGAAGTCGATGGCGTTGGGAAGAGAATAGCAAATGTGAAAATTGATATGAAATATCAATTTGATGAGTAAAATGACTGTGGTAACATACATTTAATGTATAATTAAAAGGAAGTATTTATAACTCATATGCTGTGTGTGAGAAGTAAAAAGAAGAACTTGATAATATGTGAATGATAGAGGAAGAGCTGGAATATATCATTATTACGCTATTTAATGACTGCATGGAAACATAAGGAGGGAAAATCCAAGTCGCAATGGCACACACACTTTATATTACTTTCTATTATGTATATTTATATATTTATACAAAACAATAAACTATTAGCGCTGTTAGGTAATAATGGATTAAAGTCGTCCACATCATGGGTGGCAATTTAAACTAAATATAACACAAGACGACTGCTCGTTTATGTCACAACCTAAATAATATTTTTTACTATAAAATTATGTATATAGTTGACATATATATTTTTTTCATGTGCAGCACATATATATTCTTAAGTACTAGGAAAAACTCTCTTGCACTGACCTATATAAGTTCATTTTTTTTTCAAACTCTGACTCTCTACATAATTACTATGTACAAGGTATTTCCAAACAATTTTAATTAAAATGAAATTAAAAATTTACACACAGAGGAACAAAAAAGGAAGAGCAATATGATGGTAACAAGTCAGGGGTTGGAGGCTTGGATTGAGGCGCTGGAAATATTTGGGTTTGTGGAATTTCGAAGGTTGAGTTCGTTCAGGTTGAGGGTAATCATGTTAACCAGGAGCTAATCAGGCTAACCAGGGCTTATTAGGCTAACCATGGCTGATTAGACTAATCAGGGCTAATCAGGCTTACCAGAGATAATCAGGCTAACCAGGGCTAATCAGACTAACCAGGGCTAATCAGGATAACCAGGGGTAATCAGGCTAACCAGAGCTAATCAAGTCAACCAAGGATAATAAGACTAAACAGGAGTAATCAGGCTAAATAGAGCTAATCAAGCCTATCAGCGATAATAACTGAAAATCCTTACTAATCACTAACTGTCCAGCCTCCAACCTTCATATTCCAAACCAAAAACATTAAAGCATTTCCCAAAACATCCATCCGAACTCACCAACCCCTGACATCATGCACAAAAATTTAATTTTTGCTAAGATAAAAAAAATCCTCTCTCATTTTCATTTCCTCCTTTTTAGTCCCACAAAACATGCATTATACTTGGCAAACAATTGAAGATGAACACACAGCCACACTTGACGGTATAGCGTTGATGAACAATTTTTGCTACTACATAATCCAAAAAGATTACATTATATATAAGTATAATATTATGGTGATTAAGTAGCAGTAAGAAAATTCTTCTGAAGCTGTGCAATTTGCAAAGATCTTAACGCGAATTAGTCAAAAAGGTTATCGCTTGCATCAAGTGTACTCAATATTCCTCAACGATTGTTTAAGATAGAAGCTTAAAGCTTCGGATTTTTATAGTGAGCATGCATAAGATGTGGTCGATAAAATTAGCACTGAGATAAAATTTAATATACAACAATATCTACCGAAAAAAAGGGAGAGATATAAACAGAGAAGGATGAAGAAGAAATTAAAGATGCCAGAAAAAATTAGGAGGATTTAAGATAAAGCTGATTGTACCGCTTTGCCATAAAACAATTGTTGTAAAGACTGTAATCTCATTCGTAAAGCTAGAGCCTTTAATTTAATTAATTAACAAAGAGTTCTTTATCATTTCTTCTTTATCTATCCTATTCATCTCTCTCGCACTTGCTTTTTTCGGGGTCATGAATGAAACTACATAAAAGTTCATTCTATTTTTTGTTTAATTTTTTGGATCCTTGTTATAGTCAACAAATACTCGCACAACCTCGCCACTATATTTCCTCTGTGATGGCATAAAATAAAAGTCTGGTGTGTCAGTGCCATTAGAACGTTCCATCGTTTGACGATGATAATTACTGCTACCATTTGGATTATGACTGCTACGATTGCGTCTATCTTGTGTGTAATAGCCAGCCATTTGATTGTGTGGTTGTATCATTGTACGCGGTAACGAATACGATCGATCAGCATATGATGTTGGAACCGGCTGCTGCTGATGATGACGGTCACCGTTTTTAGTGCTGTGAATTTATTTCAGTTTGATTAGGTCCAGTGTAAAAAAATTCTGGCAATTAAAATACTTACCGATGGTCGCCACCGTAGCGGTTTCCATTACGACTAACATCATAATACTGTGATTTGTTTGGCGAATGAGACATTTGCAATGTAGTCTGTTGGCTTATACCATTATGCATAGTTGCTGTTGATGAACGACTATTTGCTCCGTTACGAGATTTACCATTATGCTTTTCATCATGATCATTCTGTGCATCAAATGCATAATTTGTATTTGATGAGTACTCTTTCCACCCTTGGTTTGGTATCAGCTGTTTATGGTTGAAAAACGAGGAAGAAAGGAAAAAAAAAAGAATTTATTAAAAATTTATCAATTCAATTCTGCTTTTTTTTAGCTCTTTGTTTAATTTGCGAGCTTTTGTTTGTGGTTTAATGAAAAGCTCTTTGCAGTTTTTAAATAGAATTATATGGGATATGAATTATATATACATATATATCGAATTAAAGAAAGGTTGTAACGTGATATGGATCAATAACATATTAAATTTAATTCCTTTCATTGGTATTATTGGATGTTATTTATATCTGCATGAGGAATTTTTATATTATGTGTGGATGATGAATGGAGGATAAATGTTGATGGAAAAAGTAATTTTTTTATTGATTGTTAATCAAAAATTCAGTAGTAAATTTTGGTACTTTTTTGTTTTTGTTTGTTAAATAACCGAATCCTTGGAAATGTTTTGAGGTGGATTTTATTGGAGGTGGAATAAGCTTGTTAAATTTACATAATTATTCATTTATTTTATGGATATTGCATTTTTTGGGAGTCTCTGGATTGGGTTATCTGATTAAAATAAGCTATCGACATAAATGTCTTGTATTTTTGTTACTATTAAGCGGTTACTATTAAGCACGTTTTAGACTAATTTGAGCTCAAAAACAGACATAATGGTTGTAATATTCCAAAAAAGAGTTTTGACCTAAAAGAAAGCTTCCTGGCCACGATTCAGATTTAAATTTACTAATATTGAAAGTTCTGTATAAGTTCAAATCTAAGCTCGAAGTCGACTCGATTTTATAAGGCAAAATCTGAGACGACTACGAGCTTTGGTCAAAATATATGACCAAAATGGAAAGTCTTGCCATTATAACAATGACGTAGAGATATCCAAGCATTTCAAGGGTGTAGCCAGGACGATTAAAAATCAAACTGATCAAGGGTGAATCTTACAATTTTTGAAAGGGTTTAAAATTCATTGAAAGGTCTAAAACTGAGCTTTTATGCTTTAACATCAATAGTCTTTAGTCTTTCACTTTATTACTCAATAAACAAGCCGTCCTGACTGATTATTTCAACTCAGAGTTGGCAAGACTTTTGAAGTCCAGACATCACTATAGGTCTCATAGTATTGAGACTTTATTAGAAGTATAAAGGGTCTGGACTACAAAGGAAATACCAAGTCTTGCCAACTCTGCGCTAACTCAAAGAATGAGTACCCTAGACACAGAAACATTTTTAAAAATTTAAATAACAATCAATAAAACCGAAAAAAAAAAATAAACCAAACAATCCACAAAATGTAATCAAAACGTTTCCAAGTACAGTAGCTAGTAAAATAAATACATCCTCTTGTTAAATAATTTAATTATACTTTTTTACATCAAACATTTCATCCATCACCATGTTGTATATGCATTTATGTACAATTTTTTTATAATAATTTTTTAAAATTCATTTTGATGACCTATAACCGCAATTGTGTGTGGCGAGATAAATAATTTCATTATTTTCTGGCTATTTATTACACCACAACAATCATCTCTTAATTTATATTCTGACCCTTTTATCCTTGTTTTTAAAAGCATGAACATTTAACATAATTTTCGTACGGGTAATTTTTATTTTATTTTTTTATTTTTTTTTGGTGTTGATAAATTTTTCCCAACATGAATATTTATGAATTCCGACATTAGTTCCTGAGCATTAAAACCGGTACACATATTATTCAGTCCAAAATATAATTATAAATAAGAGAGGTATATAAAAAATATAATTTTAATTACCATTCAATTCATGTGTGAAATAATTCTTGACTTTTTTTGTGTCATAAATGTTTTTTTTTACAATCGAAAATGGGAAATTTTTGTCTGTTTTCAATTGTTTTTTTATCAATTGAGGATGACAAATTCAAATTTTTATCGAAAATAAAAGTTGTTCATGTGTGTGAATCTCGAATCGTAAATATATGGCGTGTGTGCGGCGTAAATTGTGAGCGTAACGTGAAAATGATGAAAATCGATTTTTATTTATGTTGAAGCATAATTTTGATGCAATACCTTTTTTCATTCTACATCCACAATAGAAATTCTAAGCATAAACGCTATTGTATCTAATATTAGGTACTAAAATCTAAACTACAATAAATGTTTTAAAGTGTAAACTACAATTTTTCTTCTTTACTGACTCATTAATCCTTATTTATGTACAGAGCAAGGAAAATAGAGAAATTATTATATTTTTTATAAGGTAATAGTAATAAAGTTAAAGCAGTGAAATATGACTAACGTGCATTTGCTGCAACCTGATCAATAATTTGGTTTGATTTATAGATTTAAAGTTCTAATTTCTAAGAAAAATTAAATTTTGAAAAGATTTTCGAATTCAAGGAATTAAAAGAAATTAACTTATTAAAAATTGAAAAAAAAATGAAAAATATGAAATTTTAAAATAAAAATTTTTAAAACAAAATTTTAAAACTTTAGAAAAAGTTAAATTTGAAATTTACAAAAATAACATTTGAAATATTGAAAAGTTTAATTTGAAATTTATAAAAAAGTAAATTTGAGACTTAAAAAAATTAAATTTAGAAATTAAAAACAATTATGAATAAATTTACATTGAACTTTTGAAAAAATGAAATTTAAAAATTTGGATTAGAAATTTCGTAAAGTTAAATATGAATTTAAAAAGCTTCAATTTGAAATTCAAAAGATTTTGATTTGAAATTTGAATAGAATTTAAATGAATTTTTAAAAAGTTTAAATTAGAAACTACTCAAAGTTTAGTTTAAAATTTTAAAATAAAATTGAAATTCGAATATTAAAGTTAAATTGAAAATTCAAATTTTAACGAATTTAAAAACATTTTGAATTTTATCAAATTTTTTGAATAATTTTGTTAAAAATTCTAAAAGTTAATTTAAATACAATCAACAAAATTTAACTTAAAAACCCTTTTTCATCAAACAAATAATTCTGAATTCAAAATGTTTTTAACAATCCAAAGCGAATATAAAGCCGCATAAATTTAGCGCAAATTACACTATTAATAGCTTAATACAACTAAGTGGAAATCCTTCCTTTATGATTCTCAATAAAAATAAAAATTGTGGAAAATATTTTTCTTGAGTTATAGTGAGAAAATATAAAAAAAAATATCATAATTATGGTTTATGGATAATAATATGTTCGTGGATTTGGTTGCCTATATACCATTCCTCTTGCATCGGCAGGTATCGAATATACAAGCTAGAAATAATATACAAGTATTTTTTGTTCATTTACAATATCTTACAAAATTAATCGCAAATAATAGTGTTGGTATAAAATATAAAGTATAAGTAAGTATAAGTATGATATAGAGAAAATATACAGCATAGCACTAAGCTTATAAATACCAAAAAAATCTACGTTATCGACTGTTAAAATATTCAACGTTTCTACTTTATCGACTGCAAAGCTCGAAAATTTTTAGGAAAATAAATTTTTAATTCTGTTTATATTTTTAGTGTTATGTGCTTATATACTTATTTATGCGGGACTCACTTTATGACGTTTTGACTTTTTACTAGCTTTCATAATGGTACATGTGGCTTGAATAATGGCAACAAGAACTAAAGCTGCGATACATCCGAGTACAGTGTATAATCGCACCTCAGAGAGCTTAAAGAATTCAGCGATTTTGCTTGTTGTTGATTGTTCCGTGGATACGACTACAAAAATAGCAATAAATAAAAATTTACATGATAAATTAATGTCATACATGACCTTAAGCAATAACTTACTTGCAAGTGGCTCAAATTCTAAATAGTTTGGATCAACACTCAACGAACCGACCTTTCCGGTTGCCAAACTGTCCCGAATTACTTTCTCAATGGATTGACCTTCATCTTTCTCGTCAACAATTTTATTATTGGTTGTATCAAGGGATCGACCCTTCTCATACATTGCTTTATCAAATAAAACATTCATTTTTGCAATCACGTCATCGTTAGTTCTATGGACAGACAGAATAAATTTATGAATAAAGATTATTATCGTTCAATTTTCATTCTCAACATACTTTTTAAATTGGATTTCATCTAATTTTGAATAGCCTGGAATATTTCCCAAAACGCCATCCAATGTACTTCTAATTGTTCGTGATAAATCTTCATATTCCTGAGAGCCTTTTTGTGGTGCCTCAAAGCCATCGGCTAAATTAATTAATTTCATAGATACAGCATATGCTAAACGATTTGGTGCTGGTGTTGTGGCTTCGGTATCATAAAAATTTTGATCTAGGCCACATGTTTTTATACATATACGATTATCTGTCACAATTGGAACTTGTTCATGTTTACGAATCTTTTTATTAACGGAATTAAAGGAACCTCCCTTTGTCAAGAACATCATGTAAAGGCAATGTTCATCAGTAAATGAATGATCTTGTTTATCATCACCAGTCACACGTTTCCTTACAAATTCAAGTGTTGTGACACCATCGAGGAAGCTTCCTGTTTCATTATATACATTCTGTTTGTCATCTAATAATGGTGCAGAGTAGCCATTTATCCAAGTATCCATCACAAATGGACGTGCATTACGCGTATCATACCATCCTATAATTGCATCAGTTTGTGACTGGAAATAAATTAGATTAGTATGGTATTAGAGAGAGACTGACACTTTATTCAAATTAAGGCAGTTTTTCATGTCGACAATTTAATCAAGATAATGAGTATGTAGACCAGTGTTGATGATTTGGAGGCTTGTGATAGATTTATGTGACGGATCTGATTGGTACAAATCGGTCAAGCATTAAACGGCTGTTTGAATAGCTGACTACTTAGTGAATCAGCTATTTGATTGAATTTGGATGGACATTTCCTCAAAATTCCGACCAAAACCACGACAGCATCACAAAACCACCCCAAATCTCACACTGACATACCTACTGTCATATCAACTCACCATATGTCGATCCTCACTAAATCCAACACCCGTATATGTATTGACATGCTTTGTCTCAATATGGAACTTAATTTCATCACCCTTACCGGCCGTCTTCCAACTTATATAATATTCACAATCATGCTTCTCTTGTGAACAATTTCTTGGTGTCTTCCAATGACCATGACATTCATTTTCTAACTCATGTGGTGACACATCTGATGATGCTGGTTTATCTTCATCAAAGAAATTGATTTGTGTATAGCCACGTTGTAATTTATGTCCATGATATTTAAGTTCGTCTGGTTGATAAAATTCAGAATTGCTTGCCTGCTCTCTTTCTATTCCGGATGGTGGAAAATGAACATATTTCTCCGGTTCCTGTGTGAATGAGAATGAAAAAATTAATTTTTATCTCAAAAATATGTAAATTTTCATTTCAAGCTGCTTGCTATCCTTACTTGTCCTTTTGCCCATATCACATGCATTAAATCGTCTGTAATGCTATGATCCGTTGGCTCACTTGCATCAAGCTTTTTACGAAAAACGATTGTCGTTATTCCATCTTTTTCAAAACCACCGGTGGCCTGTAACTCCGATTTACCACCATAGAATGTATCCATGCGTGGCGTTGAACGATCTCTTGTATAATAATCCCAAATGCGACTCATTTCACCACGAGCTGTGCCAATGACAATGTCAGTACAATCCATTGCATTAAAATCATGCTTTGGTGTATAGTCCTTTGGTCCAGTTTTTGCTGTAAGTGCTATTATATGACACATGAAAATGAAAATGAAAAAAATTTTTATAAAATATTTTTTAATTACAACTGAAACTTTTTTGGATGCGACAGTTTGTTAAACTATCAACACTCCCTAAATGGTTTTTGTATTATGTGAAGTTTAATGAATAAAATCTACTACTAAATGTGTATATGTGTGTCTGTGTGTGTTAAAATATCCAGTTCTCTTTTAAACATCAAGTTCATTTTACTGTGCAAATTGCATTTTGTGTGTTTATGGATATATGGGGAGGAGGTAGAAAATTGCATACGAGATGATAGATGTGATAGGAAGCAATGTTTCCAAACCATTTGATAAACTCACCCGAAAGAGGTTTTTCAGTTTTTGTTTCTGTTTTACTTGTCGGTTCACTTGTGGGTTCGGATTTTGGTTCGGCTTTGGAGGAAGGCTCGCTGGCTGGTTCGGATTTTGGTTCGGCTGTGCTAGATGGTTCTGATTTAGGTTCTGGTGTGCTTGATGGTTCCGATTGTGGTTCAGCGGTACTGCTTGGTTCTGATTTAGGCTCACTTGTTGGTTCTGCTGTACTTGCAGGCTCTGATTGAGGTTCAGCAGTACTGGTTGGTTCCGATTGAGGTTCGGCAGTACTAGCTGGTTCAGATTGAGGTTCTGCAGTACTTGCCGGTTCAGATTGTGGTTCAGGTGTGCTTGCCGGTTCACTTGCTGGTTCTGATTGTGGCTCGGCTGTAGATTCTGGTTCAGGAGTTGATTCCTCTTCCGGTTTATTATCCTTACTATCTTCTAAATTTATTTACAGGGATATTAAATTTATTAGTCAGTGCACTACTTAAGTCTAATAGCGAGTGTATGTATAATTGTCTATATTAGCATGTGCAAATAAGGAGGATCTTATTGCTGTGCTAATTATTTAAGGGGAGCAGGTGTGGTAAAAAGAATAATTTTTCTTGTCTATATAAATTTAATATTGTGTATTTGTTATGTCTACTGCATGTTACAAGGATATATTGTGTGTAAGTAAAAATAATAATAAAGGAAATTCTATTGGAAATTTAATTTTACCTTTTTCCGTTGCACGTCTTCTCCTTCCTGCACTGGAGCTCACGCGATATGATACGCTTGTTGATACTGTATATTCATCTTTAGATGCTGGAATTTTAGGTAATTCGGCAGATTTTTCAATAGCTTTTGTCGGTGCTGCGACACGTTTTGATTTTGATGAACCGAGTGCCAACGGTTCTGATTTTTTGCTGTTTTGTGTTTCTGATGCTGGCTCACTTTGTGGCTCAGATGCTGGTTCACTTGCGGGCTCTGAAGCTGGCTCACTTGTGGGCTCTGATGCTGGCTCACTTTTAGGTTCTGATGCTGGTTCACTCTTTGGTACTGATGCTGGTTCACTCTTTGGTTCAGATGCAGGTTCGCTTGAAGGCTCAGATGCAGGTTCACTTTTAGGTTCTGAAGATGATTCTGGTTCACTTTTTGGTTCAGGTTCTGATGTTGGTTCACTTTTTGGTGTTGGTTCGGAAGATGGTTCAGGCTCTGTTGTTGGTTCTGGTTCTGATGATGGTTCAGCTGCTGGATCACTAACAAGTGGGAATTTTCTACAATCTGCAGTAAGATTCCTTGGTCTCCATCCAAAACCAACCCATGATGTTCCATTAACTTGCAACACCATTTCAATTTCCTTCTCCTCTTTCAATATCCTCCAATGTATTTTGTAGTCTGTTGTGAGTTGTTTCGTTGTGTACAATGAATAATCAATATCTGTTGACTTGATTGCTGACTCTGTAGATGTAAAATAATGGAAAAAAATATTGGAAAAAGGTCACAAAAATAAATTTAAAACTTCAATTATCTTACTTTTATTACATCCCGGACCAAACCATCCTAATTTACAATAGCATTGTTTACGTGGCAATGCAGTTCCGCCAACATTAATACATTTTCCTTGTATACCACATTCTTTATCGTCTGTACATTCATCCCAATACTGACATCTCGGTCCGTAATAATTTTTATCGCATTTACACTTTGTGGCAAGATATTTTCCATGACCAGAGCACGTTTCACGATATTCTTTTCGTGGTTTTATATCAATATCAGCGCACGACCAAAATCTATATGAATTTCCCCATTCATCTGCTTGCCGTAAAAGCCTCAACGTACAGTCATCACAAGTAAAATTCTCGGGAAGTCGAATTTCATGTGATTGTGCACTAGAATAAGAAATTTAATATTAAAGACTGATTTATTGATATTAATTTATTTTTTTATATTGCTTAAACTCACGTTGCATCGTTGCTAACAAAATCTGAGCCTTTAATTGATGGCGTCAGGTCTAATTTTGGCCGTTCTAAATGATCCAAAAGTTGAATTTTATAGCCTCCCTGTGGATATAAAATAAAGAGAATTAGTGATGAGATAAGAATTTTTTTTTGAATATCATTAATTATAGCCATAAAAAAATGATCCATAATGCCGATGCTGCTATAAAAGCAAACAGATTTCTTTCAAATCATTGTGAAAATATTTTTCCATGCCTTATTGATTTACTCGGATATGTTTTCGTTCGTTCGAAAAATTAATAAAGAAAAGGAAGAAGATAGTGCCGAGATGTAGATGAGTTGTGGAGGTCCTGTGGGAAAATCTTTCATATTAATGGTTGAGCTTGGGTTTGGGAGTTGAGTTAAATTGTGTGAGGCGAGCTAAGTGAGTCAGATGAGTTCAGTTAGTCAGGCGAGTCAGTTGAGTCAGTTGAGTCAGTTGAGTCAGTTGAGTCAGTTGAGTCAGTTGAGGCAGTTGAGTCAGTTGAGTCCGATGAGTCCGGTGAGTTCGACAGGTCCGGTGAGTCAGGTAAGTTCGATGAGTCCGATTAGTCCGGTTAGTCCAGTGAGTCAATTGAGTCAGTTGAGTCAGTTGAAGCAGTTGAAGCAGTTGAATCAGTTGAGTCAGTTGAGTTAGTTGAAGCAGTTGAGGTAGTTGAGGCAGTTCAGAGGTTTAAAATTGACAATATAAATTGTGTGAACCTGCAGATTCAGCAATAAACTCAAAAAGTAACAAGTAACAAAATCCCAATGACATCAATCCTATTCATCCCGGGCCACATAGATGAAGACGATAATGATGATGATGATGATGAAGTTGAATAGAAATGAATGAAGATTTTTTTGATGAACAGCAAGAAGTGTTATTAAATCAATGGAATTTGACATTGTTCGCGCAATTTTTGCTTCTTATTGAATTTTCAATTTAATGACTCAACATTTTAACCTCCTAGCGAAAGAAAAAGATGACAAAAATTTTTTTTTCTCCTTACCGCTTGCTGTTGAAGCAGCTTTTGTTTATTATTTTACGTTGTTGTCATCATTCCAGAATAAATAATTGAAATAATATAAAGCGACTGAGAATTTTGTGAGTGAAAAAAAAGGCAACAACAACAAAAGAAAATTCACATAAATTTATCAAGAATAGATACTTAATTAAAATGAACGTGTGCCAAGAGAGCAAAATAAATGAAAGTATAGGATGAAATGGTGGGGGTTAAAAATGAAGCAATAACAAAATAAGCAGAAGAATTTGAAATGATAAAGTGGCATTTTATGCGATAAAACATTTTCATAGAGTTCTCTCGCATTTCGCTCTATTGCACTGTAGCATATGAGTTTCGAAATATTTCAATTTAAACGCTATTGTTTTAAAATGTATGTTGAACATCCACTCGTGTGCTCAAGATGGAGATTTATGTTCTTTTAATTCCGTCAGTAAACAGCTTTTTCACAAAAAAATTATTCTTACACAACCCAAATGCACACGTATGTGTATACGTATGACTACCGCAACACACAACAAATTAAATAAAGTGCTCTGGTTGTTGCGGAATTAACTTAAAAGAGAATCTTTAGTTCCTTTTCAATTTTCACACACGTAAACATTTTAAAATCAATTAATTATCATTTGCTCTAATTTTCGTGTGTTTATGCAGTCTTCACGGGGTCATGCATGGTTCGTTTCCCAGGAGCTTACGCTTTTGTCAACCTGTACAGTTTGATTTAAGACTTAGCAATTTGAGTAATTGTTTGCGGATGGAGATTAATAAATAAAGAGACTTTGGTTATTAATTTGTGCGATTTTTGATGATGCTTGAAGTCTATAAATAGGAGAAATTTCATACATTGCTTAGTGATCTGTTGAGGATGGCTGAAGATTGACTTAAAAAAGGATAATTAATTGCTTTAAATTGAATTGAACGATTTATTTGAGTAAACTGCTGATTTAAAGCAGTAAGATCATTTCCTGGAAAGAAAACAGCGTAGAATTGGCCTTGCTCTGTCTTGAGGCTGAATCGCATCGAATCTGGCCTGGAGTCTAAAATAAGCTGTCCTAGAGCTTAATATTCAACCATTTCTTAGCTGTAAACATTCCAGTCATATGAAGTCTACAAATATTTAAATAGCATATTCATCTTGACATTCAACATATTGTCATCCCCACAAAAATGCGCCAAAAGTCTCCCATCATCACATCCAGGTCATAACTTATGCATTAGCTGTTCATCTCATAGCACATTGAAAGGAATCTCTAATTTAGCGCAAAAAAAAAATATTTTCATTCCATCTCGACTGCGATTTGATGATGAGAACAGCGCAAACGAGGAAAAAACAATGACAACAGAAAATGTAAAAAGTTGGTTGACGTTTTTTTTTCGCCTTTCAGTGAGGATAGAGAGTGAAAAAAAAAAGTACGTGGAAATAAAGAACTTTCATCATATGGAATGAGATGGAAAATTCTATTGAAAAGGATGGCATTTTTGTGGGTTAATTAATTTCTTACAATTGTGCACGTTAGCTGACATTCATCGTTTTACAATTCATTGTCTCATCCCTCATTGTTGTCGACGACAACTAAAAATTGTGAGAATGAAAAATCATTTTTCTTTAGTTTTTTTTTTATGTTGTTTTTATACTTCATTCGTTTCCCTTGAACATCCAGTCATCAGTAGCACTACTGTGATAACCAAGGAACTTTTCATTACAACAAATGACTTTGCCATTTTCCTTTCCCTACGTATATTTTTATATCTAGAAGCTCTCATTCTTTTCTTATTGCTTCCTCTTCATTCATTCATCACCTTCAATTCATCTCTGTTATGTAATTGAAGGGAAATAATGGAAAACAAAGGAAAATGAATGCACATTGTTTTCATTTTACACAACAAGTCCTACATACATGTACATACGTACAGTTTTTTTTTGTTTACTGGCAGAAAAGCTCACTATACGGAGATAATAAAAGGAAACTTTTGAGTGGCACTCGTTGCATTGGCTTGCATCACCTACTATTTTTTTTTTTTTGCTATGCTGCAAAAAATAACTTATTTTAATGAAAATTGAAAAAAATAACTCTGTTGGCAAGCATTGGACGAGGAGAGAAAAAGTCATGGATATGAAAAGTTTTATAGTTCTTTTTTTTAGAAACAATGTTGTAATACTAAGTAATACCCACTTTTACGGTCGAGCTTTTTTTTTTTCATAAAATAATGCATGAAATTGGTTTTGTAGAGTATTTGTTAGTGTCGGATTATGTTTAAGAATTGAATTTAGAAGTTGCTGTTGTTGAAATGTATTTGGTGTTTATGGCTTGAAGGATGATGAGGAAATTTGGTTTTAATGGCCTTGAACTATTGTACTTGTTTTTGAGATTTATGGATATTGAGCAAATAATTGAATTTTATGCAATGTAAAATGTGTTGTAATCTATTTACTTGGTATATAGTTTTGTGGGGCTTTTGGATGGAAGTTGACCCCAAAATAATCTTCCTGGCAATGCTCTATAATGTAAAATATGGATTAGACAGCTGGATGCACATCTGTGATAAGGACAATTAATTAATCAAAATTTTAAAACAAATGAAAGCTTGTTGATTGATTTATGCATTGATTCAAAAAGAATAGCTGCAGATTCGGCGAGTTCCACTAACTCTAAACTGCGTACGCTTGTGATTTAGTCCAGAAGGCCTTTATAGTGATTCTAATGGTTAAGGCTAGCAAACTAATATGTGATTCTAACTAGCAAGCCTTCATGTGGTTCTTATTCATGTGCTTCTAGCCGGTAAATTCTTTTGTGAATCTGGCATGCAATCCCTAATATGGATCTGACCTGAAGTTCTTCATGTGACTCTAGCTAGCTAGCCTGCTTTACATTCTACGTTCCACTTTTTAAAAGCATCCTAACTTCTAAATTCTGCAGCATGAAACTTCATCCGATATAAGTCACAATTCACGTATTTCCAAAGCATGAACATTATCATTATTTCCTTCGTCACTTTTTTTTGTTCTATAAAAAATGATTTTCCAGCTTCAGCACTATCATCGTTATCGAACAATGAACGACATGATTTTCTTTTACTTCTCCTGTCTTTTGAGTTCTATTCAACAGAAATCATTGCATTGTTTTCAGCATTTTTCAATTTTTTTTCTCTACATTATGAGAAATACATAAAAGAATTGAACATCTATATTCATTATCAGAGTGAAATTGACAAAAGGAATGAGAAACAAAAAGTAGCAAGCAACACAAAAAGAAAAGTTGTGTCAAAAAGCGCTAAATTAAGAAATGTTATTTCAATTGCGAATTGCGATAATTGAGTGGAATTTAAAGAATGTGTCATAAAACTTTACGGTACTCCTGCTTCTAAGATGATAAGGAATGTTTTTCGTATTTCCTTTTCTCAGGTGAACGCGAAGATTTTCATTTCTCCCAAAAAATTGCGAAATTGTGAACGGAAAAGCTCGTAAAAGACGAAAAGGAAGAAAATGAATACTTAATATTCATGTTATGATATTAAAATATTTTCACGGAAATTCCATCACATCAATTTGCTTTAATTATACGTATTTTTTTATTGCGTTTTAAAGCTGGTTTTCATCCTGCTTTTTGTGTGCGTAATTTTTTTCGCGCTCTTACAAAATTGAGTAATTGTGGAAATGCGATGTAGATACAGTCATATCAAAAGTGCCAGTGCCTCTCATGCTGAATGAAAAGCAGACATTAAGTACTTAATTTAACATGTCACAATCACTTCTTGATGTATTTTAATTGCATGATTTTTTTTCTCTTTTCCTTTTCGTTTCTAATGCAATCCGTATTAAGCTATTAATCCCGGGAAGTGAAAATATTTTTGCTTTAAGCTACGAGATTAAATGTTGTTATTTGGAGGATGTATTAGACTTCATGGTAATTTATAACTTCATGGAATTTCGTTAGATCTGGCTTATTTCGGTTTAATTAACAAAAATTTCAGAGAAATTCTAAATGTCTTGAAATTTTATGTATCTTGATATAATTAACCAAATTCGCTGGAATTTCTTATTTGATAGAAAGTCTTAATTAGCGGTTCCTTCAAGGTTCTTTTGATATTTTAGACACTTTGAAGATATTCCGGGGAAAAAACTTGATTCAAAATTTCCATTTTGATTTACCATCCAAACCATCCCTTGACTCCACTCCAGCATACATTACATAACTACAAAACACCTCAATTACCTTCATAATTTCTTCCATTCCTCATATACACCTCAAGTATAATAACTTAATGTTACCTCAATTGCACATGAAATGAAAAAAAAATTCAATTTCCTTCTTAAAATAGCTTATTAATCAATTTTGATTGAATCTCTCATGCTCTCTCATATTTCAAATAATCTGTGACATATAAAAATACTTGTAAACCTTAATGGGATTATATTTTATTTTAATTACAATCGACAATTGCATCATAGTCATCACTAACTATCCATTCGAGAAATAAGCTCTTAATTAACGTGTGACGTTATAAAAATATAACGTAAAATATTAAATATTGAGAAAATGATTAAAAATTAAAAAAGTATGCATGTGACTGAATGGGTTTTTGATGGATGGGTGGTAATTGGTACGTGAATTAGGGACAAGGATCGATTGAGAATCCAATATTTTAATTATAGAATAATTTTCAATATTACTAAATTGAGATTCTGTAATTTAATGATTTTTGCAACCCTGCAGTCTACAACAATCTATAAGTTACTGCCCAAAACTGCAGGCCTGTATATCTAAAATGCAGGAAATTCAGGCCTGCGGATCTTGACCAAACTTGGGCAGAACCCTAAAAATTTCAGCAATTTTACCCCTGCTTTACCGTAACACACTCCCCAAAGTGCATGCCAAGTGCGTGCGTACGCGTCATTCCGAATTAAAATTCATATTAATTACATTCATTAAATTGAAGTAAATAATTTTTTCAACTCTTCATCACATAATTTTCATTTCATTTTCAAGTAATTTAAAACATCTACGAGTGTGGAATTCTTGATCGAGTGATTCATTATATGTTCCCTTGTTGCCTCCTTTCCACCCTCTCAATAATGCACAATTATATTCACAATAATGTGCATTTAATTAAAGTGTCATGTGTATGTATGCTCCATCAAGGCTGAATCATTCATTTTATGCAAATTGTCATAATTAACATTATGAATAATATCTGCATACAAATTAGTAATTTTTTCAATTTATTTTATACATTTTTTTGTTCTACATTCTTAATTTTAGTTGCACATGAACCAATAACAATGTGAATTATCATAACGATAAACAGTAAGAAGATCGACCGAGAAATAATAAAAAAAGTTTCAAGCGTCAGCATTTAAATCCATTTGCTATAAAAATTTAATCAACTCAACTTAGTCTTTGCTCTATTTCAATTTGCGATTTTTATCTATTTGACAATCATGAATTACAATTTATGAACATCTTTATAAATGCTACTTGAAGAACGGAAAGGAAATAAAAAGTTAAGGGTTTATGGAATGATGGGGTTGTGCAGGGGTTTAATATCTGATTTATTGAGGGTAGAATTGTAAAGATTTAGATGGTTTGAAGATATTTTTGAGTCGATTTATGAGTTTTTTGGTGTTTTTAAAGGATTTAAGTCATATTTGGGGAATGAGCTGTGGGCAACAAATGTGATTTTGCATGAATGTTAAGCTTACTTGGAATTTGAGGCTGAGGAGAATTTTTGGGGAATTTTTCCTTACCGGTTCCGTCCTAAAAATCACAAAATTCTTTTATGAATCATTTCTAGGTTATTGCCATGACTATCTCGGTCAGACATGGAGTGTGGACCCAAAATTTAGCATACTCAATCTCATGACCCATGACGCGCTCATTTAGGTAGCTATACTCACTGTCTGTGAGAGTATTTTGCAAATTATAACTCAAAATATTCAAAAACGACGGTAATATCCATAAAATTAGCTAAGAATCCAAAATACTCTATAGCCAAAAGCTTCATCATCATTTCATCATCTTCTTAATTCCAATAATCTTCTCTAAATACCAAAAATTGATTCAAATGTGCTGTTAAGCGTAAAATATGAACGCAATAAATTTGCATAATTCACTTTTGTCTTGCTCTAAAAATACCACCCAGTTTGTTGCTTTCATCTTCAATTCCTTAGCAGCAAAAAAATGTGTTGAAACCAATAAATTCAAAATCAAATGCCATAAGCCTGAATTGCACAATCTACATCATCAAAATTTCATGATCATCTTTATCAAAATGTTGTCAAGAGTCTGTTGCCATTAATGTGAAGGGAGAAACATCAATTCCCACGGTACTCAAAGAAGCTCAAACCCCTTTTGCAAGTAAAATGAGCAAAATTTCCAGAAAAAAAATAAACTTTTACTTACTCGATGTGGATAAGCAAGATGCCAAGTCACATTGAATGTAGATCCAGAGAGAAATGATGTTTTTAAAGTGCCTAAAATAAAGAAGACATAAAAAGTTATTACAATATATCTTTCAGAGACTAAGGAAAAGAAGCTACGTATGTATGATAAGGGTTTATGTGTCAGTAAGTATAAGTATAAAATAGTTAATATATAAATAGATAGATGTAGACATGTAGGCAATGAAATAAAGTTAAAGTCAAGAAAACAAAGCTTTTGTTGTTATTTTTTGTGATCGCATCATCAAATTTGAATTTATTCAATTAAGAATATTAGGGTGGGGTAGACTTAGATCATTGTTGGCGTACCTTGATCAAGAAGGAACGAGCTGTGTGTTTTGTGTGAATTAAATGTGAATTTAACAGACTTTGGTAGTCTGGTGATGGTTTTAAAAGATTCTAGTCTGATTTTCACTAAATTTAGTATCACATATCATGCAAAGTATGCCGTAGTAAATTCTGCTTTTATTTCTGTAGACGAGATAGTCATTAAAGATGGTCATGCACACCTCAGTAAGCATAATTGACTATTAACTAGATACTAATGCAAGGCAAAGATTTATGTAGTCTAACATTTAGTAAGGAGAGGAATTCTAAGCAATTTGACACTCATGAGATGCACAATATAGCCGTTAATTGATGTCAAGACATAATAGTGTCCTGATGACATCTTGATGGCTGATTTTGGTCCATGTTGATGATAAAAGAGAACTCTACTGCAATGTGTCGTTCCGCTTTACAGACCAGCCTATCAAATAGTTTATTACAGCCAAAATGATGGAATATTGATTACAATTGACAGAAATTTAGCAAAAATTCTCACAAGGAAACATCAAGCCACGACAGAAAAAAATTAATTTTCCCAACAACAGCCAACTTTTCTCATCAACGCTTTTTTCAGAAAAACTATAAAAACAATTTCCCATTCAACTACTTTTCATTCTCATAAAATCATAAAAAAAAAGTTTCAGTATTCGTTAAATTTTTATTCATTCAGCACTTCAAGCGCACCAGGATGTCGCGGCTATTTATTGAATACTATCGATAAATTAATTTAGAAATAATAAAAAAAAATATTCATCGTCATTCATTTATTCAATAATTTTTGTTGAGTTCCACTGTAATTGTGTTTATTTCCACCTCTTTTTTCTGCGCGCTGTGACGCTGAATATTTGATTTAAAAAAATAAAATTAAATTTGAAAATCGTGAAATTGGCAACAATTTCCTGCAATGTCAAGAGACAGATACAACGATAAAAATACAATTTTTATTTTATTTAAATCCTCAATTTCTCTAATTGACCCATTGGGTGTGGATGTGCAGATATAAATTGTCTCATCCTCACCTATGGGCACAATCATCATCAACAACATCTATTTTCATCGTCGTTATTCGTTGTCTATGAGCATGCTTAAGATTATTTTTTTATTGTGTTAAGAGAAAATTGTTGGAAAAATGTCAAGTCTTGACCCAAGGCAACAACATCACTTTCCGTACACTCTATAAATTTTAAAATTCATTTTATATTCTCTATGAACCGCAAAACCAGCTACAATCTTGTGTCTCGAGTGTTGTATTGTCTTATGAAAGCAGCACATCGTGCGGCATATGATGAGCAACATATATATACATCTACATGCTTTATTGGATATTGCTCAATCAGATGTTTCTTATGGGAAAATAATTTTTATTTTTTATGCACTTTCACTTGGTCTTGAAATGAAAAACCAGATAGATATGCAATGCTTTAAGGCATGCTATAGCTACTCATTGAACATTGAACATGTGAATATGTAATATCGTCTGACAAGTAGTAACATCGACTATAAATAAGAAGAAGATGTGAAGGATTCGTAGGGAAAATGGCATAACATCCAATTCACTATTTGCAAGTGAATATCTTTCTAATAACTAAATATTATACAGACAAACTATATATTTTTGGAAAGGTCTTTGGATGTATTATCTGATTATGTTAATTATATTAAGTTTGAACCGGTTCAATCGGTTCAAAAAACAGTTCAAACATAGCGAGAAAAGAACCTTTAATAACTTTAGTATCCTTCCATTAATTTTGAAAATTCTTTTTTTGTCTGATAGCCTATACGTTTGCCATCAACTTTAATAGGGTTTAAATTTTTTTAAATCGCTGGAACATCATTTTTTGAGGCCCCCAAGTTTTACACTAAAGTGACTGGCATTTGAACATGAAATAAGATATTGAGCTGAAACCTTTTGTAATTGAATTCTATTTTAAATAGCTATCGAATGATATATAACTTATTGGGGTTAGTACGTACATTTTGCCAATTTTTCAAAAAAACTTTTTTGACATAAAACTCAACCATTACATTTTTGGCCATAACTTTTTTCCAACTAACTTTTATAAAATCAATCTTTTAATGGTTTATTAGTCTTTCAAAAACCTTTAATTTTATATATAATATGTTGGGGATAATTCAAAAGTTTTGACAAAAATTCAAAAAAATCATTTTTTCATACATTTTCTATAGAGAAGAAAAGTAAAATATATTTTTTCATCGAGATAATTTCCTATTTATATTAAAATCAATAAAAAAGTTATCATTGATAACAAATTTACCATTTCTAATAGTTAAATTCTTAAATATTGATGAAAAAATATATTTTACTTTTCTTCTCTATAGAAAATGTATGAAAAAATTATTTTTTGAATTTTTGTCAAAACTTTTGAATTATCCCCAACATATTATATATCAAATTAAAGGTTTTTGAAAGACTAATAAACCATAAAAAGATTGATTTTATAAAAGTTAGTTGGAAAAAAGTTATGGCCAAAAATGTAATGGTTGAGTTTTATGTCAAAAAAGTTTTTTTGAAAAATTGGCAAAATGTACGTACTAACCCCAATAAGTTATATATCATTCGATAGCTATTTAAAATAGAATTCAATTACAAAAGGTTTCAGCTCAATATCTTATTTCATGTTCAAATGCCAGTCACTTTAGTGTAAAACTTGGGGGCCTCAAAAAAGAGATGTTCCAGCGATTTAAAAAAATTTAAACCATTAAAGTTGATGGCAAACGTATAGGCTATCAGACAAAAAAGAATTTTCAAAATTAATGGAAGGATACTAAAGTTATTAAAGGTTCTTTTCTCGCTATGTTTGAACTGTTTTTTTGAACCGGTTCAAACTTAATATAATTAACATAATCAGATAATACATCCAAAGACCTTTCCAAAAATATATAGTTTGTCTGTATAATATTTAGTTATTAGAAAGATATTCACTTGCAAATAGTGAATTGGATGTTATGCCATTTTCCCTACGAATCCTTCATGTGAAGAAATAATAAAAAAAGAAGATGAAATTTCTTCGTGCCTGCTTGTTATGCCTCATGGCACATAACTCAAATTGTCTTTAATACTTCTTGATTATGTCATGATAGTTTTTCATCACTTCTTTACTGATTTTGTTTCAATTCATGATCAATATTTCTCAATTCTCTGTGTACATAGGATGGATGCGAGATCATTTCGAAATGAAGGCACAAAAAAGTTAATTCAATGAAGAAAAAAATTATCTCTTTTACATTAGTATGTTTATTGCTGCTCCTAGCTGTAGTCTTTGTGAACTCGTTTTTTAATGGGATGGATTTTTACTATGTATGTCTAATGTTGTTGTTTGTCTTGATGTCTGTACTAATTGTAATTTTTATTGATATTGAGGATTATTTCAATAGCTTTAGTGGCGTTTTGGAAGAGAGATTTTTAGTATAGACCAGAGATTGAAGTCACTAAAGTAAGTGGCTAAATGTTCTCTTATTTTTGCGAATAATTTTGTCATCTACGACTAAAATATTAGCGGCTTCTATCTTTTCGGAAGTTGGTAAGATATTGCTAGTTATAGAACAAGCTTAAGGTACCATCAAAAGGATCAACATTGATCTTAAAGGCCAATAAAGTAGGTAAATAAGAAGCACTGTATTGTAATACAAAATGCCGGATTGGCATAGTAGTGCAATCTCCTCAAACAGCTGTAACGCACATATTACCTAAAGCTCAAATTCTCATTCAAATCTAAGTCTAGAGCTCTTCGTATTTTGTATAGAAAAGTCGACTCAAGTCAACAAACTTCTTTATAAAATTTAGGTCGACTTTGTACTTTGCTTTATTCGACAATTCTATTCTATTAGGGTCAAACTACAAGTAAATTAGATTCCTGGACAATCTTTGCCCTGCCATAACAACTATGTCCGACCTTACTCTTAAAAAATGCGCCCTAAAGCCCAACAAAACCAATAAACTCGATAAAACCATATTTTATAATGAAATAAATAAGGAAGAAAGTAGCAAGCAGGAGGTGAAGAAGAGAAGAGGAGCAAAAGGAAAGATAGATACCATTTATTTATTTATTGTTGAAATGCAGACATTAAACATGTGTTTAAGATAGCATGAAGAATCATTCGCCAATATGGATAGTAAGCAAAGAAGAAAAGAAAATTGCTTATGAGAAAATTTATTATATCACAGACAGTGGATGAGAGCACAAGCAAGGAAGAAAAATTATTTTATTATTTTTTAACGTTATCAGCGTTCAATATGTAAGCAGCATGCACAAGAGAATGAATCTTAAATTTCATTTTTTTATCCATCCTCAAAATATGGCAAAAATTTTCACTTTAAGCTTTATTGCCTTAATGAGTTTCAAATACGAAAATGATATAATTTACAATCATCTCAAATGTATAGTTACCGAATAAAAATATAAAATAAGACATTTTCCCTTATATGTATGAGAAGTTGAAAGTATGTTAGCTTCGAGGGAAAGCAATTCATGTAGTAAATTGATAATGATAGCGAGCGACAATAAAATTTATCGAATTAATTCGTTTCCTTTTCTTTTAGCATCTCAATCTATGGTGAATTTAGTTCCCATAGAAAAAGTTCGTGTGGCTTTAGGGGGGATTTTGGGTTGTTAAATTGTTTCTCATGCATGGATGTTGTTGTTGCTGGATCATGCTTTTATTTATGAGCTTTTAAGGAATGAATCTAATTATTATTGCTGAATTTTATGTTTAGAAAGTCATTTTTAATGTCTTAAATGTCTGGGTTAGCTTAGATTGATAATAATTATGAAAGTTGTGGCTTAAATGGTCGACAATTCGATTTTATGTCATTAAGCTTCAGGACAAATATTGACTGAATCTATTTAGATCTCCAAAAACTCTAATTTAGACTTTAGAGCTTCCCACAACTAGTCTTACAGTCTAGACAAGTCATATCAATATGATAAGTTAATCACGCTCTAATTACACCCGATCCACAAGCATCAAACAGCATCACATGTTTTTTAATCAATCACCAAAAAAACTATCCCAAATCCAACCAAACCATGACAAAATCAATCCAAAATATCCGCAAAGGATCTCATACCACACATATGTAGCTACAATATTAAAGCAACCAAGATGAAAAACTTTTTATTCCACCATCTCGAGTGAGAAATTTATATCATCACTAGTGGTGGTGGAAGCGATCAGAACAAAAACGGAATCACTGTGTTAATTTCTATCATTGAAGCGACGAATTCTTCTTGTTCCTCCTTCCGAAACAAAAAAATGCGAGATTTATTGCTTTGCGTTGATTGCCAATAAATTTTATTGGTTTCTTGGAATGGAAACGATTTTTTGTTATTGGAATAGATGCGAGATTCTGCCATGAACATCCTCAGATATTTAAATGAAAGTGGAATAGCTGTGACCTTCTCTATGATTTATTTTGCAGTTTTTAATAAATTCTTTCACGAAATTTGCATCTTTGTAAAAATATGCAATTTAAATGGGATTTTAAGTAACGTCGAGTTCTCATTAAAATTCTTCTGTATTTCCTATAAACATTTGCCTGATCTACATCTCACATGCCATGCAGTTTTTCGTTCGCAACTTCACGAACGTTTAATTAATAAAAATGTTTATATGCACATAATTTTAAAGGCTACAATGTTGCAAGATGATTCCGACTCGTATATTCTTCCTCTGTCTTTGACGACGATTATGGTGGAAAAAGGCAACGACAGTGGAAGCAGCATAAATACTAGTATTAAAATCAAGCAATTCACATTCACATTGAGCGTTGTGCTTAATGCAATATAATGTACACAATTTAATGTTATGCTTAATGAATAATGTTGAGTTTGCTATGCTAATAATAAGGAATTTATTTATGCATAGTTTTTATTCCTTGTTGAGGAAAAGAATTCAGCACCAGAAATGAACTAAATTAATGCAAATTAGTTTGAACAAATGAAAAAATATTCCCGGGCGGTAAAAGAATTAAGAATTAGAGTCGACCTTGAATTGACATGGAATTTTTGTTTACAATCTTGAAATTCATTTTTGGTTTGTGTGGCTGTAGAATGGATGAAGACAACTGCAAGATCATCCTCAAGAGGATTTAGATGCTGATTATGGCTTTTGTTTCAGGACAATCTTAAATAAATCCACAAAGTTGGACTTCTAGCAGCTATAAATTCAGTCACACAATCAACACACGACAAAAATTCCATCTCATACAATACTCGGGATATTTACATATATTATAATTTCGCTCGTGTTTGACCGCAATTCTTCATTTTTTATTGCTTGATTCTTAATCGACTTAATTCACCTGCAGATGTTATTAATTTGTTTTGACGTGCATGATTTTTTGCGCAACAGAACCTGATTCTATTGTATGTGGTAGCACAGTAATAAATAAATAAATCTCACTGCCTTAGTCTAGATGAAAATGGTTTAATAAATTTGAAATTATGTGGCAATTTAGTAAAAATTTTCATTTACACCGTAGCTAAATAGAGCAAATATGCCGAAACTTGTTATTTTTTAGTTATTAGCGAACGTGAGACGGAAAGAGACGGAGCAAAAATATCTAAATTGGATCAATTTTCATGTCCTTCTTTTATATGTTTTAACGACATTAAAAAATCTCTGCCATTAATGTTCATTAAAAATTTTTTATGACTCTCATTCGCGTGGTACGAAACATTGAGCATACAACTATCGTGATGGTTACAGGTAATGTAGATTTAATTAATTCAATAAACGATAAATTTACTTAATTTTTTCATTCTTTCTCACAGGTTCAGTTGCAATTTTAAGGGGGTCATTCACAAATGACGTCAAACTATTCAGAGATGATCATGAGCTATGCAGCACTAAATATCAGTTTTTCATTGAATTAGAGTGTCACAAGCAACAAAAGATCAATTTTAACCTAACATCATTGACGATCGACCCCAAAAAATTCCAGAAAAAACATCAATGCTCAAGTCTTGTAGCTACTTGAGAGCTCAATTCACTCATTTAACCAAACGAGACTCGACATGTATTATTAAAGCTACAAAGTCGACAGGCAACGGTGTATGTACTCAAATTCTTTCGTGTGTAACACGTCAATTGCCATAAGTAAAATGATTTGCGTTCGACACTTTAAAGTGAGCGTGAAGCAGGTCTGCAAGTGTAAATGAGCATTAAAACCTTTAATATCATATATTTTCTTCATCTTTACGACTCAGCCACAAAATGCTTAACATATGTGGCAAGGTAATGCAGCTGACCCAGCCATAATCAAATGCTTAATTGAATATTTTATGGGCAGTGAAAGAAAGGCACTTTTTTTACCTTCTTTGAGACTGTTGCTGAATATGCTTAAATTTATTTACTTTTTTTTCAAAATTTACATTGAATGACTTTAATGCGTCAGCATTCATTATGAATACCATAAATCATAGTCACTTAACGCTTCGTACGTAAAATTAAATAAGGTGAGCAATAAATAAAAATAAATATCACGAAAATAAATGTTGCAAAGTTGATTGACATTCTGTTGGATTTCACCAGACATATATTGCGATCGATGACAGAAGGCATGATTAAGTTCTCATTTAAATATTTCAATTATTTTTGTTTTTTTGGTGTCTATTGAGTGTCAAATGGAATTCTGACCCTTGAGGATATTTTATGAAATATTTTGATGACATTTCCATGACTCATGTGACTTGGTAAAACCGAAAACAATCACATCATGGAATCACAAGATTTCTTAGGAATTTTGCGGCTATTTGTTTACTTTTGAGAGGCTTGTGTTTGCTTCTTTGTGTGCTATTGAGTTTTATTCGCTTTTTGATTTTATATTGATACTTGGAATTAGCTAATGGGAAATAGACAAGCTGCAACTGATTTGTAATGGCACGTTTTGGGTTTAATAATAGATCACAATTAAAAGAATCAATATTTATGTGTAAATTGTATCTGAACACATGTGGTTAAATGCTTCCTGATTCTAGTTGCAATTGGCATTTGCAGATCTAAGCAATCATATTCAGGAACACTAAGATAGACCCTAGCAGGTAATGAGCGCGCCTCAAATGCAGAGAAAGCTGAAAGTAAAGTAAGCATGCTCAACTGGTATTTTTAAGTAGAGCAAATTTCATTTGGTATTGGCATTTGGCAGACGGAAGTCAGCGATAGTGCCAGTCAAGGTATCATCAGAAGGAAGCCATTGATCTCAGGAGAGCTGTACGGCCAGTAAAGTAAGCTAGTATGCTCTCAAAAACACGCTCTTTAATTGAGTCTTAAAAAATCTGACAAAATCTCCACCAAGGAAAGCTCATTCAGCTTATTGATAAATTTTGGGCATATCACTTACTATTCATCACACGTCCACATTACGAAACGTTCATTTGACAAAAGATCTTTCGACTTGATTATGAATTAGTTGATTACTGAGAAGGGAAAAGAAGCTTAATAGCTGCTGGCCATTGCCAATGGATATCTGACACAACATACTAATCATGCAGTTTTAAACTTCACAGTTTACATGATAAATGAAGAAAGAATAATAACAATAAGTGACTATAATCACTAGACACATAGATGAATTGCAGTTCATTTTGATATCAAACAGTGTAGCAATTGAAAGCAACAAAAAGTTGTGAAACAAGCACAACAAAAAGTGAGAGAGTAAAAGTTTTATTTTTTTTTTATTGGATCGTTTATGACACATATTTCTCGCTGATAATCACTATTTATGTTGCTAATACTATGGCGATTGTACATTGTACACTCTTTTATTGTTTTATTTTTTTTCCATTTCATTTCCAACGATGCAATATAAAAGTGACTTAAATGAGACACAGCGGCGACAAATTTCACACAAATCTCACTCTTTTGGATGACTGTGAGTCGGAGTAAAATTGTGCAAATGAATCATAATTTTTATTGTAATTTTTATATTGTGAAAATGTCCTTGTGTATTTAGGGTGGCTATGTTGGGGATTTTTAGGGACGGTTCTAGGAGGTTTTTGGGAATTTCTCATTTCTGGGAGAAGAGCAAGAACTGATTTTTAAGGAATGGCCATTAGGGAGACTGCCTAAGAGTATGGCTTCAACTTCCTAATTTAGACACTAAATTTCATGTCCTGACAAGCATATAATTGAATCAGAGCTTGATGTTGACTAGAATTTTGTATAGAAGACTCAACTCTAGTCGACGCAACTCCATACACAATTCAAATTGACTTCAAGCTTTGCCTGAACCTCAAGGAACATTAAAAATTAAAAAAGCAGTAACTCCATCACAACATTGTCATTTATCCTTCACATCATCATTTACTATACTCAGTTATAATTCTCATCCGGTAACAAACTCTTTTCATAATCTGATAGTCATCCAGTCCTTACTATTTCATTCCCATTTATTTTGTTACTACTGTCTGATGTGAATTATGATAATCGTTCCGAAAAAAATTGTTAGACGAGACAGAAAGAAGTGAAAACTGAACAGAAATGGGAATTAAATGTATATTTTAAAAGTACATAGATGCATTTATTATAGATTTACAATATAATGGTGAAAATTATAACATGTTTACGAGCGAATGAACGATATTATACAACACGACACAAAAATATCATGAAGAGGATTTTTGCATATAAAAGATGCATATTTCAAGTCATAAAAATGAATGTCTCGAGGAAGAAATTTCTTAAAGATGTGTGGGAAAATTGAGTAGCGCATTATAGTCTCATATTACAATTGATTTCTATTCAAATTCAGTCGTTGGATTTTGAATTCAATTGACTATCTTGATGGATATCAAATACTGATTTTTATTGTCATGGAAATTATGTTTGAAGGAGTTTCTACTCAATTGACATAAGATTAGATCGTTAATCGTCATTAAGCATTTATGGCTTGTCATTCGTCGTCAATATCATAATTGCTTAATTTCTAAACATTTGAATAAAAAAGTATTCAATTTTTCTGGTGTATCGAAATGAGTTTTCTCTTATTAACCTCTGGGTTTATTAATTTTTAAATCAGTTAATGTGATAATAGACATATTAAGCATCTGGTTATGCTGTTAAAATTTTAAAAGGGTTCAAAGGTTGAAATATTGAGAAATTTTGAATTTTATGACAGCTATCAGTTGCATAAAGTTGTAAAGTTTAATACGATAATCGAATATAAGTGATGTGGTGAACAGGCAGCCTTACTTTGTGATAAGTGATCAATATGCTATCAAAGAAAACTATCATAAATTATATACTTATAAAATTGAAAGTGTTAAATCGCTTTAAGTAATCAACAATTTGATAAATAGGACAAACAAAAGATTGGAAGTTAATAGTAATAAACGAGCTTATATCAAGCTTGACTAGATAATAATATTGAAAGTTTAAATGAAGTTTTAATCGGATTGAAATAGTTTTAACAGATTAAGATAAAGTCGTACATAGAATCTTGATTATTTATTAAATTTTGACTATATAAGATTATTTGTGTTTCGTCAGAAGAGACCAGAGTTAGCTTGCAGGTAGAAAGGCTACCTATATGAGGATAATGAAGTGGTAAGCATCAAAACCAGGATTTTGCCTAGTCTGGACGAGTCATTAATGATATTTAGTTTTGGACATCGAAAATTCCGCTTTTTTGAAGAAATATAATTTGACTAACAACATTCGAAGGTCAGCAATAGCTAAAGCATACTAATGTCGAATGTTACATGGCTACAGCATACTAATGTCAAATGTTATGCCACTTAATCTCCAAAAACTTACAAATTTCTAACTAAGTCTCCATACATATTTTAATGATTTATTTTAAACAATGGGCACCACCTTGTCTCCCAACAACTTTGTTTTTTCATGCATAATCAGCTGTTGTCGTGTTGGAAAAAAAATGCCGCGACATCACCTTTATGCTGGCCATGTGCCATTTAACATCAATAAACAAAAAACAGTGTACCTGTAGTTTTTAACAGTATTTATTTCCATTTTTCGCAATCAATACCTAATTTTACATGATTTCGTAACTGAGACCATTTCAAAAGACCCCTCAAGACTTGCTAAAATTTTTTTAAACGATTTTTTGTTATAATAGGCACATTCCTATTCTGTTAAATTAATTTAACATCTAATCAATAAACACCATCTACTTTTATATATGAAAAATCTTTTCAATAAAGTCTAAATTTTTCGAAAGTTTAATTTATTTTATTTGAAAATCATAGAGCGATCGCTTAGTGTATGCAAACAAATAATCAGACATGCTTTCGAATTTTTTTCGCTCAATTCATCGAACAAATGATTTTTTGTTTATAAATTCTTAAGAAATACGTCATAAATCAACATGACAAAATGATAATGATATAAAATGGATTTTTCATGACGATGCTGTATTTACACATGCTGGAGATGAAAATATGAAAAGACAATATTTGAATTATGGGTTTTGCATCACATAAGACTTAAAGATCTTTTTTCCCAAGCCTCACACTTTTTACTGCAACTGTTGTTAAATTAAGCTCAATTTTATTCCCTTTTATTCTGTATTTTTAATGCTCATAAATCCGTGTACATATGAATTTTAGGCTGCAAAAGCATTTTTTTTTGTGTGATGCAATGAAATAAAATAAAAAATATAAAGAATTCTGAATTGAAATAATGTTTGAATCTCTCACTTGTTTATGAAAATGTACACATTTTCAACTTTAAATAAAAATTGTATATGAACATTTTTATATGAATAGCAATCATATTATGGGATATGACAGCCATGCACAATTTCATTTTGTTAGTCAACTTTGTAGTTCTTTTCATAAATATGGAACAGCATAAAATTTTCATATGAATGAGTAAAAATATTCATTAAAGAGCTTTTTTTTTGTGTGATAGTAAAAATCATGAGAAAAAAGAATAATTTCATAAAACATAAAAAGAACGTCCGACATTTTCATGTTCCTTTCATTAAACCACACGAGACTATTGTGCTTGCAAAAAAAAATAAGCTTGGAAATGGCAAATGTCGTAAAGTATATGCGATACTGTAGCAAGAGCAGAAGCAGCAGAGGTTTTGATGGTTAACAGCAACATTAAATATCCATTTACAGTCCACCTGACCCTTCATTATGTGCTCTATACTATTATTATGTATGGATGAAGCTAACGCCATAAATATCTACTTTAGTCTTATGAATTTATATTAGACGGTTCAATTCTATTAGATAAAGCGATACTGCCAATTATGCGTGATTTAATGAGCCAAATACGACTTAATGGACTTTTTGGATCCACCGATAGATCGCCCGAAACGACCCTTTAATGACTTTCCATTGAAAATAATAAATAAATTCAGCTATTAAGCCTTTTAGCATCAATAAAAATCTTTTCACGATATTACCAATAGTTGCTAAAAAAATCTGTGTAAATTAGCGGTAAGAATTTAATGCATGCAGTTTACCTTGCGGTGTTTAACGCCAGGAAAAAAAAATTTACATACAATTTATTTTGTACCAAACCATTTTTTCGATGTGTGCGATACAGTTTTTTGTTATGTCACCACTCACTTGCCACTGACATTGTCGCTTGGTTTGAAAAATAATTTTAATGAAGAGGTATTTTTTTATTATTATGTGTTCGACTGTGTGATGGGTTTTTTTAAAAAAAAGTTTTAATTGGAATGTTGTAAAGAGTTTGTTTATTTGCAGAATGTTGATTGTTTGGATTAACGAGGCAGTGATTTGCAGACTGTTTGCTTTGTAAGCTGTCTCATAGCGAAGGAATTTGAGTTTTGAAATTTTTTATCATCAAAGAACATTTTTTAGCATAAATTCCTAGAAATGTTCATTAAAATGTTGCATCCTAGTCATAAAGTTGTCATTTTGAAATTGTGTACAGCATCAGATTCGTTATTTTGTGAATTTCAACATCAAAAGTGAGTGATTGCTCACAAGTCTGCCTTTTAAAGCAATTTCTACCTCAAATTCCATCCAAAAAGTTCAAAGAACTCTCCCGCAAATCTCGAAAGGAATCATCTTATTAACAGTTAATATATTCCCAGAAATTATTAATGATTCATGAACATTCGTGAGCAATTATATATTTTTTCTCATTTTAATTCTTATATCTACTGTATATCCACTTGGCGAATGATTACATGTTGCCTTGTTACAAGCTGACAAACACCTTTTTGATGAATATCAAAGTTTTTTGTCTTCTTCTTCTTCTTATGAAAAAGCTTGCACGCTACTCAATTTTGTGTAATGTCCACGCACAAATAACAAAATAAGTTCAGATTATCATCAGTAACTAAGCTTGATTAATCGATTTAATATAAACATAATAATAATTATTGCATGCGATGAAATTAAGAAAAAAGTGAAAAATTCAGATATATTTTGTATTTTATGCATGTTCATTAGAAAGTGTTAAAAAAAATTTTTCAATTATTTTAAGCCTCATTGTATGGATCGCTGAGGGCTCATTATACACACATAATACAATTTATGAACGCGCAAATATATGCAAATTAACCTCATTAAACCTATTAAATGGCGTGGAGATCAAGGTGGATAGAAAGAGAAAGAATGCAAGAGAAGGGGGACGGAGAACAATAGACATATTTATGCTGTGTATTTAAGACTCATAACTTCCTCATACCAAGCTTTTTTTGTTTATTTTTAATTCATCGGTTATATGGAGGATTATAGGTGGAAGTGTTCGTGGATGTGGAGGGTTAGGTTGGTGGGAAATGATGTATTTTTGAGCTACGGTTCTTTTAAATTTCAGTTCTAATGAAATTGAGGATTTTAGCAAGATTTTAGAATAGAATGGGTTTAGACTGGTCCTTAAAGAGGCTTCTAGCTATGAATAACGGGAAATACACAAGGCTCAGACAATCATATTTCAATTACATCTGAATATTGTCATTTTTTAGATCAATGTCTGAGATTTCGGGTGTAGCATCCCTCATAATAAGCACAATCTTAATACTCCCAACATACTAACTCTACCAGAGCAGCGACAGCCTCAATATTAAATCCACTTATAATTTGCAGTAGAAAAAACACTTTCGATGAGTGATTCACATGACAGAGTCACGCCGGCCTGGTACCGGACTTTGTATCGATTAATCAACTTGTGCTATTCATCCATTTTGACTCATTGGAGTGCCCACTCATTTTGACGGATTTATTTTTAGATTCCATACAAATTATTAAGTCATTTTTATGTCACTTTAGCTAATATTTACAATCTGTTTAATAAACTTGAAATCTTCAATTCCGCTTTAAATTAACACACAAAAAAAAAATTAAAAATCCATAAATTAACATAACTTAAATTTCCGCTTTTAATCTCCCGACTCAATTTCAGACCCCCTAAATACTCATATTTTTCCGCTCATTTAACCTCGAATAAATATGCTGTATGTTAACATGTTCAAAATACATCAGAAGCGTTCTTGAGGCATTCACTAATGACAATGAAATATCAGCATGAAAATATATCATTAGAAGTACGAAAAATTCTCATCTTTAAAGGAACAAACAAAAAATAACATTGATTACAATGATTGCTTAACTGTGGGAACGTAACTTCTGCTCTTTGAATCTCTCATTCGGAGTCGATTCCGTTGACATTCAAGTGATGAGTGTTTGGAAGTCTTATTTATGATCTCGTTGAAACAATGGATGGCAAGTGAAAAAAAATAGCAAAACTATCTCATTATAACTCACGTCGTTGTCTATTCACGGTAGACTCATTCTTTATTATTGAACACGTTGGGTAAAGTCATAATAAGAAGTGGGAAGGAGAGTGTAAACATATAAGCACTTTCAATTGCAATTCTGAATGTGAAAATCTCATTTTTTATGCTGTCTTCTTCTGTTTTTTTGCTCTCAATTATATTCTATGACGCCGGATTGTTGTGTTTTGTATGGAAAATAGAGGTTTGAAGGTATCGGACTTGTTGCAGGTATGGAATTGTTGATTTTCTAATAAATTCAATGACAATCACTTGATTAGTCAGAATTCATCTTCCAAAGTCCATTCAGAACCAATAAATTCCAATTATCATCACTAATCCCAAAGCTTAATCTATAAATAATCTAATACCGGAACCATTACTCATCAATTTAACATCAATCGTAAAATAAATGAAAAAAGTAAACTTAAGAAGTGGATAATTAAAAATATATTTCTTAACAATCAGAAATCTTGCGAAATTAGAAGCTTTTTCACATCTTAAATCAGCAAATTATAGGCGATTTGTTCAAATATACTTGCTAATTTATTTTTTCTTTAGCTTTGTTGCTGAGGTGTTAATTCTTTCATTTTAGTCAAATAATGAAGATTTTCTTTGTTTATTTTTTTTTTTGCCATGGATGATTTTATTCGTAGAATGTTCTTTACGTCAAAAGGGTCGTTCATGAATGATGTGTGATAAAAATTATATTTCTTGCTTTGATTCATAAAAATTGATGAAAATTGAGTAGATTGGCCTTAAATTCAACTTATTTGAACTTCTAATAATACTCTCATTTGGTATTTTGAATTGACAGGCGGAAGGGTCAGGTTTAAGTGACATCTGAAAGATGCCATGGATCACAATTGATCTGCACGGTTAGCGAAGGAAGTTAGTTAGTATACGGCATTTGGGGATACAGTAATGATCAAATGATAAAACATTAGTAATAAAACCCATAGAAAGTCATCAAATGATTAAGAAATTCCATATTTTTGACGTCATTTATCAACTTCACCATAGGGAACTCAAGTATGAATAAGATAATTTGATGACTAAGTTGTAAAGTTCTTAAATGTGCTTCCTAAAAATACCAAAAAGCCATGAAAAACCCGAAATCCGTCCTCAGATCAGCATAACGATGGTATCTACTCAGTAAAGATGATATCAGACTTCAAGCTAGTGTCAAGTAGACCTGGAAACTGATTTTATACAATTTCTACGCCATATGCTTTCCCAGGAACTTTTTGTATACCAACCAAATTTGCCTATCAAAAAATAATCCATGCATAAGTCCACAAGCATGTCTACCAATGTAATTTCATTTCATTTCAATTTGACATTATTATGTTTACATCCGTCACAACACAGAAAACAAATTCAAACTGCCCATGTTATGCAAAACATAGAAATTATACGTAACACGTGGTTACGCTAAGACGCGTCTTCATGCCTCGCAGTCATATCACCATCCAAAAAAAGAAGTTTTTATCTTTTTTGGAAAATCATGTAAAAAAATAATTTTTCCCACGAAAATTTCTCGATTGGAATCACTAGTACAATATATTTCTGTATTGTAATGCAACATCTATTTTCCAAGTCGTTACACTTTAAATTATGAATATTATGTAATGTACTTTAAACATCGCTTGACTTAGTCACAATAATAATAACAATATTTATTCGTATTACATTCTTACAATTCGTACATATTTTTTTTGTTCAGTCGCAGATGCATGTGATGTATCTACATATATAGATGAATATTCAGCTATGCAAAATCATAATTTTTATTTTTAAAACCAAAAATATGTTCTCATAAAAAATTCAAGATTAAAATCATGTATGCACATTGACATTAATTTTGCTCATTTTTTTTGTCTCTTCGTCTTCATGACAATGCAGGATTATAATGGAATATTGTGTCAGAGAGTAAAAAAGTGCATAACAATATTCATTAAATAGTATATATAAAAAAGCGATAAAGGAAATTTTTTTATGATGCATGTAGTTCAAGAAGATAAGTGAAATAACGATGGTTGAATGTTTCATTATGGAATAAAAATTTATGTGAAGTTTATAGGTGCTGTAGGATCAGCAGAAGCGCATTTTATGAATTTTTTCGAATAACGGTCAAAATTAGTTTGAATTTGGATGAATAATGCAAAAAGATTTGAACTGATTTGAATATTTTGAGCCGGTTCAAATTGGTAGCAAGCATTTTAAATTGACAGATCCAGTTCAAACTGAACCGGATCAAATTGGATCATACTGACTCAAATTGAGTAAAAAGGATTCATTTGAACCGGTTCAAATGGTCCAAATTGATTAAATTATGCGAATTGATTCACTGTAACCGGTTAAAATAGATCAAAATAGTTCAAAATTGCATCTAATATTTTCCTTTAATTACAGTATCAAAATTTCTCACAACTCAACACTCACGTAGTCTGATAATAACAATACAAACAGACAAAATACTTCCCAAAACTCATCACATCCCATTTAAAAAAAACTTCCGGTTAATATTATTCTGTACCTCTCGTAACAATTCTCGTTTCATAACCTACATCAAGTAACTATTACTTAACTCTGGTTCTGTGTTGCTGAAGCGAAACATACATACATCCATAATTGCTAGCTTTTATCGCCTCTCTCATGCATTACTTCCTCGCGTACCACACAGAATGAAATGTCTGATAATGAATTGTTTAAGGTTCATCGCATGTAAACAAGTTTCATGACAACAAGTAAAGTGGTAAAAAAAAAAGTTTTTTTTCTCTCTTTCTCTCTCTTTCTCACTTACTCACTTTCCATCCCAACTTCATGAAAATTAAATTCACTTAGATGTAAAGGAAAACATTCTTTTGCTACCATAACAACAGATGCAGTAAGGAGGAAAAGTTTAATACAAGAAAAACCGACAAGTCGTTAAGGAAAAATTTTCTTTTTAATTTCTTTATTCACTTTTTTTTATCATGTTCTTAAAATACAAAAGGAAAATATAAAATTTTCCATGATATTAATTTATGATTTTGGTTTTTGTGCTTTTTTTACTGGATATAGTTACGGTTGTGCTTGTCTTTATTTGTTTGTGTTTTGTTGACGATAAAAGTACTTGAAATATTAATAACAATAATGAGAAAATTTTAAGGGAAGTTTTGGTTTTGTAAAGTAAGAAAGTTAGAAGCAGATAAATTAAGTTTGAAAATCATGCGACCGGAAAATATTAATGGGACAAAAGTTGTGACTCAATAAATTGGATTTTTGGAAAGTTTGGAGTTTTTTATTGTATTTTCTAAAGATTTATGATAGAATTTTCCAACTAATGCTGCAGAAATAGCTTAATCTACAGCATTAACTCTCCAACGTCGATTAGAAGCTTTCAGTTCACATAATTTCACTTTTTTGTCAATTACAAGCTCAACAAATCCAAAAACTTCCAGTTTTTGAATTATTTCAAGTTCGTCAGGCTGTTTGTTCAAAGCAGACAGTCATTGCAGACTTTAAATCACTCTGACTAACTTCGTTTTCCTTTAAAAATCCATAAAGCTCTTCCGTCATGAATATCATTTAATTTCTAGACATTAAGACACTTAAGGACGTAATCCATCATATTTAATCAAAATATATCACTTACAACCATTAAAGTCATTCATTATCTCAGACCAAGTTGACATAAACATTTCCACAAAAGCTTTATTTCACAACATAAAGTCTTTAAAACCAAAAAAGCTTTAAAACTTTCTAAAAAGTTATTTTATTGCTGCAAAACCCTTTATTATCTCTATTCAGCAAACATAAAGTAAACTAACGCCTTTTCTTCCACAAAACCATCAATATAAAAACTTTTACATTATTAACTTATGAAAAACTTAAATAACTAAATCATCCCTCATCTGAGTCATAAGAGACATCAATTAAATTGTCACATGCTCGATTAGAAAATGTTCATTCGAATGAGAAAACTTGAATGTCCATTAATTGTTTTGCTGATATTTTCTTTTTAGTATGTGTCGATCATAAAAAAAGAACTTTTCTTTGTCATCCATCTCCTCCCCCTTTTGTCTGCAACTTACTTTGGTAAGCCAGGAATATAAAAAAAAAAGTTTATCGTTTGATGAAAAATTACCACGGATGTCAAAGATATAAACTTTTATTACAAAATAATATCATCACATAAAATAATATCTCATCCGTCTATATATTTTGGCATTTAAAGGAACAGAAAGGAAAATGAGAAAAAAAAGTTTTTATTTTGATAAATGACATTCATGTTAGAAACTATCAATCTGTGTGAGAAATGATATGACATGGGACTGTAAACGAGCATGAATATTTATCAAGAAAAAGCATGTGATGTAAATTGAATGAAAGTGTTTTGCTCTCTGGCATTGAGTCTGGATGAAATTGGTAAATGATGTTGTTTCAGATCAGTGTTGTCCATACTGTGTGATGCGGGGCACAAGTGTGCTGCTTAAATATTTTGGGAAATGCCATGATTCGCATGTGGTGTGAGTTTTTGATCGTGGCTTACCACAAGGTGTTCGGTGGCACCAAAGAGTTTTGACAACTCTGATTGAGAGAATCAGAGTATACTGAAGAATATTTTTCGATGTCCAGACATTAAGAGCCGTAACTAGGAGATTTGGGGACGAGATTCGAAGGTTCCAGGATTTATTTGATCTCAAGAATCAGCCAACCAGTCTAAATTTAGTCATAGTAAGTCCAGATCGCATAAATTCCTGAATAAAACCGTCCAAGCTATGTCAAATGACAAGACATCAACACTGTCCCTAACTAAAAGACTCCATGTTGAGAACAATACAATTGCATACCGTATCCATCAGAGAAAAATGAAAGAAGCTCCAAAACTACATTCAGAATCCATTTAACGTAATTGAATATTCAAAGACAACATACAAACAAATCTCAATTTTATGTCAAGCATAATGAAATTTTAGGAACATTGAATACTCTCAAAAGCATTACAAACTGCATAAAGTTTAATGAAAGTATTATTTTTTTTTATATCCCACAATGATGTTAATAGTAGCTGTAACATCAATGGTAATAATCTTAATGCAAAAAAATATAACTGTTGACAGTTTCCGTATTATAAAAGGTACATATTCGTATGATTTTCCATTTACAATTTTCAAATAAACGTGTGCATCTATGCACATAAGTACTATTATGCTAATATTTAAATAAAGAGGTAAAATATGAATAAATGTTATCATCTGCACGTATTTGATCTATTAAAATAATTAAAATTTACTGTACTGAATGTAATTTCATTCGTGTAAGTGAATCTCTTGTGATGCATTTTCGCTTATACCTGTTGGGTAAAATGCATTTATTTATTATGTCCCGAGCAGTGCTTTATGAGCATGACAGACGTAATTAAATGGAAATTTTCTTTTTTCTAAGGATGATGGGTTTTGTTGTGGATTATAAAGGCTTTGTTGTACAGGGAATACTGTGAAATAGTCATCAGGAACATTAAACGTTTCACTTTACCAATAGACTTGATTATTGCTCATGGTGTGATTGTGATTTGTATTGAATAGATTTGAAAGTAATGGAACTCAGTTAAGAACCAGTTGAGAAAGTTTGAGTTCTTATTGTTTTGTTGATTGATGGATGTGGTCTTGTTGTAGAAATAGTCGGAATTTTGATTATTGTTTCTGTAAACAACACGTAGGCGAGAATTTCGGAGTTACTGTCTGACCAAATCAAAAATAGATTTCTCATTTTTATGATTTTTTTGAGTTCTGACAAGCTTATTTAACACAATCTAAAGAATCTAAACTCAGTTCATATCCAAGCTCCTTTAAAGTCTCGAAATACGGCCTTATACCAAAGGAAGGTAAGATTAGGATATGCTGCTACTATGAGCAGCACAAAACTAAATATATTCTGCATTTAAATACCTTTAAGATGCTAATTCTTAAAGCAGATCTAGTACTGATTCTGAAATTTTCTAGCATAGATTTAGCTCTATATTAGCCAGAGATATACACTAAAAAAAGCTCAATGACCGTAAAATGTACAGATTTTTCTCATCCAAATAATCAATTTCCCCATAAATTCCCACTCGTCTTCAGCACATCCGCAGAAAATAATTTTTCAATTTTTAATTTACTTTAAAAAATGCTCCAATAAACAAAATATTAGCTTCCGCTGCATCCACAAGAGTAGCAATCCAAATTAAAAGCTACATACCAACTGTCACACAGCAAGACATGTGCCGTTCGGCTACGCTTTGAAACTATCGAGTGAAACTGTTACTAAATTGCAGAAGCATAAATTCTTTGTTGTCCCTTTTAATTCATCTGAGAAACATAATAACATAAAAAATGTTGTAATGCTTTGCTGGAAGCAATTAAAAGAGCAAGCTGATTTTTCAATTAAAATTTTAATTACATAAATAATTGTTGCTGTTTTCTAGTTTTTTTCATCTATCCATTGAAGCCAAATTCAATTAATAAACAGAAATTCAATTTATTAGGAATAAATCATGTTGCATGTTCGCTTCATTGAGGAAAACTCAAAGGAAAGGAAGTCATTTATCAATATTTTTATTACATTTGACGAATTGTAATTTCCTGTTTATTTTTATTTGCATCGATTACTAATCTCGAACATGCTGCATGAATGTCTTTTAAATTGTGGGAATATTAATATGTGTGGCTATGATTGACACTCTCGTCAATTGACTCACTCCGTCTCATTGTACATGACCAATAATAATAGAAGAAGTAGATGGAAAAATGATGAATCATTTTGCAATAATGGCAATTGAGAAGCAGCAACAACAAGCACAAAAAAAAAGTATCCAATCATTATTGGACAGAGAATCCATGTGAACTTTGTTCGACAAACTTTCATATTATAGTCACTTATGTATTATTAATAGCTGCAAAAAGCATGTACTAATGCTATGTTTGAATGATTTGACAACCAAAAGCAATCCGAAGGAACAGCATTTGTGGTTAATGGGTTTGCATGAACATGAAATTGCGATATTAATGAAAAGAATTTCTAGTCAGTCGACCGATTCTATAAATTAAGTAATTATTTAATTTATGAGGCGTTAGTGGACATGAAATGAATAATAGTTTTACACAGTTAACTGCTTTTGTCGCTGGACTTTGATATTTTTTTAACGCATTTGAGAAAATTATATTTTTTATTATTTTGTAAGTTTAAATGACTGTAGAGAAGAATGAGAGGTTAGAGGGTCATTTTGTCAATTTTCTAGGGAACCAGCTAGTGAAATGACAAACAAAAGTTTACATCCTGTCCAAAAAATCTTGCTATTTCACCGTCTAAAATGATCTTAATGATGTGGATCCTAGGCTTCCGAAACATATTCCGTTAATATGCTAAAGGAGAAAGCTTGAGGCTCAAGTCCCCAAAAGCCCTTCCTCCCTGTTACACCATTGCCCAAAATCAATCAAAATTCATGAAATTGTCAGGCAAAATTACAATTTTTTGACAGTAATTAAAAGTCATTAATCACAATATTGTAATCAACATGAATCACCCAAAAATTCAAAAAAATCCTCAATTTACAAAGCCAAAAAACAAGCCATAATTAAAGCTCTCATGTTACAGATACGCGATACCTGCAATCACTTTGAGCACTTTACTAACCAACACTTGATACTTTTTTATGCATGAAAATTTATTTCAAAATAATTGGTAGAATAACAAGCTCGGTCATCGCTTCGTTAAGTTAATAAATACCCACAGTGAATATAATTACCATCCTGGTTAAAAAAAAAATATAAATTATTGCAATTTAAATGTAACAATTAAAATAATTCAGTTTGAGTGTTAATTATGAGAAAAAAAAAGAGATCTCATAATTTCAATAACTATAATAGTTGAGGCTTTCGAGGTGAACTTCAGGCTTATAAAATGAAATAAAAATTAATTCTCTTAATTTAATTATGCATAGGCAAGTGTAATGTGCCATTTGATTAATGAAATTATACACTTTAAAAAGTAGTCGAGAGATCTTAAAAAATATTTAATGAAGTGAAACAATTCAATTAGTAATAAATGGCTTATAATTGATTTTTGAATACAAAATTGAGATGGATTGGTGTAATGATCAAGGAAACTGTGGGACATCATGCGAGAACCATACAATAATAATGTTGAAGGTGATATTTAAGTAAGACTCTCCGATCCATGACTGATGTTATTCTAGACGAAAAATTATTAAAAATTCATTTCAAATTAGTTAAATTTAATAAAACCTTGATTCGAGGAGACAAAAAACTTTATCCAGACATTAGCAAAGTGCAACGAAATTTCTAACATAATGTCATAATAATTAGAAATTTTTTGATCTCAAACTTTTACTGTGTGGCTTCAAAAGCAGCACGAAAATGAAATTATCTCGAAAAAGTTTCTGAAAAAAACCTCAATAAATTTTCTATGCACAAAATGCTCATGTTGGAAAATTAAAATTTATTCACAAATAATGTACATTCATGTCATATTCAATAGAGAATCCATTTATGTACATAAATATATTTTTGGAAATTATATCTCATGCACGATTTCAAGATTTATGATTTAGGGCGATTTTGTTAGAATTGTTTGGGAAAAAGGCCATTTTTCAAAATTTTGGAATTGAAATTTAAGTTTCGAAAATGAAATTTTGCTTTTGAACTTGAAAATTTACTTTTAAAATTCAAATGTTAAATTTCAAAATTCAAATTTTACATGCGAAATTCAAATTTTATTTTCGAAAATCAAATTTTACATTCGAAATTCATATTTTATTTTCGAAATTCAACTTTTGAGATTGAAATTCATCTTTCAAAATTCAAATTTCAAGTTAAAAATAATTTCCAAATCAAATTTCCCCAAAATTCTGACAATTTCCACCCAACTATGATCCCTATGAATCACACACAAACTGAATATGATAGAAAAATTTGTTTTTCATGTCATAAATTTTTCATACATCACATTTTCGGGTCTCATTTTTTGATATATCACAAGCAATAATCATAATATAGTGGAGATTCATTTCTGTCTGTCATGTTGTTATGGATAGGATACAAAAAGTTTTCTCTCAAAAAGCATGAATAGATGAAAATTTTCTGTAAAGCTTTACTTCTTTTCCGATTCTCTTTCATATTATCATCATCATCATGAAAGGATAGAATACAAAAAAATTAAATATGTATGAAAATGCAATGATTTACGATTTAATTCATGATGAATACTATTTAAGTTAAATGGACATGTGGATGACTTTGATGTTCGATGCAAATTGTGATTTAATTGAGGGGTTATTGGTAAATGTTATGAGTGAATTGATGACTTTTGTGAGGGGTCATCTATGGGACTTGAAGGAAGCTTACTGAAGCTAACATGCTTTAATAGTAAATTGATCGACGAGGGATTAAATCAGTCAATTTGTTGTGTTACGTATTAAGTGAACGGCACATAAAAGTCCTGCTAAAAACAGTCAAGAAGCACTTTTAACGATTATACCGAAAATCATCACTCGTACCTTAAACTTTCCATACAAAATAAACCGACCTTGAGGCATCGAAACAAAAAACCACATAAAAAATTTCATTACCATAATTTAAGCCTCACTAATTATATGATTGCTTACTACTCATCAGTTTCTTTATGAGATTTCAATCCTCCAAATCAGTTCTCAATAAAATTATCTGGTTATGTAAAATGCCATTCATAAAAGATGCTGAATTACTTCAATTTTTATGGATCTTGTTGTTGTTGCCGTTCGCCAGAGAAAGGAAGGTCATTCTAATGTGCTTAATAAATTGTTCACTTGTTCTCAAGACGAAACGGAAAAACGGCAAACAAAATAAGAAACAAAAAAGTTCAATATTGAGTCACTTGCTGTGCCTTTAGTGCTTCCGTTTCAATTTTTCTACTCTACCGACTCTCTCTCCATAAACTGTTTTGTATGTTTTAATCGTCAGTCATGTGATTAGAATTTATAATGGACATTAATTAAGTATAATAATTTTATGGTCGACAAGCGTTGCCCGGCCGTGCATTTCTTAAAATAACGCTGCTTTATTCACGTTCGTTAACATAGGCAAGAGGGATTAACGTTTCTTTTATGATTACATTTATATATAAATAGAATTTTATATAGAATCGAGTTTCTGGCAACCAAAACAAAAAAAAATTACTTACTTAATAAACATTAATGTTATTTCACGCTTTATAAAATTTTTGCAGGACAATGCGTAACAATTTTTCGTCATGTTTGATATTTTTTCCTAATCTCTTAATATATTTATTATGCTTTGACGATGAGGTTCAAGGTTGACTTCACTGTTTTTATTATTGTGCGTATCGTTTACAATGTTATTGACTTTCAGTCAAACTGTTTGTATTGTTTTTTGACTTTGAGGTAGGATAGAAGGTAGAAACGAGAAGAATTTTTTTAATTTTAGCGGAATTTTTTGCCATAATGAGAATTTGAGTGCCTTATTAAGGCAGTCTATGCGATTGTTTGTATGATATGTCTTGGAGGGTGTCGCTAATATCGTTATTTTAGACAGAGTGTGTCTGAAAATTGTTGCTTTGTCTTAATATCATCACAATTTATATCCTAAAATGCTCCTGAATTAATATGAATTTAAAATTGTTAATTTGTTCCTGCATCTATGAATTGATTCTAATTTTTATAAATTGCAATATGAACTCTTTTAAATTAAAATAATTATTTCATTTTTGGTGATTTGATCGATATCTCCTGTTTCAATGAATTGTGAATGTGGTTAAAGAATTCAATCTAGATTAACACTTGGAAATCTTGGTTGAATTTCTGAAAAATCAATATTCAGAATTAATTAAAGCATATTTTGCTGAAGAAAGAGCTGGTTGTACAATAATTTCATCAATTCTTACAGGAAACAATCAAAACAAAGTAGAATGACAGCAGGATCTAGTCCAGAATTCGAATGTTCATATGCACAAACTGAAATTAAACTTTTAACACTATTTCGTAATGAAATCCATGCGGGACTCTAGTTCAATCAATTCAAAATTATCCTTTACTCAATACAGCTGTGCTGTGAAACATTTCACAGCACCTTTACATGATTGCATCAAAAATACTACCAAAGTTGACAAAATAAAGCTCATTGCATATTTTAGGCTTAGCTGGTTAGCTCATTATGCTGCTAACTCAAACAAAAGTTCATAGTTTCCAATCAGAATGACTCAAAATCAAATTAATGCGAAACCTTCAGTGTCATTTAAGCAACAGCAAACATTTTCGACACTGGAATTTTCAGATATTTCAGTAAATTTTTAAAAATTAATCACACAAAAAATCAACGTGATTGCGAAATGCACAGCATGTACAAAGTACCATTCACTAATTTACAAAGCTATCAAAATCCTTAATCTTATTAATTAACAAAGAACTATGTGAATTTTTGTATGAAATCGATCGCAAATGTGATTATTTCACCTGTCTTACTCAGTGCTGATTGATTATGTGCTAATTTTATTAAAAAATCAAAAATCATATCCCTGATTGTGTCAAGAATAAAATGCGCTCAAGTCAATCAATTTAAAAATTTTTCCTTCTTATTTTGTCATTCATTAACAGAAACCCATTGTATTGCTGAATATTTAAAAATTCACGTCAAAGATGTCAAGCCTCAGTAACCACACAAACCGTGTTTGCAACCTACCACCTACTACTTTTGTGTCTATTGATTCATTGAACGAAACAAATAATTACAGTGCCTTATTTCAATGAAGAAGTAACCTTGAGTAATTTTTTAAAAAATTTTCACTTGCTTTGGCAATCGATCAATTCCTGACAAAATTTCCTGTGCTTTATTACTACAATTATTAGTTCACCACGTCGTGATTGATCTATAGTTCAAAATATTGTTTCGTAGTTTTGGCAATGAAATATGAAATTAATTAAGTTTAAGTCAATTAGCCTAGTGCTGAATTAATAAAGTCAAAAAATTTTGTTCCTCTTCTCAATATACTCCATTTGATGCCATAATTGGTCAATTCTAATGAGAGGAAAAATTATTACAAATTCAAAAAAACATGAAATTCGGTCAATTGTGATTTCTTTCCGTGATTTTTCTGGTCACGTTATGTTATTTCATCTAGACCATAAAATTGTATTTTTGAGTTTATATTTATTTTTTTTATATTGGTTTGCCAACCTGACATGTCCAAAATATTACATTTTTTTGTTGTTGTTTTACTCGACTGTCGTTCAATTTCATATGCTTTGATGATTTTTTTCTCTCTATACCTTCTATATGATGGCAATCAATCAAATTTTATGTATATATATGTTGTGATATTAGGAAAAATATTTGTACATGTCGGTCTATATTTCATGTACATAAATCGCATGCATGACCCAAATATCGATTTGTAAAATATTTAATCATGAAATTTTTCGGACAAAATTTTCAACAATTGCTTTATTTTGTATCAGCATGAGCATATTTTTAGGATTTAATGAGCTTCCATTTTAATTACTGTCATTTAATAATGCATTTTGAAAATTTGTCATATCAGACATTTTATTGCTTCATTCAATATCGATTATGATAAATTATATCAATATAAAGTCAATCGATGTATTTAATTTTTATCAATATACATTTAAAGTTTATGATACTTGAAGCAGCTTTAATATGATCCATATCAATGACATGCACACACACTCAGTTTAAAATAAATCGAATCAGATATTTTTTTGTGCTCCTTTAGTTTACTGCCTTTTTATATCGCATTATTTAAAGATCTAATAGGATTTTTATTTTTGGTATTCAGTATGAGTGGCTGATTGTTTGAATGGATTTTTTTTTGTATTTTGAAGCTAATGTGTTTTGGGGGTAGAATAATATTCGAGTTGACTTTTAAATGCTTTATCAAAGCTTTTAAGTTAATAAAATTGAATCAATTTCTTGATTTCCTGCTAAAACTTCTTTAGCTTTTAAGATTATTGAGATCTAGTGCTGAAATAGAGCGATTCGGGGCTATTAATTGTTAAACGAGTGACCTACAGCTTATAATGGGATCAGAACCACTTCTTGGATGACATTACCACTTTTAGCCTATCAAAGAAACCACAATTACTACTAAAACTTAAAAATCCCAACTTCCTGTCTATAAATTACGAAGTTATCCCCAAAAATTTGTGAAAAATCAAGTTTAATACACATTTTATGGACTTTCAATAGCATAATCCTGAATACCTCAATCTAACCTTCTAAAATGCGCCACATCCCCATCAATCTTCCAATCCATATCCCTCATATCCGTTCCCTTTCATCTCAGTCACACGACAAAGTTTCAAAATATTCAACAGTTTCCAAACGGCACATAAAAAAAATTTCTTTTTAGCGCATTTTTGAAACTTGTTTTCAAAAAGGTAGCTTAATAATGCACTTTGTTCGTTCGTTCGGCTGTTCGGTCGGCTGTTCGGTCGGCTGGAACGCGAGATCTCGAAAACTAGACATCGTAGAGAGCTCCGGTTTGTTTTAATAGCTTCGTTCTATCAAGTTATTGGGTTATCGGTCATTTAGAAGTTTCAAATCGACGCATAAATACTATAATTAACAGTTTTTCATTTTCATATACAACAACAACAAAAACAACAACACGTTTTTTCATTGTTTTACAGTGTTTTTCAATGTTTGTCGATGTTTTTACAGTGTTTACTGAACAATGTTTGAATTTTTTTGACCGTTATGAGGTTTGAATTATGAAAATCCGTTAAATGATGAAGTTCTTAAATTTTTGGAAGTTTTATATGAATCTTGTTTTTAAGATCTGGAACTTACTGGATCTTGGTTTTTAGGTCTGGAAGTGACCTTGATCTTACTGGATCTTGGTTTTTTGGTCTGGAAGTGACCTGGATCTTACTGGATCTTGGTTTTTAGGTCTGGAAGTGACCTGGAATTTACTGGATCTTGTGTTTTAGGTCTGGAAGTGACTTGTTAATCAATTACTGATCGCTGGGACAAAAATGCGCTTAAGTCCCTCGATCAATAACACGAGGACTTTTGTAATTTTTTTTCTTTCGATTTGAAAAATTTATTTTTAAAAGTATATGTGGTGTCTGGTGACGAGTACGGATGATGGAAAGAGGCAACACAAAAAAAAGAGGAATAAAGAAAAAGTTTCCAATCGTTTTTCGATTGGCACGTGATGTGAGACTTAAATCAGGATACAATAGAATTTAATGCGGCAATTGCTTTTCTGCACAATTTCAGCAGTAGGATATAAAAAAGTTTAAGCTTTATATGTACATTGAAAATATCAATTCAATTTAAAATGAAATGAGATAGAAATAACGAATAAGTGCTGAATTGAAAAAATCAATTTTCACACTTTAATAAAAATTTATTTAATTTTATTTTATGGATGTAAATTTTGCAAAAGCCCAATTTGAACTTCGATAGCTCTTTTAAGGTTATAATGTGATATTTAAAGATTTCATTTACACCAAAAGATTTAAAATTCATTTGCATAAATTTCCTACTGACCAATCTTGTTTTCGATTCTATTGCACAACAGCAATAATAAAGTTTTATTTATGACACGACATTTTGGACTTTAAAAGTTAACAGTAGTTTAACACGAGAGATAAAGTCTATCATTAAAAGAATTCCAAATGTTTGAACTTTACGACATCATTTTCTAAAGAATTGAGGAAGATGATGAAGTTACTTAAGGTCAATTTCGACACATCTTGAATATTTTACATTGTTAATTACAAAGAAAAGCCAAACAAAAATATGAAAAGGAAAAGTTTTTTGTCGGTTCTTGTAATTCTATATTTGGATACAAATTGAGATCAATAAACAGACACAACTGCTTATTTTGTAACCGCTCTTGGATATTCATTAATCTTATTATTTACTTTAAAAATATTTCAGTCTGTTCTGCTTATAAAAAACCACCGACATAACTATAAATGTCATAATAACAAATGTAGAACAATTTTTCAATTTTCGTCACCGCTTTATTATAAAATTGCCGTGTCTACATTTTTGTATTAATCAGTTGACAGTCATTTCATGGAAATTAATTAATTTTTTGGCTTTTACTTTGGAAATTTGTTTACTTTTTGATGGTATTATCAATTTTTAAGGGAATTTTGTGGTTTTCTGTCGATTGTCAAGGATGATTTCACTTAATTTTGATTCTTGAGCTTTTCACCTATTACGTAACACATGCTTAATGAGTTTGAGCTAAATGCAAATTGTTAGAACAAGTTTCAACCAAATTTACGACTGAATTTGCATTTTAGAAGCAAAAACTTTTAAATTTTACGACTGTGTGGGTTGTACCTTCGGAGAATCATTCAATATGCTCATTGCCAGTCAAGAATCTAATCTAAATTGCTTGAATTCGCTTAAAAACTCAAGTAATTATCATTAATTCCAAACCACCTTAAGTTATGAACTTCAAATCCATCCCACAAATGAAATTTTGCACATTTCTAACCAAAAACATAACAAAAGAGACGCCGGTAAATCAACGAGTGAAAATTAATAAGCTAAAACGTGCATAGAGGAAATACTTAAAGTAGAATATACTATCGGTATGAAAAAATAATAAAAAGAGAGTCAAACAGCGGCGAAAAAAGTCATGGTAGCTAAAGGAAAATAAAATAAATCTATTAAATGGATTTGGTAATCTCTATGGTAAAATATCTAATTAAGGGTCAATTTATCAGCACTAACTGCAGGCATATGAAAGGCGAATGAACAAAAATTGCTGTAAAAGCATTAAAATTCACAAAGCAGTAGACACGTTTTCCCTGTGAGCCATCACCCATAACGTGTGTAAATAAATGTTTTCTTTCACACTTTTAGATAATTGATATCATAATATAGAATGAGATAGATTGTTTATTACTATAATTTTAGATTGTACTAATGAGGAACTAGTTCATCTACGTCTTCCACTGACTTGACGTAAAAACGTAATTCGAGATAAAACGTGCAGTGTCAAATGTTGATGGAAATCCCATGGTTTTTTTGTTATGAAATTCGAGGTAAAATTGGTAATTTTCACTTGATCGTAATGCTGTGTGGCTACTGTTAAATATCTTTCAATTAAACCATGGCAACTGTAAATTTTCATTAGCTTTTGGGCATATCGTATGTTAAAAATTGGAAGGATTTTTACATTAGCTTTACTTTGAAAATTATTTTTATAATTTTAATAATTGAAAAAAAAAAGTTGCATGTCTTGATGGTAATTGGCAGTAAGCTGCAGATTCGTTGGGATCTAAATTTCCACTGTGAAATGGTTTCTATTGACCCAATTAGCTTCCCTAACATGAAAAGAGACAAATTTTATGTACCGAAGTTACTCAATAAGCTACCCGAACAGGCAAAAAGACCGAATTTTAGGTACCGTAGTTGTATTTCTGTTCAATGAACCCATGCTCGATGCCTGTCAGGGCTTAATCCACAAACATCATAATTCAACGTCAAATCAGCACCAATCTAATCAAGATCATCAATTTATCAATTCCACAAGTCTTCTTCATTTTTAATTGCCACTCTTTGACATAATAATAAGTCACTACACCACCTGTTGCCAAAACAATTATTCCTAATACACTTCATCAAACGCTGCCTTATTTCTCTCTAAATTGCTTCAAGTTCCATATTTAAACACCAAAATAAGCTCCTCATCTTGCGTATTTTAAATCACTCTTCAAGAACATTACTTTTCGCAATTTTCGATAATCTCAGACATCATTAAGTGTGATGAAATATTTTAGGCATGTGCATGCAAGAGAATCTACTGAATAATTTATTATTTGGTTTACTTCATTTTCAAAAAAATATAAACTTTGTATATTTTTGCATGAATGGAATTTTATTTTTTGAGTCAAGTTGATCACATCTTATTTCGCTTGGGCATTTAGAGCATAAAGAAATCATCATTATATATTTTTTTTTCTGCGTAGTCATTAGAGAGAAAAAGTAACAAATTTATTTTGAATTCACGCCAGGACTGTGCTTTAATTTGGTTATTTATGTTTTTTTATGGTAAGAAGCAGTATACAGCAAACTTTTTTTGAACATCTTAATATTATGAAGTTGGCAGTGATGAGATGTTTGTTGGCAATTTCAAGCAGACACGAATGAGTGTTAATGTCATTAGATTATCTGATTTTAGGCGCATTTTTTGATGTTTTTGGGTAGTTCCTGGTTTTATATCAATTAGATCTGTTTGAGAATTGATCAATTATGTTCAAAACTTTAATCATAGATTTAGAATTGTCAGAAACGGTTCTAAATTGTTTGTAAAAGTTTAATCAATTTCTAACAAGTTTGAGTAGCTCAATTCAGCTTTTTGATCCAACATTCAGCACCACGCTGACGTGACTCAAAGATCGTGCCGAATTCAAACCAAATCCGGCTCCAAAACCAGATTCATGTCAGTCTGGAGTCGGATTTTTGATCGATCAATTGATTTGTGCTAATCAGGAAGCTCCAAATTGTCTAAACCTTCATAAAACTCTTTAGAATCTTCAAGAACATGAACTAATCACCCATAAATATCAGTCAGACAATTCTCAATCAACAAGCACATCCAAATATTATCAGAACATTGAGAAAAATTCTGTGAAAATTTTCAGAAGCCCCAACAGAAAACGTTTATGAAAGAGATGTACATCAATAATCCCTCCTCAATAATATTTCATGAACTTTTATTGATTCTGTTGTTTATTTTCACGAAAGAAAATGAATTCTCTCTCCTCATGCTCTAAACGTCCAACAAGACAAGTCATGGTCATGAGTTGTAGGCGAGTTGTTAACAGAAAATGAGGATAAAAAAATCGAGATGTTTTACTTTCATTGTTCTTCCTCTCTTCAACCCAAAAAAAAGAAGCTTCAAAGTTTTTTTTTTTTTTTATTTTGTTCTTCTCAGTTACAAGCTTCATGAAAAGTTGGTAAAGAGATTTATCGGAATTTCACAAAAGAAGCAAGTGAGAAAAGAGATTTTAACAGCAGCATCGTAAAAAAAGAGATATCATAAATCATCATAAATCTGAAATATTCTAACTAAACAGCATCAGCAGCACGGCGAAATCTATAAGGCGCAACATATATAAAATAGCTCAATGAACATCAACAAAAAAGAAAAGTAAGGAACAAAAAGAAGCTGACTGTAATGGTTTAATGGTAGCATGATTTCTGTTCTGGATTTTGACATCCATTGCACACTATAAATATGAGCATATAGTGAAAAATCTATGCTATATGCTTAAAGGCGCCACGGGTCGATTATGGGAAAAATTTTCAGAATTATGGCAATTTATTTGAGAAAGAACAGTCCAACAATGGATACACTTAGTCTTCTTTTTCTAGCCTTTCTATTGTGATTACTAAAATTGTACAAGACAAGAAGAATTAGAATAGGGGTTATTAATAAAATATGTTAAAATATAATGTCACAAAAATCAAATTTTTTAGATTCTCAAAATATCTTTCACTTTTTTCGCAATGTCTATACTTAGACTTCTTTTTCTAGCCTTTCTATTGTGATTACTAAAATTGTACGAGACAAGAAGAATAAGATGCAAAATCATTTCAGAGTCTCGTTGTTGTCAGAACAATGCAAACCGTTGAGTGGGTAAAATTTCTTTTTTTTTATATCTCATAATTTCAAACACTACACTTTAATGTGTCAGCAAGTCATTCAAAAAGTGCTTTTACGCAATAAGCATTAATTCTGTCATTACACTTATATTTATTTTTGTCATCATAATAAAGAGAAAGATTTTTGGTATGGAATTGAAATGATGAGAAAATAAGCCATACTATTTTTATTCCCAATTTTACATTTGTGCTTATAAAAAGTTACTATTTTGGTTCGAATTAAATACAGCAAAAATTTCCTCATTTTTTTATAGATCTTATCTCGATCATCTGTGGAGTATGGATGGAGAGCTATTTAGAGCAACGATGGACAAAGGTGAAGAAGTGGATGCTGTAGTCAATAGCTCTAAACTGCTTAAGAGACAGAGTGTCTGCCGTGCCAATTTATACCTTCGGAATTTTCTTCAATTAATCTCACAAGGTGCTTCCTATCAAATATGGCATTAACCATGAAAAGTCATCAGCACATGCTTTAAAATCCAAAAATTTTCAGCGAAAAAAATCATAATCGATAGACAACATAACCTCAAATCCAATTTGAGTCGCAAATTCCAAATTATTTTTGTTATTTTTGCGCTATAGCTTTATCCTCGAGGCAAATGTGCGTGACTAATATTAAATTTTGGTATGATCAAAATTAGTTTTAACAAATTAATCATCTCCAGCACTAAGCAGCAACTCTGTAGTCGAGAAAATTTCACAAGAACCCATTTTGCATAAAAAAAATTACCAACAACTAAGCAACTCCATCTTTTGCTGTGCTCACATAAATATTTCTTCGTGCAAGAGCAATTTTCCATGAAAATAGTTCCATTCTTTCGAAAAATAAAATTACTCTATTGAGTGCATTTGGCTTTATTGATTTTTTTCCTTATATTTTGCCAAGATATCCATAATTATAGATGACTAACATCGTGGCTAACTCTCAAACGATGTCAGTAAGACGCAGAAGAGGAAAAAAGAATTTAATTTTAAGTAATTTTAACTGTAAAGTCATCGACATTTCCTCTTATTCGATGATGATGATGATTTTACACCTCGGGGGTATATGAGAAGTACGTTATTGGGGAACTCGATATGAAATCTTCATCAACAATAACAAACTGCTACCACAAATTCAATTAAATTAAATTTAATGGTGAGTAATTATTGAAAATCGGTAATTGTTTTTGGCCGCTTATGTGACGTTTTTATATTTTTGTCGCATTTGCTGAGGTTTTTGGAATGTGGATGTGATGTCGTTACTTTATCTGCTGGTTAAGCTGTTTGGTTTAATTTTTGCGAATCTGAATTAACATAATTGCAGAGTTTTATGAATAATTAAAGTCTTTATGACACGAAATTCCATACTTTCTGCTCAAATCGGACTTAAAGCCTCATTTTATACAATTTCTTAATCCAAACCTCCTCATCCATCCAAAAAAATGCGCCCTAATCCCAATTCACATAGATTTTCTCAACTTGCCCTTCATCCGAATGAGTCATGTGCATTTTATACAATCTGAATTGACGTATAGTTATTTTTTAATTATGCTATTGCACTAAATACACATCTATTTAAACTGCATGGCATGTCCATTATTGAAAATTCATGTTTAACAATATTTCAATGCATGATAATCACTTTGCAATGGCAAAATGTATGACAAATATTTCCACACGGACATACATACTAATAAGCACATCGTTGATTGGTGCAATCATCTATGGACAGAGCACTGACTGCTCTAATCTAAAATGTATATAATTCACAATGTTATGTAGACAGTTCGGTGCTCATTGAAGAGAAGTAAAACGATAAATTTATGACTGAAAAACTGTCAGCGAATGGAATGCAATGTGAAATTACGTTACGTAGACACATCAACGAGATGCCAAAATTAACATGGCTCAGCTAATTTGATTTGATGTAATGGCTTGAATAGTTTCAGTTAATTTCTGTCAAAGTCTAGTCTCAAAAATTATTTTATATTTATAGCATCCACAATAATTCACATGCAATACAGACCAGGTAATATAAATAAAAAAAATTAAAAATTAGATTTAGATTAAGCAATAAGTGAGCATTATGCTGACTGACTCGATTCGATAGAGCTTGTGAAAGCAATGAATTGTATATAATTCGAATTTATTGTACTATTATTAATAATATAACTATCATGTTTTCACAATCAAATCTAAATATTTGCACAGTGAATTGTTGCTGCTTTTTCTTCTTCATGCTAGACACTGAAAGTTGACAAAGTCCATAAGCTGTTTACAAACACTTCGAGAAGAGAGAAAAATAAAAGTTTTTTTTGCTTTGCTTTTTTTTTTCTTTTTTCATCAAATGAAAAACTTGGTATTGACGAATTTATTGGCTAGATAGACAAATTGCGCATTTATTTCTGGGAAATAATTATTATGTTTGGTTGCTGGATTATGGTTGAGATAATGTGGAAAAGTTGGGATTAATGGATTTGTGAGAATATGCTGAGGGCGGTTTGGAAGTTCTGGAATGTCACATAGTGCTTTTTAATCAGTTTTGAATAGTATAACATAAGCTGTACCCGACATTGACGTCTAAAACTGAAATTCGAGCTAAATTTTCAACAAATTTGAAATTTGCTTCAAATTTTCATTCTTTTGGAACAAAAAATTGTAAAATTAAGCTGGTTTCCAGATTAAGAGCACTCACTATGCTGTAAAGATGTAGATTCTAATATAATTCATCTCAAAAACTTTAACATTTTACGAAATAATCCTTAACAGACTTAATGCATCCAAAAATACCAAACCCAAACCTAATAAAACAGTCACAAATACTTCTCAATACTTCTTATTTGCTCAAGAACGAGAAGAACAAAAAAAACTTGAATGGCTATGACGATGACACAATCTTATTTAAACTTGTACCATCACGCGCGACTACATATTGAGACAGTTTTGGAATTCTTCCTTAACTTTTTTATATTCTCAGCTTTTTTCTTCTTCTTTTTTTGTGGGATTTTTTTGTATTTTATTTTTGTATTACAATTCAAAGTACAAATAAGGAAGAAGAAGCAAATAAAAGAAAAGTCGCATTGATGGGAGACACGAGCGACAGCAAAAATAATTGTCAATCTTCACTTTTGTTGCCCTCTAATTGGCATTTAAGGAAGTGAAAATTTTACACCTTTGTGTTATCCAATATCGAGAGACATTAGAGGTAATTACTGGTTATTAGTGTCAATATTATGGTCATTATTGATTTGAATTTGTCACAAATCATTAATTAATTGTGAATATTTTCTGGGAATTTGAAACGTTATGAAATTTTAGACATGAAGTTGAGAACAAAGACTGAAAGTTCATCTAAGCTTAGCTTTAAGCTTTTAAAATTCTGAATTTTTATGAATTCTACCTTAAAAATCCTCTAAAGTTTCATCATAAAATATTCGCATAAAATAATTTTCTCCTAGACTAACTTTTCAGCATTTCCTGTCACATCAAAGCTCTCTATTGTGAATACATAAAACTATTTTTAAATCTCACACAAAACATTAGAATAAATCAATAAAAGATTTTCCCTTCATGCTGAATACAATACACTCATATAGCCATAGTTAGAAAATGTAATCACGAAAGACTGTTTTTTATTATATCCGGAAAATAAAAATTGAAAGCGGTTTTTTTGATCAACAAACGCAAAACTTTTTTTTTAGCTGTGTGTGGCTTGCATGCATCAAAATTCGAATCTCTTTTGTTTATTTATTCAGCTTATATTTTATTTTATTTTTTTTTTATTCACAATAGAAGAATTTATTCATGTTTAACTTTCTTAATGTCTTTTTGCCACAAGGTTCATTAAAAAAATATTCCTTTCATAAAACAATCAGCTAGCAGCTAGTCTATTAGTAAATAAGTTTACACAAATTCATAAAAAAATGAGAAATTTTTTCTATTGGCGTGACAAAAATTTAGCAGAAATAAAAGTAATTATTGTTAAATTTCTTAAGTTTTATTGCTTTTTGCACTATTTTTGAGCTTGTGATTTGAAAATTGAGTCTGCTGAAATCTCCTTTAATCAGATATTGTGACAATCTACACCTAATCTGTCATATAATGTCTAATTTCAAAAACAAACGACCACAAACCCGATTAACAAATATTTATTGAAATTAGTCATTAACTTGCCTTTAACTGGTTCTAAAGAAATTTTGTCCACTTTGAAAAAGTGATTTTCATCCCTCAAAAACCCTGAAAATCACACAAAACTCCGTAAATCCATCCAAATTTACTCCCAAACTCTAAATGCGCCATAATTCTACAATTTTTACAAAAACTTTCATTCTTAATTCATCGAGTGTTATTTATTATAGAAAAAAGGCACGTTAGATGCTGAAAATAAAATGTCTATCCAGCAAATAATTGCTTCATGCTCAATTCACAAGTGTTTATTTTATCGATGACATAAGTAAGTAAGTAAAAAAAAAACTACTCGTATACGAAGCACATATTCACAATACATAAATATTTATCGTAGTTTAGGTTCATTAAGAATCTACTTGAGAATTCATGAGAGGATAACTTGTAGAATATTATTGACATACTTTTTGCCATGCCTTTTTGACTCTTCAAGCTCAAATTGAAATATCAAAAAAGTATAGTTCTCAAGTTCTATTTTTGTATATCCTTCGTCAAATTGAGACTCTTTTAAAAATGTTATAAAATAATCTTTAATGATCCCATTATCAAACAACAATAGTTTTACACTCGATAGAGTCCATAATATCCGGCATTTGCCATGCAAGTTTATGTTGTGTACGTTTTAAATGACTTCACAATTATCGTGATTCTATTCAATCAATAATGCATTATTGCACATCATACTCGTGGGGATATTGATAATAATTGTTTGTATTACAACAACTTATGTATCGAATAATCATTTCATAAATGTTGATCGTACTTTTGAGGCTGATGAGGGTCATTGAGAGGAACAAATTCATAATTTAGAGCTAATCATCGAGGAATGTTTAACTTAATGGATCTCATGATGGGAACATTAACTTGTGACTTTTATTTTTTGTTTGTAAACAATTTTTCTCTTCTTTATTATCATTGGATTTAATCGACTTTCATATTGTTGTAAAAATTCATCGAAAAACTTTTTAAAAGTCCATAAACATTCAATTTTAAATTTTTGTTTTCAATTATCGAAGTTTTTCTATCCAATTTACATGAACAATTTTTGACTGAAATTCTCAAGTGAACATTTTAGTGATTCACAAAATTGAGTACATAGAAGCATTAAGCACTCATTTCTAATACTAATGGAAATTTTAAGTAAAATCCTTAAAGTCAATGAATTAATGCATCTGAATTGCACTCAATTTTCATCAAAAAATCAATCAAAATTTTCAAATATATCCAAATAATTCACAAGTTGAATGATAAAATTGTTCATAAAAAAAATATTGCAATTTGCTTGGCATACATTTTTATTTATATTAAACTAGTGCTGCACATAGAAGTTCATTTTATATCCAAGACATGAATATAATAAAGTATTTTTAAGGGCACACAGCATGCAGCAAATTAAGTTTTGATGTTCTTTTGTGTAATGGTCGCCTTAGACTTCATTTCTCATTCTTTTTATTAATTTTATGTAGAAAAATGGCATATAAGAATGAATTTGAGTTCCCTTGAGGATACATTGTTATAGAAAATTGAAGTTTTATGAATATTTGAGTAGTTGATCTCTTAAATTAGATTTTAAATGAGCAATTATGAGAATTGTATCAACTCTGAGCCTGATTTCATCATTCCAACGTTCAACCAATCCAAAACAACCCAAAAAATTGAGGAAAAACTTTTCAAAAATTGTGAAATTTCCACCAGCAAAAATCACCAAAAAATCTGTCCTCATTTTCCCAAGGAAATCGCCCACATAAAACTTTTATTTTTATCTACAATTTTTTATATCCACACATTCCCACAGCAAATTCTCAATTATTTCTATAAAGTACAAATTCAGTGAATTGCGGTCAATAAATTTATTTATTTTTTTTTTTCATTTCACTTGCTGACTGACTGATTGTAAGGCTAAAGCCATACGAAGTCTTTGCATTTGGTAAACGTCTCATTGGAATGCAGTACATAAAATATTTTTCATCTCGTCGTACACAACAACGTACGAACATAAAGTATTGAGTGCTCGCATGGAATTACAAGAAAGAAGGAGGAATAAAAAATGAAAAATTGGAACTGAAATGCGTATGGTACATAGTTCTATTATGTAACAATTTATTTTTCTTCTCTTTTTTGCTATTTCTTCTCTTCATTGCGTTCGGTTTAAGCTACTGCATGAATTATTACTCAATCACTGATGTGTATTTTTAAGTTAATACCTTCGACATGACTATTTTGCTACTCACAAGTCCAAATTAATTACATACACATCAGATTTTTAAATGATATCGATGAAGTAATCGATGTTAATTATTATATGACTTGCCTAAACATTTCTACTTGATAATTGACTTTTACAGGTGATTTTAATAAAAATTTCACTTTTAACTGAATATTCAATAGGAAATTTTCATCAAAAGACCTTTCGGAGTCACCACGAATTCATTCATAGTCCATAACAATAGCAATTTCAATCACGCTTCAAATTAAGCAATTTGTTGTTGTATTTCATTAAATGATCATTTGATTGACAAAATCGGAACGAATTGAAACCTGTTAGATGCCCATTGGCATTTAATATTTTTTTGTTTTATTTCGCATTTCATGTGGCAATTAATTTCCATAAATTCTTTATCAAATGCTAGTCTGGCAGTGTTGGGATTTGATTTTTACGAAAATAGATTAAGATTTGAGAGTTAATTTGGAAATTGGACTAAGTTGGTCACGACACAAAGAGCTTATATGATGTTCAAGGTATGCTGGATTGCTACTCAGCCACTTGACTAGCTTTACATGTCCCAATCATTTTTAAACAGTCATGAAGGTTCGTTTAATCCTCTTTCACATAAATATGCCTTGATTTTCACCAAAATAAGACAAAATCCCAACAAATCCCGCCTTTATACCCAATAAAATCACCTCAATCAGCCACACTAAATCAATTTTCATTTTTAACAGATTTTTAATTAATTCTTTCAATAAAAAAAAAATTATAAATTGTATGAATGTCGATGCTGTTAAGATAAGGTTACGTGATTTAGATCTTAATGATAAATTACTAATCATGGACAGTTGAATTGAGTTGATTGGAATGAGATTGTCAAGGTTCTCAGCTGTTGGCTACTACATTGACCGAATGACTTGTTCAATTCTCGTTACTGTAAGGTGATGACATGACAAAGTATTATTTTATGTTCTGAGATATAAAAAAACAAACTTTCCTGTAATAGTTGAGGATCTAGTTGAGAAATAATAGAGAGTCATTGAATTTTAATTTAGAAAGTAAAGCTTCCAGAAAATTTGAAAGTTTTAAGCTATAAATTCAGAAATGATACTGTAAGTGATAATGAAATTCATTCAGAAAAATTAAAATTAAAATCAAAATTTTTATATTCCTTAATCTCAAAGTTAAAAGTATGGAATTGACCGAGAAACGGAGACATATAGAAATGTGAAATGTATGTGTGTAATAAAATGGAAAATCAAGTCACAATAAATTTCAAATATTTATATGCTTTTAAGCAAGTTGGACAGTTTTGTGTTAGCTCTACGTGCCATGCATTGGAGATCAGGTTATTCAAATTAGATAAATGAACATTTTAGATTATACGTATGCTCATGCATATATGTCAGGAATATATATGTATATCAGTGTATGAATAATTTTCAGTTATAGTAAAAAATAATAGACTTTAGTGATGATGTGAACTTGGATATAATCTCTGGATTCATAAATATAACTTTTTACTAACACCCCACAAAATTTTTTGCTATTATTTTTAGTGATCAAACATGATCTTATAATTTTAATTCCAAAAGTTTTCATCTTCTGCATCAAAAATTCCTATACATGCAATCGAGTCAGGTTTAGAGAAAATTGAATGTATCAAGTACAATCCATGATTATATACTTGAACTGTAAACGTAGATAAACTGATAAGAAACCCTTGAAAAGTTATGCATTCTCTCTTAAGATTGCATGACGTATATAATCTTACCAAAATACCTTGCATGTGCCTCACATAAAAGATAGATTATACAATATCCTCAGCATTTCATCATCATCATCATCATCATGGTATCTATTGATTCCATAAAAATGAATGTATGTTTTTGGGGTAAGGGACTCTCATGTTAGAGAAACTTTAATTAATGATCATTCACCTATCAAAATGAAATTCGATGATGTTATTCAAAATTATTTACGTATTTCGGAGATTGAATTTTAGTCAAGGCTGAGGCACTGTGGGGAATTCAATTGATTTTTGTGACTAACTGTGAAGATTTCCTGTTTTATGATGCTTTGATATTATTGTGGGATATAATTGCAGCATAAAAGCTTGAACTAATTGATTATTACTTGAAAGTGGATATATGATCTACTACTAATCATCTTAAGGCTTATACTAATTTCTCCAGAATAGCACAAGTCAGTTAATTGGTCGAAACTTAGACCTGAGGCTGGCGTGACTTTAGCTAAGTGTCGAATTTAAGCCGAAATCACAGTCACGTCGACCTGGAGTTAGATTTTTGATCAATTAACAGATTAGTGCTATTCGTGTCTGCTTACCTAAAACAGGACAGATCTATAACATTGAAAAATTCATCTAAATTACCAAAATAGCAATTACACCTACGCATACATGCGCATCCAATATATTATTATCCTATTAATCCTTAAATAAAATTGAATCTTCATTACTAATCAACATCTTGCATTGTCCATAAAAAGCATTCCCAATCAAAAATAGCCCAAATGCTTAATCGTATCATCTTACAAATTATAAAGAGAGTGTCCAAATCTAGTCATCGATATCAAATACAAATCTAAGTTAACTCAACAATTTTCATACTGTATAAATCTTAAATTTATTCTATAGGCATCATCAGCATCTATCTATATAGCGGGAATTTTTGTTTTTATATCTTATTCATCTCTTTTTTTTCTTATAAAAAAAAAACTTTTTTGTCAACTCGAAAATAACACTTAATGAGAATAGTAAGCAGTTGTTTTGTGAATGTATACGTGTGTAAATACTTATAATTTGCATAAAACATTTTCAATTTCAACTTCTTCACTAATGGCTGTGAGATAATGAATAAGTTTTTGACTTAATGATGAACAAAAAAAAAAGTGTTCGTGTCGTGTTGTCTTTTGGCTGTATATAATTTCTCGTGACCTTGGAAGTACTCTTTTTTTAAAAGTTCATCTTGATTATAAGATGGGAAAAAAGACGTTTGGAAGATAAACATGTAAATTGTAATCATTTTTCATGACTTAACTACTTGTCTTTTTAAGACACATTTCCTCTTGGATAATAAGCTTTAATATTCACTTTGACTTGTTCATTAGATGAGGGGAAGTTGATGCGTGAGATTTTACTAATTATAGCGTTTAACTTTGCAAGACTTAAGCGGCTTAGCTTTGCCATATTTTCGATGCTAACATCTTCCTCATTATGCCTTAAATTGCTGTGAGATTATAGATAAATTGTGAAAAAGATTTAAATTGAAGGAATTCCGCCATTTTTTAGAAATGGATTAATTTCTTTTTAAAATCATAAAATCCGTTAAATTTGAAATTTATCACTTAATTCAATAATTCCCGGTTAAAATTGCTAACAAGTGAATTTGCGCTTCTTTTTATCTGCTAAAATAATGATCCGTTGACTGTTTTACAAGCGTATTCAGCACAACAATGCTTTTTAAAATTATTCATTGTTGACACACGATTTTATCGTCATGATGACATAATTTATTTTATGTATAGAAGAACAGGGTAAAATTCTACATGAAAAGAAGTTTTCAATTGATGATGGCGATTTATTTTTAAGACAAAAGCTTTATGTGTGTGTTTTCAATGACTTTATGAAAATATCAATGGGGTAAATAAAACAAAAGAACTTACCTTTGGGCATTCCACATGGTGCTGGTGTCCTCGAGTTATCGAGAAAATCCAAATCATATTTTCGTGCTGGTGGAAAGGTTAAAGCTACATGTCCATTTATTTTATATTGCATACAGCATAATGTCACCAGAAACAATAAAATTTGTACCCGGCTCGCCATTTCTCTATATCTATTTTATCCCTTTCTATATAAATTGATTTCAATCGAATTCTCTTTTATTTTATTTGTTTTAATCCTATGCTGATCGTTTTCAGATACAAAAATGTACAATTAAATTTATTCAATTGAATTCATTTGATCGTCTTATATTACGTACGAACATGAATATGAATGAATTGAAATCCAGATAGGAAATTGCACTTAATTTTCACTTCTCTTTTTCATACATATATTTCACACTCTTTTTTTTTCAATATCAATAATATGAAAAAAAATAAATAGAAAATGAATTTATTGCTTTCGATTATATTTTATTATTAATTGGCTTTGTGTCCATTATTCACAATTCTTCTCCTTTCATTTCGCTCTTTTTTTCACATATGCACGTTTATTTGAATTCATTCATATATAATATGGATTATTTGTGGTATTTCATTTTCATTTTTTCATTTTCATTTACGGAAATAACTTTATTGTGAGTATCGGTTCACAAATTAACACACTCGTTAAAATTAAAATGACACAAAGAAAATGCTGCGTTTAATTAAAAAAATTTTGTTTTTTAAACTCTGCATGCATAAAGCGAAAGTTGTTTTAACTAACTTGTGTTAATTGGATCACTTGTTCACTGATTTATTATTATCCTGACTTATAGTCTGATGTAATCGAGCCCTTACATTAAAATCCTATTAAAATTGATGTCATATGCATGCACAATTGACTGTTAATGCAGAGAACAATCTGTAAAGAAAGAAATAAGAAAAAAAATACATTAATTACCAGCACATCAAGTGTCATGCCCTAAAATTAGCTGTTAAATGCACCTTCGTCAAGTGTGAGCTTTTCAAGATTACAGAAATAGTTGTCGACAATTGTTATACGAGATAAATAATTTCTACTATATATTGCGCGCAAAAAAATAAAGTAAACACATAGATTGGTATTATTAAAGCTATGTGAAACGCCCATTATACTTCGACTGAGACCTTTGTGTTATTCTCTCTCCTCAAACTTCACACAAGAAAAAAAAAATAAATAAATTTAAAGTTGCGCTTTTTCTCTTCTAAATTACAATGATTTTTCGAGTTCAAGTTGAGTTTCTTTACGTTTCACGAGTAAACAATGGTTTTGTTAGTTCGCGGCAAACAAAAAAGTAACAGACAAATTGTATGCTCGCGCAATTTTAATGCCTTTGTCTAACATTTCTTGCACTATTTGACACTATTTTGTCATTTTGATTTTATTTCTCTCTGAATATTTGCTAAAAATACACAGCAAAAATCTTGGAATTGATTTTTTTGCAAGGTGTGAAAGCAGGTTTGGTATTCAAATTGATGCTCTTTTGAAGGTGATATGAAGATTAAATTTTAAATTGATGACCGAAGCATTGAGTATTAAACAGATGATACAATCGGTGTTTTGATTGAACTTTTGACAATCCTACCTAACGACGTGGCAAGAATTAATGACGGGTAGAGTCTGAATTTGGCATTAGAGGGCAAATTTTCAATTCGCACCCAAATAAATTCCTGAATGTGAATGGTTCTTTAATTTTGCAATTATTTCATCGCGGTATTCTAGTCGGAACTCGTCTTTGAGTCGTTTTGTGACTTTTGGTAACAAAATATCTGCAAACCCGAGCAACACAAATGAAGAAGGCTCCAACATCTTTATTTAGCAGCCATATGGACGCCTTACAGAGGTCCTTTCTTAGTAGAGCCTTTAAAGCTCTATGGCAGAGCCTTCTTTATTTGTATTACCCAGTAAATCTATATTTGCAGCCATTCTCATCACAATGACAAATAAACTTCCCAAACATTAATTCTTGCCTCAAATTCCATCAAAATCCCCATGTTAAAAACTCATTCACGTCATATTAAGCTCAAAATGTCCTAAACATTCATAAAAATTTCATCGTGCTTTTAAATAAAAAGAAAAAAAAACCTCAAATCCTGCTTTTAAAAATTAATGCCTATTCTCCTCTCAATAATAATAAAAAATATATATTTAAGTTCTTAATATTCTCTCTCGTGGCAGCAACACAAAAATAAAATTACGTAAGAAGATTTTTTTTATGAATATAAAAATTTAGAATAAATTTCTGTGCTAATAGCATCAGTAACAGCGGCATTATCGGAAAGGAAATATCTGGATAGTGAGAGGAACATGCTTAATTATTGTATAATCGTTATGAGTATAGAGATGAGGCATTTGAGTCAATGGTAAATGTTTTGCTACCTATACTGTATCGAGAGATTATTTATAAAGATAGATTGTTCTTTCAGATTACTTCAATGGCATCGAAAAACGATTGCTTCATTTCTATAGAAATAATTACATTGCATGGTCATTATCCTATCCAATTGTTGTGTCTCTTTTTGCTCATGATCGTTACATCTTCATTTGTTGGAGGTGCTACTTTTCTGGGTTATTTAACATAGATTTGTCTGAAATGATTTATTATTTTTTGGCGTGTTTACAAAAGATTTTTGAATCAAATTTTGTTACTTCCTTACAAAACAGGAGATTCTTTCCAATGCCAGTTGTATTTTGCCATTGTTTTAAAGCAATTTTGATTATAAAAACTAAACACTTGTCAGTTTTAACGAAAATATTTAATAAAAACTTTTTCAGGTGATGAAAAAATTTAGAATTTGGGAACTAAAACTTTCAAATTTTCAAAGTCCGTTATGCAATTCAAGTGCGCTAGAATATTCTAGCACAACAAAATGCCAATGAAGCTTGACTTTTCATAATAATCCCAAGACCTCTTTTCATGCTTTGATTGATTACGATGGCATTTTCCTTCTATTTTTTAAAAGCTTCTCTTCTGTAAAGCATGGAAATAATTATTTCCTTTTTAAGAGAAAAACGACATTGTGAATTTTTCTTCATGTACAACAACAAATCTAGTTTTGTTGATAAACGTCTATCCAGCATTAATAATACAAGAAAACATCTTCTATTTCTCCTTATCTTCGTCATTTTTTCTCTCATTAGATGCTAAATGAGCATTATTTGCATACAAAATAAGAAAAAAATGCACAATTATATATTCATTGCACATATCTTTTATTGTACATCCATCCACAATATATATTTAAAAAAGAAAATTATGGAAGCTCATTATGAAAAAAAGAAATATTTTTTTAAAAAATTATAATTTTTCCCATTGCATAATGAACAACTTTTTTCTATCCACTTCGAACCAAGAACGAGAAAATTCTTAGTTTTATTTCTACTTCTTCATTATGTTGAGATTAATGAGATAAATCTTATTCTTTTTGGAGACTACAACTTTTTAATCATGTCTGGTTGCTGGTTCTTTTTTTTTAATATTCCTCAACAAGAAAACTTGGCGAAAATGAGATGAAAAACTTTGTTTTTTAATATTTTAATTACAAAACTATGTGAAGGATTCTTTTTTATATAATTTGTATTCTTATTGAGTTCTTCAACATCATCACATCGCATTCTTTACTATTTTTTAATGAAGATTGTTTAAGAAAATTCATAAGAAGCAAAAGTTTTGTACAGAAAATCATGATAAATCTTTTTCTCAACAATTTCATTATTTAAATTTAATTTTACCATGCACGAGTATCATGAGATGCGTAACTAAAAATCCAATTTACTTCTTTTACTTAATTATGTCCATATATAGATCAAATTTAATTTTAAAGTGCTTTCTTTTATCTTTCATTTGCCATCAATAAAATATTGAGTGAATTTAAAACATATTCGGAGTGAATGAAGGAAATGGAGAAGAAATATAGTTTATGTAACATTCCTTAATTAACGATTAGATGATTTGAAGTGCGCCACATAAATCTAGAGGCTATAAATCTTTTGAAATAGCCGTAAAAAATTCCATCAATTACTCTCGGTGTTTCTTACATACATGATGTTTATAAATCGTTATTAATAATATTAAAGGTATAAAGTATGAATATTATTGCAATTATTGCTTGATGACGCACTTTCTCTAGGTGATGTGGATTATTTCTAAATGGATGAATGAATTTTTGATCAATTTTGTGTCAGTTTTTAGATTTTATGAACAATTAGTAGCATATGGCCTCCAGCATTATTGCTATTTCTCAGAGCAAAATTAGCTGGCAATTAAGGTAGAGTAAGCCATAAAAAGTAAAGAACCGTTCCAAATACCACAAGCAAGATCTAGAACCAACCCGGAAGGTACAGAGTGAATAGTGTTACTCTGAGTCCATGCCAGATCAAATAAAATCCCTCATCAGGCTAAACTCAAGTCGACATACTTTTAACCCCCTCCTCTCCATGTTCATGTAACATTCCAAGCCAAAATGAAGCACCCACCGACATGCTTGCCAAAAAATCCAGTTTAAGAAATTAAGAAATGGACTCAAACATTTTAATACACTCAACATTTGTCAATTTTTGTAAATTTTAAATTAAAAAAAAAAGTTCAAAAACTTCAGCATGAGCTAGCAAATCTTGACGCTGAGTTATAAGCCATAAAAAAATATGAATCAACATTAATTAGAAAAGTTTCGCAAAAAAAAAATTAAATTCATGTACAAAAAGCCTTAAGCCGCGTGCCTAAAGACAAAATTCTTTCTCACTATGTTAATTACCCACAAAAATGCCCTACTTGTGTTATTTCCATTAATCATTCTTGTGTTTTGCGACGAGGCAAATAAATTAAAATTTTTATTGTGCTCCTCTCGCAAGTTGGTGTTGTGTCTAGTCACAACAATGAAAAATAATTTTCAGAAACATTAAAAAGCCGGTCTAATTGTTTAATTTTTTATAAGCTCTATCATAATTAAAAAATATGTTTTTTTTCTTTTCTATACAAGTACGGCGATGATGATGCAATATTCATTTTGTTCGTGAGAATTTTCATGCTCGTAGTTTATGCGAAAAAAAAGAAAAAGATTTATTGTGTTTAAAATAGTTTTGCCATTTCGCCCCAAATATGTCAGAAAATATTTCCCTTTAAAGACAAAACAAAAAAAATTCTCATAAAGCGTCTCTTTCCATATATTCACCATAATGGCATTCGAAACAAACAAACAGTTTTTCTGTTGTCTTGAGTCTTGTTGCTTATTTGTAAGCATAAAATCGATATCATGATAGTTGTTCAATGTACAATCTAATTTTCTTCCTCAAACACATGACATGCATGCTTGAAATTTGTTGTGAAATCCTTTAACTCAATATTGTTCATAACAATATTGCACATTGAACATGATGTGACATCAACCTTACTTATTTTAAAAAAAAATAATGCTAAAATGAAATTGAAATACACAAAAAAAAGATTTTTTTTTGCATATGTTTGCAAAATCGACGATACATGTAAGAATGAACGAAATGGAGATTGAGATTGTAAGGAGAAAAGTTTGGTCGGAAAAGAATGTCAAGTGATATTCAATAAAATTTCCGAAAATATGAGTATAATATGAAAGGACTTTGTGAGAATATTACACAATGATTTCAGTTGAGAGTGTAGATTGTGCTTTGAATAGGGAAGTTGATAGTATGTTAAAGTTATTGGCGCATTCCTTGAATTATGCATTTTTAACAGGTTCTAGAATTCTAAATCGATCTTTAATAAAGCACCTACAGTATTCGAGACATTTTGAGATGCGCCTGAGGAAAACCATGTATCACAATTAATCTGAATGACCAGCGTAGTAAGTAAGTAAGCAACCACAGAAATCGAAGCAAAAAAGCTCACAAAAGCCTCAAGTTATCCACTTAAACCCTTAAAACCCGTTACTATATCCACCTTCTGCTATCATTTACTATTTTTCCCTTCCTTCCCTTAATATTAAGCATCACGACACACCGAACAACCAACTTTATGGACAAAAGTATAAAATATAATCAAGATGATCCCTTTTATCAATCTACAAGCAAATATTTCGTCATACTACATTCCATCCTTTTGTTCTATAGATCGCTTTAACGGGACACGTGTAGAACGTTCCTCAAATATTTACTAGACGTGTTCCTATAAACGATTTCCTATTGTTGAATCATGTTGGATAATACAAAGAATGGGCAATCATGTGTGTTTGTATATTTGTGTGTATTGATATTTAGTAAGAGCAAAATGAACAATTTTATTGACGATCCAATAAAACTCAAATATTGAAAAATATTTTTCATTGTTGGGAGTGAATAATGCACAAAAAAGCATTTTACATGAAAGCTTTTTGTAATTTACAATTACTAAAATTTTACATCATAGGATATTCAAATATTTACACAGCACATAGCATCCCAAAACAACCACCATCTAATTTCAATTTTATAAATTCATCAATTTTCGTTTTTGAACAAATAAAATTGCATTTTCTAGTGCGTGAATAGCTAAAAAAGGATGAAAAGCTTTTTTTTGTAGAAATAATTTCCATTAAAAGCTTTACATGAACGACATACAACATACCGTGTGATATGTGACCAAAAAAAAAAAGTATGAAGTTTTTTTCTGCATGTCCCATTACATTGTGCTCAAACAACAATGAATAAATTTTCACGATGCCTTTTTTGTGTCGTACTATCATGTGTATACAGAAATTTTCGTACGTAAATATCAGAAATAAATCATTGGACATCCTTTGTCCTACTATAACCGAAATAAAAAAGTTCTTTTATTCGCATTTTATTACTTGCTCTTTTTTTCTGATGTCTGTTGCCAATGAGCAAAGGAAAAAAAAGAGTTTACATGAGAATTGGCACAAAAAAGACATACAAACGGATGTCTAAAGGGAACTTTTTTTTTCTTGTCGACTGTCGAGAAGTTTTGTGAGCTGAATTAGTGCATTTTGTGAGATGGTGGAATTACTTTTGTGGATGTTAATCGTAATAGGTCATGAAGAGAGACTAGGATTGGATCAGGATGTCTGAGGGTCATTTTAAGTACGAAACTTATATTTAGGAAAGCACACGACATAGAAATGGGTACAAGGCTGATCTCATGTCAAATTTGTTGAAATCCGGTCTAATGACAGAATCTAGTCGACCAACGGCCGAATTTCAGCTATTTCCACGCCGTCTGTGTTGCGGAAATGCCACACAAGCTAACTAATATCACTCAAATCAATCTAGTCCATTAAGCTTTCGAATTTCCAAATCATAAAGCTACTGACATTTACAAACTGATCCAATTTTTATCATGAAAAAAAACGCGCTTCAAATTCCAAATACTCACAAATCTTTTCACAACTTTTATATTCACATTTGCTGGACATTTCAAAAAATAAAAGTTTATCATGTCTACAATAAACATATGTCTTGTCCATTCAGCTTATTTATATCCATCTATTTAGCTTGTTCAATGTCACAAAGTTGAAGAAAGTTCTTTTTTTATATTTTATTTCAAAAAACTGTATAAAAATTGTTGCTGCCACAGAAAAAAAATTCCATTTCTCAATTCAAATATTGACATTCGCTTGCTTGAAAAAAAAAGATCGCGTAAACCATTTTAAAAATTCATGGCCTGGAGCGAAAGCAATTAGAGCACTTCCAAAAAAAATGTAGTGTAGAAGAATGGACGATATAAAAAAAAGGATCTGTTTACATAAAATCTGTATGTTTATGCAACTTAAGAAATCCCTTTCGAAAAGCTCATCGCTTCTTCAACTCTTTCGTATTTCGTTCTTTTTTGTAAGAATTTTCTCTCATTTTTTTTGTATATTTTCTGTTCGTGCCCAGTGGAACTGTTTTCCTTTCTCTTAAATAAATAAGTCTTAAATTGGTTTGTTTGTATGAATTAATTCACCCCTTTTCATTTCATTCTGCTCATTGTTACATTCTCGCTTTTGTTCTCGGCTCGTCTTTAACGTTGTGCTTAGAGCAATTTGTATTCTTTTCAAATTCAGAGGCTTTTTTGAGACAATTGTCAATTTTTGTTATGAAATTTTTAATCATATTCACACCAAATTTTCAATTTGGGTGAATATATTGTTTTTGGTCTATCACTGAAACCACTTTTTTTGATTTGCTGGATTACCCTTGGGGAATTGCCCCATATAGTTGCTAGCCAAAAGTCTGTGCCTGAGAATACCAATCTAACAGTGAAAACCGCATCTCAATTGGTGCTTCCAGTGCCGAGAAATCGCAAAAAAACTCTTTCTGTCATTAAGTTAGCAAGTTAGCAAGTTAGCAAGTTAGCAAGTTAATCGGTGCGATAACTCGTTTCAAACTCAATATTAAGACTTCGGGTTTTTTGCATCTGATAGATATCGGTTATGGCAAGAGCTGTATTGTTTTTGGAGCCATAAGATGCTTCCACTGAGGCACACGATGCAAAAACCTGTCATTTTTTTGCAAAATTATAGCCGATTATTCCAAAACACGTGTTAAAAAAATCGCGGCCTCGCTTCGCTCGGCCGCAGACTATTGAGGTTGCTTTTATCTTCATTTTCTTCAAGTAAAAATTAATCATTTATAAACGTGTTTTATCCATATTGTTTTTTAAAGTGTTTAGTTAGATTTAGCGGAATGCATTGATTGGAATGTATTATTTTTAATGTAATGTATCGTCAGGTCATGTGTTCGAATCCTATGAAAATCAAAAAAAAAATTTTTTAATTTCTTTTTTTTTTTTTTTTGAATATGGAACGTAAATATAAATATTAATTGTAGACATCAGAAATATTTATCTATTAACATTCTTAGCTTTTAGAAAACAATTACACTTTGAAAAGTTTAAATCAAAATACTACTTAAGAATCAATAAATTCAGCCTAGTTCGTTTAGATCACTATGCGAATTTAAACGCTGTAATCTACCCAAGTCGGGCGAGCGAAGCTCAGCCCGGCTCGTAAAGTGATCTATATAAGCACTGTAATCTGCCCAAGTCGGGTGAGCGAAGCTCAGCTTCCAAGCATTTGAAACAGCACTTGGATCAACATATGTTACCGTGAGAAGAAAAATAGTTCGAGCGAAGCTCGAATTTAAGTAGTTCGAACGTAGTTCGGACTTGATTGAGCGAAGCTCACAAATTTTTGCGTCCTGAACGGAGCGAGTGAAGGCGTGAAAATTTTCCCAAGCATTAGAGACTGCACTTGTATCAAAATATGATGCCATGAGAAGAAAAATATTTCGAGCGAAGCTCGAATTTAAGTAGTTCGAACGTAGTTCGGACTTGATTGAGCGAAGCTCACAAATTTTTGCGTCCTGAACGGAGCGAAGCGAGTGAAGGCGTGAAAATTTTCCCAAGCATTAGAGACTGCACTTGTATCAAAATATGATGCCATGAGAAGAAAAATATTTCGAGCGAAGCTCGAATTTAAGTAGTTCGAACGTAGCTCGGACTTGATTGAGCGAAGCTCACAAATTTTTGCGTCCTGAACGGAGCGAAGCGAGTGAAGGCGTGAAAATTTTCCCAAGCATTAGAGATTGCACTTGTATCAAAATATGTTGCCACGAGAAGAAGAATAGTTCGAGCGTAGCACCCAAGCATTAGAAACTGCGTCCAAGCGAGGCTCGAATTATCATATTTATTTGATAAATCTATTATTTTGTTTAAGTGGTTTCTTTATTTCTTACTTTTCTGTACAGTTATCTGATCTACGTATGGTGTGAATATTCCATGAAGCGTGATCCGCTTCATTACTAGTTTTTATCATCTAAATGTCAATATTTGTCATGCTTACAGCTGGATGATTTTTATGGTAATGGTCAGCAATGTTATGAATATTTTAAATTGAAATAATTGTGTTTTTTTGTGTAGCTTTAAAGTAGTGTTACTCAATGTTTGCTGAATCATGGTGTCATTGCAGGTGTAATGGAAATAAAGTGTCAAGTCATAATTCCAAATTCAAGACCAAATCCCCTCACATGTTCCAAAAGCACTGCTTCAACCAATCGTCAACGTTATCTTTCTATATCCTAGTTACCCCAGGTATTTAGACCTTAACCTACTTTTGCCTAGCTTTTGCCACTTATCCCGTTCCCAATAATCTTGCTATCACTGAATTAAATAGACACTAAATTTTATGACAGGAGTCAGATTTTCTCCATCTAATTTATGCTATAACCTCCTTTTCGTCTATGCTTTATTCAATATTTTCGGTCAGCGGTATCGATAACTAGCCCGAGGAAATAAACAATCACCGACAAAGAGTAGCAACAATGTGCAGCACTTTTTTCACTTAATTTTTTATTATTAAATTTAATGTTAAACAAAATAAATTTCACAATTTCATTTTAATTCCCCATGGTGCGTTTTTTTCTTTTATTGAATGGAATTCAGCATTGAAAATGATGAAAAATTGTTTGCATAAAATTTTTGTGTGTTATTAAAAAATTATTTGAGCAAGGAGAAAAAAGTTGCTTTATCATGATAATAAAAAAATGTAATAAAAATGCTTTGTTTGTTAAAAAAATCTTTTAATTGAATTTTTTATCTTATGCAAATTCCCAGAAATCCTTCACAATTTACTCAAAATATTCTGTACATTATATATCAGTTCCCCATCAACATCTTCAATGAAAAGTCATGAGAAACTATGATAAATAATAGAATAAATGTTAATTCATCATCATCTGCATCGCGATGATGACCTCAAGTGTCATAAAGCCCGCCATAAGCAAATGAATCGTCCGAAACTAATAAAAAGTTTAAGAAGGAGGAGACGACGATGAGATGAAGAAGAAATTTAATATTTTGAAATTCCAAAAGGCTGATGCAATTATTTCACAGTCAACGTTCGGGGCGAGATTGCTGGTCGTGCATCGTGTGCCAAAACATATTTCTTTTGTGAATGAAGACAATGAATCGTTGCAATCTTACAAGATTTTTTCGTTTTTTTTTTTTTATTCATCTCTTAATTTATGCATCTATAGGATCAAGAAAAATTTACCTGGCCGATCTGAATGGTATTTTATGCTTCTTTTTAGTTAATTTTTCATGCGGTCAAAACGATAAAATTCCAGCATATACCGAGTAAATTATGATGATGCATTTTATATAAAGAAGAAGCAAAATTAATGTTAAATGGCTTGAGGCCATTCTTTTCAGCTGTGCATTCTTCTGGTTTTCAAATGAATATGTGAATTAATTCTTATACTTTTAAAGCTTGTTTTTGTCATGCAAATGCAAATTTTTTGACTAATTAAGGAATGTTATCTGAATTAATGAGACAAAGAACTAAAAATGTTGTGATTAATTAATTAACTGCTGTTTGATCATTAGATGAGTAAAGTTTTCTCATCTGCTGATGCACATTTTTTTTAAATTAAGCATTTTTATTAAAATTTAATAAAAAATCGCCATTTTGTTTTGAATTTGTTGATTTTCTGGGCTATATCAAGACTTTTAATGCAAGTTTTTTAATAGCCACTTTTTTCTTGCCACTTTTTATAAGCTTTATTAGCATAAACTATCCAGAAATGTGCAATTAATAAAAAGTTATGAGAAAATAAAAACTTGAAGTGAGAATTTCCGCCATTTTCTTTTTGAAAATTCCTCTTTTTTATGATTAAATAATTTCAATCCGACAAAAATGCGCTAATTATAAACAAACAGATTACAGACTCTCAACTTCCTTACACATTTTAATTAAATCCCCATACACATGACATCAGCCTAGGAATGGCATGTTTATAACAGCATATATACATTCCGCAATTTATAATGTTAACTTTATGATAATTGTTGATGCACATATCATAATCATGTGTATGTTACAAAAGCTATATTAGCACTTGTTGTTGCAACACAACAAAAAATGCAAAAAAAAAATAATTAACCACATTCTATAATATCATTATTTGCAATTGTATACAAGCCCACTCACTCATTTATGCCTTAACTGTGTGTTGAAAAGACTAAGTTATTTATGCAAATCTTTTTGTGTTAAATTACTTCCATAACATTACGAATAAATATTTTTTTTTCCTTCTCTCTTCTTCTGTTTACTTCTTAAATCGAGACGGAATGTGGGTCGAATGATTGAATGAATTTATGGAAAAATATTTGAAAAAAATTAACCAAAATAATTTTATTCTTCTTATAAGTCTAAACGACTATGGGACTTTTTTTTTTATTCGATCGGAATTATGGAAATTTTATTTTTGGTTTATTATGACCAAACGAAGAGAAATTTAATATTTTGATTCCATTCAGATTAAAAAAATTTTATGAATATTTATAGAAATCAATCGATAAAAAAATGATTAGAAAGAAAAATATATATAAATAGGGCAATGAAAGAAAGTGGATAGAGTCTATGAACTCGTTGACGTCAATATTTTAATTTGTTTAATTTGATTATATGAAATAAAATTATGAAAATTTATGTATAGGGTGACCATTTGGGTTACAAATGAGCAAAGTTGAGCAGCTTTTGGTTTTTGCCGGAATACTTTGATGGAAAGCATCGACTGGGACCGAATGCCATGGCATAAGGTGGATGGCATTTGTGTGACACATCACACCATCACAGGTTGCCCATCACAGGAATATAGATTATATGCAACTTTTAATAGGAATTAATCTCGTATCAATTCAAAAAAAAGTTCAAATTAATCCAAAAATTTACTAAAAATTGATTTCAAAATCCAAAAATTTTCTCAAAATGAATTTCAAAATCCAAAACGTAACCCATAGCCACCCCACCAACATAAGACCCAAGAATCAGTTTATCTTTTCACTTGACCATACACTTTCCAATAACTTGAACTCTTTTATTTATTTTGCTTCTTTCCACTCGTTTGCCCAAAAAATTCATAATAATGTTAGCTATAAATATGAATAAATTTCATCAGATCAAATCAGATTTTTTCATTAAACTTGATTTTGTCTTCATCTATTTCATCTATATTTATAATAACAGCATAAACCAGATAAAGTGAATGAGTTAGATTCTCGAGAGGAAGCCACAAAGTTTATGGTTAGTTTATATTCATAATTGAAAAGCTTTTAATATGCACAGGTGAAATCTTGACGATTTCTTCTTCTTCATTTAATTACACTGAACGCTTTTGTCACTTTCACATTATAATACGCTGTTGATAATTAACGTATACACAAAATAAAAAATTGTATATGTATAGCAACAACAAACAGCGTAGAAAGAAGTGAAAAACTCAATCAGTTTAATCGATAAGTTTGAAGAAGCTCAAAAAAATACAAAAGAAATCATCAATAGCCGTGTATGTATGAATGAGAGGCACAAAAGGCGCATTGTAGCGCATATAAGAAGTGAAATTTCATTTTTTATTACTATTCATTATTAAGTGATGATGTAAATATTTGAGGAAGAGACTATTCGTAGATGAGCATCATCAATAATTTATTACTTCTCGCGTCGATGATGTATCGAGTTATAAAAGAAGTAAAATTCGTGTACGAATAGCAGGTTATTGTTTCTTTATCATCTTTCATTAATTTCCCATTTTTATTATCATTATTATTCAGTCATTCATTCATCCATTCCATTTCATTCAGACAATTGATGGAAATTTCTTCTTTTTCTTTTTGTAATGCATTCAAAAATTATATTTTGTGATAATAAATGATGATGTCTCTAATACGCACTTATATGTCATTTTTTGGCTGAACATGTCCGAGTGATCCATCATGATTGTGATAATCGTGGCACTACTGAATGAAAATATTTGCCTAAGGCATGACTTTCATAAAATTAATTTTTCTTAATGGAATTTCTTTCTTTTGAAAAATATATTTTTAAATGGGATTTTGAAGCATTTTGAAGTTTGAGGTTGATGGCAAGTGACGTTCATCATTTAGTATGTCAAAAATTCAAAGATTTTTGGGAATTTTAGCTCAATTTCATACCTAAATACTCAAATTCTAAGCGAAATGCCAAGAATTTATCAAAAAACTTGGCCAATAAGTCACAGTGCCACATACCCTCCCCATATTCCCTATCTAGTCATTATTCTTTGACATCATATATGGATTAAAATTATTTTCGCGTAATTTAGTCGCTTGCTTGGTGGTCAGACTTAACAGATGTGAACATTCCAATGCTTCAAAGATTTGTACACGAATCTGTCCTCATTTTTTAATTTTATCTCTTCATATCTCTAATGTTAAGCACAAAAAGACAAATTATTAGCACAAATTAAAATTTATCAAATGTCTTCAAAGGTATTTCATCAATTCTGTCCTCAATAAAGTAAATTTACTGCCAATTTTGATAAAAATTCTCATAAAAGTCAAGCAAATAATAAAAAATTTCCACTCAAACATTCCAAACGTCTGAAATTTAATATCTTCCAGCTCATAAATTCAAACAAAAAAATAAATTTTTTAATGGATTATGTAGTCGTATGAGATATGACACAGTCATTTGGACGGAATCTGTAAAATGTCATTTTAAGTCAACTTTATTTTCACATAATCAAGTATCTTGTTATTTTAATGACAAATGTTAACGATGAACGTGTCACTTTTAGTGCAAATTGATGATGTTAATATTTGAGTGATGGATGACAAGTTTCAGACAAATTTTCGTATCTCGGTACTTTTCCATACTCTTTTTTATGTGTCCATTAAGTTCGCACAAATGATGATGATGTAAAAATATAAAAAAAAAAAAATTTTACTTTCCTTTACGCTTCACTCGAATGGAAATGAAGGAGAAATAATATTAAAAAATAGTTGTGCGATGAAAAAGAAATTTTTCCCTTTTGTATGCACTTGCAGATCGAAAAATTGCATTTTGCATCACTCATGGTCCATAAACTTTCATATTTCTTCTCGTTCTCTTCATATATGTACGTACGTACGGCATTCATATTTTATTCACATTGTTAAAAAGGCAAGAAAAGATTACTCAATCGTTCAAATGGAAACTGCTTTTTTTTTTGTACTTTCTCAATCAATTCTTTTTAGCTTTCAGCATTTGCACATGTATATCTATCTACTTTATATCTTTTTTTACATTACATATCTTCTCTCTCTTTTTTTGTAGATAATAGAGATGATGTGATGAGACCTACATTTATCTATTGGATGTAACTATGTGTGGGATGACTGATTTCGAATATAGAGGAATGAAGGTTTAGTGGCTAGTTGATGTAATGATGACCAAAAGCGCATGTTGTTTATGAGCTAAAATTCAAGTAGTTTTGTTCCGTTTTAAGGTATGAACAGCAAATCGTCACAATGAAATCAAAAACTGAAAATTGTGGTGATATTCATAATGAATCTAGCATCTCTATCTAAATCAAAAAGTACAGCACTTGTCATCCCTAACAATTCCATTTGACATTCTAACTCAAACTTCTCTACTGAATCAACTATTGTCCAACCCGCTCAGTCTGCATCAAATCGTAAATTCTAAAGCAGTAGCAACACTTTATGCACGAATCACCACAATAATTTCAAAAAGCTTCGCTACAGAAACTGTCAATGCTCATAAGAGCTTCCATTAGTGACCACTTAGAATGCGAGCGAGTAAATGTAGATAAATTTGCATCTTTGATTGAAGATAATGATGTAAAAGAAACGTTATTTCTTTTGTGAATTAAGGAACTGAGTTGTGACTTAATTTAAGACTTTTTTTGAGGATTGTTCAGGTATGGTGTGAATCAAATGCTTTTAATTAGGAATAAGGAGATTTTGAAGTCATTAAGAATTTTTTAGGAAGTTGAGTCAACTTGAGTCGACTTTTTCACACGAATTTTGAATCAACTTCGAGTTCTAGGAAGAAGTTTTGTCTAAATATCTCAATTTTGACAGACGTCACTTGTGTACGGCCTCTAATAAATGTTTGACTTTTTGCACATCTTCCCTTATTCAGAAAAGTTTTTAAATTCTTTTCTCTCAAAAAGATTCTTTCTACAATTGACCTTCTCCGAAAAGGATCTCTCAAGAAAAAAAAAGGAAATTTCATCTCCCCCTACATCTTATTTTATTTGGAACTAGATAACTTCTTCATCACGATAAGGTAAAGGAGAAATACTTGAAATATTTTTCCCATCCAAAAATCTCTTTTCGGGTCAATTACTTGAATTATTTAATGTTTACATCCATTTACATAATCCACAAAAATGCTTTTAATTTGTTTCTTTTAATTTAACTGGAAAATTTACGATTATTGAAAGGCATATGTTGAGCATTTAAATTTAATTACGGAACTATTTTCATCATTAAATTGCTCACATTTAGCTTGAAAATTGAAAATCTTTAAAAAATTATTATTGCTGATCAAAGTAAATTGACCATTAAAATTGACCTAAATTGTCTTAAAAATTAGTTTTTCTTGTCTTTTAGCTGAAATTTTCTTTATCGCACAAAATGACAACAAAAATTGAGAAATTTTTCCTTTTGTCGATTTCTTTTTATGAGATGCGATGGGCCTATTTAATAAAAAAGAAGAGAAAGTTTCTTTTTATGTTGAAAAATTTATCATGTCATGTTTCATTTCTGATAAAAATCGGCAGATACGATTACAGATCTCTTTGACTAATCACATGCCGCATATTCATTATGCTAAAGAGATTAAATTTTTCATATTTTTACCAAACAAAAGAAAATCACATGACTGTTGCTATACAATCTAACAGGTTCCAAGACTAGCTTGTTAATCATTTGTAACTTATGCATGACAATCGTCATGAATAGAAATAAATTTCAATCTCACTAAATGTGACCGTGAATTTTGTGTTGTTTCTTTTCTGCTATCTCATTCATATTTCATACAAATTATACAATTGGAATTTTGATTTGAAATATAAAGTGTTATTAATTCTCTCTCAATAAGTATGTGGATATCTCTCAATTAATTTTAGATATACTAATGCGTTTGATATTTATAAATTACTCAAAGTGTCTATACTTGAGAATGTTAATAAGGTCATGAATGTCTAATAACACACTCGTGCGAATGTGAGAGAAAATTTAGTTTTAAGCAGTGCTGGTTCATTAGATAGGCGTTGATGAGAGGTGACTGAAGCTATTAAAATATGATTTCTGAGAAAATAACAAATTTATTACTCAGAATTGTGATGGAGTAAATTATTTATTGAAATATGAGAAGCTAAGCTGTGAAATGCAATGCATTTGATGCGGTTTTAATTTTTGGGGTTTGAGACTCAATCATTGCAATTTGTCAAATTGACTACTAATAAAATACTTCAAGAAATTCGAGAATTTGTGAACTTACGTAGCTTTAATTCAAAGGAACAGCTGCAAACTTGGTTGAAAACATCAACATCTTTTTTACACGACACAATTTGAAGGAAACTTTCAGAAAAACTAATTTAAATGATTTTTCAAGAATTCATTGGTTACTACGATTTAAAAGCATCAATTTTGCTTCAAATTGATTCGAAGTTCAGAAATACAAATTTTGAAAAACCTTTATACAGTCCAGGAAAAAATAACAACATTCTTGGAAAGTATTCGAGTTGCAAAAATGCCAGGTGCAGCAATTTCACCTCGAAACCCAACATACTCAACTGTCCCAATTCATAACCAACACTTTGATGACAACGAAAGTCTTATTACTCTAATCTAAACTCTATAATCCAGCTGCTACTCTGTACGCCTATATAATTCTTTAATATAGACTTTAATCAGATACGAAATGAGCTACGACACCAAAATTGGCAGGACAAGCGAAAAGGTACAATAAATTTCAAACTTCAATTAATATACCATAAAATAATTTCAGCAATTCCATTTCATAGTAATTCGGATTCACATAATTTTTCAGCCTTATAATAATACCTCATTCACCGAATACCAAGCAAAAAAAAGTCATTAAGCTAACACCCAGTTAACAAGTAGAAATTAGAACAACGAGTTATGTGAATAATTGCACATTGGTAAGAAATTTAAGAGAGTGACATAATAGGAAAAGAGAAATGAGTTGCGTTGGCTTTAAAAATAATTAAACGAGTAAGCAACATTAATGATCAGTTGCAAAAAAAAAATTTTTGCTCATTTCGTAAATCCAAAATAAAGTTGAATCATCCTTTCGACTTCTTCATCACCTTCATGATGTTCTTCTTACATGATTAAGTGCTTCTTACATTATTTCAGGTTACGATGAACTACATATACACGGTATAGCAATTAAAATTGTCATTGTAATGTGATCTCCCTCTTGTGGTTCCCTATGTGTATGTGTGCCTTTATGAAGATATTTTCATGTTGATAAAAATAAATTGGCTGTACGAGTAGTCATACCACAACACGCAAATGATGATCGAATTAAATAAGAATGTATTTTAAGTTAGACACAAAAAAAAATATAATAATATAATCGACAGACCACATTGTTGTTCCTCTTTTCTCTTTGTTTTTCTTTATACCACATCATGTAAATCTAATGATTTTGCTTCTTACTCCTTCCTTTTTTTGCTCTTTTATATTCATTTGTTGGTTCCATAGACAACAAAAAAGTTGAGAATAAGGAGAATTGGTAAGGAAGTGGTCAGGTACGGTTGATAACGGCGCTTTTTTGTTGTTTTTAGTAGAGGAATGCAAGAAGGTATAGTCAGTAGCATGATGTCCATATTAATTGAGTTTAGCTTTTTATGATTTAAGAGTAAGTAAAGAGAGCTTAGAACTATATCACTGGATACAAGCAGTTCAAATTGTCCTAGAGTAGAATGGACAATTCCAGTGAATTTCTTCATGCTCACACCTGAGTTTATTAGAGTATCAAATGGAAATACTTGCTGTTCGTTAGAATAACATCCAGAAACAAGACAGCAACCAAAATTTCGAATTACTCTCCAAAAAAGATTACCAAAGTTAGCTATAAGACTGACATCAAGTCAAAATTCGTTTAACACTGTCCTTTATCATTCACCAAAAATCAAAACCAAGAAGACAAAAAAAAGTTCGAGTAATACGATAAAAGCCATTTGTTCAACCTCATAATAAAGTAATTTTCATGGAAAATTTTTTAATGAAAAAGTCTGATTGTGTGTTCCTTACGTGTTCACAGTAGAAAGAAAAAAAAGTCTCATGATAAGCACATCAATCACTTCAGCTTACTCTCGTTTATTTCTTCTTTGCATCTCTGCTGTGTCTTTTTTCTGTTTTTCACACTTTAATGTACTACAAATAAAAGGTGAAAAAGGATAAAAGGGGGAGAAAAGAAGAAAGACAAAGATGGAAGAAGATATGAACGCAAATCTGCGGCTTATTTCACATACACAAAGTTTTTTTTTTGAAGAATAAAAAGAAACATGAGCATTATAAATTGTTATCAAGATTAATATGTTCTAAAGGCTCCCCTCAGGTGTTGCTATGCTAGTACTTATTTTATTCTTTTTATTCCCTCCCTTTTTCGTCTCACCGACGCTGTCTCTAACGATTTCTGACATCTTTCAAACATAACAAAAGTCAAAGAAGAAATTATTCTTCTTCGATTTATTCAATGTAAGTAAATATATGCAATAAGCGACTTTTAGGATTATCATTTGTAATTTATCATGCTCGATGTATTCGATTGAACATTTTTGGAAGAAATTTTTTCTGGCATTGAGCCGAGTATTAACTTCAAGCAATTTAATATCTTTGTGAATCAACATAACATTTTTGTGTGTGTTATTTTTTGGATGTAAAAGAATGATAAACAGAAAATTTTTCAGCGCATTTTTCTTCTTTTGAAGTATAACGTTTTGTGTTCGACTGGTTTTGTTGAATTTTGAATGATTTAATATGCACCAAATTTTGTTAATAGATAATAAATTTAGTCACGTTTTCTCGTTGATTTGTGGAAAGGTGAAGAGATAATTTTTGGTAATTTATGGAATTTTCTGCATTATTTTATATTTTTCGGCTTATTTTACTCATTAAGCATTAAGGTCAAGATCAAATTAATGCATTTTTTTACAAATTTATCATTTAAAATAATTTTTTTTGTTTTTTCATATAAAATGAGCATTCAAATTTGCTTTTAAATTATGTCATATAACTTCTGCCACTTTTTTGATCAATTTCTATCAATCAAATTGACAAATGAATCAATATTTAGTTAATTATCATCAAAATTCTTTTTAAAGTAAGAAAAATACGCCATTTTTTTTTAACCATTCAACAATTTAAATTTCAAATGACTGTTGAAACACTATTTCCTAGTTTTTTTGTCTCAATCATGAATTCCATCGAGTTTCTCCAAGAATTCCAATAATTTACTACTGTTATGCTTCTCAAACAATAAATTTTGCAAATTTATAACTTATTTCCTTACAATGAAACAATTTTATCAGCCCAGAACATCAAGCAATCACAAAGAATCGAGGATGTTCCCAATGTCACACTTCACATTGACATCAATAGTTGTTGACAAAAAAGAATCATAAATATGACAACGACCTTCCACCATATCAGTTTTCTTTTCATCAAAAAAATCTTGAAAAATTCCTCTAAAAAATCGCGATAAGTAAATAAATGTTGACACAAATACTTTTGCCAGCTCATTTGGCAATAAAAAACGGTAAAGGCATAGGAATATGAAAAAAATTTTGCCAAAAAAGAAAGAAAGAAGATAAATAAATATATATTTTTGGTGGAATCTCAGGTGGTAAATAAAGAGATGTTAATAAACGCAATCTTTACAATAATATAGAGGCATTAAAGATCTGTAAGGTGGATTATATTTTCAATCGTGTCACACGCACACTTTTACCTTCAACTTTATTACAGGTTTTCTTTTCATTTAGACATTGCGACATATTTATAGCCTATAAAGTATTGCGAGTAAAAAATATATCATAAATCTTATTATTTTTGTATCTTTCAAATGAAACATCATTTACGAAAAAAAAATAAACACAAAAAGAAAATAAAAAAAAGCTTTTAAATAAACTTGTTTTCCTCGTGCGACATCCAAAACACAAAATAGTCAAATACGTGTACATATTAAGAAATCAGCCAAAAAAAAAATTCTTGTCTCATTTTGGATGATGTTTATTTTAAACTCTTGAACAGGATTTTCGTGAAGGTCAATTCTTTTCCTTTCTGCTTTTAGATTTTTTTAAAGTTCTTCTGTCATTTCTTATCTCAATTTACATAAAAACAATAAAATGGGAAATTTTATTTTGTGACAACAGTAAAAAGAATTTTATTTGACAAAATATAAAAATGAGCTTTTATTGAGGATTTTTAGCAAGAAAAAGGGGGAAACGTTAAAGGTCAAAATTGAGTTGTTTTGTGCGATTCTAAAATAAATTTCTATTGTGTTGGATTTTATAGGAGAGATGAAAACATGTTTTAGTGTCAAAGTTGATTTAAAGGCTGGATTATTTTGGTATTTTTGATGTTGTACTATTTTTGGTAAGCATTACATGATTAAAGAGTGATATTGGTGGAATAAATTGAAGATTCATTGATTATTGACTTGTTTAGGAATTATCATTGATGAATTTGATATGAAAACAAATGAATTATTCCCATTTTAAGCACAAATCAGGGTAATAGCCATGGAAATACCCCACGAATCTTCTAAAGTCTGATCATATCACACATCTAATACAAATCGCTTATAAATTCAATCCAATTTAAGAATTTCACACAGCAAAAAATTCCAAACCATTTTAGCCACGTGGAGACTAAGTTAAACTAGCCATCTGGTAAAAAAAATGCGACACGTTGATCGCATCACACCACAGGGGCATCAGACAACCAGCATGAAATCCAAAAAATTATTATGCAATCTGAAACTTGTACATTTGGCAGCAGAATCTACACTAATTTATTCAAAGATATCTATCAACTTCCGTGAAATTAACCTCGAGTCATCTTCATTAAAAACTTAACTTTTTTAGTTCAATCATCAGCAAAAAATTGTGGATCATTGTGAAGTAAAAGTTAGCAATGACATAAAATTACCCATCAGCAACTATTCGTTATACTAACCATCAATGTCCACAAAAGAAGTGAAAACACTTCTTTTCCCTTTCATGCACTGTCAGATAACCAATATGAAATGATTTTTTGACATTCCAACAACTTTACAATTACAGCTTATTGAAAATTATATAATTGTGCAATTATTTGCTTTCTACATGATTTTCTGCACTGTGTCTTCTGTGGAGCGTAGTCACTTTTTTCCCATAACCATTATCCCGTATTATTCAAAAAAATAAAATACAGTCGATACTTATGTGCTTATTTATCGTCATTAGCTTTGAGTTCTCTTTATATACATATTTTTGTGATTTTATGAATGAATAAAATAGTATTCAATTTGCTGTACAAGAGATTTCGCTGCATTAGCAGCAGCAAAAATAAAAAATCATAGGTCAAAAAATCTCCTCATAATGTTCAGCATTATTTTAGCAAATTAATGAAATTCGATAATTTAATCGTATATCCATTAAAAATAATTGAATTAGAAATTTGTTTTCAATCTATATGGCATAAAATGGGTAAACAGTCCGCAATTTTCAACTTTCATCATGCATAGATACGTTCATATTATAATACGAAGTTGTACACTTCAATGTGTACATGAAGGGGGCAACAAATGTATATGATTTATTTAATATATTCGCATGAATTAGTAATTCATAAATGACTCTCTCTTGTATTCCACAATAACCAATTTATATACACACATTACTGCTACGAAGTGCATCAAAATAGAAAATAAATATAATGAAAACTATATCGGACGATTTTATACAACAAATTGAGATTCAATATGTAGATAGATGTGTAGAAACATGATGATTGGTTTTATGCTTCATACCTTGAGGAGACTTTTGTGTGATTTGAGTATCTGAGATGTTGTTGATGTTTTGTTGTCTAATAGATAGATGATCTGAGAGCATGACGAGACTCTTATCTAGGTAATTTAAGAAATTCTTGGATTTTCCGTAGAACATTAACACAATCCCAATCTATAGTACCACTTTATACTCAATCATCCTATATCTCAACTCCAGAACATTCTAAATCAAGCTACACTTCAATCTAACTCTTGAAAAATCTGACAAAATCACCACAAAATTCTCATTTTTCATACAAAAAATTACGATTTCTACAGAAATTTTCCACATTTATTAATAACAAATTGGCATCTGCATGTGCTTGATTGAGTTGCCTCATTGTTTTCTTGTAACGTGAACATCAATTGCATAATAAACTATTAATTATTATTCATTCTCATACATGATTCAATACAGAAGAATAATTCAAGTAGCGATGAGATTGCCGTCAAAAAAGTAATGAAAAGAAAAAAAAGACGTGAAGAAGATTTTTTTTCCTCTGCTGAGCCGCAATCACAGCTGTACACTTCTTATTATTTCATCGCACCATAAAAACAACTGGTTTTTTTGTGCTGAATAAATTTATACAGTTTGGACATCGATTGAGAGTCAAGGGAATGGAAATTGTTGAATTAGAAGTGAAATTTTTGAGGATTCTTTTTTGGGGTCAAAATTGATCCGTTGGAATGTCTTGTTGGTTTTGGAATAAATTTGGTTAGTTTTTGCATTAATGGAACTAGATGTGATACTTGAAGCAACGACAAACTGCTTTTGAAGATGTGATTTCTGTTTAAAAATGGTTCATTTTCTACTTAATTTAGGGTCGAGTTCTAAAATTTGTCAATTCGTCAATCAGCTTCTAACTTAACAGCAGAGCTTGAATTCGACTCAACTTTCCCTGGTAAATTCAGGAAAGCTTCGAATCCTACCGTTAATTCCGTTAATACGTCGATGGTAAGCAGTTCGGTTTCGCTCTCTACTTAAAAGCAAACAACTTAGTTTGTTCAACATCTGGACAGTTCTAAGCTATTCTCAAGATATTCTCAGTCCCAGAACAATATTTATTTTGAACTCACGCACACGTCAACGTTAAATATCAAACATTTCCTAATTCAATTTCATATGCAAATTCATATTAAGACGATGACTCACTATAATCAAACTTAACAGCTCTAACTCATGTTCTAGAGTTAAAACATCGCCACCCTTGGATTAATAGCAATGAATGTAATACAAGAATGTTTTTGAAGCTCATGTCATCACGTACATGTCTTCTTTTACTCTTGCCTTACTGTTAATTTTATGTCGTACTGATTTAATGAAAGAGCACTGAATTCTTACATTCATGAGTCACATAATTGAGTCTAATTTTCTGAGAAAATTTTTATACTTTTTTTTTTGAAAAGTCTTCAATTAAACATGAGCAGAAATTGTGGAGATTATTAGTCGCTATTTTATTGCATTCGTAATCAATGACTCGAAAATGGAAAGAAAAAAAAAAAGAAATCATTGATGTCACAACAGTTTCGATTTCATGATATAATTTTCTCAGCTTGAGAGCTTAAGCATTATCTTATTTTTTTTTAAAAAAAGATTGAGCTTTTCTTTGTAGAGCCAGAAGTAAAAGAAATCATTTCAGTTTTAAAACACATTCAATGACAATGAAATGTAATAACTGTAATACAATAATCGACAACATTGTTGAAATTCACTTTCAATGATCAATTTAATTTTCAAAGGGAATATAAAAAAAAGAATTATGCTTCCTTTCGAGAGCATATTCAATTTTGATGTATTGTTCAGTCGAACATGTAAAGACACTAAAATTCAATAAAATAATTGCATATAGTCAATTTTACGGTACTTTTTTAGAGTTGGACACTCTTGTGAAGTTACTTCGTGTTGTTGGCTATCTAATGTATGAAGACATATGCATGGTATGTTAGTCTAGACATTTTGATAGAGCAAATGTTAAATGCCTTCGTGTCCAAGTTGCAAAACAATGAAAAAGTCTTCATCACGACTCAGTTAAGGCTCCTTCACGGACTCATTTATTAACGCTATCTGCCTTCATTTGGTAGCCATTTGGAAGCCACACGAAATCATCTGAAGCCTTTTCCATATGCTTCACTAGGAATCCATGTCCAAAATGTTAGATAAATGATAAAAATCCAATACAAAATTGAATTCAATTCCTCCCATGAGATAAAACTCAATAAAATCTTCCAATCTAATTTCAAATCAACAGAATAACAAAGACAATCCAATTTAAACTGCTTAAGTAAGCTTCTATGCCTTACATACCATCCACATGCCACATTATTGCACACATATATTGGAAGAAAAACTGGAGTACGAAAACAAAATAATTTTATTTTTTTCGTAATAATCACGTTCCAGTGTATTGCACAATCGGCAACATTACATATCGCAAATATAATAGAGAAGCATAGGGAATGTTTAAGCATTGGCATGAAGAAACAAACATTTGGCGGATTTATGAGATAACATTACGCGAGACGCATGCAAAGCATTCGTTAGTTGATGACGAAAGTTCAATAATGTGATAGATGGCTTCATCAATCACGCTTCGTAGGCAATAGAAATCACTTTATCTGATAGTATGATAGGCAAATTGAATTTTAAAGCTGTTTAATCATTTAAAAAAAAAACATGGGAGAAAAATTGCTTCCGTTTCAGTGTCGCATGCTTCCTGTAAAATGATAAAGTAAGTACTTTGGCATACGACTTTGTATAGTAATGAGAGAGAAAAATAAGTTGCTTGATGATGCAAATAAAAATTTGTCATTCATGCCGTCACAAGTTAGTTTTTCTTATTCTCTTCTCGTCTTCCTTTTCCAGTTTTTGAAATTTATGTTGTATCTGCGTAGCGGGAAAAGTTGTGAGATGAGGTGGCTTTTGTAGCTTTGACGCATTTTTACGCGTTGAATAACTAATAAGGCTTGATTGAATTTAACTGGATTGAGCTGAATTTGACTGAATTGAACTGAGTTCAGCTGATTTGAACTGAATTGAACAGAATTCAGCAGATTTAGACTGAATTGAACAGAATTCAACTGATTTGAACTGAATCAAACTGAATTGAATTAAATAAAACAGAATTGGAAGAAATTGAACTAAAACTTGCACAAAATAAATTAAAATCGGCAACAATGTCACGCATGTACAGCAGCAACGCCTCAAATATCAGCAAAATATGTAATCAACTCCAAGTTATCTTTATCAGAAGGCGACAACAGACATGAGGAGGTAGTTTTCTTATGAAATGACTTTTAAATTCGCATAAAAAAATATGTTTATCAAGTGCGGCCTTTCTTAACCAACTTTCTCCGCTTGCTACCACTTGATTCATGAATCCTTCAATGCGTCAATTGAGCGGCAAATTTTCATTTCGCGAGAGTGTAATTTAAATGAAATGATGATGAAAACAAAATATGAAATTATTCGCATAACATTTATGTATATGCTGTATGAGACTATCAAAAAGCGATTGGGAAAAGTAATCAGTCATTGGATGCCATGGGGAATATTTGAAAATTAATTTATCACAATTTATAATATCTATAGTGTTGCATAATGACGATTATTACTTAATTCAATATTTTATTACTGTGGTGTACATCACGATGTATGAGTTAAAGATGTGACTTACTTTGCATACTCATCGTTCATCGTTATGTCGGTGATAATTTACATTTAACAAGTATGTAAAAATTTCATAATCATTTCACGCCATTTATGTTCAATAGTTCACATAATAATACAATTTTGTACACGGGCATGTAAAAATTGCACCAGAAAAAAAATTGCTTCTATGTTGGACATGTGCTACTCATGTCGGTTAAATAATTAATTAAGCAATCAATATTAAATAATGAAAAATTGCATTCAATTAAGATTAACAATTGGTGTTAAATTAATTGCATTTTGGACAAATAAAAAAATCACTTATTATTGGACAATTGTCCAAAAGTCAATAATCATGCCTTGTACATATGTCATTTTACTCCAGTCAATGGTTTTATCCCACAAAAAAAAAAAAATCCTTTAAAATTATTGATCGCTTTCAATTATTACGGTCGGTTGCAGACACAACCAATGTCAAAAATTTCTGCTCCGAATGCTCAATATTATAGGCAATAATTTATTATGATTATTTGTACGTTGCAAATGAAAATTGCAGAGTGAGAGAATGAAGAAAAAAAATGTTGTTTTTTTCACAGGTCTGCACCAGCACTATTTAATAAAGTTTTCAATAATCATTTTAATATGAAGTTAAATAATTGGAATAATGCTAAATGAGATCAATAATGATTAAAAGCTGACGCTGTGTGGTTGTTCGCATTGAGATTGTTTTCTTTGACCTAGTAAGGATACGTATTGTTATCTAGCAGGTTTAGGATGACTATCTTGTAGTTTTTGATGTTCAACTCAAAGTTTTCAATTAAAAATCAGGATTAGTTTGATTTATGGAACTGAATCTTATGAAATTGATAGATTTTTAATAGATTTGATCACTTAAGAGCTCAAACTTCAATCAGTCACATCACAAACTCATTAAAATGTGTAAACTTTCTCAAATAACACTCAAATCATAATCATACATGGCCCCAACTTAGACTCATAACACCCATCAAAATACATTCAAATCAATGTTAATCCCCAGCAGCTCTCAGACATCAGACTAGTCGTCTAGAATTATAATCATAAATCGAACAGAAAACTCTCCTCAAGGGTACTGCAAAATATTTCCAATTAAATTTCATTTAATGCAGGTGTCTTGTTGCTTTTTATGATAAAGTTTCTCAATTTTCAAAGGTCATCAAGAATTTAATTTTTTTGCTCAACTCTTTCAACAGCATAAATGGACATCACTTGTGATTGTTTATTAAAGCTAGCTTACAACGGTTGTTGTTGTCTTTACTTCTTAAAAATAATAATAATATATGTATTGAAATAACAACCTTGATTTAGTTTTCATGATTTGCATTTTTTTCACGTTGTTGTCAATAGGTGAGAGGGAGAAACACTTTATGCTACTCTACGTCTGTCTTTTTCTCATTTTTTTTTTTACAATTTCGTGCACAGGTCGGCTAAATAAGAGCATTCCACAAATATTTTTCGCGGAGCTATTGAGTAAAGAATAAATTAAGAAATATAACTGCATCTCAGTCAAATCTCGTTGGATTTCAAGGTTGAACTGTGGTATGTAGACTCATTTACTGAGTAATTTATGAAAATATTATGATTGTATCTTCATCATTGTTTACTTTTACCGACAATCACTAGGTAGTTTTTTGGGAAGAATGAAAAGAAGTAAATCGAATTGATAATTTTACTTTTTTTGTTGAAAAATGGTTCAAAAGACCCAGAAAGTTAATGTACAATGAGATTTATTTCTTCATCATTAGCAAAATTGTTGAGGCTTTGATATTTGGGCAGCTGTGCTTAGTTTTTGTAAATTTTAATTAACTTAACGCTGAACTAAGTGCTTACAATTTGATTTAAAACTGAATGAACAAGAATACGACAGAACTTGACATTGAATAGTCATAATGTACACCAGGGAAAGTCAAATCTATTGTCAATTCGAAATCTGTATTAATCAACAGTTTTGGATTATGAATTACAATTTCTTACTTCTTATTACCGCAAATTTTCGACTTCCTTGTTGAACACAACCCAGAATTTGACTCAATATCAATAAATTCCGCAAATTTCAATAACTGTTCCATTCAATTATTGCAAATAAAACTTATTTTCCATAAAACAATAACGAATGACTTCAGTGCAGTATAATAGTAGTAACAATAGCGGTGATCGTATAATCTGTCTTTCTATATTCAGTGTTGAGTCACTAAGATGTAGAATCTACTCATATATACATTTTAGAAGCATGAATTTAATTGCTATATATGCGATGATGTGATGTCTAACTAACACAAAACAGAAATTCAATTGGAAGTGGAGAGAAAGAGAGAATGAAATAAAAATGGTTTTTAATTTCATTTGAATCCCGATTCGCTTTTTGCATTTTAAAATTCAATTATCTCACAGAAAATGTATTCTATTTTCAATGATTGCTTAGATTTATATTGGAATTCTATTTTATTCGCATTATTCATGTGAAAATTGTGCATTTATGATGGAAGGAAAATAAAAGGTATTTTATTGTATGCTACTTCAACGTACGTAGCTTGCTGATGATAAAGCCGCGAAATGTTGGAAAACAATTGAAATAAATTAGAATTAAAATTCTCCCGTGGAGAATTGACTCGATCGACTATGAAGTACTTTAATCAATTCTTTTGGGACTGTTTACAAGTTAAGTCAATGAAATATTGAAATTTCAGACTTTTTTCATGATTCATATGATTTGTTAAACAGCAATAGAACAGAAGCTAGAGTTAAAATAATTGACATCATAGCCAATCGACCCAATTCAGTTATGCTTTATATCCATTCATCTATTAAAGGTTACTGACATGAGTCCATCTTGATTTAAAGAATGTTTCGTGCATGATACTCGATGGTAAACTTTCAATTTTCTTTTTATTTTGTTTCTTTTCAAATGATGATGCTCCAATTTTCTTCTATTTCTTTTATACAAAAATAAAATACATATAATGGATGAATCCATAACTGTTTCTTTATAGCACGTATTATACACGTTAAAGGTTGCAAACTTCAATGAAATAAAAGTATAAATAAGATTTAATTTACTATTAAATTATCTCGATTTACACAAAAATAAAGTCTGACTTCTACGTTAAATACGTTATTGATGATAATCTCATTTTCAACTTCCGTTTATATCTCTGTTTTGGAATCATCATTCATCGTCGTTTTTATGTTTCTTTTGGAAGAATATTGAAATATCTTAAAAAATCTTCTTAGAGTTATTATTATGATTAACAAGAGCCCTTGAGGGAATTTTTGGATTCATTTTAGCTTATTTTTGATAACTTTTGCATTTGCATAATACCAAAGCTCGAAGTGGACTTGGATTTTGTATGAAAAGGTCGATTTAAGTCGACTCAGCTTCATATAAATTTTAGTCGACTTCTAGTTATTCATAATGGTATTTTTTGATTAAAAGGTTCAAATCATATAAAGTTGATTTACTTGTTTACTTCTGGGAATCATGCTAAATTTTTTGACTTTTTCAATCCTATATTCTTATTTTGGTAAAGCTTTTAGTATCCTAAAATACAGTATATTTACAATTATTTGAAAATTGTCACAAAATCATCAGAAAAATCTCCCAAAACAACACCAAGGGAGTCAAAAGAAGCAGCAAGATCACAAGAAAAAGATAAATAACACACATGAGTTCATCAAACATGCGATATTGCAATTTTATATAGCTGCAAAAATTTAATTTCGTTCCCCGAAATCATTAATCCTTGGATTGTCAAAGAATATCTGTTTCATTACTCATCTGCGCGCAAATATACAAAAAAATAATTTTTGGCATTTCGTAATACCAAACAAATTTTCGTGTTGGTGGCTTTAATGTATTCACATATGAATCTCAACTCGTTTTGTCGGTTTTTCATCACAATTCACAATTTTTTAGCCATTCACATTTTTTGTATAACTTGATCGAATATATAAAATGAAAGCGATTTTTTTTCTTCTCACCTTTCGAATTTGTGTTTTTGTTCTCTGGACGGTTTTGCAAAAATAGTAACAAATCTTAATAATCCATTTGAATTGTTGTCTTTTTGTATTCACTTCTACACAATATTTCGATTATTTTCGACAATTTTATAAGAATCAAAGCTTTTTTTGATCTGCAAATTTTTATTTATTTTTTCATTTCTTTTTTTTTTATTTTGCATTAAACGAGAAATTCACGTTGGAATTCCACTTTCTTGCTGAATATGGAAAATAAACACAATTTTAGACACAGACAAAAAATAATATGAATATCGTTACGAAGTTAACACGGCAAGTTACTCTAAACGACTGAGAGAGTCAACACGATCGTCTTAAACTCGTTTGTTGCTTTTTCTTGTGTCTGTTTCTTTCCGCTCACCAAACAATTCTTTTACTCTCTTGAGCGGGCGCTGATCGATCACGCGCGAAATGCTTGTAAACAAAACGTGGAATTTACAGTCAATAAGAAGACTTGAACGCATGACTAGAAGATGAAATCTAATAATGACATCGTTAATCTGTTTTGATAATCGAAAAAAATATTTATTGAACAATTTACGATAAAGGCTTAATGAATTTTCAAGACTTTCCAGTAAGTGGGACAAATATGGATGGCTTTTTGAGCGAACATTTTTGAAATATTTGAATCGACTTTTTTGATTGTCATGCTTGCTAATGTCAAGAGCTCTGCGGCTTCTTCTGATGACATAACTTCCTTATTCATTATTCTTAGTATTAAAGAGCTTTCAGCCATTCTACATGCAGCCTTCATTAATAGATTGTCATTTGATGACGTTTCTAATAGGATGTTTGCGAGCAGTTTGCGCAAGAATGGTCTGTCCGGAAATTCGTGAATTCTTGATGAGATGTATGCAATTGCGGTGGTTTTAGATTCCTGTATTAATGAGAAAATTGTTAATTTTTAACGTTTATTTTTAATTCAAAAATTAACGGTCTTTAAAAATTCATATTTTGATTGCTTTTTAAATTTGAAATTTAACGACATTTTAAATACTCACATATTTGATATAAAACTGCGCCATCATAAAGGAAACGTGATGTCCATACTTCAAGTCCTTCTCATGATTTCTCAATTCCTTCATAACCAACTCCCCAAGTTGTTTATCTTTATGTAATAAGCTGATTGCGCACAGAGATAAAAGTCCTTCGACCGGTGTCGGCGAAAGTCCAATGCTGTATGTTGAAAGAGGAAGAAGCATTTAAAATTTATGTTGTATATTACACGGGATATAAATTACCATTGAAATAAAACCATTTTTGCATCTTCAGCTCCTTGAAAGGCGTAAATCATTGCAGCCATCGCAATTAATACTTGTGCTTTCTCTTCGTCATTCGATGCTAACCATTCGACTGCTTTCTGATACGTTTCATAACAATCTTGATATTGACCATCTAATTGATGATTTAGAGTTAATTAAATTCATCGATATTCAATAATAATAGTTTATGTGTTAGAGGAAATGAGAGATCGTTGACAAGCATATTTTATTAATTAATAGTAGTCAGTAAATGTTTTAAATTGACGTTAAATAGCATAATAAAATTTAGCGATCATAAAATATTCAAAAAAATAACGGTCAAAATAGATTTAAAAGAAGTAATTTTCAAAAAAATTTAAAAATAACGGTAAAAATTTAAATGTAAAATTTAAATACCTTTATAAAGTGCCATTGCAAGTCCAACTGTTGACATGAACGTCGCTTCTTTTACATCACTAAACGCTTTTGCTGCCTTTTTATTCTCATTAACCTTCAAATAACCGAAGCCTAAATCTGTGAGGCACTTATCCTTAAGTACGACATCATCAGTCAATGCTGAAGCTTTTTCATAAGCATGAATGGATTGACTGTACAGTTTCTGACACTTACTAAGATATCCAATAAAACACCATGCTTCAAATGTTGCATCCGATTCATCCAAGCAATGCCATTTGATATTGTCAAGTGCCATTGGAATTGCATACATTTTATCTATTGCATACTCATATTTCGGATTACTAGCATAGTCAGGCTTATTTAAGACAGAACATACGAAATTTGAGTATCCAATGGACGATTCATGATGATATCCTAATTGAGTGCAATGTCTAAATAAGTCCATTGCTTCGTCACTATCTCCAATTAATTCTGCAATCCATGCCTGTCCAATCCATGCATTTAAGAATGATGTGTCAGATTGTTGTGCCTTTTCAAATGCCTTATTTGCAAGATAAACAGCACTTTCACCGTTCATTAAATAGAAAACACCTAAATTTGACCAACTTGTAAATGTCTTCTTGTCTAAATTTACAGCCTTAATAAAGCAATGTTGTGCCAGTGCTGGATCATCAATTTGTTTTGTAGCTGAAATGATTCCAAGAAGATTCCAATTTTGCCATTTAGTTGGTGCTAATTTGACTAAATGTTTGGCGCCGTCGAGTGCAAGTTTGAGGAACTCAGCCTTTACATCTTCCTTAGTACTTTTCATCGCACGTCTATAATAATTTGCGATCAAGTCAAACCACACAAAATCATTATTCATACTCAATTTCAGACATCGACTATAGCATTTGGATGCAATATCATAAAGCTCATCACCACACAACTTTTTGGGCAAATTCTCACAAACAATTGCTGCTGGCACATCCAAATAATTGTAAATTTCCGGGAAACTTCCAACAAAATCAAAAACATTTCCTAAAGTTCGCCATAAACATATAAAATTCTGTTCCTGTCTTATAGCACGTTCCAAAAATGAAAGTGAACTTTGACAGTGATCACGTGCTCTGCCTGTTCGGTGATTTTCATGGAGATAATATGCACGACCAAGATGACTTTCTGCGATGCCTTTTAATGCTGGCAAATAGTCAGGAATGATTGACAGCAATTCTTCATAGTCAGCAATTGATTCTTGATATTGTTGTAGGATGTATTTAACTTTTGCGATTTGTAGCTTTGCATAGTAATTTGATGGATTAAGTTCGACACTTTTCTCAAACACATTCAATGCTGAATTGTAAGATCCTCGAGCCATGTAAGCATCAGCTAATGCTTCCCAACATTCCGTATTTTCCTTGTCATATTTTAATGAATTTCTAAATGCCGTAATTGCATTGTCGCAATTCTGTTGTGCAAGATGATGTAAACCGAGTTGAAAGAATGCAGCCTTTTGATATGCACCGTCCACAGTCTTTACAGAGTTTTCCAAAATCAGTAAATTCTGATCCCAATCTTTATTTTTGCGATAGATTGCTGACAGTATGGCAATTGCCTTCTCATTCTGTGGATTTAAGTTGAGACATTTTTCAAAGCACTTTTTACTTCTTGCCTCGTCATTATTTGTCATGTAAATTTTTCCCAGCCAGTAAAAGCATTCGGAATTGTTTGGGTCTAATTTAGTTGCTTTTAAAATACTAATTAGTGACTCATCAAATTTCTTTTCGTCAAACAAAAGTTTGCCAACTTCCAGGAAGGCTTCGTGAGTTTCATTTTCTCGCAAAATTTCAATTGCATTTTCATTCTCACCTTTTGAACGAAGAAGAAGAGCTTTAATAAGCTGCACGTTCTCACTTTGATGTAAATTTTCGAGAAGCTTTTCGGCCTCACTTATATTTCCTAAATAAATGTTGCCTTTTATAATTAACTCCGTGGATTTTGTGTCCGTTAAGTTATTTTTGCAAATTTCTATGCCTTCTATGACCTTATTCTTATCATGCTGTTCTATCAACATCTCGGCAAGATTAATATCAACATTTTTTAATTGTCTGTAAAGCAATTCAGCTAATAAGTAGGCACGGAATCTCTGATTAATCATTGCTAATCTCTTCAAGCATAATGACCAGTTTGGCTGTAGTTCATTTACTTTAAGCAAAATATCTCTAGATCCAGCTAAATCACCAATTGCATATTTGACTAATGCACTTGCTGTAAGTCCTAAAATTGAGTTTGGATTGATTTCAAGCAGTCTTTCAACGTAGAGTCCAAAGTTTGACTTCAGATTCTCACTGATCTTAAAATTCTGGTTATTTTCATTATCAATGTACACTTTGCAGATCCATTCAAGTGGAATGACATTAGTTGTGTAGATGATGGTCATTTCCTCAGCTGCTTTGACTAAATCTCCGTATCGTTCCTTACTATAAAGGATCTTGAAATAATATTGATAGATGTCGACATGATACACATGATTTTTGTCCTGTATTCCCACTTCAAGACATTCCAAAAATTCATCTTTATGTTTCTCAAATGACTCATCACGATTCTTCATGAAGACATTCAACAAACTTCTCAATGCTGCGAACTTCCGTTCTTCATTATCGACTTTAATTTCATTACAGAATATTTTTGTGAGTAATTCATAATCCTTGATCTGATCTTGTAGAACTAAGGATGTTAATTTTGAATAATAATCAAGATACTTATCAGGCACGAGCTTTAACAGTTCTTCGTATACTTCAGGCAATTCCTTAACTGTAACACAATTTGCCAATCCTTGATATGCCAACAATTTGCAATCATCAGATAATTCACAAGCCTTTCTCAAGCATTTTGCTGCCTCACTCTTGTCAGTCTCTTGATATGCAGCTCCCATTAGAATATAAGCCATTCCATTCTTCTTATCGTGAGTTAATGCTTCCTAGATAAATAAAACATCAGAATTTGCCGACAAAATTTATTAATTGTCATTTTACCTTGCATTTTCTAATTGCCACTGGAAAAGCTTTGCTTTTTATTGCTTCTCGAGCTTCTTTTAATAAATTCTTTACTTCTTTACTACTCATTGTGAAGATATAGTACGATAAAATTAATGTTTTACAAATTAGTTTTATGATCTCAACATGTAAACAAAAGATTCAACTTCACGTCTTTGTGGAGTGCAAAAAATAACTGTCATTAATTTTTTGAAATTCCCGGGAAAACTTGTTTTGCAACCGGAGTAGATATTTTTCCTGGAAATTTGAAAGATGAACAACCGTTATACTGTATTCAGTTCTAAATGATGATGTATCAGAAGTCACAGGATCAAAGAAGGACCACAAGATGGATGGACGTGTAAAGATGATCAACCGACATCGTCCTATGCTTGAAACCAATTTTAAACAAATTTTTGACCGTTTAGAAATCTGATTTGAAAACTAAAACTACTGAGTTTTCATCCCTTCATTTTTATTCACACAATTTTTTTTTTGAAAAAATATAAGATTATTTGATAATTGCGTAAAAATTAAAATTTACCTAGTTGACTGATAAATTCCATAACATAATCATCATTAATCCATTTACAGGATAAATGGATGCCTAGATAAGTCAAAAGCCTGGTTCAAAATGGATCGAATAGTCTAAAATACGCGACCCATTTTTTTGCGTTGGCAAAAATTTCTTTTGTTTAAAGGAAAAAAAAAAATTCAAAGAATTTTAGTTTAGTCACAAAAACTTAAATCTTAACAAAAATGGATAACGGCACAAGAAATTCAATGGGTGAGACTGTCTATAGCTCAGATGATGCATCAGCTGTGATGTCTGAAAAGGTAAAATTTTGAGATTCATAGAAAAATCGATAGATTACGAAGAAGAGGGAGGAGTATGCAGTCAGTGAATGAATAAATAGTGGAAATAGGAAAATTATGTATAGTAACATCGCATAATTTTAATTGAATAATGCTATTGAAATTACCGTCTTATTTCTTCAAAATCAGATAATATCAAATTACAACAATATTTTGTATAAAAGTCAAAAAAGACTTTTTTGTCCACATATGCTATGTCCTCGCCCATATAAATTAATGTCGTCGTGATTCATACAATTTTTTATACGCTTACTTGAATGTATTTTAGGTACAGTCACTTGCTGGCAGCATTTATCAAGAATTTGAGAAGATGATTTCACGCTACGATGAGGATGTTGTCAAAACATTAATGCCTCTACTCGTCAACGTTCTCGAATGTCTCGATGGAGCTTATCAGCAAATACAAGAGCAAGAGGTTGAATTGGAGCTGTTACGTGAAGATAATGAGCAACTTGTTACTCAATATGAGCGCGAGAAAGGTGGCCGAAAGCAAGCCGAACAAAAATTATTGGACACTGAGGATTTAGCGGAAGCAGAAAACAAAGAACTTGCTTCACGTCTCGAATCTTTAGAATCGATTGTTCGAATGTTAGAATTAAAGCATAAAAATAGTTTAGAGCATGCATCACGATTGGAAGAGCGGGAAGGTGAATTAAAGAAGGAATACAATAAGCTACACGACAGATATACAGAATTATTTAAGACACACGTAGATTATATGGAACGTACGAAATTAATTATGGGTAATTCAACTCATTCTTTACATCAAAGTTCTGCATCAGAAAGAATTGACATGAATCGGTCAATGCGACTGAATCCAATAAATCGCTCGTCGGGTCCTATTTCATTTGGCTTTGCATCGCTTGAAAACTCTGTTGCAATGCTTGACACCGAGACAATTTGTAGTGGCCCAAGCTCAGCAAGTGGATCTGGTCCACCTTCATTGCAAAATGAAATTGAAACGATGGAAAAATCATCTGAAACGGAGAAACTTCAGCAACATAATCAAGCTACATCACCACAAAGTGAAATTACTAGTCCAACTATTCCACAAATTGTTACCGGACGAAGTACCACCAAAAGTGAGAAACGTTCAGCAAATACGCTGTATCAAGAACTGTCATTCCAAGACGATACACTTGAAAGTGAGGAAAATGAAATTACCGGTATGGTACACCCTGGAGAATATGCTAGTTCGGGTATGTTTGTTTTTTCTAACTATCTACTTCTTTGAATGTGAAAGGGCTTTGACGAAATTTAACGATCAAAATTATTTTAAATTTTAAGTTCAAAATTTGAACTTTCTAAATTTTTTCATGAGTTTTAAATCCATAAAAGCCGGTAAAACTTTATATACATTTTCGTCACCGTCCTTAATGTTTTCAATCATCTAATATTATTCTTCTTTCATTAACTAACTACTCAAATCTCATAAACAAATACTTTCCGCATGCTATAAACATAAAATGCCGATATCCATCATTACAGTTAACGATAACTTCTTCGGTGAGTGTTTTGTTTTCACTAATAGCATTACTTATGATACATTCTATTTGACTATTTTGCTGTTGCTTGAAATTACATCATACGCGTAAAAATAAAATTCACGATTTTTTATTTTTATGTTCTTCTTGTTCTTATCTGTCTGGTCAAAATAGGTATGGGAAAAGAAGTGGAAAATCTAATTATGGAGAATAATGAGTTACTAGCTACAAAGTAAGTAGTCATTAAAAACACATAATGAAATAATAATAATAATGAATATTAAAATTTTCTAGGAATGCGCTGAACATTGTCAAAGACGATTTGATAGTCAAAGTAGATGAATTGACTGGTGAATTAGAAATACTTCGTGAAGAGCTTAATGCAGTCATTCAATCGCGTAATAAGCTTAAAGCCAAAGTTGGTGATTTAGAGGACGATTTGAGAAAAGCAAAGGATCAGATTAAGCAACAAACTTCTGAACAAGAAGATGACGGAGACGTTCCAATGGCACAGCGCAAACGATTCACTCGTGTTGAAATGGCACGTGTTCTCATGGAACGTAATCAATATAAGGAAAGATTTATGGAACTTCAAGATGCTGTTCGTTGGACGGAAATGATGCGAGCAACAAAAGTTGATCAGCTTGACAAAAAATCAAAACAAAGTATTTGGAAGTTTTTTAGCAACCTCTTTAGCACTAACGATCGACCGCAAAGAGAGCCCCCTCCTATGTTCCACCGGAATTCGCCGCAACCAGGAGAGGGGCGAGGATCACAATTTCCAGCAATTGGAGCGGCCCCATCAGCCAGTAATTCTCTTGTATTAGCAAGTACTGAAAGTCATGGCTCAAATGATGGAACTTCCGAGAGAGCAATGGCAAGACGACGTGAACAATATCGTCAAGTTCGTGCTCATGTTCAAAAGGAAGATGGACGATTGCAAGCTTACGGATGGAGTTTACCTGGTAGTACAGCAAAGCCTGGATCGGGATCATCGACTGGCGGAAAACCAAATAATAATGTTCCAGTTCCAGTACCCGTTTATTGTAGGCCATTAGCTGAAGCAAGTCCTCATATGAAAGTTTGGTGTGCTAGTGGAGTTAATTTAAATGGTGGATATACTCGTGATGGTGGATGCGTTGTTGGTGCTAGTGTATTTTATTCTAGACAAACGACTGCTGTAATTACTGATGTAACAACACCGACTAACGAAACTGCACCTAGTGAATTAGAAAGCCTTGATAAACAAATGAAATTAGCTATGGATCAAGTCAATGAAGATCAACAACTTAGTAGTTTTGTATGGATTTGTACAAGCACACATTCAGCGAGTACTGTCACGGTTATTGATGCCAAGAATCCTGCAGACGTTCTCGATTCATTTCCAATTTGTCAGACACATTTGTTATGTATATGCACAGTTATGGGTGCTTTAGAGATGGATTATCATATGCTAGAGAATAGTGAAGTTACAAAGTCTGGTGAGATGCTTGAAAAGCCATGTGAACCGGGAGATCCTGATGAAATTGGAAAGGTTGAATATATTCGAGTTCCACCGCCACAAGAGACTAAAACTGAAGAAACTCCTGATGCTGATGTTGAAAAAGCAAGTGAAGCATCACCAGATGAAGATGATGATGAAGACACTAATCAAGATGACATGAATCCCACATCTGTTGGACCTACCATGTGGATGGGTGCTCAAAATGGAATGGTTTATGTCCATTCATCAGTTGGTCGATGGCGAGTTTGTCTTCATGCTGTTCAACTTCCAGACGCTGTTCTTTCAATTGTTCACGTTTGTGGACGAGTAGTCATTGCATTAGCAAATGGAAAAGTCGCAGTATTTAGGAGACAAATGAATGGTGAATGGGATGTTAGTGCTTATCATCTCGTCACATTAGGATCACCAAAACAGTCTGTTAGATGTCTAACAATTGTTGGAGATAAAGTTTGGGCTGCACATCGAAATCGTATTCACGTCATTGACCCAATAACATTGAGCATAACTCATACGCTTGAAGCACATCCACGAAAAGAAAGTCAAGTTAGACAAATGGCCGCTACTGGTCTTGGTGTGTGGGTGTCTATTCGACTTGATTCAACACTACGACTTTATCATTCACAAACTTACGAGCATTTACAAGACGTTGATATCGAACCATACGTTAGTAAGATGCTTGGAACGGGTAAATTAGGCTTCTCATTCGTGCGTATTACTGCACTTCATGTCTCATGCGGACGATTGTGGATTGGTACTGGAAATGGAGTCATAATCTCTGTCATTCTGAATGGAGATGGAAACGGTAAGATATGTAAGGAGCTTTCACTTTTTTTGCTATAGAATTAGAATTAAGATTGATATTTAAAACCGTTAAAATTCAAATTTTGAACTTTGTGAACTTAAAGTCGTAGAAATTTGAATTTTGGACAAATATTGAATTTCTAAATTGAACCAATTGAATTTGATTGTTGCAGCAAGCATAAATTTGCATGAATTGTTCAATTTAGAGCATTATCAAACAATTTAATCTAATATTGTTGTTTTCTTTTTAGCTTCAAGTATTCCAAAATGCTGCATGGCACATTCACAGCTAAGTTTTCATGGTCACCGAGATGCTGTTAAATTCTTTGTGTCAGTGCCGATGAATCCGCAAGTAGCACCCAGCGATTTCCCATCATTACTAAATAGACATCACCAAGATATGCTAGTCATGTCAGGCGGCGAAGGCTACATTGACTTCCGTTTGGGTAAGTTAATTATTTTTTAACTTTCTCTAATTTTTGTCAATTTTTTCGAGCGTAGAAAAATCAGAGAAAAAGATTTTTAATGGCTTTGTACTTTTAGAAATTAAATTTTTCATTTCATTATCATTTTTTTTTCATAAATCAAACTTTTTAATTTCTTTTGTTTTATTCTTTTTTCTTTTTGATTTTTTTATTCCTCCACCGAACATCAAAAATGCGCCAAAAAAAACTACTAAAATCGCACCATTCATGATTTCTCTATATGTTGCTTGCGCAAAAAAATAACAAAAAAAAATCTATCCTTAAAATTAATTAGAAGATGATGGCTCAGCGTCAGATACAACCTCGCACATACTTATCTGGCAAATAGTAACATCATCGAGTCAGTAAAATTAAAAATAATACTTAGTCTGAGGGTGCAAAGGTGTGCATGGTTGGCCAGATAGCCACTATGTGTGTTTCTGTTGGTGATGGGGAAAGGTTTCTAATCAAAATATTACAAAAATTTAATGCCAAAGCACCTTTTTCTACTACTTTATTCCTATTCTGCACTTTCAAGAAAATAAGTTAAAAGTTTTTGTTAAGTTTTAAATTAAAATTAAATCTGGCGCACTGGAAAAAATAAGTTTTTCTTTAAGGTAAAATAATTCACATTTTTCTTTGTAGTTTTTGAATTTTTGTTTATGATTTGCGATTAGTTCTTGCATTTAGTGTCTATATAATCTGCTTCTATGTATCTAATCTTAGTGAGAGGTGTGTAACTAGAAGTTTTTCGTGATTCCTTTGGGTAATTTTTGAACTAAGTCGAAGAATACGCTATTAAACTTGTTTTCTAGTCACAAAGTTCCAGAGCTCAAAGGAGACTTGGATTTTGTATGGAATTAAAAACTTAATTTCATACAAGTTTCAAGTTGACTTACTAAAATCTTCTGGATACACCTTTCCACCTTAGTAGCTTGTTTTGCACCAACATTTAATATTTCACAATCTTTATTAATAAACTTCCACCCTTTTTAGCACGGAAGTATATTTTCTTTTTTTTTGCATGTATCTGTTTTTTGTATCTAATAAGAAATTTTTATAATATCACAATTGTCTAACATTATCACATCTCTCAATTATTTTATGTATCCACAACTCGAAAAATATAAAAATCAACAGGAGATGGAGACATGGAGAACAGTATCGTACTGCAACCAAATCAAACGATTGAGAATCGAGGAGACAAGAGCTACTTGATAGTCTGGCAAGTTTAGGATACAGCATATGAAGATTGTTCAGCTGTGATGTAAAATTTCTACCATTTTTATTTTTTTGACAAAGCAAAGATTAATGTTTAAGGATAAAGACAAAAATGTTGAATTCTTTCTGACTCGTGAATCTTCTGATTGATTTTCCTGACATAACTATAAATATATTTATTGACATTTAAACTCAATCCTTAATTAATGGTCACTGAACTGATGGCCTGAGTGCACATTATAGCTGCAATCGATGTTTGTGGGTTTTAAAATAATTTTAATATTTTTTATGACAATTCAAATTCAATTTGAGCTTTTTATTCGTAATTAAAAATTAACGGTTTTCTGAATTTTGTACTTTTGAACTTCAGAAAAATACTAGAAAGGTTCAAGCTTTGAACTTGAAAGACGAAAGCTCTCAACTTGAAGGGTTCAAACATTGAACTTCAAATGCATTTTGAACTTTAAAAGCTCAAAATTTAAAAATTTAACGACAATTTAATTCAATTGAAATTAAAGCATAAGTTTTTACGAATTCCTGTTTAAACCAATATTTCAAACAATTCTAAATCCAAAATCAGCTTCTATTGCAAGCTACATAAACATTGACATCAACCCCAAACCAATGAAATTGTAGCAAAAATGTGCAAGAAAGTAAAAAAAATCATCATTATCAGTTCATAACTTGCAAAAACAAAACACAATGCCTTTCAGTGCACCATAATTAACTGATAATGCTCAGAAAATTATTGATGGCTCGCAAGACTTCCCTACCCCATCATCATCATCGTTTGATTGTTTATTCTGTGAAAAATAAACAAATAATTTTACAGATGAGGATGCAAAAAAAAAAAAGAAAAACTTGATAATTAAAATAGTGACATTGCATTATATTTAAACACACTACTGATGTGTTACTGATATTAAAAATAGCTTAAATAGGAAGACACATCAAATGTCAAGGTTTTGTTCTTTCGATCAGTTATAGTATTCATACATTATGTGCAATTTACAATAATATTAATAGAAATCATGCTTATGAAATTGTAGATGAGCGATCGAAAGTGATCTTGACATTATGTGACTTCGTAATACCTATAAACATAAAAATTATAATGTATTCCTTTATTCTCTCTCGTTTATTAAGGACAAAATTGATGAATTTAGTAATTTTGATTAAGTATTTCATTTAAGTACACAATTGTGGCTGGATTAGTGTCGCTGGATGTAGGTTTTATTGGATTTTCGGTCATTGAGAGTACAAACAAGTCGGAAGACTATAGTGCCACCAGACAACCAGAAAACTGCTTCAGCCAACATCCAGTAACACTAATTTAGCCACTAAACCATTATATATCAGTTTATGTGTTTAATCAATGGTGCCAATTATAATTTTCTTATGTTCTTATCCTCATTTATTCTTAACAAAAATAGCCATCTCATTATTATTCCCATCTATATGACTTATTACTGTTATAATTTAACTATTTTTTCCTGTTGTTGAGTTAATTTGTTCGTAACAAAAAATTTATTTATTGGATAATTTCCTTGTGTAGAGAAAAATATTATAATATAATTAATTTGATAAGTTGAGATGATAATTTTTAATAATAAAAGTAATATTTCGTAATATTTAAAGAGACAAACATGCAACCATAATGGTCTTTTTAATTCAATTTCCACCATTTTTGTTACAGTAATTGCCAATTGAAAAATCTGGGGAAATGATAACATTATCTGCAATAATTCTGGCTAGAATCTGCTTTATCACCCTTAGTTGTGACACAAAATAGTTAGCCAAGACACATTTTAGCATTGAAAAGCGCCATCTAACTGGAAAATATTTCATTAATCCAATTAGAATCTTCTTAAAATCTCATTAAACTTTAATTTTCTTATCATAAGCCAATTATAAACTAATTAACATTATTTCCACACTTAATCAGTGAAAGTTAAATGATACTGCAATTTAAATGCAATAATTGGACATAACGGTTAAAAAATATTTGAAACTTCTGTTTCAAGTTGAATTTTTTGTGATTCAATAGAGATTTGAGCGCAATATCTCCATGAATTTGTACAGTTGATCTATACGACCAGCGAAGTAAGTAAGTAAGTAATATCCATAAATGCTACAAAATCTAATTGGATTCATTAAAAGGTAAAGCTTGAATATGCTTTTACCGTGATTATAAAGTTTTGAGAGTTTCGAGAAAATTTAAATTTTTACCGAATTTTTGGAATTTAAATTATATCCGAGAAAAAATGGGATAAAAATGAGATGATCCATCCTCAATCATGTATTTCTATAAAATAGTGAGTTCCTACTAATTAAGCACTTTATTCATAATTTCCATGCTTAAAACCTATCGAAATACCTCAATCTCTATATCAGAACCTGTTGAAACAATGTTACATCCATTAAAAATTGCTAAAAAATTTACTACTGGATCAGCGCCGGGTCAAAGTAAACAAGCATTTGTGGTTAGAATAATAAATTCAATTAAAATAGCTCCTGTCAGCCCGACAAATTAAGAGGCAGAGCTTATAGCAGTGTGTAACATGCGCTGTGAATTAAATCAATGAAAAAGAAAATTTGAACGCTTGGAATACCCTTAGTTTGACATTGTTTTTCTGCGTGTGAGTCAAATCTGCGAAAATTCCACAATCTTCACTTAAAAAACAAAATTTTAATATTTAATCGACCGATTTTGATAGAGAAGGAACCAAGGAATTATTCTTCATCATGTTATCATCAATTGTAAGGAATATTGGACGTGCTCAACGTAATTTCTCCACAACTCCACAATTATCGGCCGCAAAAAAATTGTTTGTTCGAGATGCAATTAATGCTGCTCTCGATGAGGAAATGGAACGTGATGAGCGTGTATTTATCTTGGGCGAGGAAGTTGCACATTACGACGGTGCCTATAAGGTGAGTTGAAAAGATCCAGTAACAATTTTGTGAACAATTTCATTCATCAAGTAAATCATTCATGTTATGCAATCATTTTATATTAAATTTAAGCAGCAAAATGATCTTCATGATCACTATTATTATATTTGTTACATTCAAAAATTTACAGACACAAATGTGATAAAAATATACTCTAATTTGGTGAATAAATTTATTTATAGGTGACGAGAGGATTGTGGAAAAAATATGGCGAAAAGCGTGTTATTGACACTCCAATTACCGAAATGGGATTTACTGGCATGGCAGTTGGTGCTGCATTTGCTGGTCTTCGTCCAATTTGTGAATTCATGACAATGAACTTCGCTATGCAGTCCATTGATCAGATTATTAACTCAGCAGCCAAAACATTCTATATGTCAGCTGGAACAGTAAATGTTCCAATTGTTTTCCGTGGACCCAATGGCGCAGCTGCTGGTGTTGCTGCTCAACATTCTCAATGCTATGGTGCATGGTACTCACATTGTCCTGGAATGAAGGTAGTTGTACCATTCGACAGTGAAGATGCAAAAGGTAAACAACTCAAGGTCAATCAAATGTCATACATCCAGTTATATCCAAAAAAAATCTTCTTTTTATTTAGGCTTGTTGAAGGCTGCCATTCGTGATCCAGATCCAGTTGTCTGCTTAGAAAATGAAATGCTTTATGGCGTTGCATTTCCAGTAAGTGATGAAGTACTTGATAAGGATTTTGTATTGCCAATTGGAAAAGCTAAAATCATGAGACCCGGCAAACACGTCACAATTGTTGCACATTCATTTGCAGTACAAACAGCCTTGGATGCGGCCAATGAACTTTCATCTAAGGGAATTGAAGCTGAAGTCATCAATTTACGATCATTAAGACCTCTCGACACAGAAACTATTTTCAAATCAGTACAAAAGACTAATCATTTAGTCACCGTTGAACAAGGCTGGCCACAATGCGGTATGTTTACTTAATTAACTTTCATTTTTTTTGTGCACTTACTTAATTGCTGTTATCTTATGTAAATATTTTTGTATGTTTATAAACAGGTATTGGATCTGAAATTTGTGGACGTATTATGGAGCATGAGACTTTCTATCACCTTGATGCACCAGTCTGGAGAGTAACAGGCGCTGATATTCCAATGCCATACACAAAATCCCTAGAAGCTGCAGCATTACCACAGCCTCATGACGTTGTTCATGCAGTCAACAAAGTTCTTGGTGTTAAATAAGCTAAATATATCTCATGGAATTAAGTAATCACTTCACAAAAAAAAAAAACAATGTTTAATCCTTCAATACCGATATTATTATTATCACCGTTTTTAATGTGTTTATTTCAAGCATAAATGAAAGTATAAAAAAAATCAAATTCTTTTTATCCGATCCGATTCTGCATTACATACGAATAATAAAGTGTGAGAATGAATTTATTTAAATTAAGCTACACGCTTTCTAGAATTTGAAAAAAAAGGAAATATTCGGAAATTGAAAGATTACCTCATACTGAAAAAGATCTTAATTTATATTTTATGTCGCACTACCATCCGAATTCATGAGTCTTGTTTTGTTTTGTTATGATTTTAATGAAAAAAATCTTTCGTTCCACAAATTTAGCATTAATGTTATTATTATGCTTTTATATCATATTTCACTGAAAAGATTAAAAAAAAATTAAATTAATTATTATCAATTTGTTATATTTTATGATGTTCAGGCAATAAAATATAGCTTAAATCAGGCTGTTTTAGAAATTTTCTATTCATATTTGGGTGGCAGGACTTGCACACTAACTGATAGTTTCAGCAATTCTTACCTCACAGCTACCTCGAATGTTGTTGAAACTTGCCCATCGTGTGTTCATAAATCATTTTTTACTAACAATTTTATAAACTGAATCTTCCGAATATAGAATTAAGAACTAAAATTTCTTAAACGAAGCCTCGACCATTTCCAATATTTTCTTTTCAAATTCTAGATCGCCTTCGAATTAGCTTAATGTCCATTTTTCGACGAGGTGCAATACAAAGTCATGCAATTGATCTGATCGTATGAACCGTAATTTGAAAGAGAAAGTCATTTGAATCTTCATTGGTCCCCTTTTAATGGCTTTATATTAAACAGCAGATTTGAAATAGTCATGATTTGTGTCCATTTTAAGCGCATTTTCATTGAAATTTGAGCAAATTATAGTGCAATCAATTTTTAATTTAAGTAGCCTCTAGTCGATAATTGGATCAAAGTGATAAATTTGTTTAATTTTGGGCTTTAGTCGCTTGAAAAAGCTAGAAATTTTATAAAAGGTCGTTAAGTGATGCAGAATTTTTAAAAATTATGAATTTTAATTTCGATGATGCGAAATTTTTGCATCAAAAAAAGTTGTTGAAAATTTTTAAATCTCAAATAGTCGTTAAAGATTTAAATCTCAAATAGTCGTTAGAAAATTTGAATCATTTTAATCAATGAAAGTGCGCTAATCAATCATAATTAAAGACATTATCCTTCATACCTTCCTCTATCCTATTGTTATACCAACTACGAATAATAGAAGGGATTCAATCAAGACATGATCAAATTTTGTCATTTAAAGCTTCAACTCCAATTTTCATACCACAAAAAAAAAAATTTGCTAGAATTAGTTTGATCTTTTTACATAAACAAAAAATTAAAGTATTCCTTTTGGACTTCAAAATTTGGTGTATGGAAGTAAAAGTTCAAAAAAAAAAAAAAAAAATTAAAAAAAAGTTCAAAATTATATACCAAACTAAAATTATATGAAAAGGTAATTGAATAAAGAACTATGAAATAAACGAGGCATTTATTCTCTCCAAAAATTAGAGTCTGAAATTCATTTAATCAACTCACCGGCTGATAAATAAGCTTAAGTGAAATGTTTGAGAAAAAAGTAGAAAAATAATAAAAAAAAATAAGTATGAAAATGTCTTTCAATTTAAGTTATATTTTATCCACTTATTTACATTTTGTGATCATCATGTGAACAGTGTGTGGAAGAGAAGACGTTGACTCGTGGCAACTTGTTTACCACAAAACAAAAAAAAAATTGTATGTAGAGGGCATATTCATTTTGTGAAATATTTATCTTATTATTACACATTCTCGTAACTCTATTAACTGCACCATTATGCGGGCGTTCGCTCCGACCTATTTTAGTTGTTCTGGGACGTTACAGAATCTGTTTTCTTGTGCGTCTGTATCATCCGCGATGCCTAAACTTCGTATTTATAACCTCAAACTTCGTTACCGGCTTTATTATCGTGATGTTTTTATTTTGTTTGTTTGTATAGCTAGAGATATGATGAAAATTTATATTTTTCTAATTTTTGCTTGTTTGTGTCGAGAAAGTTACAGCACGTGCTGGTGCGAAAAGCGTGAAAACAAAATGTTTTGAGATGTTTTTCTATTTTCAATGGTGATAGTTGTATTTTTTTCCGATGAATAATTAGCTTGAACTGAAAGAATTTCTACAATGATCGTCTACAAGTTGAGCTGTAATAGAATATTAGGTTATCTGGTGACTAGGATAGATGAGAATTGATAATCAAATGGCAAAATTTAACCTTGATTATTAAGCTTGACAGTTAACTAACCTCTAAATGGTTCAAGGTTAGGTTCAAGGAAGTCTGTCAAAAATTATCGAAAGGCATACGGCGAAGAAAAGGCAAAAAGTCTGTGTCCTCAAACCGGCTTGACTGACGTTGAGGTGGATTTTACAATGAGTTCTAAAGATCCAGTCCAATACTTCCAAGTTTTAGTGTCGAGATCTAGACTTCCAAGAATTCCATTGAAGTATCTGTCTCGATCTTAAATATTTGCCAATATTGATACTTCAAGAATCCTTAGATCTGAGATTCACAATTCTTTGGGTATGCTAATTTGTACATTCATTCATAAATAAGTAAATTCTCAAACTTTACTCACATATTGTCTCACAATATTACTGCTGATATTCCCAAGAAAACTTAAAAATCCTCTACTACATTGAGTAAAAAATGATGATAACAATAAGTAGGTTGAAAAATCCAATTAATAATCTATTAAACTGACATAATCTCCTTACAATGAATTCATTTATAATAAGATTTGTGAGAACTATAGAAATCTCATTCCTACCAATACAGAGTGATCGAGAGTGAATGTGCCATAATAACATACATTCAACCCACTGGGCAACGCTCATAAAATGAAAAGAAAACAACTGATGCAGTCCATAAAGGCTAAAAATATTACGAAAATTATATCATTTTAAAAATAAAATTCTTGTTTATCATATCGACTGTATGTCTTTTAACTCGTGTAACTGTTTTCCTTCTTTACTTAAAAAATCATTTTCTTCCTTCGTATGTCAATGGAAAATTTTAATATCATTTAAACTCTGAGCCGTTGGTGATAAAATCTGAAATAATATTTTTCTTCTGTTTTTCTGTATTCATCTCAAAAGGTCGTTGTCATGTGTAAAAATTAGTAATGTTTATCTTCGTTGTTGTTTCAGTACATACGAGTTTTCGGAAGGAAGAAACGCACTCGTGCTTTGAATATTTTGTTCTCAAACAGATGAGTTATTAGGATTTGTTGTTAGAATTTAGTAATGTTGACCCAAAATACATAGAGTTGATGTGATTATGTGGGAGAATTGGGACAAGTGATAAATATCCAGAAGTTAACTGAGAAGGGCTTATAAAGGACAATGTTCCTCCCAAGGACTAGCTTTACAAAAGATCAGTCGAATAAATGGCTTCCTAAATATGGTGAATGATCGCCCCTAGCTTAAGTCAACCACGCACTAATCTCATTTTCTCGCGGAATCGAACAAGACTCTATGGTAGAATAGAATATAAAGTAGTGTTTACTAAGAGCATACTTGACACTGCGATCGATGATCTGATTCGTAAAACTTGATGCTTTGAACTTACATGCCACAATCTTTAAATGTTCCAGAATACCATCAGAGTTCAACGAAATAAGTACGTAGAGAAAGTATTCGTAGCCTTACCACCCAGACACAAAGACACCTAGCAGGTAAAGAGTGTGTTCTCAAGGACGTGCAGAGCAAACTCGAAATAACGCTTTCGAGCATCCTAAGCTAATATATTTGAGTTGAGCAAGTTCTCGAGATCATTCTCATTGCCACTCAGGTATCACTCTGTTCATTAGTATTTAAAAAAGCTCATCTGAATTTCATCTTTAAAATCTCCTCCAAATTGATGTTTACGATCACACAAAGTTGCATAACCAACAAAAAAAATATTTATAAAATATTCGCAATATGTAGGCAGCCACACCAACATTCGAAATTGTATTCAAAAAATTATCATCAATATGAAATCCATAAGATAATAAAACGTGCACAAAAAAATTTCATAATTTCATTACAGGATGTTAATTGAACTTTATAACGGTAGATCCCCAGCAAAATTCAATTAAATTTATTCAATTTAGAGATTTCAATTCGTGTTCATTTCAATATTTCGATACAAAAAGGAATTAAAAAAAGTTTTTCCAATTACATTTTCATCAAGAACATAAAATCTGATAATTTTTCCATTAGGAAAATATTTTGTCAGAAAATTATTAAAACCTATAAAAGTCTAAAATTGTGTAATGATAATATTGTGGAAGCAATTATCGGTCGGTAGGATCAATCAATCATTAATCCTCTTATAGAAAAACTTTGTTTATTTCTGAACGAGAGATTATGGTTGATATTGACAGAATTAGTAATTGATAGTTGTGTTTGGTATTATTAATGATGTGACACTGTCGGTAACAGGGTTATGAATTTGTTGGCACCAGTTATTAATGCGTATGTGACATCATATAAACAGAAGATTAATTTATGAAATTTGAAGTATCCAGTGGATAATCTATAGATTCTAAAATTGATTAAATTAGCTCATTAACATTTTGTAATCAAGTTTAATTTGTTAATTTGGTCCATTAAGTTCCTATTAGCAATTTAAAGGATTGATTAGATATCAATTACAAACAATTAACCCATTACATTCCATTTAGATATCAAATTAAATGGATTGCTTTCACTTAAAGCTACATGAAATGCTTTTACCTCTGCAGAATCTATTCAAAACCCGAACAGTTCAGTGAGTTTGCTACGGCATCGCTTAGTCGCAGTATCAAGAGAAACCGGGAAATTCTCCTAAAAACATCGTTCGTGAGTGAACAACTTGACCTAATGTCCAGTTAATAACAAGACGATTAATGACATATTTTGAACTCTTATAAGGAAGCTGTCGATAGATACAGCATTACATTTGGTATTGGTAATTGTCAGACGGAAGCCAATAATAGAACCAGATTTAGGCGTCATATGAGGGAGACCATGGTTCTCAATTGATTTGTATGGCCAGCGATATAAGTAATTAAGTAATGACCGGTCTAGTTATTAACAAGACATTATACCAGCTTTTCCATTCGTGGCTGATGGCTGCATTCAACCAATTCATCGAAAAATACAGTTCCCCGCATTGTGTCACTCGGTAAAGTTGCTGATAACTTCATCATTCATATAAAATCACATTACGATTATTTACATATGAAATAAATTCAACGATAACAAACTTTTACATACTCAAAGTCTTCTTTTGTTTACTATTCGCAGATTTACAACTCTACATGAAGCTTTAAAAGTATTAAAACGCAATTCAAACTACTTTTAATTAAATTGCTGTAAATCCGCATAAATTAATCAATTTTTGAAGTTTTCAATTCAATTTCTATGAATTAAAATGAGGAATCGACGGCAAATATTCCACTTGTGTGCATACAGGATAATGTTTACATGATGTACTTCTATATTTCCACTGCTTAATAGATACAAACATCAAAGGTAAATCAAAATTTCAATAAATTCAAAAATAAGCACCAAAAGAACCACCAGAAACAAGTTAGCAGCAAATTTTCATAGAAACTTTAAAGCAACTACATGTAATTAAAAAACGACATCATTAATTTAATGAGAAACTGATGTCTATTAAATACATTCATGAATACATACACATTTCACTGACTTTACTTTTATATCTCATGAAATGGAATGATTTAATTTACTCATTTGTAATGTCATTCTATTAAAAAGCTACATATGGAATTTTATGTCATAAAATGTATGTAGTTCTGTGTATACATGAGCAGTTAGTGTCAAAGGATATTTTTTATGGAAGCTTCTGATTCTGGGCTTGTTTTGTGATTTAAAATTAATTTTTTTTACAGCCTTAAAAAATAGATTTTAGGCCATTTTCTATGGTTTAATTAAAAATTCAGTTTTTCCATATAGAGCAGTGGTGGACAACCTTTTATTCTTCGCGGCACAACTTGGTGGTTAGTCTTGACCGGCCCCGCATACGATATACGGCTCATGGCGTTTCCCAAATTTTTTCGCAGCACACTAGTGTGCTCACAATTGATATAGAAACTAACTAATGGTTCAGCACATAGCTTGCCCACAACTGATATAGAAGGACCTCCTAAATTTATAGTCATTCCATTTTTTTTCGTTGCCAAAATAAAAACTAATTAAACTAATGGAATTTTACATGCATGAATATATCCTTTATGGGACAAGAACTGAACACAAATGCCATATTGTTCGACATTCGGCTGTTGTTAAGAAATAATGCCTTCCTTTTGGAGTCATCATCAGTAAATTTTATCTTATTCATTTGGTCGTACATGATACAAACACATTCAACACAATATTCAATTCATTTTTCGTACTATTGCTGTTGAATTAGCTTGTTTTGCGATTAGCATATGGCCAAATGCATTTCGATGTTGCCATAGAGAAAATTTCCGATACATGCTGATTATTTGTTAAGCACCAAAGTCATTTGTGAGATAGACAGAAATATATCTACCATTTACCTAATATGCATATGTATAATTTTAACATGAATACACATTGTTATCAAGTTCTGAGGCTTTTGTGGGCTATAATAAATCGGAATTTCCTTTATTATTGTTGATACATCGATGATAGAAAATTTATTCTTCATATTTAATTGAAAATTGATGTGTTGGGTCATCTAATTCTAATTATACCTTGGGATTTTGTTGGTTTTGTTATGAAATTTATTAGGTTAATTAACAAAATCTTATATAAATAATGGTAGTGAATGTTTGTAAGACTTTAAAGGACTTTTGAATTATTAAAATGTAAATTTTGAAGTGTTTTGTAAGTGATTGAAAGCTTTGAGTTAATACAGATGATTCTATTGAGATGATTATTGTTCTAATTAATCAATGAAATGTAAAATTGATGTTGAGCAGGACATGGTATGGAGGAACAGCTTAGCAAGGACTTGCAAGGTAACAATTATGATGTGATAAATTTGGAACTTGCAATTTTTTAGAATTTAGAACATTTCAACTTCTAACCTAACTAGTTTAATTTATTTTCCTTAGAAACATCCAGATCAACAGTACCCTGAACAACTTGTTTGCAGACTCATTGATTTACCGTAGATAATACCGAAACTTGACTCTGAAGAAATCAAGAAATATTTCCAGTCTTTCCATTTGAGGTTCTTCCATTTCAACAAAATCATTACAAATTTTAATTGATTCTCTTTTTGATTAATATCATCTTGACTAACATACATTATTCAATTTCTAAGAAGAAGATCAATTAAGGTGTGATGTAGAAATTCCTGACAATTTGATGTTGTTTATATCAAGAGAACTCATCTTTGTAGCAATTGGTGCATAAATAGTTTGATCTACATCTAAATTACATTTGATAATTACAATTGAGTGTAACTAGAATGTACTCATTATTGATTGAGTGAGTGTGAATTGGTTTTATAAAATTGGATTGGATCTGTTTCAATGTCTCAAAATCTAATTAAATTGAAGATAATTTTGAAGATGCTTGTTCTCTTTGTCTGTCTTATATTTACATGAATGATCTTTAAAGAGAAACTGCAAATGCAAAATCTTGGCTAAATAAGTCAATCATCAATACAAGGTGTAGATTGCCACAGTAAAAGATTTAATTACATTTCTCAAACTAGTCAATAAGCACAGCTTCATTTTTCATCACTAAAATAAGCAACATCTTTAGCTTTCCCCGATTCCTTCCAATTTTAAATCAAAACTTCTCACTTTATGTTCAATAACGTTAAATACGGAACTAAATCGAACATGTTTTGATCATACAAAATGAATGACAACATGCATTACGTCATGTGAAGATGTCACCATATAAATTGCAGTATCATGTTTGTTACAGATTGAATTTTTTCTTTCCCACGTTCACAGTTGCTCGTTCTCTGACTTATTCACAATTTTTCTTTGTGTAGATGATATTAGAAAAAGATGAAGTCGAGACTTTTCCTTGAACAGAAGTGAGAGGAAACAAGTGAGAGATGATAAATTGGTAATAAAAAAACATTGTCAATGAGGTAGCGATGCTGCAGATGTGTAAAATTTTTTTTCATTTTAGAAAAACGAGGAGTATAGGTAGAAGGTGAGAAAGATATATGACATTTATGGTATAAGCATGAAGAATTTGATTGCATTTTTATGGATTACAATTCTCGATCAGTTATATGAGTTTCTAATACATTTTAAAAGAACTCTTTCAAATCAATCAAAATTTTCATTTATGTAATTCACATGTGATGAAGGATTGAAATGTAATTTGAAATAATTATGTCTGCATCAATATCAATGAGTTCTTGTTAAATTTATTTAAAGAATTCTTGATATTTTAAATGTGTCAAATTTCTATGGAATCATCTTTCCTAATTAGTGAAGATTGTGTGTATTTTGATATTATTAAGCATATATTATGGGATACATCTGGATTCTTGGGCAATCATTTTGTCCAGTCAAGTGTTATCACACTTGTTACTCAATTTAAAATCAGTAAGGCAGTCGCGGTGCATTTAAATGGTCTGAAATTGGCTATATCCTTCAAAGCCTTCAGCCAGTTTGGAATACATTTGAATTAAGGACTTAGCATCCTTGTCTATACATCCAATAATATATGAAAGTATGTCAAAACATGAAGTTCAAATTAACTTCGGGCTCTGAAATTTATAGTGTTGATCGTGATCTTGTGCTGTCCATAAACTCTAATATTGCTACTCATAGAACTAAAGCATCCTTTAAACAACAGCAAGCATGTGCAGCATATATAAAACTATCCCGATCATTTTATATTTAGAATTCACAGCGCTTCCGTCAATCCACTAGTCAATATCTCTTCATACGTATTCATATCTTAAGTTTTATAAAATAAATTACCTTTACCTTTAAAATTGCACAATATTCTCACACCATGTGGCTCGTTTTTTTCCATCATATACTTTTTTCCGCTTCCTTCAATGCAGACATCACAGAACTGGTGCTGGTATTCCTTTTGAAAATGGAATTAAATTTCTGCACATTTCACACCATAACCCATTTTTCTTCATAAGGCTCGCTCTCATTCTTTCTCAACAGGATATAGCGTTGGCAAGTGTATTATTATGGCGGTTCCTTCAAGAAAATTCAATTTGTTTAATGCTTTTTTTCCCAGTGAAAAAAAAACTCTATTTATGATTTCCATCTTCCATTTTCATGAGATTGAGCGAGAAATATGGTTAAAGTTGAAATTTCATCATCATCAAAATCATCGTAAATGGTTGCATATTGTATGCTCCATATATAGTCAATGGAAAGTGTGAACATTACCATAAATTACCCATGCAAAAATGTAAGAAATTAAATGAATATGAAAATGTTACAGATACTTATGCCGTGCCTCAGGTAGTTACGCTGGGAAAAATGTGGTAAGTATAATGTACTTTAATTAATAATTATTTTTTTTAACTAACCACACTACAATATTGTTGTACGTGCGGATTTGCTATGAGCACGTATTTTAATGAAAATTGTGTCAGATTAAATTTGTAATGACTCGAGTGTATTATTTTAGTTAAGTGTCAGGTACATCCCCCATGAGGTGGGTTTATTTTTATGATTTTTATGTTAGATTACAGACACAGCTCACAGATGTTGCTTTGTCTGATTTACACTTGAGATCAATTTTAAAATGATTTGGGTATCGTGGCGATGCTGAGCTCGTGGATGGAATTATGAAAATTTTATTGTTGTCTTCTATTATTATCTTAATTTTGGAATTGATAATTGTTTGGTATCATAATCCAATTATAGAGATTATTAAGCCTGAGCCTCCGAATTCATCGTCACCCCTGGATACTCCCCTGAATGCAACTAGGAGAGTCTGGAACTCTAATCGAGATTGAAAATTGTATGAAAATGCTTGAATCTCAATTTAAAATTGATAATTTATGGAAGTGTAATCCAAACCCAACCCAATCCCAAAACCTCACACTGTTGGATTTAATATCCTTAACCAAATATGTTAAAATAATCAAAACTCATCAATTCCTTAATTTATTTTAAACAAACTCCACACCATCCATAAAATCATAAATATTTCATCTCATAAAGATCAAACATACACAAGAACATCCACAAATACCCTAAATTATTCAGAATAAAAATCTTCATTTCATTTTTCACCAGTTTTTATGACCATTTTTCCTAGATTAAATTGAAGCACCTGTTCAACTACCACTCATCTCACTCCTCATCATCGTCCCTGCAATTTCTCGTATTTTTCTCATGTAAAACTCCGTTTATTGATTAAGGTTGTCCATGAAAATTATCTCATTACTTTCACATTTTTATTTAACCATTTAACAATTTTTCCCATTCTCACTTTTTACAGACTGTAAAAAAATCCTTTAAGCTCTTTAATTTAAACATAAAAAGTTTACACAGTTAAGCAGTAGCATCAATTACAGTTACACCATCAGTAAGGCTTTAATTTGGACTATAAAATCTCATATTTAGATCTTGTTATCAAAACATTTATAGTACTGTAGTTTTTGGGGAACTTCGTTTGTTATGTGACGTTAAAATTAATTTTCTGAATATTTTCAAATTGGACTTTTGAGGTTTCGTCTTATGTCTTGTCCTTACGGTGCTACATCTTTTGAATTACTACACAACATCAGATCCGGTAATTGATACTTTCTCGAGTGGACAAAATCACGTTAAAACCTGAACAGAAGTCAGTTAATCGGCAAAAATCTAGTCGCAGGCCGGTGTGAATCCTATTTTTTGCCGGATTCAGTTCAAATCTGTGTTGTTCGGGTAACCAAGCTAATGTTCACTAGTTTTGTCCACTAGGGTTTATTCATGCCGAATACTCGAGTACCGAAAAATCTATATATAGCTATACTTGAATCAGATAATTTCCTAACCCATCATTTTGTGGATATCAAAATTAAGTCGATTAAATCCCAACCTCTGAACCCTAGTTCTACCCAATTGGTTCTCTTGGCTATTGTCACACATTTTTCAATAACAGATTCAATTCAGAACAATTAACAATTTGCTCCAAAAATTTCATTTATCTCTAAAAATCGAGAACGTAACAAGCAAACGACCAAATCCTATTTAAGGTAGTAAAATGAAATGACTGTATGCTTTTCACCAGCAAAGAACTATTTCGACCATGAAAATTTTAAAAAGAAAAATACTCTCGAGTGCTGTTTCATTTATTGCTTATTGTGTAAATTGCAATACTCCTTACTAAGTGAAAATTTCCTTCCAGTAAAAATTAATTTAAGTTTATCATTTATTTATACAATAGAAATATATATATAAGTGAGGTATTTGTTAATGGAACCGACCCCTTTTTTTGTTGCACTATCTGGTTGCAATTTTCTCTCGTTCAGTTGTGTGTAAAATGTTGAGAAAATATTTATTTATTTGCCGAAAAAAGCAAATGCATTTCTCAATCAACGCTACAACATGGTAGTATTGTAGTAGCCCCTTTGTGCGGCTTTATGGGTTTCAACATGGAGCTGAGTGAATGAGTAAGATAAAAAAAATAATAAAAGTTTCATATTGTTAGGGAAAAGTTCTCATTCACATATAAAGCACATGAACAGTAAAAAAATCAAGAATTATTTTTCATAAAATTTTTTTCCTGTTCAGGGCAATTAGCAAGTGGGTGCCAGGTAACCAGATAAATGCATTTTTACCAACATTGAGATGGTGAAGAGAAAGTTTAACGTAAATATAAATATTCATTTAACTATATGCATCTCCTATATAAAAAAAACTTTCTCTGCCATTAAAATGGGAAAAAACACACACAGAGGGGAGATGGAAAATGGCAACAGCAGGAAATCATGGAATGGACTGAGAGAAAATTTGAATTTATGTATCTTAAAAAATGTAACTACACTCAATTAACCCGTAAATTGTAAAAATTGGTAAATTCTCTCAAGTAAATTGCTTTATGCTTGTTATTATCCCGAGTGACACATTTTAATTAAAGTTTTTTTTTTTGTGACGGTAGAAGTTCATTGCTGCAGGCAATCAGGTAGATTAATTTATATATGGAGAGCTATTTTTTGTTCATTTTATGAAAGCTTCATAGAGTTTTGTGGTCGATTTAGTTGGTATTTAGTCACGAAATTGAGTGGTTCTGATTCCACAATAAACGGGAGATCTACTGAGTTCTGAGTAGGAAATTGAGGATCAGAACTGACGAATTCTCACTCGTTATACAATTATGAACCGCGGATCACCCTTGGGAAGCTCTGGATCTCAAATATTTGAATAATTTTTAATAAAAAATCTAACTTGGGACGTATTCCCAAGGTTGACAGATTAAGACAGACTCAGGTTATGTAAATAACATTATTAAACTTTTCAAAATTATTGACATTTCTTTTTTTGAACTTTAAAGTTTAAATATGATGTAAACTCGCCTACGAAACGATTAGAATCAAAATATCAATTTTCCAGAAATGACGATAAAGACATTTGATTTGTTTTGAAATCATTTCCATAGCAAATATCATAGGAAAAGTGATTCAAACGGATTCAATTTACTTTTTTATCTTTAACTCCAAAATTGAATACACATCAATCGGAAATCTTTGTTTACTTGATATTTTTCTTAAGATTTATCAAATTTCCAATGTGAACTTGGTGTTTTTAGATCAAATTCAATTGAAGCAGTTGTTCAAGTTACCATCACAGCAATTGAGACAGAAGTTAAAGCTTGATAAGGATTTTGTATGGAATAAGTCGAGACAAGGCTTAATATAACATAATTTGTGAGCAGCAAGGAGTATCAATCGAGTTGACAATTTTAACTTCTTCCAAGTTTTTAATTGAGAATCTTTTCAACTTGATTTGAATTGCTTATAAACTTTAAAATTGAGAAATTAAATTCAACGGTCATTACACAAAGGGTTCTTACGTCTAGACATCAATCTACAAAGCAAAGTAACACAAAACTCACAAAAAAAATTATATTAAAACACAAAGAACACCTTCTAATTACTGAAACAGGAATTAATTAAAAAATTTCTTAAAAGAAATATAAATTCAATTCAGGATGAAATTCTCTATTCAAAAGTCAGTTTCCAGTAGAGCAAACAAATGCAATAAGCTTTGTTTTCTCTTACTGTAAAAGGAATAAAACTTGAACAATGAAAAAATTTCCGTCTTTCATGTGATGAAAAAGAGATTTAACGCTAAAGTTAATCACTATTTAAAAAAGAGAAGAGAAGTAGTATAGATGTGGTCGGGTGTGATTGACAAATGCGCAATTTTCTTGTTCAAAGCTAAGCTGAAGCTTTTTTTCCATTTTAACCATTTATCAATGTGTAACCATTACTAATTATGTATTGTGCACTGATGTTGTGAAAGAATAAACAACAAAAAGACGTCTAAACAGTCAAATGTTGAACTGAGATTGTTTCTGGTTTTGAAGTGTCAAAAACATTCGAAATCTATGAGTGACTTCTCATTCAGATAGTTCGCTGACCGTATAGATCAATTGTGACCCATTGGCTTCATCATATGGTGTCTGAAACTAGTTCTATCTCAGTCCAATTGAGTGAATTCAAGTTATTCTAGTTCAGTTGAGTCTTCTTGACATTGATTGTATTTTTAGCGAAGTGAATTAAACCTCAACCAACTACGTTTCACCAAATTCATCCTCTAGGGTCCAAAAGTTTCAATTTTTTTCCTGCTTACAACAAGAATCATCAGTTGAAACTCAGTGTCAATGACGAACTAAGTCAGACAAAATGCAGACAACATCGTCAATCCACCACAGTTCAAGCTTTAAAAAAAATGAAAGAAAATAGAAAAGAAGAGTATAAAATATGTGTAATTTCAAAGAAAAACAGCATAGAGTGATGAAAAAAAATATAGAAAGAAAGCGCAGAAAGAGAAAAAAGTTTCTCAAAAAAAAAGGAAGAATGCGAAACGAAAGAGAGAAAAAGTTTTTCATTGTAATAAAATATTAACTTTAATGAAAAAAGTTTTATTCTAGTCGCTTCCGCAACAGCACAGAAGAAAGAATTGTAGAACATACCAGTCAAGCCAACAAGTCACTTTCATCTGTTTCACCGAAAAAAAGAATTTTCGTTATTGATGCTGTAAAATTTATTCATTAAGATTTTTTAAAAAAAGAGACATCTCATTTCACGTGCCAATTAAAGTCTGCCTGCCGCATACCTCATTAGATGGTAATCATTTAGATTCGAATGGATACCTTCTAAGAAATCTTCTTCCATAGCTTGCTAACTGCTATGGAAATAATCTTAATACCTGATGGATTAGACACGAAATATGTCAAATTGGTAACAAGAAGATATTTTTTTTTTGGGGCACAAAACCGCTCTCAAAAAATTAGATCCTCGATAAGGTGAGTTCTTGTGTTGGCGTATTTTTCGATAAATGCTTCAAAAAGCTGTATAAAAGCTCCTTTACTTGTTTGGGGTTTGAATTAAAGAGGATTGAAGTTGAAAAATATCAAATAAAGTTTTATGAGTTGTTTTATTTCAGGAGTTCCTGGAAATGAGGTAATGAACTTTTTGACTTACTGGTTAAAACTTGTAAATAATACCTAATTAAAATTCATTATTTTGCATGAAAACAATTTTAAAAAGAGCTGTTTGTCACTTGAATACAATTGTGATAAGCTATTCTTGAAATGATTGATGCTTTAAAAGTTTAAACAATACATCAAACAATATTGTGACAATATCACAATGAGCTTATTATTGGAAACAATTTATGTAATTGAAATACTTTACAATTAATTATTAATGAATAACTCTTTAAGTGTCAATGAAATTTAAAGTCAATGAAATTTAAAGTCAATGATTTAAAATCTGTTCTATTTTTGAGAGAGATAACAAAGATTTTAGATTTAGGATTCGGTTTGAATCGAATTCGGTTGCTTCAATCACAAATCACAGCTTACCTCACTAACAGGCAAAGAATACGCTTTCATGATACGTCAGTATCTAAAAGCTGGCCTTTTGCCTGTTAAGGCTTGTGCTGTTAGTGAAATAAGTAATTAACTAAGAAATGCTACAATGCAGCACAAGCTATCCAATACAAAACAATAAGTTATAAAATATTCAGATTTTTGACCTTTAAACTTTTACTTAACAAAGAAGCACGCCTTGCTATTAATAAATATGTAACAATAACTCAGACCTAGTCAGGCAGTTAATTGAACCTTACTAAATTTATCAGAGGATCTGATGTGTAAGTTGAAAATGTCTGTAACTTAATTAACCGGAAGGTGCACAGCGTAGAATGGTGAAATCCGAATCAAGGCTAGAATCACGTCTGATTTTTCGTTCTTTTTGTATTCAATGTGCTTTCCAGATTGTTTACTGCTTTACTGTGATCCATGTATTTTAGTTGGTGTCTTAAGCTGGATCTATCGCTGGCTAAAGTTTGTCAATTACCACTTGTCGACTTGAATTTTACACGGAATCGACTTTATCTTACAAAACTTGAGTCGGCTTCGTGCTCCTCAAATTACTAACATCAAATACACTGTTTACATCAACAATATCCTCCCAACTTCTATTTGATCACCCAAGTGATTGATCTCTGCTTCATCTATTTTTATCAAGTTGGTCCCAGCAATTCACAAAATCAAATAATACAAAATAATAAAAATATAAAATTTCCAATCAAAACTCCACCAATTTAAAGCCACAAAAATACAAAAATTTACTTTGACACCAGCTGTTATGTCATGTAAACCGAAAATAATCGAGATCAAATGAAACTTCCAAGAATTAAACTCATAACAGACATCTGCGTGTGTCTGTTTCATGCTAAATGTCATGACAACCTCCTTCCAATATAATTTATGAATAAACAAAAATACAATTCAAGTTAAGGTACGGGAAAGCAAATTACAAGAGATTTTCTTAAACTTTTTTTTGATACACCCAAGTTTCTCTGAGTTCTGAGTATGGCTTTCTCAAAGAAACGGAGGAAGTTAATGATCCTTACTTTCTTTTTCTCATGCGTTTCAATTTCTAAAAATAAGGCAAAAAGGCAACAAAAAAAACTCTCATTTTAATTTTCACTTTCGTGCAATAAAAGTTAGAATTTTATAATTAATTTTTTTCTTTTCTTCTTATTTACATCCCCCACCCCTACTCATATATACCCCCTCCATCCAAACTTTTTTTTCACTTCTATTTACTTTTTTTTCTCTCAGCCAATGTGCGAAATATAATGAGGAAACTTTTATTTCTCGAAAGACTTTCAGCTCTTATTTCATCTGTTATAATCTTTCGTAGGAGGCATGAAAAAAAGGCATGAAGATGAGAAAAAGATTAGACAAAAAAAAAAGGAATCTGATCTGTTATGAAGAGAAATAAAGAAGAAAAATGTATTTAATTATGAAATGTTCATAATGCTTAAGTTAGAGTTTGTTTTATGCCTAGCAAATCCTGAATAAAGCGAGAATTAATTGAGTATTCTAGCGTTCGTAAAATTAATATAATAACTTTAGCATCCCCATTTACATTTTATGGTACCCCAAAAAAAGAGAGAGACTTCATCTCACTTACGTACGCATGGATCTAAAGTATTTTTAAGCCAATTTTATTCTTTCTGCCTTTTTTCTCATATATTTTTCATTTACAATTGAATTGTTTATAATTTTTATTAAGCCTTCAAATTTTATTTAACCATTTCTACCTTTTTTATGTTTTGTATGTTCATTGATAAGGCGCGCGCCTCATTTTCGTAGGGATCCCCACTTTGCTGCTATGTGGTAGTAACATAAAAAATCATTTATATGCATGAGGTAGCGTACACATGTTTTTTTATGTTACGTGCCTGGTATTTTTAATCTCATCGTTTAAGTTCCTCTCATTTTTCCCTTCTGCTTATAGCTCTCATACTCACTGTAAGCTCACTGTTTTTATTATGCTTTATGTAGATCCCCTTTATTCCTTCTTTTTCTCTGTTATGTTGTTGTTTTATGCACCATCATCATAATCATCATCATATATTCATCCCCTTGCACATATGAGATAGATATGTATGAATTGTACATATGTACATAACAGATATAGCAAACAATCTATTGTTTTTGTTTACTAAAATGAGCACTATAACTGTTAGCAAATTGTTAAGCATTTATGGATAAAGTAGTGAGGAATATCTTCATTGAGATTTGGAATTGAGCGAATTTATTGTAGACTAGACTCGATTAGACTTAACTGTATCAGTCGACCAGATACGACTAGACTCGACAAGGCTCGTGAAGAATCGACTAAACTCGACTAGACTAGACTGGATTCGACTAGACTCGACTATACTCGATTAGACTCGACTAGATTCGACTAGACTTGACTAGACTCGACTAGCCTCAATAACACTCGAATTGATTCGACTAGACTTGACTAGACTAGCTTCAAGCTTTAATATTACCGTCCTCAATACCCGGAATGACAAGAAATCAGTCAAAAATAGCCTGATCAAAATACACAATTTTCAAGCACTCTTCATATCCTCAAATATCCTTTTGAGTACGGTGCTACACAGCAATTACCTAATTCCTCAAAATTTCAAAGTCATCTTAGAATGACTTGAAAGATTATTTGAAGCACCATGTAGACTGCTAAATTAGACAATATGACAACAGTCTAAAACCGAAACTTGATAAGATGAAAAAAATGCACAAAAAAAGTAGTGAAACATCTAACCGATATCGTATGTTTGGACTAAAAAAGACATCCATATAAACGAGAAATTTTATTGTATTTAAGTTAATGTCTTCATTCAACAGATTATCATTCCATTCTCATTCTATGTCACTCTCATATCTCGTCTATGTCGTGATAGTGTTTGTTTGTTTGTTTTGAAGGGAAAAAAGGAGCTGCTGTATTTTTCTATCTGCTGCTCGTTTAGCAAAACTATTGTTCTAATCAGAAGCAAAAAAGGAAGATGAAGAAGAAGAAAAAGGATACCTTGATGGAATAAATAGGACATAAGCATATATAACTTTCCTTTCTCATCAAGAATGGGATCTGGAAAAATGGAAATTTTATCTTCAATAAACCATCATCATCATATCTATGTGCCCATTTACCCTTTCCCTTCTTCTTTATTCACATTTTACTCTTGTTCTCTCACCCATCCATTTATGACAACGATGATGTTACCGTTACTGTTATGTTCTATCCTCATTACATGGTAAGTAAGCACACGCTTGAAACGTGAAGGCAGTCGAATGACGTGAAGAAACCTGCATTGAAAATGTTGTAACATTTTTCGTCAGCTATAATTAGGACATTTTTTTTTTGCTGTTGCTCTATACTCTATACCTTTTTAACATTATAATACTCATGACAGAAAGTAAAGTTTTACGCTTCGCGAATCATGCTTACGCATTTTAAATGTGCGAAGAATTTTTTTTTTTCAATAAAATTATTTCTCTTATGCTCGTGAATGAAATTTTAATTTTTCCTTCCTGCTTACATTTTATCTCGTTCATAGTGCTTAAATATTTTGTGGAGGATTACTTTTTGTAAATTGGGATCAATTTCATGTCAGTTTTTCTTGATAATAGTGATTATTTTCAGTTGAATTGATATTATTTGGGGGAAATGATTTTGATGATTTTTGCTTGGGTTATGCTGAAAAATGGTATAAAATTAACAAATTAGCTTTAATATTTGCTTGGGTTCGTCTTAAATTGCAGGCCTTAGACGAGTTGTAGCCTTGAACGATCTAAAAATTTCAGATTAAAAATGCTGCAATTGCAGGAAATACACACTACAGGCTTATGCTTTGGTTCTCGTCAGGGAAGTAGTCAAGGCAGATTTTACATTCCTCGTTGGATTCGCTAAGGATACACAACGATGGATATTCCGTATGAATACTAATGTAATACATGCATATTGCATGTAACTCTTAACTTCAGAATTGCATATGATATGGTTCTTCGACATTAAAAAGCGCAGCATCACCTCCTCATCAAAATCACCTTTCCGTACTCATTCTACGTGGTCTCAATGTTAACTGGATACAGTGATAATCGTAATACTTACAGTAATGTTGAAAATTTCCACCATTGTTATGAAGTTTTCTTCTAAGTAACATCAAGACCGTAATGCCTTAAAGGTATTACAATTCCAACCCTTAATATTCAACTTTAAATTATATATTTTTTTAAACGAGCATTGAATTAAATGGTCTGTGAATTAATTTGTTTAAAAAAAATTTATTATTAATCTAAAATTCAGTATGCGAATGAATCTTTGTCCTCAGTCATCTAGAAAGAACATGCCATGAAAAATTATGAAAAATTCACAGCATCTGCTACTTATGCACATTCGCTTCTTCAATCTTTATACATATAGTCATTAGTATCCATATAGAAACAATGTAGCATAACTCAAATTTCAATTTCTCTCTATCTTTGCAAAGAGCTTTGCTTTTTATGGTTATGTTCGCTCGTTAGCACGTTAGACGATATTTGAGGTTGAAAATTGAAAAATTGAATTCAATTTTCTCATACTTAAATTTGTTGATATTATTTTTTTCTTATTACTACTTTATGAAACTGTAAAGACTCATCTGTATTCAATTACGTGGAACATAAATAAGATATTCATTGCTACTTGCTAACCTTTAATGGTTTGATATTTGGTAATATTGTTATTAGCTGCAGCTTGATGCTGACGTCATTGACTTTTAAATTGGGTGGAAGGTTTGATTATTAATTGAAAATTATCTTGCCATATTTTTTGGAACATTGATGTTCATGCAATTTTAAGACTCGAACAGACAAAAAGCATAGTCGTGAGTATGCTTCCAGAATTGAGAATGCGCAATCATATGTTTTCATGCTTACTTACTTATTGAAACTATCCAACGATGTGCAACCTAGACTGCTACAAAAAGACTTCCATCTTAGTCTTTTGCAGGCCTTATCACAAAGTTTGTACAAATTATGCGTTTTTGTATCTAATTAACCTACGCCATGTGGCTTTTGTATCTCCAGGACGTCTCTTGTCTTGTGGATTAATTCTACAGCGGTAGAAAAACTTGTGTTTCCGCTTCCATATTGACAAGTGCTGTTGTACTACCCCCGAATTGACACTTCCTGCTGTATTGAGGGTATACTCACGAGCACACTAACTTAGGTGAGCATACTAATTGTCTGTTGTGGAAAAACTGGTGTCAATTACATAAACTAAGTGCAAAAACTCTAAATTAAGCTCACACAAAGTGGATCCATCCAAATTTATGTTTCTCTTTGACCATAAACGCTTTCAAAAAATTGCATTTACAAACAGCGAATCTGAAAGTACTTAGGCATTATATCTCAACAACAGAACTTCAAACATAATTTATTATTCATCATACAATTTATGTTTTATTGTAAATGAAAAGCTTTTATTATTTAAAAAATATATTTCTAGCAGTTCCAGTTCTCTATTAACAGTTCAATTTCACACAAAATGCTTGACGCTTTAATACAAATGTCAATAGCCAGAATTGTTTGATTTTTCAACATAAAGCACACGCATACTGCATATATAAAATAAATTTTCCCTGTGCCTCTAACTATTTCACTCTGCATGAACATTCATACACTTTTTTTTCCATCCATCAACGAGTAGTCAGAAGCATATCAATCTCTTTGTTACAGTATTTTTTTTTGTTGCTGGTTCTCAAGCTTAAAGCACAAAAACTTTTTTTTTACCCTAGCAAGGAGAATTGCTTGTCAGCTTCTATTGTAAATTATGCAGTAGTGCAACTTCCATTTTTTTTTGTGAATAGTATAAGGAATAAAAAGTTCCATAACCAACTGCAGTGATGTCATCTAAGCTTTCATGTAGGAAAATTTGTATACTCAATCAAAGTCATTATTCTAGCATTTTTTTTAACATAATAAAGTTTCATACTTTTTTTCATGTGTGTGACAATCGCTATAAATGGACAAAAGATCAAGTCAACTACTTGCTGGGGATGATACTGGTGTTGTTAGTGTAATAAACATTGTCTCGTTTATAAATATTTCATGTGACAAAATAAAACTTTTTCACACTATCAACGTTCGTAGCTATTTTTTTTTTCAGTTCCACTCTATGTGTCCTATATACATCACTGAGAATTATGAAATCACAAGCCATAAAAGTTTGTTTGAAATAATAAAAATGTTTCATGCAAAAAAAAAAAGTAGTGAGTGAGTTGACAGTTGCACAACAACAATAGCCAGTACAGCACTAGTAGAGTGAGGAAAATTCTTTGATATTCCATAGTTGTCGTTGTATGGAACGATGAAGGAATAATTATATGTGAAAAATGAACATGTCACACAATATAATAGTAAATAGCTGCAGATAGCTGTAGATGGATAAAGTTTCTACTTTTTTTTTATACCCAACGCTCTTCAATGCTCGCTTTTTATCACTAAACGGATGTGAATAAAATTATGTCATAATCACACCGTGGATTACTTGAAAACATGCACAATTTTAACTGCTTTTAATGTTTCACTTTTATTACGAAATTTAATTTTATTACTTTGCAGTTGTTTTGATGTGTTTATGATGATATCCGTTAGGATATATGCACATTAAACAAACAAACTTTAAAGTTTGATCGATTCTGTTTGTTTGACATTTTGTAAGTGAGATATAGAGTGACATAGCACGAATGTATATTTATCAGCAAATCAGCAAATGTATATTTATGAGCAAATATTAATGTTGTGCTTATCTTATGGCAATAAAATAAGGAGATTTGTAATCTTGACAGTAGTTTATGGTGCATTTTGCAGATAATTGTAATTCATAGAGTTAAGGAAGTAATTTGATACATAATTTCAATGTCAAGTAATTTTGACCCGATTTCTTCAAATTTTACCTTAGATTATTCCAGTTAAATCAACAATTTATGTCTTTCCAGAGCAGACAGTGAGCATACTCACCTAAATGGGCGTTATTATGAGTATACTTGAAAAAAGCTTTAGTTATTGAGATGATTGAGATCCAAAGCCGCACCAGAACGGCAAATGACTCTTTAACGATTAAGTTTGCTCTAGACCACTGTACTCGGTATACCTACTGAGATCGAAACAAAATCAAAACTACTAAGAGTATCAGAGTGATGAGGTATCAATATAATTGAGTATGCTCAATTTTGTAAGCATATTCATAAGGATGTTCCTTTTCGGCTCGGATTTCTTGATTTTAATCTCAATTAAACCCTTATTTGGGTACCCAATTCACTTCTGAAAACAGAGTTGCCTTCCATGAAGTATAAATACTCAGCTACCATTTCAACTTATCCTAAGTATACATCTTCAATCAAGTCTCACCATTTTTAAAGCAATAATCCTTAATTTACTCTACAAAAATCACTTTAATGAAAATCTAATAAATCATTTAAATTCCTAATTAAATCAAATTAATCAACAAAAAAATTCACGACTTTTAAGGAAGAAGATGAATATTTTCATTAAAGTATGATTTATTAATGAATAATTCACACAGTTGCTAATGATGATAATGAAGATATTGAAAGTGAATTTCATGGAAATTATTCATTATCGTATACATTTAATTAGTACTGATTAGTAACTCCATTGTGCTAGTTAACAAGAATTGCACGTTAGTTCTCCACGAGTGGATATGACCAGATTTACGTCTGGTTCTTGAGATGACTAAATTGGCTCTTATATAGATTTATCAATAACAACAGATTAAAGCTATTAATCTTGAACCATAACAGTTCTACAAATTTTTGATCCTCAAGTCAAAAAATATGTGAGATTTACAACCCATCATTATAAAAAGCACATATCAGTAACACATCTAAAACACGACAACTACTCTTCTCAACTCCAATGTAAGGAAGAAAACTTTTCTTTTCTGTGTGTACACAAGCAATATCGTTCCTTGCTACAACACATATTTCTCTGTCATTTATTGATCACATTTAATGTGAGATTTGTGTATCGATTGATATCCTGACACATTGTATGGCACATAACGTGTTTACTTAATCCTATCTCAATATTTTGTGAGAGGGAGAGGAAAAAATTGTGGCACCTGATTGCTTCCAACCTTTTTTTTGGTATTAAAATAAATCACAAATCACAAAAACAATAAACAGGCACGAGTTTAACGAATTAATTATATATTGAATCTGTTGTTTGGCAGATTTGTTTTGTTTATTTTGATGCTTTTTTGTATTTAGATTTGTGGATTAACGATGTTGTGGGATGTTCTATTGTTAAATAATAAATTAAAAATATGAGCATACCCGTGCAGTGCAATGGGGTGAACTGGGACTTGTCATGGTGACTTCAGGACAATTTTGAGCATACTTGAGCAGCACTAAGCAGCAATCTGAGTTGAAATCAGCCGTAATGGTGTCTTCAGGACAACCCCGCGTCATACCGTTAATACAGCGACGTATAGGTGCTCTAGCCAAAATGATGTGCTGTTCGGGACTTTATGTGTTTGTTTTTTTTCGATAGAGTTTTCATTAAGCGATTACTCATTGTATACTTTGTTTGCAAAGGTTCCCTATGTTCAAAATTATCAATTAACATTTCAAATTCATACAAAAGCTTTCAAAATTATTTAAAATGCATTTCCAACATAAAAGCACAACAAATAACATCAATCCACGTTTTTCAATTACTCTTTAAAGCTGCGATGACTACAACAGGTTCGGTACGATGACTTTATTTGTAAAGAATTACACATTTTTGTTTTTATTCGGAATTCGTGAGATAATATGAGTAAATGTTTGCTAAGACTCAAAGAAACACATGATGCGTATATACAAAATCAAATGTATTTGAAAAGAGAATCTAATTGGACGTAAACAATATTGAATTTGTGTAATTTTATTCAATTTATAAAAAAAAAATTAAAGATGAAAGAATGTTGGAATGATTGTAAAGACTGCTTTTGTGATATATTATTGTACGTGATCACTGTAAGTAGAGGAAATAATTAAAATTAATCCTGACTGTCTAATAAAGTTTAACTTTTGATTTTTAGTTTTTCGGGACAATAGTTCTACTAATTACAGCATATATTTTACTGGAAGGCTTTCATCCACTCATCATAGCTGGAATATTCATTGTTATAATTATCATTGGTGAGTTTTTTTTATAATCATATAAAAGTTTGTTGAGTTCATCACCGTTCATAGTTTTAATTCATATTTTTATTTGTTATTTTTTAGCAAGCTCGATATTTTTTCTCATATCTAACTGGAGAAGCACGTCGGATAGTAATGTTTAGAGTTCCCATTAGTCACACATAATTTTATTTTGAATAAAAATGCTTTAATTCTCTTTTCAAATTTAACTTAATTGATTAAATTTAGAAAATTTTCATTTATTATTGTGTAGTTTGTGTATGTAGTTCAAGGCCGAAAGCCATATGTTTGACTTCTTCTTTCAGATTGATCGATACAAAAGCAACTTAAAGTTCTGTTTTGTCTTCATCAATGTAATTGAAGTTATATATTTACGGATGCATTACTACAAGGGAGTGTTGTCCAAACAATGTCGTCTATGGTATTGTTCGAGGCTTACCTCCAAGGTGTCCCGTTTGACCAACACTGCTATAAGGTTTCCTACTTTAAAAATTAAACCTTTCTGTAATACTTGACACTCCTGTAGTTAAATTTACATCATTTTTTATAAAAAATGCTCAACGTCGACCTTCCAGAAAGACAATAAGAAGCCACAAGAATCAGAACTCTCTTTAGATTCCCAATGTCACAAGAGGAATGAAGCCTTGTTTATCATAATTTAAGACGAAATTAGTAAACATTCGAAATAGAACGGAATTATATACATGACGTCGATTCGATTTTTGACGACTTTTCCATACAAAACCGTGTCAACTTCGAGTTCTGATATTTTTACAACTGCTTGCTATTAATACAACTTTATACATTGAGATTGTAAATTATTTGCAGACATTGAATATGCTAAAATTGACAAAAATATTTAAAATTTCATTGAGATTTATGAAATATGGTGAAATATGTAAAATCAAATTTTGTATGCTTAATTATTAGCTTAACATGGTGAAATAGCTTCTATGATTTTTGAAAACTGGTTTTACCGTTCTTATCGTTGTTCTTCTTTTTCATTTTAGTAGATGAACTTAAAGAGAAATCATTAAAATTTACTTAAAAAATCAATAATAATATTTAATTAAAATCTAGCAAGCAAATAAGAAGAATCAATCAATAATTTATTACAAAAATCTCTGAATAATTTCATAGGTACTAAAAATATTTTCTTAGAAAGTATTTTGACTTTTAAATGAGATAAAAATAATGTAATGTCGGTTTGAACTCGATTGAATTGATATGATATAAATAAGCTAGATAATTTGACTAAAAATGGTGAACTGTAACAAGAAATTGTTAAAAATATTGAGCTTTATATTCAATATTATTTGTGCGGTAAGTAAATTGCTGTGTAGCTTAATTTTAAGCATAAACTAATAGACAATTTTAATATTTTTAGATAACCGGCATCTTTCTTCTCATCATTGGTGGTGAAATTCTAATATTCGAAGATGAAGATTCGTTTAATGAGTTTGTTCTTCTTTATGCATTATTTATGCTTGCTGCTGGATTTGTTCTTTTCGTGGTTTCAATAATAAGTAAGATTAATGATTTTCTAATGTTTGGGACTGTAAAATGTCCTTGTTAAGTCTTAACTTTCCTCACACTTAGCATAACTTAATCCAGTTGTGGACAACCTTTTATTTTTCATGACACGACCGAAACAGAACATGACATATGATTCATTGCATTTGAAAAACAGTTTGACACACTAATGTGCCCCGGCATACAGGTTGTTCACCACTGGTATAACATTATCTTGATCAAATCTCCAAACGACCTTCACATAACAACATAAATTCTAAAATTATTTCAAATTTAATCCACAGATCTACCAATTAGTTTCATAAAGGAACCTCATGATATTTAAAGACATTTAGAACTTCCGCGCCCACACCTGCTTGACGAATTTACAAAGACATAAATGTCAGAGATCAGACTGATGTCGATGTTATCACGTGCGCGGTTATTCTTGTTCGCATAATGTTTTCATTTTTTTTCTGTTCGTAAAGCATCATATTTCATCCAAAATCATTTAGTAGCTTGCGGCAATAGCATTGACTAAGAAGTCCGTTTTAAACGAACAATAAAAGAATTGAGTACCGAAGGTATGTTGCGATAAAGAAATAATTCTTATTAAGAGCAGTTAAAAAAATAATTTGTCCGTTGGACTTTATTTTGAATTTTTAAAAATCACACATTTTTTAATCAAGTTCCCATCCCCGTTATTCAAATTAAATAAAAACAATCTCACAAGTTTTTTTTTTCGTTAACAAACAAAAGAGCTGAATTTGCGCAGCTAAAGATTCATAAATTAAAAATTGTTTTAAAATATTCTAATGAGTGTGCATTTTTAATTAATTTAGACATTTAAAAAATATGGGTGAACGCTGTGTGAAATTTACCCATTGTGTGGCTAATACCATTTGCTTTATATTTGGTGTAAGTATTTTATTTATTTTTTATCTTTAAGTGTTTCTATGTTTATCTGATTTCAGACCTAATATTTAAGTGATAAAAATATATTCTATAACCTTTAAAACCGTCAATGTGATACAAGTAAATACTTAAAAGAATCAAGTCCAATAAATTGCGAAATAAACAGTGAATAAAATAAAAAATGAAAATAACAACATAAAAACTATTGAAAACCAGTTTTGAGTCACTCGACGTAAAAACAAAGATGTTATCAACTTTAAATTCAAGTCAACGCATATGTTTCTGACACTGATGACACATATGTACAATGTAAATAAAATAAATCTCTAAGTAATAGTTTAAATGGCATTAAATTTAAACTTGAGATGTATAAGAAGCTATTTTGTATTGCCGGTGTTTCTGTTGCTTCATTGAAGTTTTTGGATTTTTTTTCTTGCTGTGTGTTGATTTTTTTTATGTTCCAAAAATAACATCAAATACTAAGAAGCAAGCAATTAAATTTATAAATACATTGAAAGAATGTTTCATTAAATTTATTCGATCATTACTTGGTAATTATATGCTGTAAAAATGCCGCAATTTAAACTAAAATTATAAGCATGTTTTTATAAGGTTCATGGAATTTTGAGTTGCAATGCATTTTAAAATTACAAATTGTCAGCATTTATGCACCTGTTTTAAAAATATGGAGAGATATTTATAGTTTTTCTTTTATTTTTTAAACATTTTTCTAAGGTTTAATCAGAACTCGAAGTTGATTCGAATTTTGTATGAAAAAATCGACTTAAATCGACTGGACTTTATTCAAAATTCGAATTAACTTCAAGTTTTGATTTTAAAATTTCAATGAAATTAAGAATTTGAAATATTTTATGAATTTTCAAAATTAGCGCCTCTAGTTTGGAGGTAAATATAATGCTTATTGCTTAGTTAAATAGAATAGTATTTACAAGAGGATTATTCAATTTATTCGAACGTAACTAAGTGAATAACATACTCAATATATTTTGGCATGTCGTTGTTCTTTTTGACACATTAGTCCAGTGTTGGTTATCTTGTGTGCCGCGGAGCAGTGATGTACCTTACAAAATCTCACATGTGTCAAAAAATCCTCAAAATAGACGGCTTTCTTAAAGTTTTCAGATATAAACAATATAATTAGCTTAACAATAGTGATAACTGTGTCGTAGATCATAGTTTATGAACACTGCTATTGCTTATGAGACCTCTTTATTGAATCTTAAGTAAATAATTGAGAGGATGAATATTTTAAAGTCGACTTTGAATCACATGTATTAATTTGCATGTAAATCACTTTGAATTGATTCAACTTTATCCAAATCCGATTTTTAGTTTCGCATCTGCTTAAATAATTGATGCTTTTAATACAGAGCTAGAAGTCGATCGTAACTTCATACAAAATTCTAATCGACCTAATACTTATTGCAACCATGTTCCTATGTGGAGCTTAGGTTACAACATAAGGCTTTCCATCTGACTCTGATTCGACTTGATGATCCATTTTAATTCCTTTTAATTAGATTTACGCTTCTATTTAACTAGAAAAATATGAAGAACTTTCCTAACTCATTTTTATCTTTACAGATTGCTGGAATGGTGTTGATACTTATTGGAGGAATCTCATTAAAAGAAAATGGACAAGAAGATGAGAAAATATTGTTGATTATTATTGGAGCAATTATATTAGTAGTTTCAATGATAGGTAATAGAATGTGAGGATTTTTGATTATTTTTTTAGCAGCACATGCATAATTTTATCCCCACTTTCAGCCTTAACCCGTCAAAATTTTTAAATTTTTCCCTTTTTTTAAATTAATTTTTATAAAAATTTCTAAATTGAATTCTTTTGCATTTCAGGTTGTAATTCTACAAGATGCAATTGCGAGGACGTGTTTGGCCTGTGTTATGAATAATAGAATTAAAGTAGACATTCCTAATAGAGAATAAATTTTCGTTAAAAATAATGAAATTTTTACTATAAAAGCTCACTCTAAACAAAAATGTTGTAATATTAAGTAACGACCAAAAGCCTAATGGATTTTACACTGCGAACAAAATTGTGAATAAATATAATTCTCAACAAATACTATAAGATGACATCTCAGGACTTTTTTGATGGGATGAATGGGACGTCATTATCATCAACATTTTTTGTGAATATTTATAGGACACATAAGGACTATTAACTGTAAAATAGACACGTGTATACAGTAATTCTGACCTTGTACGTTGAACATTAAAAGAAAAGTTAAACGTGAGTGCTTCCCTTAAAAGTGTAAAGCAACAAATGTATCTCAGTCAATAAATTTTACTTCCTTCAAGTATCGTGATGATAATGATTAATTTACATTTGATTTTACTTCGTCATTTACAATTCACAAAGCTTCATTTAATGGAAATTTATGCAAATTATCTATAGCTGTTAAGCTGGAATAAGTTTTGTTGGAAGTATCATCGATGAGTAGTGGATATACAAAAACAATAGTCAAAAAGTTCGAGACACATAAAACATAGAAGAATGACAATGAGGAAATAACAAGAATTGATATTTATTCTCGTATTAAAAAAGAAGATTTTCTTATAAATTTTAAGCATTCTAAGGATGTAATTTGTATAAAAGCTCAAATAAAATAAAATTAATTTTCTACTTTTCTACAAAATTTTCTGGTATTGTAATATCAATTTTCCGAGACATTAAAGACAAAACCGACATACAATTTTCATAGTAACATCCGTAGGAATAGCATAAAGAAAGTAATTTTTATATCACTTTGAAATACGATTATAAGAGGGGATAAAGATGGGAGGATGGAGGAAAATTATGTGAATTTAAATACCAAGAGCCCCTCATGGGGAGCAACTAAGAAAGTGAAATTAATTTTAAGTACGTTTGTTTAATGTGCTTGTTTCCCATTTTGACCTATTTGAATGCTTGGATGAAGCTGCAGGCTGCTGATTTTAATGATTTGCATTAGATGGGATTTTAATGCAAATTTTAAGTTGAGTTAATGGTTTTTGATCCTGAAGATTTTAAGGATTTACTGCTGTTTAAGTCGTTAAAAACGGGTAAGTGCTCAATTATAGTCATCAAAAAACTTGGAATTAAGGATGGTGAGTTAAGGGAAGGAGGTGATTGTGGAAAATGAGTTGTCAATAGGTCTTGTGATGGATTGTATTTGGAAATTGTGTACAGCACAGTCCTAATATGTTGTAACCTGAAACTAGTGGAGTTTTGAAGTCATGGAAAAGACATTCGGCATGAAAAAGTTGGAAAATCATACCTGTAGTTCAGCATGGTGATATATTTGAGCCGAATTCGGTAAAATCTGTCCCTAAGCTAATGTGATTTTGGCCAATCGAATCAGAATCATTTTTAAACCCTAAATCATCTTGTTCTTTCAATTTTATGCATTCGCCGTTGTATCAAGGAACAACTCATTCCAACAATCAACTCCAAAATTGTGCGCCTAATCTCCAGTCACAACCACAAATATTCCAACATCATTTAATTCTTGACATTAGTTATAAAACCAAAAGTGATGGGAAAAGTTTTAGTGGAAGCTTGGTGAGAATTTTACAGCATAAGCTGAAAACAATAATACAACTTTTATTACCAAAAAACAGGACAAATGTTCACGCTAATAGATTGCAAAAAATACCGTCTCACATTAAAATTAAGTTACGATTAACAGAGTTATTATTCTAACATCCCTGAAATCCACGAACATAAAACATTATTTAAAGGTGCGATATTCAATTACCTAAGTGATTTTTAGATTATTTTTAACTTCTCCCTCAATTTTACTTTTATGGATTTTCCTCGCCATTTTTTACGACCATCATGAAGGTTTTTACCTTAATTCAATTTGAATAAAAATTTTCTTCTTTTTCTTTGTTCTTCTTGCTTCTGTTCTGACTTTATTTACACCTCAACGCAACAGCAATGAAATTATGCAAAAGTTTAAAGCAGCGAAAACTTTCCATTTTTTTAACTATTTTGCCTCAGGTATTAAATTAATTTGTGAACATTATACGAACTATACATTATGCTTTTGCAACTATTCATCAACAATATGAAATGAAAAACTTTTTTTTTAAACTGAATTTATCTTGCTTCTTCGTGTTTTTTTTTGTTCATAAAGAAATCAACACTTGGGGGTAATAAAAATTCAAATTAAAAAGTTTTTCTCTTTTTTCTCTTGCAGAGTTGCTAATTAGGTTCGGTGTTTGAATAAATTAAGTTCATACGTTCAAAGGAGATAAAAGCGATTCTGAGAAAAATATGCAAAGCTTATGCTTGTAATTTTTGATACTGAGAAATATCAACGCAACATTATTTTTAGGAAATTTAAGAGGATTTTAAATTTAAATTTTTTTTTTGCCTCATGTGGAATGTTGGGTTGACGAATTTTATTATGAAGAATGTACGCATACTGAATTTTTCGTGGTATTTTATGTACAGTTTTAGATCCTAAACACGTGGTAAAATTGAATTTTATGAAATGTTCCAAATTTTAAGTAAAATGTTAAAATATTGTAATTTTGATTGAATTACAGGCTGTAATTTATATTGCACTTAATAACTGTGCTGAAACTTAAATTATTGAACATTAAAATATTTTAATTAATCCAGAGCTTTAAGTCGACTTCGAGTTTGTAAGGAACAGTCGACATCGAACTCTGAATTAGACTTTACATTCATCTTAATGCCCATGTTTAATAGGAGAGTGTTCTAAAATCTCATATTATAGTTACCGACCCAGAAGGACACACTGGGGCACACTACGTGCAAATGAACGAAAATCCAGCCTTAATCCGACTCGACTTGAGCCTGAGATCGAATTTCATCGAATCTTCACTGAGGACAGAGTCATACCGGACCCTATAACTAGATTTTCGGCAATTTCTACTCCGTGTGCCTTAAAAACGGCTTTTAAACGACTTCAACTCGAAATCCAACTTAGAAAACCCCAAAATCATCAACTCTGCATTTTACTTTGATGCTTTTGTATGCACAACAGTGGGAGTAAAAGTACAAAGAGCATGAGCATTTTATTTCTTGTATTGAAAGTGATTGAAGTCATATTGACAGAAAGAAGTCATAAAGATTTTTTTTTTTATTTTGTAAGAATCAATTCAAAAATGGTTGAATGCAACTGAATTAATACATTTTATGAAATTTTTAAGGCTTCTTAAACAAATCAGAAAATTCAGTGGAATTGTTTATTTATAAATATTTTTGCTGATATGATGAAATAAAAGCTGCAATAAAATTAAGTCATTTGATATTATATTTTATTTGCTGCAGCTCTTTTTATTATCATTATGTTTTTATTTTGAAATGTAGAACAGCCAGTCGAGAAGTTTTCAAAACAAAACTAATAATGAAAATATTGTGCATTTTTTTCTCACAAATGTTAAAAAAAAGTTCATTGAAAAAAATTTTTTTTCTCTGCAAAAGCGAATGTTTTCCATAAAGTTTTTAAAAGAACTAGAATTCATTTCAATACGGCTGTTTGGAATAACTTGTGAGCACAGTTTTCCATTCCAATGAATATTGGCTTTTATGAAAAAAAAAAAAAATTCATATCATAGTGAGGAAATGAAATGCTTTAAGGTTCACAAGGAATCTCATTTAAGCTTTGATATGAAATTCTTTGATTTTTATTTCAATTAAGAACATTCTGAAATTTATTTTTGTCAGAGCTTAAAGTAACAATAGAATGTGAGATAGTGAAGGAAACTTTAAATTGCTTCAATTTGTACAGGAAACAGTCAGAAGACCAGATGAAGCTTTTATTAATTAGAGCTCGAAGATGACTCGGATTTGAAATTAGAGTCGACTTCGAGTTCTGTCACTTATAAAGTCTTTAAGTCCGGTTTATGTTGACAGAAAACGAACACGAAGGCGACCAAAGAACACTTTTTAAGAAGCCGTTGATATAGATAGTATTGGACTTGATATTGATAATTGTCAGAAGTTTCTTAACATTCCGAACTGGCTGAAGTGCTTGAAGGTACAATAATGGACCCTCGTGCGCCCCAACCAAGAAAATGAATTAAAGTGAATTGGCAGAAGGCGACCAGTGATAGAGTCAGCTTCAGAAGCCAACCAATGGAAGCCATGAATCTCAGTTGATCTGTCCGACCAGCGAAGTATGAAGATAACCAACTAAAATTTGACCTCAATTCAGCACAAATAATAAAAGTCTTCAAACAATCTACAAAAATTTTCATCATTTTAAATCTCTTGCATAAAACTTTTTCTTCCAGTTAACTCGCAGTTCTGATTTTAAAATGATGATATTAAAATTCTATTCTATTGTTCAAGCAGAACCAAACCAAAATGATTTGCATGGAATTACCATTTTAATTAAAGTTTATTGGTTATTAAATACAATCATTATAACAGACAATTTTGTACATTCAATCATTCACATTTGAGTCTCGCTATCGTAAAAATTTTCTATTTCTCATTTGAAGAGCTTCAATTAATAATTGCTCATTTACGTTCAACTCATCTGAGTTGGAAGGAGAATTCAGTTATTTAGTGAGTCACTTGCGCTATATAATATATTTCAATCTGTTTGTTTCTCCTCTGTGCTTTTTCCACCATCAATTTTGTTAATGGGAACAGAATGGTAAGGAATGTGATGTTTTGGGAATGGGATTGGGAAGCTTAAGCGACTTTTGGGTCGAAAGCATCTTAAAGAGTCGTTCTTATTGTTAGTAACGCTCTTAGGAATGGGGAGTCAAGATTTTGCTACGGGAGGGAGGGTGTCGCGTTACGTAATAAATGACTGGCTCTATGTAAAGAAGTTTACATAGGAGCAAAGTTTAATAAAGCCTTGGGCTTCAAATATAGAAGTCGATTCGACTTGAGTCGACATTTTAATACCAAATCCAACTCGATTTCAAGCTCTGGAATGCCAATGTCAGCTACAAAATGACCAAACCCATCCAAATCACAATCACAATCTAATAATCAACAATAAAATCCAGAAAATTCATCCCCCATGCCAAAATGACCAAATTAAATGTCCCATACAGATTCCACTCAGAAAATTGGGTTTAAAAATTATTCAACATCAGATAAAGGGAAGAAAGGAGCAAGTGAAAAGAATAAAAATTTATACGCACTCAATGACATTTAAAAAATTAAAACCGCAAAAAAAGAGCTGTGAACATAAAGCGGAAAAACCCTAACCCGAACCAAAAACGGCCTCATTTATCATCAATCCAATTAATTTGCGTTCGTTATTTACTGCGGTGGAAATATATATTAATATTTTATTTGTATTATTCTCATTATTATTATTTCCATCTTTTACTTACGCTCCTTTTAGTATGTGCAATGGTTCCTCTCGATTAATTTTTGTTCGGAGGTTGACTATTAAGCGCAGTTCGTAGTTCATTCAAGTCCTGTTATGATTTTTTTTTAATTGCCGAATGGAACTGAGTGGAATTCTATTTGTGCCTTGTTCTATCTCATATCTCTCTGCGCGAATGTGATAAGAATGAGAATATTTCTGAAATATGAAATTAATAATTTCATTTATTTTCGACACGAACAAGAGCGGAATAAGAAGAATATAAAGTAATAGGAATAGAAGGATAGAGTCGTCGTAGTACGCTGTAATAAGCATAAGATGAGAAGGGCACCTCAAGGCAAGTGAGCTGAAAAAAAGCTTTTTTTTTCTTTTTGCCTTTTTTTATTCTTACTTCTCATGGCACAAATGAAGGAAAATGCCAACAACAAAAGCCGCCCTTCTTCATCTTCCAACTTTATTCTTAATCATGATGAAATTTTTTTTTATTTTCTCGTGCCGTGCCTTTTTTTTGAATATTTCTTTATACCTTTTCATTCTTGACTCATAATTACTATAGTAAGGCACTGCGCTGATAGATATCTTTGATAATTTTCTCTTTGAATTATGTAAATTTTTGTGTGCTTTATTTTTTTTTTCTCGCTCGATTTGAAACATTTCTTCGTTCTGTTTGACGGGCTGGGGGGATTTCAATGTCTTCACATTTTATTTTTAACTCTTTCATCTTTTTTTCAGTTTTTTTTTCATGAAAAATGCTGTTTAAGAAATTATTTTGACAAGCGTCTTCTTTTATGCCTGCACATCAAAAACAAAAGGGTAAGTTATTTCTGTTATCAGCTTCTTTAAGTGACAAGTCATTGATTTTTAAAATATCTTAGTCAACAAATTTGCTAGCTTTGCTGATAAATATTTAAAATGACAGATTTTGATGAGAATTTGTGAGGATTTTTTGATTTTTTTTGTCAAGTTTTTGTAGATTTTTTGTGTTGAAAGGACTCTTATTGCTATGTTAATGTACAAACTGGTGACACATGGTTCCATTTGACAGTAACTTGGAAGATATCCCGAACAGCACAAAGTATTTGCTAGAGCATCGCTCTTTTGTCTTATGCAAATGTAAAGGAGCCCTGAAGACATCGTAACAACGAAAAATACTGTTCGCACAGAAGTTTCCCGAATTGTATTGCTCGGGCACCCAAATTCGTGACAAAGCCTTTTTCATTGATGTCGTTTGTGAAGAGTTGTGACTAGAAATAGTCAAACTAATGAAATTTCGTTAGTTTTTTTCCTAGAATTTTAGGTTCCATGTAAATTGCATCTTTGATGACGTAATGGCAAGACTAATTAGTAATCGATTCTAAATCCCACATCAAGTCATCGTGACTATGGAATGTTGTCGGCTTTAGACAGCGAAAACTATTCAAATTCCTTCAAAATCGACATCCAGCCAATACCTAAACCAATACATTCCCTACTTATTCAATTAAATTTTAATGAATTTCAATATTGTTTATAACATCCTACAGTCCTCGTCAACAGAGATTTCAAAAATTGCACATTAATATTCAGTGGCTCACAAAATTTTAATCGAAATCTGAGTATTTTTATCATTTATTTTCGAAAATTCTCCTAAAGGCACTTTCAGAAATGTCAAAACAATTTCATTGAATTTTCATCGTTTAGATCTGCGAAATGATCCGCAAAAGCTTTTTTTCAAAAAAGTACCGAATTTTGTTAAACGCATGATAAACAAATGTAGGAAAATTTGCAATCATGCAATCATATCCACACATAAAGAATGTCTAAAGCAATTTTGTAAACATTTTTTTTGTGTTTTTGTTTTCATCTGTTCTCAATTCATTCTTCCATATCAAGCTCATCGCAAACGTTTCAATTCCACGACGGCATGAAAAAATTTATATATATATATAAATTATTCTCAACTCTTATGCTATATGTTGTATATATTATATTTGTGTTCATATGTAGAAAAAAAAAGAACAAACATGCATAAATATAAATGCACATTAATCATCATATAGCCATAAATACATAACGTATACCACTCATATAATAAATAAATATGAATAAAGCATCCAATGGAAACTTTTTGCGGTGCAATTCGCAAGAGATGCATTTTTTATAATTTTTCAACGTAAAATTTATATTTAAAAAGCATCATGCGATGCATGAATATTTTTTTTTTACAACTTACTATAACAATAGCGATGAATACATTTTCATGTAAAAGCGGAAGTTATTGTGCATACCATGACTGTTTATAGTTGAAAGAATATAGAAGAAAAGCTTTAAAGCTTTCTTTTAAGGTTTTTTTTCCTATCTCAATGAGTGCTACTTTCCTCATTCGCTGCTGCACACACATATACATACATATAGTTACAAAATTTAGATTCTGAAATTCATATGAAATTATTTTATGCTGCTGCTTGCAATCCTTTATGTAATAAATTTATCTCTATAGTTTCCTTTTAGCGGGAGTTTTTTTGTATCAATTTTATGAACCTTTGTTAAGTGTTGAGTTTGGGATGCAGCAACAGAAAGTGAAGTCTTTGAGGATTTGCTAAAGGGTTTATTAAATAACTAAATTGGAATTAATTTAAGGAACTACTTAAAATTTAATAGCAAATTGAAATTGCTACAAATTTACAAATTTACTTATTGATCTTAATCCTTGAGCATCATCTCGAGTTGTATAATGCTGCAAATTTCTTTATTTGCCCCGAAAATGGATTAAAAACAGCAGTCACAGTGCCACTCAAGCATCTTCACGTCTTGCTTTTATTAAGACAAATTAGTTAAGTATTAGCAACTACCCTGAGCTGCAACAGCATGTCTTTTGATACAAAAATAGATTGACTCCACCTTTAACTTAGGAGCTCATACTTGAACATTACAACATGTTCACTAGGTAGTCGTATGAACAATAAGCCGCAAAATTGCTCTAAAGTCACCATGACTGCTAATTTCGACCCATTTTTTGAGACGAAAAATGCAATTTGCTGCATTCTGTCGCTCGAATTTTATATGAAAAATTCCATGTAACTCACCAAAAAGTTTCAAATGCAATTACAATAAAGCCATCAAAAAATGGAACAATCTTTCTTATTTCTGTTCAATTAGTTCAAATATCACGAAAGAGAACTCTTTTTTAAAAGCGATCATTTAAGAATTAAGCAAGTTATTAAAAACTTTTTGTCTATCTCATTGCAATCTTCCTTATGTGTTATATCCTCCGATGCATGCAAAGTAAGTAAAATTATCAAATGGAATAAGAAGAAATTTTTTGGCATCCAGAATGGAAATAAAAACTTTTTCTCTCAATTTTCTTTATCGTTTTTTTGTTCTCTACAGATTGCAATTTCCGCATATGAGCTTATATGAAGTGGAAAGAAGCATAAAGTCTTTTTGCTAATTTTACATTCATACTTTTTTTTCTGTGTGCAAAAGATATGAGAATGTATTTATTCCACATGCTGTTGTAGTACTGAAATCAGGAGATAATATGAACATATTATGAAATTTTACAAGATGACGTAGTAATGGACATCATCATCATCATTATTTTTTGGGAAAGTCTGTAGAGTCTGTATAAAGTGGCGTTATCTCTAATGTTTCAGTTAGTATATATAGAATTTTATTACGTCTACATGAATGACTAATGTTATAATGCTATATGAAGTGTCTAATAATCATGCAATTATGATTATTCATCCTTTTATCTTACTATTGTTCTGTATCGTTATGCATTATTATGACAAATTGTGTAAGCTGATGTAGTGTAAAATATTTAGTATTTTTTAAAATTTTAATGGGAGCGGTCCTTAAAAATTCAATCAAGCCAGGGCATTACAGAGTCATACACATCAGTTGGATAGACAAGTCAAGCTACCGTAGACATTCCAAAGTGCCGGTGATCTTCTTCCGGATTTGAATTAACATCCCTTACTTCGCACCTCACGTAATAAATTCATTTAGTTATTTTCCTATTTTATTATAATTTGATATTCCTAACAGATATCAGCAAAATGGCACTTTATGAAAACATAACTATCCATGATATGAACAGATCTAAATCAAGGTCACCAAGACCAAATGTAAAGTTCGAAGATCTTCCAGAAGACGTAAAAGCACAAATTTTAAACTCAATTGTGATTTATCAAGGCGTGGAAATAACTTTAAAGGAAGTCACTAATCAGGATCTCACAATTCTCAATTTACTAACACCAAAAGATATTCAAATCTTGCGATCTGAGGATAAAACTCTAAAAATTGGAGAAATTTGTAAATCTACATTGAAATATAATTTTATCGACAGAAGATTCATCGAGACTAAATATGATGGCGAAGTGGAAAAAATTAGAACATTTATGCAAATTCAAGCGGAAATAAACTCAAAAAGAAGGTTTATACTTGCGGATGCTGCAGGCACTGGAAGGACTATAATATTTGAGAATATTGTTAAGAGTTTGAAAGTTATTTATCCAACATACTGGATCGGGTACATAAAATTGAGAAAATATACTGAAATCATGAAAGAATATTGCAAATTAAGACGAGATCCGACAATTGAGGAAGTCCGAAATTTGTTAATTGACATTTTAAACTTGAAATCGGAATTAGAAATTGAAATGTTTACAAAATTATTATTCACCAATAAAGTCATTCTATTTTTTGATGAAATTGATGAAGTTGAAGCAAGATTCACACAATTTGCTGCCAGAATTGTCTACGTTCTCAAAATGTCAACCGAAAATCAATTGTGGATATCATGCCGTCCAATTTACGGCAAACGACTTGGTGAAATTTTAGATGCCTCAGTTTACAAATTTGTTCCTTTATCTTGGGACGAAAATAAAGTTTTTATCGAACAAGTGCTTAACAAAATGAGAGTCATTAATGACAAAACTCGAGCAAAAGTCATTGAAGATTTTGAAAAGATTCTCCGAAAATCAGAGAATCGCGATGAGTGCTGTACAATTTTTAATAATTTATTCTTACTGGAGGCAGTAGTTGAGCTGTACATCGATGACAAAGTATATTTTTGGTCTGAATCATTCACACTTTATGGATCATTCGAGAAATTCATCATAAGACAGATTAAAAAAATAAATGCGCTCTCAAAAGCACAACCAAATGATGTCAGTGAATATTTCACACTAACTAATGTTCATCAATATTTTGCGCTGAAATTACTCATCGGTGACTGCTATGATAAAATATTCAATATAAATCTTAAAGAACTGTCGATATTCAAGCAGTGGGAATGCGAGAAATATAAATGGACATTTGAGAGAATACATCGTTATGGACTGTTGACTATTGACCTCGATGATCCAAAAGGAAAAATAAATTCAATGGACTTTGGACGTAGAACTTATGCTGAATTTTTCATCGCTGAGTATATTTTAACATTCATGTTTCGTCCCAAACCCAACATCGAATATGAGGACGAAGAATATGAAAAAGTTTTGAAAATTTTCAAATTAGTTTTATCAGAAGTTCAAGACTTTGAAATGACTCGCTGTTTTATCTTTAGCTTCATAAACGATAATCTAAACTCTCGAAAATTGCCACTTCAAGCTGAGATGAGGACGGAAATATTGAAAAATATTTTTAAAATTCACAAAGAAATACTCAATTTTGTATACAGCAATGGGTCATTGATTCTGTTAGAAAATTGGTCCATTTTTCTTAAAAACGAACCGGATCTTTTAAAGCTTTTATGGCATGTGGGCAAGAAACAAAATTACATTGTAAAACTTCTCTTCAAAGACGATAGAAAACGACGATTGGATTTTAAAGAGCTTTTGGATGTAATAAGTAAAATATTTGGAACTAATTGGCATAAAATCTTCAATAAAAGTCGAATTCCATTAATAACTGATGACGATATTGGAAATATTGAGGCATGGGAAAGTCAAAAATGTAAAGGATTTAATCGAAATTTAGTTAAATTTCTCGATGTGGTCGATAAGAATTTTGAGAAGGAAGAGAAGCAATTGGTCTATAAAGAATACATTTCATCCTTTAAAATCGTCCCAATGGTTAATGATCATGTATTTAAGTTGATTTTGAAAAGAGGATATGAAATTTTTGATAATTCAGAAGGTCTGGCTGAAATAATTATAAAATTCTTAAAGCATTCGAGAGATTTGTATGTGTTGAAATGTGCTGGAGAGAATGTCGAAACAATGCTGAACAAGGAGACAAAAACAATAAGAAGAATTTTATTTGGAACATTCCACACCGATTTTCATCCATTAATTGCATCATTAAAATCCAAAAATGTTGCGACATTCCGAATCTATAGAACATTGTATTCAAGGTACAAAATTATATGGAAAGAGATTCAAGATATTCTATGCGACACCAAGGACATAATTCCAGAAATAATTGAGAGCATGACTGATGAATTATATCAAGAATTTGAAGAATTTATGAGTAAAATATTTCAACGGGATGAAAAAAGATTACAAGACATATTCTTAAATTACTCGAATGACAAAAAGTCATTTGAATCTTCAAGCAAAAAGCATTTTAAAAACTTTATTAACTTTTTATTTGTTGGACATCAAACAAATATTGATAGATGTTTGGGAAAATTATTTAAAAGGAAAAGTGAAGGCAACATTTACGAAAATATTCAACTTAAAACTGGATATGACACTATGTAGATTTAGATTTAATTTTTATAAGAGCTTGAAGTCGACTCGAATTTTGTATTTAGCCGAGTTAACTTTAATATCCAAATTCCGAGTCGACTTGAAAGCTCTAATTTTTAAAAATTTTTATATAGTCGAAAAGTATTTAAAATTTAACAGTATTTAATGTAGCATTATTAAATGCATGTATATAATCCCTATCAGCAAAGCTTTTGCTTAATTTAAAATTTAAAATAAATTTTTTTTTTGTGTACACTCAATTTTTGACTTTGTAATCATTGATGTAAAGTGGAGTATGACCTACAAAAGTTCCGTATTCAAAATGACGAAGGTTTTTTGGGGGTCAAAACCCTCGATTTTGGAAAAACTTTTCGATTTTCTAGTAGTTTTTTGCAAAAAAAAATTATAACGAGGAGCAGGAGAGCGGAAAGGGTCTAAAAATTAATTTCTTGTATAACATAACTGTGAACTGTCCTTAAACCGGTGCCTATACTTACTTGCTTACTTACTGGAACCATGCTCCGACTTGAAGCCTGGGTTTTTACAAAATGTTTTCGATCTTTATCACCGTCCTAAGCAATGTTACTCTTGGAGCACCTGGACGACTTTTTTCTTATGGATTTCAACCAAGGGCAGTTAAGCAAGCTTGTTTCTCACCCCAAGCTACAAACCGGTGCCTATACTTGAATACAATTCACGGAGATCAATCCACAAATTTTATTTATAATTAACACAGAAATCTTGACTACAATGGAAGTTCTCTGTGAGATTGAGCCTCTCTAAAAGCTCAAAATTGATTAGTAACCCTAACAGACAAAGAGCATGCTTGCAAGAGCTTGATATACTTAAATATACTAGTTAAGCATTTTTGCGAGCATGATCTTAGCCTAATCTGCTCTTGAAATCATGCTATTTGCCTGCTAGGTCAATAAAATCAAATTACCATAATAACAAAAAGAATTTAGATTCACAAAAAAAGACTTTAATCGTCATGGATATGCAAGATTACACATGAAATGCACATAAAATTGCTGAGCATATTAATGCTAAAATTAAAAGACATCATCACATAAATCTAGAAATAAGATATCCTTTTTAATACTATCATTTGAGAATTAAGCAAGTTATTAAAAAGTTTTTTTTTTGTCTATCTCACACAATCTCCTCCTATGTGCTTTATTTTTCAGATGCATGCAAAAAGTAAAATTATCAAATGGAAATAAGAAGAAGGATTTTTTTGGCTTACAGAATGGAAATGAAACTTTTTCTCTCAAATTTTCTTTATCGTTTTTGGTACTCTACAGATTGCAATTTCCGCATATGAGTTTACACAAAGTTCTATTTTTTTTGCATTTGCCATGAATGATTTTTGCAAAACGAAAGGGATGGGATAGAAAAAATTTGTGAATCGTTTCTTTTGCTTTTGCAAGTTCAACACTTAAATAATATTTTATAGCTTCATTTTATGATACTTCTATTGTACAAATTTTTCTTTCATCCCCAAAATTACCCCGAGCATCTCTCCTTTTTGACTATCTTATTTTCTCATTCACACCCCAATCCATTATCTAGCATATAACATATATGTTGCTACACACGCAGCACTTTTCAACATTTTTCGTTATTCTCATTTTGATTAATTGTTTCTTCATGTTTGTTTAGAGATTTTTTTGTTGTTGTTGTGTGCAGCCCTCTTCACTTTTTGATGCTCGCTTTGTTCTTTTCAGCATATAAAAAAATTATTTTTTCGTTTCGTATCATCGTCTTTGATAATAGCTATTGTCATGAATCATAGTGACTTTTGAACTTACTAAATGGTCAACACATTTAACACAAATAGTATATATCATTTGGAAATCTAAATTCTATAATTTCTGGTAGATAAGCAAAAATAATAGATGAAGAATTTTTTGTCGCATAAGGTATTTAGGGTAATGAATGATTTGAGCGCATTTTATGGTTGTCTGCTAATTGATGTTTCTGGATGGAGGGTGTTTTGACAGAAAAGGTTAGGGATTTTTCTGGAGAATCTCTTTTTATTCTTGGATGATTGATTGAATTTTGATCAAATCGAACTAAAGTTCAAAATGTTTTCTGTAAAACTTTTAAGGATGTTTTAAATTTGTAAACTTGATCGATGCTTGGGAAAAAATTTTGAATCGTTATAGTTTGGACGTAAACAATTTCGAATTTATGGTGCAATATTAAAATATTGAATAAAATGAAAATTGACAGCCCAAGCGACACAAATGAAAAGGGTTCCATCACAGAGCTTTCAAGGTTCTTTTAACCGCTTTTATTAATACCAAACAGAAGAAGTCATATATATTTGGCGTTCATTTACTGAGAAAAGAGGTTTACAGGATCCTTTAAACTTCCCCCTAAGCTTTCTCGAAATCCTCGTCCCGATCCCGATAGCGATGAAGCATATTTCCACTTTTTCATTGGTGTTGCTCGGGAATATTTGAAATGGAAAACATCAAGATGAATTTTTATTTTTCAAAAAATATTATTACACAGATGTGAAGCTTTTACTACACATTAGTTGGTTGCATTTCACAGTTTTAAAGTCACAAATTCAAAGATTAGTTCAAAAATAATGTGCAAATTTATGAATGAAACAAAATGTAATGATTAGAGTTACAGTTTTGGTGCAAAAGTGATCTAAATTCTTGCTAAATTCTAAGGATCAACTCAGAGTTGCAATCTGTCAGTTGCCTGTAGAAGTTCGTTTTTTTTTTGCAATGCAGCAATGAAGAGTTTGACATAAATTCTGACAAAATTAAAGCTCTGCATTGATTGCATTTCGAGCTTTCTCTCAAAAATTCTAAAACTTTTCATTCCATTTTTAGGTTCTGAGCAGCTTTGCTGTTGAATATATTTCAAACTATTTCTAAACGAGACAGCTCACAATCGACCACAATAGACTTCATATTGTTAGATTTTGCAACAAAAATTTTCAGAATAAAGCATTAAAAATGCACAAAAATCTCTCAAATATTATTAATCTGAAATCAATGACTGCTTCCACTCGTGCAATGATATTAATAAAATTTTTGGTAAGCACGTTACATTATTTATAGATTCACAAATAATTTTTGCTAACTCTTCTATGTCATAGATTACAAATTCTCAAGAAATAAAATCTCTTTCCTCTTCAATTTCGATTCAATAATTTTTAAAAAAAAAAAAATAAAGGAACTTGAAAAGTTGAAAAGCAGCTTCCACGTTTCACTCACATGATAAAAATAAATGAACAGATAAAGTGAATTATACAGCACATGTTCATGAGAAATTTTCCCACATGAGTTAAATTCTTGTGGCGTCATCAGTTTTTTTGTTGGTGCTCAAGTGTAGTTATGAAATATTGAAGATAAAGATGAAGGACATTAAATTTATTGATATAATTAAATCAAGATTTTTGAGTCTGTCAATAGCTTGATGTGAGTATTTATTCATATCCCCATCAGTCCCCAGTCATGGGAAATATTTAAAATCCAAATTGGATTTAATTAAGAATTTTTGGTATTTTGCAACAATTGAAAGATATCTTGTCAGTCATGCATACCACACAAAAAAATGAAGCAGCAAGCAAGCTATCATATTAAAATTGATGCAAGGCTCATTCTATGAAAACAAAAAAAGCAGAAAATGAAAAATGACTGACTGTAAAGTGAAATTTATTCATGCATCACAAGAGAATTGAAGATTGTGCTGCACAGAAAATTTTTCATCATGGAATTTTATAAGCTAGTGTTTGAAATTGGAGCTTATTTCATTACTACGTCTATTTTGGTTGATGCATTAGAATGTTGAATTTTATAGAGAAATTTTTGATAATGAAGAATTTTTTTAAAAATGGATTGGAATTCATGTAATTTATAGTTCGGAGAATTGGTGATTGCTGTTGGTATTTTCTTGAGTATGCCATGACTAGTTTGAAGCTATTAGGAAAAGTTTTTAATTTTGAAAATTTGATTTTCCCAAACTTAATTAAAATTATGTTGATGGTTTTTTGTGAATCGAAGCTGCTCGGTAGCGGAATGGATGAGTACTTCTACAGGCAGTAATGCCATCTTGTTAGTGGTTCTGATTCCGTTATGAACTGTAGGTCCTCAAAATGCAAGGTTCCGACGCACCCACACTCGTTAAACAATTAATAACCCCGAATCGCCCGATCGCAGCTCAGAATCTCAATGATTTAAGTACCTAAAGGTTCTTTTTATTATTAATTGGCTGTATTTCAGCTTGACTGCACCCAAAGATAACTAGCATATTATAGCAATTCTGCAAATCATTCAATTCTACGAAACAAATGCGTTACAAAGCCTTCAATCATAAGCAAACTCCTTCCACTAGCATTACTCATTTATTTTTCCTTATTTTTTCAAAATGCTGATTGAAAAGTTTTTCTTTCATTCTCTTTGCCTTCACTCCGCTCATTCTCTTCACTCTGCTGAAGTGAAAAAGTCAATATTTTTCGTCTCAAATCAAAATTAGATGATGAAACTTTCTTTTTTTTTTGTTATTTATTCATTCTTTCAATCATTCCACAATTTTTTTTTTCATCTGTGGGCGTTCACAATTAAATTAGATATCTGTTAGATATTTTGCAGTATAGGATGAAGAAGAAAATTGAATGAATTTTCAACATAGAAAGCTTGAAAAAGGAGAGAATGTGTCGAGTTGATGTATAACTTTCATTATGTGGAGATCTCAACAACGTCTTGCTGATTGATGCTATAACATTTCAAAATTAGCTTTTCATCTTGATCCTTATTTCATTTTTAATCTTCCCTCCTCTTCACACTTCCATTCTTCATTCTGTATGCCTCTTTTTTTTCGTGCGTTATATACAACAGAAGCACAAAAAAAAATGTTTACATCGTTGATTATAACAAATTTACATTGAATCCTTTTTCAACTCCTTCCAGTTTTGGTGTTTGCATGCTGTTACAGGGGTGTAGTTTTGGGGGGAGGGGGTTAAGCCTCCCGAAGAATTTTGATACTCATAAATATGAAACATTTCTTATAGAAACATCTAAAATATTAATTGTCTCAAAATGAAAATGTGGTAGACCAAAAAATTTCCTGAATTGAGGATATGTAGGAATGGTGGTAACATCCCAAATTAGCAGGAGCTCTTGGAAGACAGAGTCGGTTCCTCTACGCGCAGCAATACGTACCAGCTACGAAATTAAGGAAAGTAAATTTAAAAATTGACAAAAAATACATTACAACTAGTTAATGGCAAATTAAAGTCCACTTGATGACTAGATACCCACCTCACCCTCATTCTAAAACCCCCTGACTACCCCCCTTGATCCTCTATATAATAATAAATTTATTTAGTAATTTTTTCACACTTCCTTTCTTCTCCCATACGATATTCTTTTTTTGTATGTGTTTAATTAAAGCATCTCATCACCTAAAGTGAAAATGATTGATGTGAAAATTTTGATTCTATGAGCGAATAGGCTTCTTTTTAATTTGGCTTTTTGTCATGGAAATAAATTATAACATCAAAAAAAATTCTTTTTTGTGTCAATTTTTTATGAATTAATTTTTTTGGTGCTATTCTGAATTTTTTATTCTTACCAAGAAACCTCCTAGAAGTACAAAAAAAGAAAATGGAAAATAATGGAAAATTTTGATTGTTGTCTGCTATAAAATCAGTATTTATAGAATCGTTTGAGATCAACTTGATTCGTTCCTAGAATTTAATGAGTATTTATGTCAGAAAATAAAATGTTCTGAATGGGATTGTTGAGCAAGCGATTGAATGCTGTGAAGGTTTTTATTTTGAAAATATAAATAGGGGTGAGAGACATGCTTCATGTAATGTTGTGTGGTAAATGTTTTGAATGTTGAATGCTTGATGTTTTGAGGGTTACTAAAATTTTCCATTTTGGTCTGTTTTATATGAAATTCAACGAAATTTGACTCAAGCTCAAGTTAAATGAGAGTTTTTGAAATGAAGAAGTCATCAAATGGAGAAAAATGCGTTGTAACTAGTTTGAATGGCCAGTTTATGTCCAGTTCTAACAGTTTATGTTCATTTGGATCGTTTAGAACACTGAACAGAGCGTACAAGTGAAAAAGGAGTTGATAAAATATAAGAAGACACAAAGCATAATTTAACAGATCTTTGGAAGCCATCCGGAGTTCCATATGGACACCCTCTTGCTCCTCTTTATCATTTGAGACACAATTGATGACCCAACAAATTTATTTCTTATTTCTTATTCCTCAAGCCATCATAAGAATTCACAAAATTGTGTTGACAACCCAGAACCTGAGCGTCACAGCCAATCAATCACATGAACACATCAAATTATTGTTATTGCATTCAAAACAGATAAATGTGTTTGCCACAGCTGTAACAATATTTACTCAATGCAACTTCTTCTTATAAAATCTATCAGTATTTATTTGTGACAGTCGCATGACTGTGACATAATTTGGAATTTGATAAGCTTTAAAGATGCTACCCAAAATTGTTCGTGTATCCAAGCAATCAAAAGTAAATATTTTTTCTTAATTTTCGATTCCTTTTCAATCTAAAAACACAAAAAGTTAATTTTCCCAAAAAAATTCTTTTAGTCAGCCACTGGCCATAATTTTCTTTCTTGTGGTTTTGTCTACCTGAAAGTTTAAACATCACCGATGGCATTGAGATGAAAATTGAAATCTCCTTTTTACGTAAAGCTCCCATCAAGGTCACTTTTTTGTACAACATAAGTAGGAATAACATTAAATTTGAATGAAACAGAAGCTTCAAAAGTACCCACAAGCATTAAAATTATGTTTCTTTTTTTTTTACTTCTCTTACCAAACATGAATCATGACGCAAAATATGTTGTTGACATTACATCCACATTTTCAGCTACACAGAATAAATTTATATATTTTTTTACCATTGTCAAAACATTTTGAAAAGTAAATGTCGATTTAAAAATACTCACCAGACATTGCTCTGAGGAATGAATGAATGTTGATTGTTTTTTCATCAATGTTTAATGTTTTGTTGTTGTATTCTGTATAATTTTGACTAATTGTCTGTTATGTCCTGGAAGGATGTTTGGATAATATGGTTTCAAGCTTCAAGGAATCTGACATAATTTTTGAAAATATTTAAATTGAATAAAATTAAAGCTTACTTTAAGGTTGCCCTTGATTGATTCCCAGATACACCGGAAAGCTCATAGGCATGCTTCAAATAAATATTCATGAATTCGCAAAATATATAAAAAATTGCTTACGACCTTTCAAAAAATCTGAAACTGGGCTTCTAAGTATTTCTAAGAAAATACTGAAAATCTTCTCAATATTGTTAAAAAAAATTCATTCTACCTACAACTTTTCACAAGGATATTCCAACAGAAAAAAAATCATAAAAAGATTCTCAACCTACACAACATAAACAGAAATCATGTGAATCACGATCGAATGATAGATAAAATTTACTAAATCAATACAAACACTTAATTGATTATTCTTCTTTATTTATCATAATAATAACAATATGAAACAATGAAATGGACATTTTGGTGACGGTTGGTATGTCTGCTGTTGAAGCGGTATGTAGATTGATTTGTCAAGCCGTATGGAGCGGAAATAATGCTTCGGTAGCTTAGCAACAAGTCAATAGATCGGAAATCGACTAGACTTTCTTTGTGAGGACCAATGAGGACGTTGACTAGATTACAAAATTTGGTAATAAGAGGGATACAATAGATGTGATTTTGCCGTGGATGACAATTGATGGAACAGACTTTGATGTATTGTAAGATACTGAATAATTGGAATAAAGGCTGACATTGACATTGGATTTAGGATTTTAAGGGGTTTTGCCAGACATACAATAATTTTGAGAAGTTTATGAGCTGCATACCCTAACAGACAATGAGCATACTCTCCTAAATGAGGCTGTTCATGAGTTCTTGCCTGTTTGCGATTCATGAGCTTGAATTGCAGCTTCATTGTTGCTTAATAAATTACAATTGTAGCTTTAACACTTGAACATAGACAATAGAAGACATAAAAGACTCCCAAAGTATCCACACCTTGCCACAGAATTAATCAACAAGCAATAAACTGATAAAAATTCTCATCGCCTCATGAACTTTCGATAAAACTTTCACCAACGCATTTCATAAAAATACAAAAACTTCTTAATTATTTTTGTTACATTAATAACTCGTTAATACTAAATTTACCATGTTGAAGGTTTTAATTGAAACAGAAAGCTCTTAATGATGATTCTGAGAAAAATGAATGGTTCACATTTAATTAGGAAAGTCTTAATTCGTTTTTTACGAAATAACTGAACAGCGTAAATTAAGAGGGAAGTTTTAATTTGAGAACTTAAAATTTTTTTGGGAAATTTTAACAATATTTTTTCGGAAAATTCATCAAACATAAAATTATTTTCACCCATTTAAGTTTTCAACAAGAAAAAGTTTCAAGCATAAGTAAAGATAATTATGTAAATTAGTTATCAAATTAATAAATGTCGTTTAATTTCCATTTTTCAGATGTATTCTTTAAATGAACGCCAAAAAAAAGTAACAGAAAAGAAATAATATCATACTTCTAATTTACTTTTCTTATGTATTTAATAATAATAAGCTGAGAAACTTTTTTTTTTCGTTTTAACTTTAGCAGGACCATTTCTATCAAGAACATCGTTGGTGTCAATCATTTTGTCTGGTGAAACGCAATTTGGCTTTGGGAGATTAGGAGCTTATTTTACTTGTAGATTGAGATGATCTTAAATGGCCAGGTGTGGCAGATTTAATTTTGTGATCAGGACATTTTCATGGATTCTAGTTAATACCAGAGGTTTAAGCCAAATTGAGTTCGCAACAGTTCGCTAAGAATCTATTCAAATTCATATAAAAAGCTGTACTTCAAAAGTGCTAGTAGAAAATAATTGAATGGAAATTTTACTCGGTTTTTAGTGAATTGGAGCGATTTAAAGTCGACTTCGACCTCTGGTAAATACGATGATTAAGCATTGACCTGTTTTGAGCTGCTCTAAGATGATACTAATGTCATAGTGATTAGTTATTGTGCTTCAGTGCTTCTCAAAATTTGTTCCGTGACTTATTGGTAATATTAATGGAAAAGGTTTGATTTTTTGTATGGGATGCAACATTTTATGGGGTTTCGGATTCTTGGATTCTCAAAATTTTGGAAAGTTACGTCTTAGCGTTTTTCACCTTAATTCTTCCCATTGATACCCGGATTTACTCGAAAAATTACGAAAAATTTTAATTCAGAACTCAAAGTCTGATTTTGTATGGAAAATTTGATTTAAGTCGATTAGACTCCATGAGAATCCTAGTCGACTTTGAGCTCTATTTCAATCTATACCCGGATACTGAAATTTTTGTGAAATAGCATTTGAAGACAGCAAACGCTCCTGGATATGTGAAATTTCAATCAAAAAGTCGAGACAAAAACATATTTTTTTGCTTCACATTATAAGTGAATAACCTTTTTTTAGCACTTAATTACTACGTTGAGTTAAGTCACGCAAATAATATATTTTTTTTTTTATCATTTTTCAAATCTTTGTCAAACAACACCCAAAAAAAGAATTTCCATAAAGTAAATTAACGTAATCAAAATGTTTCAATTTCCATTCTTTCTCTCTTTTGTGTCATTAAAATCCGCAAAACTTTTTTTTTTGCACACACCAAAAAATTCTAATTTATGCCAAATTTATTCCATGCTGAACAATTTTCGCCTCGATTTCTTCATAACCAAAAGTAAATGCGCTACTCGAACATATTCAATGCTAATTTTTCTTCTTCTTCTTCTATCTTTTTATTTCGTGTCTATCCCCCATGACTGACTTGTATACCTAACGCGTTAGAAAATCATAATGAAAAAATTTTTCAGATCTTTGTGTAGCTAGCTGGTACCTAGCAAGTATAAAGAAGAAGATTCTTATGATTTTATTAAATTTCTTTAATCTTTCGCCATTTTAAAATATCTTTTTTTTATTCCACCGTGACGAGGAAGAAAAAGTGTATAGAGAGCAAGAAGAGGCAACTGTGAGACGTTCTGGAATGGTAAGATTATTAAAGTCACGGAAAATGAGGAGCGTCGTCGTCGTTTGTTGAGTAAAAAAAAAAGTTGTAATAAAAATTCAAATAAAAAAAAAGTCGTACGCTTGATATTATACTTTGGTGTGTATGACAAGGGAAAAAAGACAGACAACAGAAAAAAAAGTTATAAAAGTCAAATCTCTGCGGCTCTGTCATCCACTTCTTTTTCGCATTGTTTAAAATGTATATGCTATATACTTTTCGACACACACAAAAAATAAATAATGGAATAAGAAGAATAGGCAAAAAGTAGAAAAAAAATTGCGTATGTGCTGTTTTGCTCCTTACTCGAGTGCTGCTTTTCTGTAGACAAGTGGAAGTCTTTTGGAATAAAATTAAGAAACTTTTACATTTATGGCAAAACATTCTCGTTTGGTTCTGTTGTCGTCGTCCCTTCAAACGAGAATATGTACATAATATCAATATCTCCGATGACAACAAAATCCTATTTATGCTACTGGAGTGAAATTCGAATGTTTGCGGATGAAAGAAGAGATGAAGGACAGAAACATCTCTCTTTTTATTCCACTCGATGCAGCTTTTTTGTGCTTCTTTTCTCAAGCTACAAATCAATGAAAATGCTCTTATTTTGATCGTGATATCAAACAATGTTGAATATGTTAGTTTAGTTGTATTATAATTGAAGGATTTTGTCTGATAAGCCAATAAAAGACTTTGTGCAAATAACAAGGAATGGATGTAAAGTTTTAGTTCAAAATTGGACTATTTTTGAGAGATGATTTTACATCAAAAGGTTATTTGTTGTAAGACTATTACAGTGATGTAAAGGAGAAGGTTTACATTGCTTCCAATCAGTTACTATTATTTATTTTGTTTGTTCAATTTTAATAAATAGCTTTGATGATTGAAAATTTATTTAAAAAGAGCTTAATTATGTCTAGACATACGAAAATTACATTTAATGGTGTAAAGTTTGGGTTTGTAACGAGTTACAGAAATGTTGAGTCTATAATTAGACACTAGATCGACTAATTGCAGTCTGTTCCACTTGAATGCTCTCCAACAGCTCAGGTGTCAAATGGACCGGTTTTAATATATCTTATCACGATTGAATAGTCCGACATTTGTGTGTCGCGATACACAGATGGCCATAGTCTTAATCAGTGGTCATAGTCACTTGTCACAGATGCATAGTGGAAGATTTTGAACCTTGTCCAAAGGATTGGAAGGTTTTTGACCCTAAAATTCCTCTTATCCCTGGATACGCTTCTGATTAGTCAATCTAAGACTTAAACACACACTTGGAAAGCACACCGTGTAGAAATGACTAAAAATCTACCCCCAGACCAGTGTTACTCTGGCTTCAGGTCATATTCGATGCAATTCAGTCACAGATTCGACTCAAGTCTGTTTGGGTCAGAATTTTTGTCAATTTCAACTTTGTATGTCTTTCAAGAGAGCTAGTCAATTAAAATCAATCATATTAAATGTAAAGCAGTAACTCAACCTTAGTAACTAATAAATTTAATTACAAATTTCCCAATATTTCCCTTTAAGCCTCAAAATTCTCCTTTAATGTTTAATTGAGATAGATTAAATGCAATAATCATAAACACAGATTTAATCTATGATTTTCTATAAATAAATTTGAGCTTTATAGATAACAGTAGCGTAAATAGATGACCTAATTATTTTGCATATATTTATTCTTTCAATTCATCAACAAAACGTGGCGCATTTTGCATCAAATCAATTCTAAATGAATGACCAATTTCAATATTTTCTCAATTAATTATTGAGCTGATTTAAAATTATATTTCAATTCCATAAAGCAGCAAGTACTTATTCATCATTAACACAAAAAATACTTAACACATTAAATATGAATAAAATGATTATATCATTTGAAGCACCTGACCATCGCATAGCAACTAAGTATTTGCAATTTCTCTTCGATCTGATATCGTCTAGTCTTTATTCATGAATTTTTAATGCCCGTACAAGCAATGAAAAATTATTAAAAAATTATAAAGCTTTTTTCTATAGCTTTTAAAATGGAAAATCATCATGAAATTTCAAAAAAACGAGAAACATTATAAATTCAATTCAATAAGAAATAGCATCAGAATGTCCATTCTTCTTCCTTTCCAATAGACTTTTATTGCATCGAAACATTAATAAATCTGGCAAAGAAATGGTTCTCATGTGAATGTAAATTTCCAAACCGATTGTTAATACTTTAATATTTCATTCGGTTTTGTGAATGGATGTACAACGTATGTAAGCGATACAATGTTAAAAATATTTTTCAGCTCTGTTTAACTATAACAGTTAAAATGTATGGTCCCATAACAATAGCTCTAGCACAAGTACGTCTTTTTAGCATCGTTTTTATCTTGAAAGGAATTGATGACATTGGCATTGGAATTTTGGATGACTGGCTGTGGATATAAAGGTGTTTAAATGAAGTCGAAGCGGAAAATGTGAATAATTTAGAAGTTTTTTTGAACAATTAAGAATTCTTAGCTCTAGATCCGCTTCTGGAATGCGTCTATTAATTGTGATTATTCGTCCGTACTCACAGGTCGTACTTCACTAGTCAAACAGGTCAGTTGCGATTTGTGACCTCCCTTAGACGTCTCTTAAAGCTAGCTCTATTGCTGAATTTCATTTACGAAAGAGCGAACTGACCTAAAAGCTGCCATCCTTAACTTTAAATTAACAAATTCAAAGGAACAACCCTGACTAGAATTATCAACTAGTCGGTCGCATATCTAACTAAAACCTTGATATCTATGTAACTTACCATAGAATTCCTAGACATAAATTGCCATATCTTTGAGTAACCATAGCCTTATTCAAATCTGTAACAAAATGCGCTCTAATTTACCCACAAGGCCTTTCTTACTTCTCCATTTGTATGTTTATATGGTTCAAGGGTGTCGTTGGTTGATAGCAACGATGGCAATGACAAAGAATAAAAAAAAAATTCAAATAAAATTTCACCATCATCAACCAAACAACATCTAACTATCGTAAATCCTGAAAAAGCACTAAATTTTGTACACTCTCTCTTTCTCTCTCTCCCCTCCATTTTGAACCCTTATCATCTCATGTGCGTCGCATAGTTAAGATCAAAAATTATTGCACGCTCACATAAAAATGTTTTATCCACTCCTCACTGATATTATTATCCGTTATTGCTTGTTATTTTTCTCTACCTTTTTATGCTTTCTCTTTGTGACACAAGAGAGTGAACATTTTCATATAGCTTTATGCAATACCCTTTTATTCGCCTGTTTTAGTTTTGGGAATATATTTCTATGACAATTAACATTGTCACAGGATATACTTTAGAAGGAAAAAAATGATTATTTTCAGCTCACAGCATGTGAGTGGCATTTAATTTTTCCTTAAAAATTTTTCGGTCCTTTATGGAAATTTTGAGGGATTTGGTGGAGGGTTTAAGGCAGTTGTGGGTAACCTGTGTGCCGCGGTACACTAGTGTGCCGTCAAAATTCTTTCAAAATGCCATGAATGTGCGGTTTCAGTCGAGATTTGCCCCAAAAAATGAAAGGTTGCCCACCACTGGATTAAGGATTACTTTTAAAACTTTTTGTTTCGCATTAAGATGCCACGTGGACTAAAAGTTTATAATGATTATCGATTAATCCATTAGTAGACAGTAATTTAAAATTTCAATATCTTAACAATTTGACTAGATTACCCTAACAATACATCATGACTGCAAAGTCATACAAAACAGCCGTACGAGGAAAAATGCAAAAGACTAAACCGAGAAAAAACTGTCACTTACCATGAATTATAGGTGCTCATAATTTAAAAAGACTTTTTTGAGAAAAAAAAAGTATAAAATATACACAAAAAAATTTCTCAAATTATTGCGGGTACGGCACCCAGCCTCAAATGAATTTTAAAGAGCAATTTTGCCGCAAATGAATCGCATCGTGCAGACGTTCTAAATTAATTTCTTGGGTATTTTCTTTTCTTGTGCTATGAGAAAAATAAGAAAAATTCTTCTAAATTTCGCTCTTCATTCTTTTCCTTTTTGTGGTCGATGAGGAAAGATGGAAACAGAAAAAAGAGAGGGGAAAAAAAGCAGTGAAGTGAATGCGAAAATAATTTAATTATTTATTCAAATTCTTATATTTCTTTAGTTCTGTTTTCGTTGGTAATTCCTTCTCCTCCTTCTGCTATCTATGTGAGAGATAAAAAAATAACTTTCGAGTTGGATTTTAGCACATCCATAATTGAAAATTTGTTAAAGTCTTCTGAATGGGAAAGCATTGAACGCATTTTATATAAAAAATCAGGAGATGTGTGGGAAAATCATCTGTTGAGCTTCAACAGAATCAGTGATTTTGTTGTGGAAACTTTTTTTCATTTCGAGGAATTAATGTTAAGCTTTATGGATGCATGATGGATTCTGAGAATTATTTGTAAACTTGGAAACAGTAAATGAAGTTTGAAATAACATTTGTAATTTATGAATATTTTAGATTTTCCGGAAATTCTAATAAAGCTTGCATAAAGATTATAGTATAGAATTTAGTATCAATATTGAGTGTATGTAGATTGGAAGTTGATCATAAAAAAACGTACAGATGGCTTAAGGATTTTTATGTTGCTGTATAAACGATTTTACAGCTATTGGAAAGAGGAGCGTAGCCAGAGTGGGTAGTGGATGAAGGTTTGAAGTTTTGTGGATGAATCGCAAAACTTTAGAGGTTTTTGGACATTTTTCATGAAAAACCATAAAAAGTTGGAGAATTTCCCCAAAAAATAGGGGAATGGACATCAATCAGCAAGCGGTAACCAGCGAAAGTGCCAGTTTCAGGTGAAACATAAGGAATATAAAGAATCACAATCGATCTAAACAGACAGTTAAATAATTAAGTAAGTAAGAGTGACACCCAGCCCCCAGATTACGCTCTTGCTATCAGAGGGGACCCGGACCTCAATGTCCATCCTAATGTTCCAAAAATAATTCAATTTCCAATAAACTGTCACATGATTAGCCATCTTCAACAAATATTAAGCATTATAAATTGATGACTTACCCTCAAATCTCAAACATCCTCAAAACAAGCAACTATAATCGTAACCTAACACAATATTGCATCTGATAGCACACCACTAGACAAACAAACCAAACCAAAGCCAAAAACTCAATCCTCTAACTTTCTCAACATGCTGAAAAAAAAATCAGAGAATGTTAGCGACTGAGTTAGTGGCTGAAGCAGGAGAAAAAGAACAAAAAAAATTGGAAACACAAGAAAAACTATATTATGCACATGTACAAAACAAATATTCTTATATTTCGGCTTGTGAGATATATGTATCATATAGTATGCAACACTAGTGTAGATGGAGATGAGCGGATAGCAAAAAAAAAAAGATTATTCGGTATGCAATTAATATCATTTACGCTCTGATAACTTAAAATAAAAGAGGAGCAAAAAAGAAAGCAAAAAAAACCTTTTAAGCGTTTTAAGCCTTTTTAGAAACGAAATAAATTTCCGGGAGAATTTCAATAGAAATTAAAATCCCACACTTTTCAAGCCAAAAAGCTTTTCCAATAAAATGGATAGCAAAAAAAAAGGAATCATTTTGAAGACTCACTCAATGAGACCATTTCCTGTGTAGAATATTGCTTCTCCTTCCTCCACTTTTTTTCATCATCACCAAATATAGAAAAAAAAGTCTTTCCAAAGTGATGAAGAAAGCAAAAAGGAAAAGAATGAAAAAGTCTCGAATCAATCGAAACATAAGAAAAAAAAGTTTATATTCTATAACAGTTATCATTTTGCGACTGTTTTTATTAAATTTGTCATTGCTCGACAATTGAGGAAGAAAATTGAATGAGTAAAAGAAGAATACAAATGGTGAAAGAAGTCACAGTTCAATTTATTTTCTTGAATGGTTTAGGCGTTGTTTTCTTTTGTCACATAAGCGATTTGTTGTCAAGTCGTGATTTGGAAAAATTCAAGGACGACGAGTGGATGGAAAGATGAGGTGATAAATTATTTAGAGAGATATTATGCTGTGCGTGCAAAATTTTAATTGAAATTGGATAGTTCACTTGAGATTTGGATGTTGGAAAAATTATAATTATGGAGAATGCTTGTTTTGAGTCTTGTGCTGAATAGGGAAAGAGACTTTTTATTTTTGTGTCCAATTCTATTTAGTATTCTATTGATCAAGTAACATTAAATGTGGTTTTATTTAACGAATGTTCAAAATTGGATTATCCAGGATATATCAGTGCAAACTAATCAGATCTAGTCATGATGAGTGTTTTGACGGATTATAATAACCAAATTATATAACTAGAAAAACAAAACTACAGAACAGAACTTAAAGTTGACTAGATATGATGCTTAAGTCGTCAATCATGCTAATCAATCCGTAAATCCTACTTTTTAGCTTACTGATCAAAAAGATTCTCAATTGCTGTTCGAAGTTTGGTCTATCACTGGTTAATTCTTGACAATACCAAGTGCTATACTCCCTTCATTGAACGTCTTTGTCAATGAGCTCTTTGGTCACTAGCCAGATCAACTTTCCACTCCCTTTCAAAATTCAGCAATTCCAAAAAAAATTTAACTATCCTTTAACTTCCCTCAAATGCACTCCAAATAGCCAAACATTAAAAAACTACTCATCTCATCCAAAACAATGCGCGACAATTAACTCAATCCTATTAAATTTAACGATCATCCCATTGTTACTATAAACTGTGACACCTTGACCTGACAATAGAGACACTGGATATAAAATTATATTGTTTTGAGTATAATTCGAAAATTATTATTATTGTTTTATGTTTACTGGCATGCTGAACTGATTATCTTGTGTATGTATTTTATAATGTTTCTTTTTTTTCTGTGCCTATAAAAGCTGAATATCAAAGTTTTATAGTCAGTGGATGGTGCGTTGTGTGTAGAATATTAATGGAACATGGAAGAGTAATTGTCAGGATGAGGACCTGATTCTTGGTATGGAATGGGGAATTTGTTTGAAAAGTTAAGTCCTAAAATTAATCAAATCCTAAAAATACGCAACTCAGAACTCTAATGAGATACAATACCTAACCAACATCCACATCCATTCACAGTCAGCCATCCAAAGTGGATAATCAACCTTATTCTCTTGAGAACAAAAATACTCATCAAAAAAAAAAAAAAAAAAACGAAAGAAAGGTGGAAAAGAATGAAAATGAAAATACCTGAGTATGATGGGGAACGCGATAGATTCTAGATCTGTACATAAAAACAAATTTAGCAGAAGTGAGTTTAGATTGAATTTCATCGATCGGTATTGAAAGATAAACTTTTTTTTGCTCGTGTGTATGTTGCCATATAACAATGTTGAAGGATGTAGGAATATTGCAAGCAGTGGCGGTGTGCAATAATAATAACAACAACAAAAAAATTAAATCTATGTCATTGGTGGATATTAAGGAAAAAGAAGAGAAAAAATAATGAACAAAAAAATAAAGAAAAAGCAAAAAATGTTCATAAAAGAGCTATAGAATTGATATCAGGGTTAAACGATAAAAATAAAATTATTTTTTACTGCATTTGGCATCATTTAATGGATATTGTGTAGGAAGGGAGAAAGACAAAAAAAAATTCTTTTATTTTGTTTGCCTAAGCTCATGTCAAAAAAAAAAAATGGAACCTATTAAAAAAGATGTTGAAAAGAGGAAATTATGAGTCGTTGTCCATTATTCCTCTGAATTCATTCCTTTTAATGATCAGATATTCTAATTACAACGTCATCATCATTGTATCTACACATCTGCTTAACAATGTCCTCTAATAATAATGAATAATTTTACTGTATTACTTTTAGCGCAATTTTATTAGAAATGTGAGGAGATTTTTGTGCATTTTATTCCATTTTGGTTGAGTTGGTAAATGGGGTCATGAATTTTTTTGTTATTAATAAAATTATGATGACCATGCTGGTTATAATGGAAAAAGAAGATTTAATTCTGAATGCTACGTCGACTATTTTTGATAGACTTTATTGAGTAATGATTTGGGATTGTTTGTTTGAGTAATAAGAGGCAGTTTGTGCTGGACCTAATGGAGGAATTAATATTGCATTTAAGTATGCTGTATTGTAAACTTTCCTGTGTCCGTTTGCTAATTGTGACCCATGGTCTCCTTTAGATGACGTATTAAAACATCAGACTCTCATACTCTAAGTTTGACTTCCGTCTGTCAATTTCCAATACGATATTGACCTTAGATTTCAAAATAATGCAGATAATTGTATTTTTAGTACAAATTATGATGAATGACCAAGAACCATGCTGTAATATTGCGAAACTTGAGCGAATCCTTGCCATATTGGTAACACTTAGTCTAATGATTGATAGATCTGGCTACTGATGGGAATTGAACTCACGAACTAACAGTAAAACTGATATAAATTTTCGAATCCTTGCTTAACTACTCAAACATAAAGATCTTACTCTCAATCTAGCAGAATTGCTGATATAAAGTTCGATACCCCAGATTCCACTTCGCTAAGACACTATACAACACCTAATTTCCAACATAATTGCTTTGTAACTTCCACAATCATAAAAATTCCCAAAAAATCATTCAAAAATTCCTCCATCAAACCAAAAAAACCACCATTAAATTCATAAAAACCCTCGAAAAAAGAATTGTTCATCAAGAGTAGTTAAAAATATTCATCCCTCTAGAATTTCCACTCATCACACCATCGACTGCTCAATACTCAAAACCGTTTAATTCGCCCCATTGATTTTCATTTGTAAAAAGTCAACAACAATCATTAAAACTGTAATTAAGTAAAATGAAAAAAATAAAAAATTCCTCTCGATTTGTTGAAATCATTTTAAAAACAATGATTTTCATACTTGAGATAGAATGTGTGCCTTAAAAAATTCATTAACATTATAATCGTAAAATTACGAACGAATGAGATGGATAAAAAATTTAAAGATTAAAATTGTGAAATGAGGATAGCGGGAAGATAAAAACTTTTTTAATAGAGATTTAAATACATAAACATATTTTTTGTGTTTGTTGAGTGGAGGCCTATCATAAAGAAATTACATTTTCCTTTTATATGATAATGGGAGACCGTTAAAAATCAATTAAACACAAAAAGTATCATCATACGCACACAATGTTAACTGATAACAAAGTCATCGTGCTGATATTTTGACAATGGTAAAGAGAATGGAATTTTAGTTAAATTTATCGTATGACAATTATTAAAATAAAATCAGATTTTGATGTCCCGAGCTGTATATGAAGAGTTTTTTTGGATTGAAAATTGATATTTTTTGTTTGGTAATAACAAATTTGATGAGTCGAGGTGGCTCAGTGGCCGAATGGTTTAGGACTTCGGTACATAATTATTGCAGTATCGACCAAGCGGTCATGGGTTCGAGACTCGGCAGGACAAGATTTTCTCTCGTCTTTTATCAAATTATATGAATTATCACGACTTTTAGTCTCGATTTGTAGGATTCAGGCAGCAATGTCATCAAAGGGGTGGTTCTAGTCCTCAATATTAACTGTAGGTGTATTGAGGGCAGATGTCTGAGGCACCCTCACTTGCCCTAGCATCGTTCTGGATCTCAATCATTTGAAACCTATAATTTTGACCATTTTTGGAGCTTGCTTTTTTACATATCCTTACAAAATGCTTAATAACTCAGAATATGCACCAAAATCACTTCCATTTCCAATCCATGAACATCTCGGCAACCCAACAGACCTTGTCTTCAACTCAATTTATGTGTGTGCCTCACCGAGTGACACTCATAAGGCGTAAAAATTATAATTTGTGCGTTTTTTTTTCTTTTACAATATTTGATAAATTCTATTTATATGTTAATATATCACATCTTACTTATTTCTTTGACTCTACCGTCTTACATACTTACCCATCCATGAGTTTCTTTTTTTTCCATCTTTTTCTTTCCATCATGAAAACTGATAGGGAGAAGATGAAAATCCATTTCACATATATTTGACACACATACATATATTTTCACTTCAAATGGGATTTATGAGATCAAAATTGTACATGCAATAATATCACAAAGTCTCATCTTACAAAACTCTTAATATTACAATAGACTTCATATATGGCGATATCCCCTCAACCAGTGTTGATTATGATTATTATAATAATAATGTTGATGATGATGATGATGATGTATTATAATACTTTTTTCTCTCTGATAACATGCTGGCATAATATTTAATAAGCATAAGATATTTGCTTACAATGTGAAATAATCATCAGGTCAACATGTTGGCAACGGAGTAAATAGTCGGACGATGATACAATTGACTTTGGAATTGGATGATTAGTGGCGCATTTAATTGGAAATTTTTGAGAAGGTTTTGGATGTTTTTTTTTGGGGAATTCAGGAAATCTAATGATGAATCATTTGAAAGTCATTTTATTTTCTTGATTTCTATTGATATGCAGCTAGTAAGAGTCAACAGCCAACGATTAAGTGTTACACTTGAGGTAAGCAAGTAAAATGACATTCTTGCATTTGTTATTGGAAATTAGTAACTGGAAGCCAGCGAAATGGTCAGTTTCAAGCGGCATCTGAAAGATGTCATGGATTACAATTGATCTGTACGTCCTGCGAAGTATTCAAGTAAATTTTAATTATTTGCAAAATATTACAAGACTAACCGTCAATCAATAAGATCAACAAATCAAAGTTTCCGGGCTAATATCAACATCCATTCTTGTTAAATCGTAACTGATTCAGTAAGACAATATTGTTTTTTCATCATTACCAAATTTCCCAGAAATATTTCATCTGGCAGTTACCTTGGTAATATTAACCTTAGCATAATAATTGATAACCAGCCAATTAAACCAGTTTATGATAAATATTCTGATTGACGTCATGCTTTATGACCTAAATATCTTGTCAAACCTGAAAATCTATCATTAAAGGCATTTGGCTGAAGCTTGACAAATTTACTTATTACGCAAACTTTACCTAAAGCTGTCCACAAACATCAACATTAAATATCCAGTTTCCATCCAACCTCATTACATATTAATAGACTATATAACCCAGTCAGTCACTAAACCGCAAATTGTATCAACAGTTAATTCCACTACGCACTTCTAAAATTTTTTGACAGCAGCACAAACATGCACGAGGTTCCTTTTTTTCAACCATCATCTTGCGATGTGTATTAAAAAGATATTTCAGACCACTTTTATTAATTAAACAATCTCATTTTATAGCTGTACACAAAATGCTCGTCACACGACGACTGGCTTTTATGCTGTGCTGTCATCAATATGTTGTTGAAGGGATTATATGTTGACATTAGAAGGTCCACATAGAAAAAGGAACTATAAGCTTTATCGTTTTAATTAGAATTGAGTCTGCCTAACAACTGCATGTGGTAAATAGAATGATATTATATGATGACAGCCATGAGAAGAAAAAATTTTTTACTAACCAATATTATTGTCTTGTATCTCATTCAATCTGCATGGACGATATCGTATGTGCAATATAACATATAACAAAGGAACTAAAATCAATATCCGCTTCTGTGTTGTGCACTGTCAAAAGTCTCTCATGCTGAAAATTTATATTTTCTCTACTTCCTCATTATTGAATTTCTCTCTCCTTTTTTATGTATATCTATATCTTTATATCCTATTGTATAGTGTTTTTTTCCATCTACATAAATTTTACTCTGTTTGAATTTTGCACTATTCAATAAAAAGCTGAGTCAAAAGGAAAATTTTTTATTATTCATTCACAGAAGAATGAGAAAGGTAAATTCGAGTGAGAAAAGGAGATGGAAAGGAAATGGTTTGATGTCATCGTGACAATGAATGAATATTATGCTTAAGCGCATTTTTTTCTTCTTTTTTGTAATAAGATGAATTTATCAGCATCTACTTTATGGTGTTCACTGAATTGACGTTGAAAGTTTAATGGAAATATAAAAAATCTCTATTATTGCTGTTGTGCTTTAGTGCAATGAGGATTTCCTTGTGGGAAAATTTTAAAACTTTAGAGAATATGGAGCTATAGTAATTTACAGTTATTAAGTGCATGAAGCTTTGTATGATGATGAACTTCTTCGAGCTTACTATATATGTATGATAATATGATTAGTTTACTATAGAAAGTTGCCTTATACTTAATGAAACATTGAAGAAATGAGTTATTGACGTATATGAGTGGATTTATTTATATCTTGGAATTTGAACTACTTTATGCAAGACATTAATAGATAAGCCTAATGTGTAAGGCTCAAAAAGATTAATTTTCAGTGCACATGACTTGAAAGGGGATATGTGAACAATGGGTCATGAATATCTAACCTGAGTTTGCAGGAATCCGAGAGTCAGACTTCACTGCACTCCTTAGTCCGATACCAATGAACTCTTACTTAAAAATGGAGTCCTGCTACCTTTGTCTCTAATCCATGTTCGCTGAGTCAGTGTGTAGTAATCAAATCCCGAAAGGCAAAAGCACTATCTCGATCGGCACAAATTGAAATGGTGCTAACGAACCCTAACAGACAAAGTGAATACTTTTAGGTACCTCTACAATGAAAATAAGTCTTTTCAGTTAAGTGAAGAGGCAGTATACTTAGAATATAGTTGCAACCACTTGGAAAATTCGGTCGTTTTCGTCAAGTAGCTGTCGCTTAGTTCTAAGTATAATGCTGCCGTTGGTTACAATTTAATATGTTGCAATAGGGTATGCCGCAGAATTGCTGCCGTAGAATACTTCATCTTAGAAAGTCAATCTAGAGTCGATCGATCAATTTAATGTCCACGACGTTCCATATTTTGTAGTATAGCACTTATAGGATTTGCATATGTTTGGTACAAGGATTTACAACCTCTCCCCCTCTCTGAGTACCTTTCTGAGTCCCCTAAATTGATATGAGTCTGCACCAAAATGCATCAAATAGCCGAACTGCTCTCTAATCTTGACAATATTCTTGCATCTAAGAATTCTCAATACCTAAAACCTAACACAGACAAATTAAACAAAAGCACATAATAAAAATATTTTTATCACTCGACCAAAAAATGGAGAGGAATTGAAAGGCAAATTTTCCTATTTGCAATTGTCAATATTTAAATTTTTGTCACCCTTTCCTGCTTCCTCTGCATTTTTGAATTAACTTTTGCATTTTTGTTTGCTTAAAATTTTCTTATTCCTGAATTTTTCTTCAAATATTTATGCAATTTTCAATTCCTAAGCAAAATACAAGAAAAATTCCTTCCTGAAACTTTAAAGAATTTTTTTTTAGCTTCTTCGCCAGCTTTTGTGTGCTGATTTTCTTTCATAAACAAAACTTGAGTATTTTTCTTATATTTTACTTATAAAAAAATCGATTTTCTTGTGTTATTTTGATTGTAGAAAATAAATTGTAAAAGTACTCGAAAAGAATTTCTAATTGGAGAGCGAGGAGCTTCCTCCTTCCTTTATATCGTCTGATACAAAAGCGAGGATGAGATTTTTTTTTTAAAAAAATTTATGAACAGTTCATGGAATACAGGATGAAAAAAAAATAATGTTGTAAAGTTATCTGCTCATGAGGGCATGACTTTAGCGCATATTCTGTGTGAGTAGATTGAATCGAAAAATCAAACAATTTAGGGGTGTTTGATATTGGATTTTTCTAATATATGTACATAGTCAAATCGATTATTCAAATTGATTTCAATTTTATTGCTTTTAGAAAATTGGAACATAGGAAGTAGAGTTAGATGAAAGGATTTTATTAATTTTTGTGGACATTTGGAATTATGATTGGTCTGTGATTGGCGTTGCAACACATAAAGGCAGTATATTTCAAACTTTTTTGCTCCACGACACACTTAGGTGGTTAGCCTCAATCGAAACCGAACAGGGCAAATGTAATGCCTCGGCACACAGTTCGAACAATACTGTATAAGATAGACCATCCACTGAGGAAGAAAGAGGGAATTAATTGAAAAATTATCAATCTCATAAGATACTAAATGAAGGGAAATGAAACGTAATTTGAATTTAGATGGATGATACATAATTTTATAGGGTTAGTTCTAGAGCCACAAGCCTTCATTTCTTGAATCTTAGAGGAGCAGGCCTACAATTTTAGACTGTACCTTATAGTTCGTCGAAGACTGACATGCATTTTTTTTGTCAACAAGCCGGCAGTTTTAGAAAAATCCTACAATTTTGGTGATCTAAACACTACTACATATATCCCTTTGATTGAACGGTTACAAAAGTTCAGACCTCTTTCCACCCTAAAATGTTAACCTAGTAAGTGAATGAACCCTTCTTAGCCAGCTAATAATCATCTTGATCAGTTTGTAGTCATCATTTATTTTTGTCCATTCGAGTATACTTTACAAAACCTCAATTAGATTAAGCTTTTCACCATACACAGCATTACGTCTAGACAGACAGCAAGCCATAACATTCCTCTAAATACCCAAAACAATGTCACTTTTACAAATGTGAAACATCAGCGAAAAAAGATGAAACGAAAATTCAAAATTCATCAGAAGGACTTGACTTTAATTTCCTGCATCCTCAGAATTCAAATCGTGTTTTGAAATTGAAAACTGTAATTCTCCCAAGAGAACGCAACAAGGAGGGATATTTTTTTTAATATAATGAAAATTTATTTCATTTAAGGCGGATGAAAAAGTTTTTTTTTAGAAAAAAAAATTAGAAAAAAAGATGAAAAATCACTGAGCAAAACTTTCGGGTTGGAGAGGGAATGAGACAGAGAAAAGAGAATGAGAAGCATTAATAGTGTCTCATTTATCATCTGAATAAAGTTTTTCAACTTTCTGCTGATGTTTCATGAAACATGTAATAAAAAGATAAATCACCATTTGGTTGAAAAATATATATATATACAGACGAGCAAGCAGTTCTTCACATTAAACAGAAATTTTCATTCTGTGACTTGAATAACTCATTCCAACAATTTTTAATTAAGCTCAATTTGTACAGTTGTATCATTTTTACTTCTTTTTTTATTATTTATATTCATCATATCCAATTTTCTAAAATGGACATAATAAATCAGATTTTTTTGTGTTACGCAGCTGCCAGCATGTCACGACACGTGTATATGTATATAATGTTGAAATAGTAAATATCAATTTATGTTGTACTGACGTTACTTGTCATGTTTTTTTCCTTCTTTACATCCGATGAATGAACCTGAACATACTTTTTTTTGTGTAGCTACATTTGAATACGAAAGTTGTGGGGATAAAGTCGATGTACAAGTTTTGTCTGAGTGGCTACTTTATATGCTAGCCATGATTTAGGATTAACATCCTGACAGGTGTTTGTTTGAGTTTTTTTCCGGAAACTGATGAGTTTGTCTTTGCTTACTTTGTTTTTTTTTTCTGGTGTAACAAATCTACATTACATATGGATGGTACAAGATTTAGATTGTGGTTTGATGTAGCACTTTAAAGGAGCTCTGTTAGAATTAGAGGGTGTCATCTGACTGACTTTTTTAAATTTTGACAAATGGGGGCTTAGTAGGGTTTCCAAAAACGGGAATTTTCCCGGGAATTCCCAGGAACGGGAACGGGAATTCCCGTTCCCGATTCCCGAAATCAGACGGGAATATTCCCGAATTCCCGTTTCTAATAAAAAATCATGTTAACCAAACTATTTTTGACTTAAAAATTTCAAATTTTAAAATTTTTCCATTAAAAATGTCTTATAATTAATAACTTAAAACTTAAATGTACCTAGGTACATAATTTGTTGAATATTTATTCAAATTTTATCAATTTTTCTCAAAAATAGTTTAAAAATTTGAAGGAAAAATTACCCGGGAATATTCCCGTTCCCGAAGGTCATTCCCGTTCCCGTTCCCGATTCCCGAAATTTCACGGGAACGGGAATTCTGGAATCCCTAGGGCTTAGTCCCTATGAACTCTTACTCCATACTCAATATTCAAGTAACTCGATGGCTTGTTTGAATTTCAATTCGTTTTTATGAACTTAAGTCTCTATTAAATGGTGTTTAAAGTTAGAACTTCCGCTACCAATACCTATCCAAGTGAACAAGTTGGAATTTTTAGAAGTTGTTGAATTTCTAGTTTTAAGGACACCAATTCACATCATGTGGACAAGTCATTATTGTGTCTATTAACAACATCCTTTCAAGGTCGCTTACTAAGGTTACCCACAACCTGGTGAAGGCTAAATTAACAATTTTCTCATCAAGAATATTTAAGACCTTTAAAATCCTCCTTTAGAGTTCGAAGTCGACTCAGATTTTTATGGAAAAGTCGACTCAAGTCAACTCGACTCCATACAAAATCCAAGTCGTCTTTGAGCTCTGGAGTCCTGGATGTACTTGATTGCAACAATAACTCCACAAACAAGTCAAAATTCCGCGTTGCTGCCAAAATCTTAAATATTTCCACAATTTTATCAGCTAACAAAAAACTGCGTCAAATGTTCCTTAACCATTACAATACATTTTCAACAATCTTGTCGGTTACTTTGTGTATATTATTGTTATGAACTGCTTTCAGTATCTCTATCAAACAAATTCCCTATGAGAATTTTCACTTTCATGCCATTTTCATTCAATTCAGTTCAGATGATGAAGAAGTGCCTGTGTGCGATGAAAAAGTTTTATTTTTATTTCTCTTTTGTAGAAAAAAAGCCGAAAGAAGAAGAATTACACAGCGATAATAAATTATCAAACTTTTTTCTATTTTTGACTTCACTTCATTCCACTTCCTCACTCACGTAAGCTTTTACAGAAAGGCAAAATAATTGCATTTACATATACAAACCGTTTTTCACACATTTCGTTTTCGTTACAATTTTATGTACATGTAAAAAGTTAACGGCATCGGTTGATCTAAAGGCAACGGATTGAGAGAATTGTAATAATAAGAAGAAGGTTCAAGTGGAAGCAAATGAGGAACGATATGAAATGAATAAGTTTGTTTTCTCGCTTTCCACAACTAAGACAATATTCTCAAAGGAGCGATATATAATGTACAGGGTAAAAGGAACGCTGAGGTGCTGTATATATATTCACATATAAGTTTTACAAATCTTTCTCTCGTTTTTTCCATTCCGCTCCTTTCACGACATTTTGAAACTCTTTTATGTTTTATTTTTGCAGAACTTTTTTCTCGTACGATTTCATTAAGTCTCATGTCTCAAAGCTTTTTGAAACTACAAAAGAAGTTGAAAGAAAATTTAATTGCATTTTTACAAAATGCATTGCAAAAAGAAAGTTTTTAAAGAAGCTTGATTGTATGTTTGAGAGCTTTGTTGAGAGCATATGCGGAAGGAAGAGTTTTGAGAAAAAATTACAAAAAGTGAAGTTATCGTGATGTAATTTTTATTTGAATATATTACTCAATTTTTAGGTACAGATATGATATGGTTGCTTCTAACTGTTTATGCTCTTCTTGATCTTAAGGAATGACGATGGTGTATTGTTGACTCAACTATGAGTGCATTTTTGACAGTGGCTTAGTTGATCGATTCAGTGCTTGGTCGAAACCTAAAATTAAAATATGAACGACACATATCGAATTAAGAGGCTAAGGATCACTATTGATATGTAAAGCCAACGAAGTAAGTAAAGTATAGAACTAGAAGCAAATTGGATCAATCAGAATATTTGTTTGATGTTTGGATTGCATTAGACTAGAAGTTTTCGACACGTCACTTGATTGCTCTTTCTCTACCCTCCAGCAAATCACCCATCTCCTTGAATAGTGCATTTATGCTAAACAATTTGCGAGGGATTTTTAAGATAAAAATACTTTCCATACACAAAAAATGTGTCATGTCTCACACAAATTCTTTTTAGAAAAATTTATGAAAAGCATTTACAAATCTGCTTCAATTTTCAAGAATTTGTCATCCTATCTAGTATACATCATGTTATACAATTAAACATTTTATTAGATTCGAATGGAATCATCGTACCATCGATGTTTCTATGGAGTATGCAAAGGATCAAATTCATCCCGAGAGGCTTAAATAAAGAAGGCTATGCTATGAAGCTTTGAAGGCTCCAATAAAGTTCTAAATGGCTGGCACATGGATGCCAAATGGAAGCGTTTTCTATCTTAATGACTGACATATGGCATTCATATGGAGGCGACTTCCATTTGATGTTGATATAAGAGATTTATCCGAGCCATCTTCATTTGTGTCGCTCGGGCATCTGGTGTAGATAAAAGAGCTTTAGTAGAGCCTTTAAAGCACCTTAACTCCTCCTCCTTCATTTGTGTCACTCGGCCATATAATGTCCATTTACGATACATTCCACAAACTGTCGCCATGGCATAAAAATTTCATTATAGATCCAAAATCAAAGCCAACCGAAAGAGTTGTATTCATCCATCATTCAACTCCACAGTTTATTCACTAAATTCTTAATAGCATCGAGAACATTTTAATTAATTGACGCTCCAAATGGTTCTGAAATTTTTCGCTAGTAAAATTACATTCAATATCGAGTTTCTTTATCAAAGAGAGACATATCCAATAAACAAAAACCGAGATACATGCTGTTTTCGTAGCCACAATTGTAAACTATCTCACAGTAGGTACGACTACTCGTGTATCTTTTTAAATTGAATTTGCTTATCAGTCATGAAATTAAATCCGAAATTAACAGCAGCTAAGACTTTGATCACCGCTAGAAACTTTACACTATTTTATGTATATCAAAGCTTTGTGATATCTAGCTTATGTCAAGGATATCATCGGTTTGAGAATATATACAGCAATATCGGATAACTAACATGACGTTATGTGCTGATGATTTAAAGCTTTAAAATTCAGTTATGATTTATCTCAGAGATTCACAAAAAGTTATAGATAAGCATTCGATTGAGTTTGTTCCACTTTTGAACATATTTTATATTTCCCCATTTTTATTTTATAACCCAATCGATAAAAAAAAAATCCATCAACCTAATTTTTATTTCCTTCCCTTTTTTTCTGCTCATCTCGGTCTTTTTCATTCCCTCTCTTATGAGATATTTGCGATGAATGTAAATAAAATACTATTTTACCTTGTACCTTACTCTTATACTTTCATTCATTCTGCTCTCAAACACACTTTTTTTATTCACTTACAATTTATATGATTCAGCAAAAATATAAACTCAAGTTTTTTTTTTCTTGCTCCTGTTCTTTCCATCATAATGTACATATGAATAGGAAGAAGAGGATTTTTTTATGGTTTTATAAGAGCCCCTGCTTTTTTTTTCTTCTCTTATGTCCACCTTCTTTCTTACTCACACTTTTGAGATACAAAAAAATTTATACACCGCACTTGTGCGTGTATCTTTAATGCTGATTTTCTTCCATTTCGATAAATATGCCCTTTGAAAAGAGAAAGTTGAATGAATGAAAAGGATTTTTTTAAATAAACTTATAGAGACAGGGTTGGGAATGGGGATTATAATTTAATTTCTATTTAGACCTGATCGACGGAAATGAGGAAGGCTCCATCATGGATCATTAAAAGCTCTGAGGTGGAACCTAATTCGTGTGAGCTTTTAAGGCTCAGTAATTGAGTCTTCTTCAGTTATGTTGCTTGGAAAAGTGCTCATTCATTTTGAGAAGTTTCGTCTACTAGAGTAACAAGATAAATTTTCGCATCAGGAGCGTGTTCAAGAGGAATAATCAAACCCAGCGGACCTACATGTCGTTTTCTATATTCCGTAATAAGTGAGGAAATACATAAATCCAAAGAACTAAAAGATGTTTCGCTTGCTTTTCTGCATTGTCGCTTGAACACCATGTAGTGTAAAAAAGGCAAAACACGCCACTGACGACTGAAATTCGACATAGATCATATTCATGCAACCTGAAGCTGGTTTTTTCTTGAGATATACTTCAACTTCAGAAGAGCATTTGAGTCTAGAGTAGGCAATACCCGGATTTTGCCGCTTACCAGTTCACTTTCCAAACGTGTCTTCATCCATAGGTTGCCATAAGGTTGACATAAGACGAAAGAAAGCGGTCAACTGCTGAAGCCGTGATTCAGTTAACTTTCACCAATTATTTCTACCTGCATGACTCACCAACTCTGTTTGATTCATCCTCATCCATACTTTGAGTCAAAACATCAACAAGCTGATTATTATTGAATCAGCTTTACTTCAAATTAATGCAAAATATATGTACATCCAAAATTACAATCCCCTTTCGTTACACCCCTGCATCTGCATATCGAAAAAAAAAGAAATTCAACATAAAAGATTGTTAGACTCTCTCGACAGTCCTTTATTTGAATAATATGGTCATAAAGAAATTTAATAATCTTTCTTTTTTTTGATTTTCGATAGCTCTCCTTTTCATATTTAAATATTTTTAGCGCATTTTTGAAACTTGTTTTCAAAAAGGTAGCTTAATAAGACACTTTGTTCGTTCGTCTGTTCGTCTGTTCGTTCGTTCGGGCTAGGTTCTTATCTCAGCAATTAGACATCGTAGAGAGCTCAGGTTTGTTTTATTAGCTCCGTGTTATTGTTTTATTGCGGGCAAATGCATTTAAAAGTTTCAAATCTAAGCATAAATACTATAATTAACAACTTTTCATTTTCATACACAACAACAACAAAAACAACAACACGTTTTTTCATTGTTTTACAGTGTTTTTCAATGTTTGTCGATGTTTTTACAGTGTTTACTGAACAATGTTTGAATTTTTTTGACCGTTATGAGGTTTGAATTATGAAAATCCGTTAAATGATGAAGTTCTTAAATTTGTGGAAGTTTTATATGGATCTTGTTTTCAAGATCTGAAATTGACCTGGATCTTACTGGATCTTGGTTTTTAGGTCTGGAAGTGACCTGGATCTTGTGTTTTAGGTCTGGAAGTGACCTTTATCTTACTGGATCTTGGTTTTTAGGTCTAAAAGTGATCTGTATCTTACTGGATCTTGGTTTTTAGGTCTGGAAGTGAACTGGATCTTACTGGATCTTGTGTTTTAGTTCAGGAAGTGAACTGGATCTTACTGGATCTCGTTTTGTAGATCTAGAAGTGACTAAGTTATTAATCAATTACTGATCGCTGGGACAAAAATGCGCTTAAGTCCCTCGATCAATAACACGAGGACTTTTGTAATTTTTTTCCATCTCTTATAAGCATTACCATAGATATGTATGTATAGCATTGGCCATTATTGTTACAAAAAAGAAAAATAATAATAAAATGAAGATGAAGAAATGAAATGCTGAGTGAGATTAAAGGTTTGCTTGATATTTTATGGAGGTAATTCGGAGGATTTTTCATGACTGATGTTAAATTTTCATTAGCTTTAAATTATCTTTAAACAATCATAAAAAATTGTCTTCAAGGTTGTTCATGTTCCTTAGACTTATGTCTATGTTGTGGCATAAGATACATGTGTTCAGGTCACAGTGAACGAAACGAATGAGAAAGACTGAATTTTATAGCATGTTGTAAATTACTTCAAATCTAATTGCTTACTTGAGATTCACCGTACATCCATGTGTGTATAATAGAGATTTAGTTGAACGAAACCAAAACTTTCCAACATAATTATATTTATTAATCTCGAAGGACATTCCACACAATGAAAATAAAAAATAGTAAGTTTGTGCTTACATCACACCGACATGTTTATTTATATTGAGACAGTGTATATGGATATGATGGATGACGATATTAAACAGCCGAAACAAGAAGAAGTAAAGGAAAAACAACATTTTATTTTCATTTAAGTAGTTTCTCTTGTTTCATTCACTCACAATTTTTTATGTGCTGGATCCAATGAAACATCGGCTTATATCAATATATGTCATCAACTCTCTGTTTTTATGATCAATCCCTCTCTTCTTCTTATATCCCATCTCCGTATCCGTTCGGATGTGGATTTTTGTTGTATGCGGCTGAAGTGCCATTATTCGCAATGACATGAGATGAGGCGAGAGCTTAACCGTCTTAGGATATGAGTTGCAATGTTTAACATTAGTTTTGGGTTAAAAAGAAGATTTAAGACGAAAATTTATTTAATAACATAAAAAAAGGAGCCGAAAAAAGTAAAAAAAGAGAGGATTTTTGTTTTATGCACACGAGAAAGTGCTTTGCTATTTTGGTCGTAACATTGGCCCTTTGCTTATGTTATCTTTACGCGACTTTATAGTAAGTAAGTAATATTCTTTATTTACCATAAAGGTATTTTGATTTACAAATGAAATTATACAATTGAATTTTTGGTACACAGTATATTTTTAAACACATTGATATGTAGGATCAAGTTAACAGTTTTTCAAATCTAGGTTTCAAATAAATTTAGGCTCTCGTTTCGGCGGCTATCTAGCATATTACGTGATACTTTTCAGGCTGGTTCTATCCACATTCCAATCATTTGGCAATCTAGTAGCTCTCGTCCCTTTGTCTCTCGCTACACTTCAAGTTTATGACCCGTTCCTTAATCCAACGTTGCCCAGAATTTCAAATTAGGCTTGATCTCGTACATTAAGCAGTCGAAGTATGTAAACTTCCGAAAAAGAACAAATTTGGAAATGGCTGGATTCGAACCAACGACCTTCGAGTTACCATACCAAATTTGAGCCAAGCGCCTTACCTATTTGACCAGCAAGGCACTTAACTGCTTTATTTGCTGTGCACCAAAATATTCAATGATAATAAAAAATATATACTGAATGAAAATGTCAATGAAATATTGCTGATTCAAGCGCATTTTCAGTCGATGGCGATCACAAAAATGAATTTTACTGAAAAAAAACAGCGAGAAAATTGCGATTCTGTAAGCAGAAAGGTGAATAAAAGTCAATTGTGCAAAATAATCATAATCGAATTTATCCTCTGTAGCGATGAAACATATTTCGGTACGAATCAATTTTTTTATGCTGCTTTTTTATCATCGATGAGCAAAAATTGTTTATTTAAAATTTTAACGGAGTTTAAAGGTTTTTTTAAATATTTTTATAAGCTCTGCTAGAAGGTTCTTGAGCATCTTAAAGGTGAAAATTCTTAAGAAATTGGCAAGGAGATTTGGGGCCATTGACTTATTATGTAACGCTTGCTCAGAAGTGTCAAAATTTTATTTTTGGCATAACATACTAAATGAACGGTCCTTTATGGTCAGGCTTCGTTTTTTAATAACTCCAGACGGCATATGACGTAGAAATTGCTGAAACCCCGTCTCCAGGTCAACATGACTATCACCTGATGCCGAACTCCTTTGAATCTAGCCAGATTCCAAAGTGATACTATCCTGGATCTGGATTTTCAGCTATTTTTACGCCCTTTACCTTCCAGGAAGGCAGTTCTTTAACTTTTTTTTTTATTAAAATATTCAAACCGTACCTTGACGGACTATGGATTAAATTTTCAGTATTTTATATTCACCGTATCCATCTGCGACCTTTTTTGAGTTTTAATTTTAAAATGATGAATGTCAACAAGACTTTATGAATATTATTTCCATTATTTTGACTTTCTGTCAGGAAAGAGCTAGAAAATTGATTGAAATCTGTAGTGGTGATCGAGACTTTTTTAAATTCTTTTAAAAAAATCATTAAAAAGTACAAAAAGCATGTCCAATTAGTAAATCATCATGGTAGCATACAATTATGCCCCTAGTCAAGATATTTATCTTAACATGTCAAGCTTTTTTCCAACATAAAACCCACTTCATGATTTCTTACAAAACAATAATTGAGACGAAAAGCACTCCATCGCATATCAAGCCTCAAAATATATTAATACATAAGTTTTATTTTTTTTCTTCCTTCGTACACGTGTACCGAACCCATAGCAACCAATAAAATATCATTTTACGGCATATGTCGCTTGGTAAGGGATCGAAAATAATTTTGAAATCATGCTCAAAAAATTCCAAATAACTCATAACACGAAAAATACACGTCAGCACCATTGCCAATAACCATTTGAAGCCGGTCAATGTTCTCAGATTTTTCAGCACAAAAAAATCTCAAGCTGAGAATAAAAAGAGATTTTCACGTACTTAATTTAAAAAAATACTCCAAAGTCATCCACAACTAATTCATAGATTCAGCCACTTGCTGACAAAAATGCATTAAAAGAAAAGCTCATTGTTTATCTTGAATAAGAACAGAAAAGCAAACATCCGTGAGTATTTCACGAGATGATATAAAAAATAACAAGTTGCTTGCTTGCCTGCCTTTTTTTTCCATGACAAGAATGAGACTCGAGAGGTTGACTTATTCCGGAAAATTAATTCAATGACTTAAGTATGTCATCTTCATGGCGAAAAATGTTTTATTTACGAACTTTTTTTTTTGTGTATCATCGCATGGCATTTCTTCCTTCCCCTGCTCACAATTTTTGTTCCCCGCTTCCATCTGTTAAATACTTTAATACAACGAGATAGAAATAAAATCCAAAAAAATTGTGGAAATGGAAGCATCCTGTTGAATTAATTCAATTATGATCTTTTTTTCCAGTTGTGACTTTTCTATTTTCTGATCTTTTCCCCTCAGCGTCCCCACTCATACATGTTGCTATAACTGAATAAAATTTTTTTTTATATAGTTGAAAAGAGCTCAGAATAAAATATTTTTTTATGCACATTGTTGAACTAAAATTGTAACTTTTTCCCTTCTATTAACTGCATTATATTTGTCATTTTCATGCAAACAATTTTCAGGGCAACATAAAAAAATTTTTTTTTTTTTTGTTTGCTTTTCCTCTGTACTCATTCACATATGTATGTATAGTTCTTCTGTGTGTATTTGGGTGGTGTACTAAAATGGCTTTTATCATGATTCATGGAATAGAGTGCAATCATTCTCTCTTTTCTACCGCACCCGCCTTTTCCTATCCCCACCTCTTAGCCCAGAAACAATTTGGGAATTAAAAGTGGCTTTCTTTTGGTTCTTGGGATTTAAGAAGCGCATTTTTTGGATGTTTTGTAGCTTTTTGTAAGTGATAATCTGTGCTAGAGCTTGAAGTTGACCTGAAGGTAATGAAATTTACTCAAAAAACACCAGATTCACAAGAAAAGACGAAGAATGACGCGAATAGTCAATGACATTGAAGTCGGTTTAAATCCGGTGCCATCCCAGAGTCACCCATGCCTGATCCCTAAATTTGGATCAATTAACAAACTCGTGCTATTCGAATAAATTACCAAAATTCAAAAATTTCCCAAAAAAAGCATGTTCATCATTAAAAATACTTTTTTCATAACTCCAAAAACATTGAAAATTTTCCATTGCCTGAAGATTTTATTTTATGATTCAAAAACATCTCAATTTTCAAAAGTTAACCCAAACCGCTTCAAGCTACTTTCAGGTTAATACTGAATGAAATTTGAACATAATATTTTTCAATTTACCTTGTTTATGTCTAGACATTGCATTCATATGGATACTTAAAATTCAAAAAGCGTAGGTGAATAAGCATAGCATTTTGATGGATAATCTATGTTTAGACTTATTATGATCGCCATCGTTTATTTTGTTGTTGTTGCTGTGTCAGTTCTGTTTCTTACAGTTTAAAGATGTGCTGAATTTGAAAGATATAGAATTCAGGTAAGCAATATTTATTTTTTTGCAGCACATCTAGATGGTAAACCTGGACTGAAACAACCACTGCTTTGGAATGTTCAGTTGCATCTCCTAAGGACACACAATGCGAAAAATAGTTGCCATAGGACAGTATGACTAAGGGTTTGAGTAAGATTCGGTAAAATCTGATTTCACACTAGTGTCATACTTGCCTGGAGACAATTTTTAACAACCATTTTACACAGTGTGGCTCTTTTAATGCTTAATTTTTAAATTTTTGTGAGGAATATACCTCGATCGGGACACATTGCATTGTTGCCACAAAGGTGACGAGGTGGCAAACTTGAGGCGGTATGTTTAGAATCAAGTGAGCAGTTACTTGGCGAAAACAACCATATTTACCAATTTGATGCCATTTGATTCCCAGTATACTGATTCCTCGTCGCCTTAGTGGCAATATTTCAATATAGTCTGATCAGATGCTTTAATACAATTGTACCAGAGTTCATGTAAATCTAGTCTAGTGTTGACAAACTACCAAAACACTAAATTACAGACTAAAGTGAATAATACAAAGTCTTGACTAGACCTGACAAAGACAAAAGTTCACAAAAAAATCAGCAAATCCTATGCAAATAATTAAGACACATAAAATATTAAGGACAATCAGCACTAAAATTTCATCCCACACAAATCCACTTAAAGCATGCTAAAAATTTCGAGTGAGTGCAGGCAAAAATAAACTTTTTTTTACTGTATGTGGAAAATATGTGCGATGATAAAAATAAAAGCTACAAAAAAAAAAATCTAGTGCCGTGTATTTCGCTGAACATTTATCTGTATATATGTTTGTTTGCTTATCCCCTATGGCTCACTGCTTTTACTTTATAACTCAACATTAATCATGAGTTTATGAAACGATAATTTAAGTTTTCAAAAACACTCTCGGACTCTTTTTTTTCCCATCCATGACGATGGTATATTTATACTTTTTTTTTGTATATCCTTTTGTGTATTTTATTGCAAAATTGTTGCAGCTTTTTTTTCTTTTTTTTTGCCTTCATTGTTTCACAGAAAATTATGTTTTCAATCTTGTGCTAATTTTCTCCTGTTCTTAACTGCCAATTAAAAAATGTATATATCTACAGCATGATGTTATGAACGATGCTTACAGAGAGGAAGTAAGAAGCAAAAGGTTGTCAGTACAATAATTTAATTAGTCTTTACTCTTTTCATTATGAAGAGGAGAGAAAATAAATATGAATTCATCGCTTATATTTTCTTTTTCAGAGTTTGAGGGGGTAATTTTTATGATTTTAATGTGCAATTATTAACGTAATGTACACACTCACACATGTAAAGCTCACTCATTTTTTTTAAAAAATTACTGCTTAATCCTGCTGTTAATAAACATTAAAATTAAATTTTTTTGTTAAATGAAATTAATTAGATACATATGTATGGAGGCTAAATGAAAGAGCTTATTTAAGTACTGACTCAAAAATTAAAGGTGATTATGAGGGGCTTATTATGTTGATAAAAAAATATTTTCAATTAATTGAATGGTTTTTTGGCATAGGTATGAAGGACTTAAATGTTAATGGATACTATCAACATTTAATTTAGTTAAATATCGCGTACCCTAGTAGCATGACATGATACTTACATACATACTTATTTCGATGGCCGGACAGATCAATTGCAATGCATGACCTTTTATAAATGTCGACTAAAGCGTACTCTATTGCTGGCTACTACTTGTCAATTTCTAATGCAAACCCTAATAAACTAAGTGAGAGCTTTTAGATACCGTAGTGGCCCTAACAGGCAAAACTCAAGCTTTGATGATACATTAAAGCATGATTGTTGCCTATTAGGGCGAGTTCATCAGTATCTCTATCGACAGTATCCTTCAAAAAGTAATCCCATGCTCTCATCCCATCTACAAGCATCCGAATGGCATAACACGGATTTAAAATTAAATTGACACCAAATTAGAGTCACATTAGCCTGAGGCAAGATTTTGATCGATTAACCAACTTATGATATTCGGGGTATTAAAAAGTATGAAAATTAAATCAACCCACTGACACAAATGACATCAAATCAGTAAAGTGTGCTGATCATTTGTGAATCTGTTTTCTGTGAATTTGTTTTCACAAAAATTCTTTGTTGCTAATTTCAAACACATGAACAAAAGAAAGAACAAAGCGACCACAATTACATTATTCATGATAAATTAGAAGATAATAAGCTACAGTTATTCCATTAAAATTTAATTATGAAATTTCAAGTCTTTCATTTTCACGTGTCAGATGTGTCAGAAACTTTCCGGGCGACAAACACACAGTGCTTTTAAGGCTCCGTCAAAGGTCATTTATTAACAGCAGTAGAACTTGAAATTAACTTAAATTTTATATGGAGTCGAGTCGATTTTTCTATTCAAATTACGTATCGACATCGAGGTCTGTTTAAGAGCAAATGGACGCTTCCGGTGGCTTCTTTACAATTACTAAGTGAAAGCTGCCTCCATGAGTTATCCTATAGAGTGCCAAATAGAAGCCGCTTCAGAGTGACATCCGTACAGCTACCAAATAGAAGCGAATTCAATTTTATGTAAATAAAAGAGCCTTAGTGGAGCTTTAAAAGCTTCACGATGGAGATTTCTTCATTTACGTTGCTCTAGGAACGTCCTCATAAGACGATGTCACGAACTGTCTCAAAGTATTTTGAAAAATTCAAAGATTGTGTCAAAATACTCACAAAATTCTCAGAAATATTTGCTACGAAAAGTCCTCCCCCATTAAAAATCACCTAGACGATATTAAATTTTCTTAAAATGACAAGATGTCAGTTTTTTGTTAAAGCTCACCCAAAGACATTCAAAATATCCCCAAAAAAGACCCTTTTCAATTTATGGAAGTTTTTTTTTTGTGTGCCATCATCAGGAAATTTTTCATTCATTTTCTTGTTTTGTTCACTTTTTATTTTGTTTACTTATCATAAGACTACTTCAACAGAATAAAAAAAATTGAATTGTACATGCAAAATCCCATCAATTCAAGCATAAACATTCTTAAATTGTACTTTGAAGTAAGTACTTTGAAAGTATTTTATAAAATTTTGTAAGGGAATTTTTCACATCAAAAATGTATTTTTTTCCATTAGAAATATTCAATTTTCTTGATCTTATTTCATTTCTGAAGTGATTTTGAGATGTTTTTATGTCATTTACAAAAAGTTTCTGACGTTGAATTTCAAGACAGCTTGAAAGATGCTGAGGAAGACACGAAAAATTTGATTTCTTTAAATTTAAACTCATTTATTATGTAATATATAAATATAACACACATTTCTTCTTAACCTACAGACATTAGCCACGAGTTGATGAACTTCCAGTGACAAAAATTAAAAGAGCATCCATCAATTGATTGTTTAGACTGCATGAAATTAAGTCAAGCGAAATATTAAGGGAAAGAAGCTTGATGAACAGCAGACTGTAAATATTTATGATAGAAATATTAAACCTTCTGAAAACTTTGCTTCAAGATGATTTGGGTTATTGAATTTTAATTCTTAAATATTTTCATTCATAAATCAAAATGAATGAAAAGTTTATTCATCGTTAGGCTTTTTTGTTGGATTAAAGCGTTTGTTTTTTCATTTTAATGAATTATTATTGATGACACTAATTTGGTATTCATTAAAATGATGAAATTTGTTATTAATGCTGCAAAATTAACAAAATAATTCATATTTGAAATCCATTAAAATTGGGATTTCAATTTTTTATTGAATTTGTCAACAACTCTTTAACATTTTTTCAATAGTCAGACACCATGGGCAAATTCAGTAAGAGAAAAGACGTCTTTATCGAACAATGTCCTACAAAATCATATAAACTGTGATTTTTTTAATGCTGGTTGTTCAAAATTGCAGTCTTGCAGGACAAAAACGCAAGCCTTCAGCCTTGAGAGAGCTAAAAGGTTCGCAACTAAAATGCAGCAAATTCAGATCTGCAGTTCATGGTCGAACACTATTTTTCAATGTGAATTGTGTTCGCTTTTGATGTAAATGTGAACATTTGAGTAGTGCTTGATGCAACGTAAGTTTTGGAAACCAACACCATCCCTCAATCCACTTATCTATCTATAATCAACAAATATTCTTAAAATAAAATCTTAATTTTCCAATTAAAACTTTCACTAAAATAATTGTTGATCCAATGATCCCCGACAATAAAAAAAAGAATATTTTAATAATTAAAAAGAAACTTTTCATCAACAAATTTCACAAGATATCACCGCCATTTACGTCGCGTATCTAAAATCATTAATTTTTCATACAATTATTGATGATGGATGCTTCATAATGATGAGATTACCCAAAATGCTTTTAATAAATTATTAGCTTCATGTTTCGGGAGAACAAAAAATTTAATTCAATTTTTTTTTTCCTTTTTTTTAATTTTTCTTCTTTCCCAAAAAACGTCAATATTGATTGATGATAATGACACAATAAATTAAGAAAGGAAAAAATTTGTTAATTATCGAATTAATCAGATTACATCTTAATTATTCGTAACCTAAAGCTCCCCAGTTTTACGTCATTTCACGTTGCGACAAATTTTCTTTTTTTTATTATTATTAAATTTTATAAAACATTTTTGAGGCTGCGGGGTTTTTACTAAATTTTGCACGTTTTTAAGTAATATTTCATCTCTATTCAAGCAAAAAGGTATAAATTATTTGAAAAATATTTGGACTCGAATTACTTTACATTAATTTATTACTCGATTATACACAATAAGCTGCCGTATGCATTTAAAGTACTTAGTAATTTTTTTTAGTGACATTGGAATGATTTTGGGAGAATTTTTTGTGTCACTTTTACATTATTGGATAGAATTGAGTAAGAATAATGAAACAACTTTTATCTAGTTAAACTAGTTACACATGTTGCTCTATTTTGCAACAATTTGCATCAAAGTTTGAGTCCATTAGAAGTTCGTAAAGTTTTCATACAAACTTCTTCGTCTTACTTTTGTGAATTTCTTCATAAACTCTTTCGAAAAGTGACTGTTTTCAAAGAAACAGAGTGTTAGACTTCTGTCTTAAACGTCATACACATCTCATGCTATTTCATTGTTCCAATATAATTTTCTTGTCATCTTCTTGGGGTAAACAATGCAATGCTCGAAAGTCTAGACCAAGTCTAGTCGAATTGACTCGATTGGAATTGATTTGAGTCGAATCAAATCGACATTAATCTGGTTAACTAAATGTTCTCGACATCGAGACCGAGATTTCAGAGTCGTAAGATTTGAAAGATCCTTTGTAGTCTTGTTCTCGATCTCGGCTTTGAGAATTTGTCAAAAACAAGACTTCGGGAAGCCCTAAAGTCAAGTAGAGCTCTGTCTGTTGGTGATATTTGTTAGCAGAGTTGATGCCATAGCTACTGAAAAGTCAAGCCAACATGCAATGATGCAAAAGTACTTAAATTAGAAGTCCATACGATTCTAGTCGAAATTAATTAGTCTAAAATCCAATTTTCCATACAAAAAATCTAATTCAAATTAAATCTTTGAGTAGTATAACAATCTAAAGTCATGACAAGAATCCAGGCAACTACCTTACTTACTTCTTTGGCGAAGGCTCAATAGGGTCCATTGCCGCATTTAGAGTTCATCAAAAGCTGGATATGACTTTAGATAACTTCTGTCAGTTTTTAATTCTCAGCACTTTTGCATTGTTGCTCATACATTAATCCCTTAATTCAGGCAAAAAACACTAAAACTCAAAAACACAGTCATTAATCCAAATCAGCCCAAAATAATCCATACACACCTCCAATTGACCATCCGATAAAAATTCTACAATGAATTTCATTCAAGGGTCCACAAATGAAAATAAAATGACACATGAAAAATAATTATCGACATTAATTCCATTAAGCTTTTTCCATGAAAGCTTTACAGCATATTATAATTTGCTAATTCATTCATACTTGACCGAATACAATCAAAGGTACTGAACAACACAATGAATTGACTTTTAATGTAATCCATATACACAAAAATAACAACAGAATTATACCGAAAATGAATGGGAATTTTTTGGAGCTTGAAAGGCGTAGAAAAACTTTTTTACATAAAACTTTTATTGCTGTGATGTTTTGTTGGTCTGTATCAAAATGATTCCTTGATAATTACAACGATAATGTTCCATAAAATCTCCATAGAATTCCTTTAATGCCCTGCTTCTTATCTCCTTTATCTCTTTCGATTACCATTTACTTTTACTTTGGTATATTAAAAAAAATTTCAATTATAATTTTCCCTAAAAACAAGAAATGAAAAAAAAGAAAGGAAATAAAATAAAGAGACCGAAAATATAAACATAAATACCGCTACTCAAGCCCAAATAAACAAAAAAGGATATTATTCTTATGTGTCTTCCTTTTATCCCCAAAAAGCAGAGAGAAAGAAAAAGTTTTGTTAAACAGCTGAGGACAGTTTTTGTGCTGCTTCTTCCTCCAACTCACCACCATTTTACATCTTTTTTTTTACATTCGAATTTTGAGGTAGGAAATTAAAATGAATATTATCATTTTGCTGTTTTATTGCTGCTGTCTTTGAATATCCACAGTGTTGTTAAGTCAGGAGTATTGTGCGTCTCTGAATCGATTTAATAAAGACATGATTCAATTTCTTGTCCAAACTTGACATCTGAATTGATTTTATGGAATTTTACGTTATAAATAGTTACTGTAGTGCTGTTCCAGAGTGGAATCTGGGTATTGAGCCTCACGAAGTCTTTTGGAAATCATTAACCCAGTGGTACTTTTAGCTTTCATAGTAAGCTTCCGATTTTGACACACAATCAAAAATTTTGTTCAGAAACCTCACACTTTTAAGGTTCAGGAGATGTAGAAAATCCATTTCCCAACAATATAGCTTCAGTGAGAATCGAACTCACGTCCTACAACTTCTAGTCAACATGGTCCTACCACTGAGCTACCGGGAGTTGTTAGGAAAAATGGTATTAAGCTCACTTAAACCTTTGTTCTTTATCCAATGCTCATTACACAGCTCCAGTCGTTGTACTAGCTGTTGTCTACATCCCACAGCTATTGCACGATTCGCACGCACTTGCACAGCAGTTATTAACAAACCAACACTGCCATTTGCTGATCTCACAAGCAAAAAAACAAAATTTTAATTTCAATAAACCGAAATATTCTTGTTAAATTTTCTTGTTACCAAAATATGAACGAGTATGGACGTAGATTATTATAAATTCATAAATTAATCATACATGAGCATCATTGACATTTAAAACGAACAGTTGTTATGTCTAGAAACAACCAATGAATTATTAAATCGTAAAATATTCAAGTATAATCTTCTGATTTGATTAGTGATAAGCACCATGTACTTAGCAACGAGATTTACAAGATCTAGCAACAACAACAAAAAAAAGAGATACTGTGATGAAATTGATACTAATTGTGTGTCTAATTTACTTCTCAGCAGCATAAGAATCCAATTTCTAGCTCGTGGCGTTTCTTGTTTACGATTTTGTTCATTTTTTTATTCAATTTCAGAGAATTTTGAGAAAAAAAAATAAATTTTATAAATCTGCTTCAAGGCATGGAGAATATTCGTTTTGTCATTAATATTAAGCCTTACTGCTGTTAAGGAGTCAACGATTTTTTTATTTGGATTACATGAATTTTTTTGTCAATTTTTTCAAATTTGGATGAAATTAAATCGCATTGTTTAAAAAATTAAGCTTCTTACCTCTTTAACTCATTGTCATGTGATTTGCATAGAACATTTGAGAACATTTTGTGAAACATAACAACAAATAGAAGCTGTCTTCGCTTAGTATTACAGAGAAAAGCGTAAATTTGACATTTGTACGTTGTAGCGAGGTTCAAAGGAAGTAAAATTTAATAAATCTTCATCAACTTATGCTTTTTGGTCTTAAATTTCAAGAAATTAATTTTGATATTATTTTGGAATGCCATGGATTCTTCTAACGTCATTCATATTCTAGCCTTCATATTCATATTCTAGGGGTCTAGCCAAATTTTCTGAGATGGTCGATGGTTTAGGATTTTTTTTCGAAAAATTCTAACAAATTGAAGAATTTTTACTGAAAAAAAGGGGGAAAGAGGGTGTCATCCAACCTAATTGTATCCTTCCTTACTTACTTCCTTATCTGAGGCTCACGTTAGTCCATTGCCGCGCGGAGAAAACGTCTAATTCCGGCTATATCCTTTGAGAACTGAATTTCTGTGTTTTAATCTACAATCTACTGCAATCTATAGCTATTTATACTTCAAATTACAACAATTTATAAAAAATTTAAAAATATCTCAAGAAAAGGCGGAGATAAATCTAAAATATTTAATTATTAATGATCCTTTTTACGTAAATCGTAAGTCACATATTTTTATAAATTTAATTTAGCAACATCCTGAACAAGACATTCCAAAAATACTTAGAAGGACGACAAAAAAATGTGAATATCCTAAAATATCCATACAACAGCAAATAAACAGCAAAATCTTTTATCACTTTACACTTCAAAGGGAATTGTAAATCATAATATCTTCAGAGAAGTTCCATAGCCCAACAATATGAAAAGAATGCCTTGAATTTCAAATTTTCTCATATTCAACTTATTTATTTCTTCATCTCTTGAATTTATTGTGCCATATTTCAAATGCAAAATACATATAAAAGTTTTCTTCATGTTCCTTAATGTGTATCATCATAACCACAATATGATACTAGCAAAAATAAATAAATAAATAAATATAAATATGAGAAGAAAAAAGACTTTCTTTTTTTTGTGTTGAGTTTCATCCTAACGCATTTGAATCTATACAGATATATACACACATTTTCCCAACAATTACCACTTATTTTAGATAATATTTGAGATTCTTGTGTAACTAGAAATCCTTTTTTTTTTTTGTTTCTAATCCATTTCCACTCTCTTCCTTCCTTTCACCACATCCTTATTTATTTTATTTCACAAGGCTTATTGGTTTCTTATAGAAAAACAAATTTGGACGCTTTCATTCATTTCACTCATGAAAAGGAGGAAGGAAAGTACGAGGAGGGCAAGATAGAGAAAGGAAAACTAGTATCAAGGAGGTCACTCGTGTCCGACAGAAGCACATCAATGAGAGCAATAATGAGGTCAAAATTACTATCGACATGGTCACTCATGATCGACGGAAGCGCACAGATGAGAGCAAGAAAGAATATACATTGGTATCAAGGTGGTCACTCGTGATCGACGGAAGCGCATTGATGACAGCATGAATGAGGACAAACCTACAATCGACACTCATGACCAACGGAAGCGCATTTCCCAATTAAGGCCAAAATCCGTTTCAAAAAAGCTTAAACATGAGGATGAATGGATGGATGAAAGGACTGACGGACGGGCGCATGAACGGACAGGCGGATGGACGAACTGACAGATGGACGTACAAACTGCGGACAGTTCCATCTTTTCCTTTTAGATCAAATGCGCTAAAAATGAATAGAATGTTTATTTATTTTTATGGTCAAATAAAAAAATATGTTTTCTACTTCTATTTTTCTCTCGCAAAGTGGAGTCTCTTGTCCTTTTTTGAAATGCAATGAATATTATAATAATGATAATAAAAATAATATCTAATGGGATAATCATTAAAGCTGCACTGTCCCCATACGAATCTTTGTGAGACCAAAAAATAAGGAATGAATAAAATATATGGCAAATGCGTGTTCATTTTACATGGGTGACTGACTGTCTGTCTTGCTGTCTGGATGCACAGCGGAAGAAATACGTGTTTTTATGAACTTTTTTGTTGGTATTAAGTTGCGTCTGTAACGAGTTTATCTTTTTTATTATTATTTTCATTGGAATTTCGTTATTGTTCTCAATTTAGGAAAGTGATACGACATAAACACAATGATATTAAGTTATTTTCTTGGAACTAATTTGTGGAACTTACAAGGTATGTAGATGTGAAGATGTAAATATTCATAATGATGTGGATAGGATTACAAGTGGACAAATAGATGTTAATGACGTAGATTATCTGATTCGCAGACTCTGAAATTGATTTGGAGATTCAGGAGATTCAGATTCTGAATTTTGGAACTAAAGACTATTTTGAGTATGAACATAAAACTCAGTACTAATTTCTAATCAAAAATCGGGAACATTTGTGACTTTGTCGGCAAGAGACACATCGACATGAGAGAAAAGAACAGCATGCAGTTATCCTGCCCTAGGACACATCTCTTTCATCCCACTATCCTTCAAACAAACATACAATAAACTTACTAATGAAAGCATACACTCAACTTTAAATAAATAACTCATTTTCTATTATTAGTCCTTTAATCTCATTCACAACTATATCCCATCCCACATATAATCCCCATCAATGATTAATAAAAAATTTTCAAAAAAGCATTCAAAAATTTTCTCAGTAGGACAGTTTAATTAATCTGTATTAATGCTCCCCAGCCACAACCACCCACAAAAAAACCCTTCTTACTTCATGAATATTAAGTAAATGTTTCTTTTCTTTTATCGTCATCACTGTTGGACATTCAATATTTTTCTTCTTCTTCTTTTTGCTCTTTAGTGACCGAAAAACAATAAACTTAAGGATCTTTAACATAACAGCTCCCATTGTTCCATTTTTCTTCTTTTCTGTCGGTTTATTTATTCAATGTTTGTAGTATGTTGGACGTATAAAAGACGAAATGTTATTTTAGGAGTTTTATTTTTTTATTTAGTCTTTCGACAGAATAAAAAAATGTCCCTCAATTTCCGCCTCTCCCTCGAGGTAGGCCCGCGTTTAATTGTCTATCTCTTTATTCCACCAGTGCTAATTTATTTTCTTCTTTCTTTTCAACGTCCATCAACACAATCATGATTGTTTTGAATGAAAACATTGTGCTACTCTTTGAGATGAATTTTTGGTACATGCGCATGCTATAGATTCTCTTGTGCTAAAATTGAGAGTCTAATCTCATCTCAATTTTCATATTTTTTGTGGTGAAAATCAGCTACACGAGACTGTTTTGCAGCTGTTCATGTTCAAAAAACATTGAGCTAAAGAGAGAAATTTTTGAGCAAAGAGCTTTTTATTTCCCATTTCATTCTCCTTCCGTCGCCCATCGACCTTCACAATCATCTCGACATTGTGTGTAGCGAACACGATAAAGGAATTTTTTTTTTGTGTGTGCTTTCTCAACATGTTCAGTTTTAGATGATTCGTACATCGGAATGGTAAGAGGCTTTATTCGCTCCTTCGCGTGATAGTAAATTCAGTGAAAAATATATAAAAAAATAATAAAAAAGGAAGAACTTGAAAATGTAACAAAAAATTTTGCACTTGTATGTTGCGACACATGCACATGGATTATAAATGTGGAATTAATTTAAATGAAAATGTGATGAGGATTATGCTGTGGATTGTATTGAATATTTTTGAAAAAGTGAATTGAAGAGTCATTTTTGTGACATGAAAAATTAAAGGAATTAAGGCAAAGAAAATTGCGTAACAAAAAAAGGATTTTTTATTGTGTTTACTAAAATGTTGCTGGGGCTAATTTGTATAATTTTGTCATTTCGATCTGAATCAACGGATATGAAAATAGGGTAGACATAAAATTAAATTTAATTGTCATGCTCGCATCATAAAATAGCCAGACGTACGTGAAAAATTAGATTATGCTCATTAAATGAAAAATATGTGCAAGTGCTGATGATGCAGAGAAATCTAATTACAATTTGATTTATTTAAATGCGTCAGTCGTTCATCAATTTTATTCAGATGTCCAGATGTGGCACATGTAGAGTTTTAATAATAAAAGTTTATATATCCTGTTTTTGGACAATTTTACGCCTCACGATTATATTATTAGAGGATGGATAAAATATTCGAATTTTAAAACCCTTAAAAAGTATTTCCATAAAGCATTACAAGCGAGTTGGATGTAAATTATATTTAATTTTATGCTACATAAACCACCGAGTGACACATCACGAGCTAATCGCGCGATTGCTATGTGGTGGAATCAAAAAATATATTTTTTTTTTGTTGGTGATTGTTGCTTTGAGTGGAAAATATTTTTTTATAATCTCATGCGGGATATAGTCTATCATTTGTGGGAGATTTTTATTGGATATTGATGAAATTTGGACTTTTTTCGATGAAAATTGTGAATTTTTTGATGCAGAATGCTGAAAATTGTGTTTTTTAAATTCAGGACGTTTGTGCTGAGTTGATGAATTTTGATGAATCTGTGGAAATAATTTTTGGAACCAGCTTAATAGCTCTCATTCAATCTGTTATTTTGACACATTAAAATTCAGATTTACTGCAAATTTTCATCATTTGTCAAACTAAAATCCTTTCGTAAACACTAAAAATGTGCATTTTTTTACAATATTTCTGTCACTAGCACACGTTCCTTGATGAAAAATGTTGATTCAGAAGACCAGAACATTTATCTTCTTTAAATAAGTAAACCAAAAAGTAAAATGTAAACATGGTAAATTTTCTAATGTTTTTTACTGGAATGTTGTGAACGTTTTCATGAATACACGAATCCTAGTCATGTCTATGTTTGTTACGACAATTGATGTAGCCGCATGTTTTCATAACAATTCACGGAAGATACATCCTGAGGGAAAAAAGTTCAAATTTTTCATTTAACCTGACTGGTGATTGTCTGAAATTTGAGTGAAATTGAGTCGAAAAAAATTGTTGTGGTGGAGGTGATGACATGATACTTTTTTAAAATAACTCAAACCAGGTCCAGGAGCATATACAATTTAATAGCAAAATATATTTTTATGTTGAAATTTGAGATACTTTTTATTGAAAATGTGAGCTTAAAAAATATCAAAATTACATCCATAAAATACCTACATCTCAAACTTTTTCAATAAAATTAATGATTTGAAAAAGGAAGTCATAAAAATGAATCAATCTATACGAACGATGTGAAATGAAAAGTTTAGTTTATGAAAAAAAAGATGAAGAAATTTTCTAAATGCATCAAAAAATTTACAACTTTTACTTGATCGTTCTATTTCGTTGGATGTTATGGGGAGCAACGGACGGAATATTAAGGGACAATTCAATTTTTTATGTGAAACAATTTTTAAGTTGTCCTGTAAAGGTTGGACAAGAGTTCAATTTATTGTTTAAGGGATGGGATACCTAGGAGGCATAGAGCATGTTCTTAAGAGAAGATTAAGCTCGCGAGAATGCTTAACTAGTGTATTTAGGTAGAGCGAGTTCTCGAAAGCATGTTCTTTGTCTGCTTGGAGGACTTAATGAATATTACACTGAATAACCTTAAAAAGTGTACGAATTGAGATTGAAAACTAGAATTTAAGGTCTTAAGAAGGCTGAGATATTCAATTTGTCCATTCGTGGGAGTCAAGTTGACATTTCTAATTCTTAGATTTCCAATTAAATTTATGATTTGTATATAAAATAGTCTTAGGTATTTACTCAAATTTGTCAATGAACTTTAAACTTCCTTCGCGAGTGTACTAAAAACCATTAGAACTGGTCATCAGCTAGACAATAACTTAGCTTAAATCATAATTAGGTTTTGTTCAAAACTGCAGGTCTACAGACAAAACATGCCAGTCTGCAGCCTTGAACGAACTAAAAGCTAAAGCCGAAAACTGCAGGACTGCCTCTAAAAGCAGGAAATGCTGACCTGCAGTTCTTGGCTAAATCCTAGTTATAAAGTATTTCTGTCCACTCGGCCTTACTTCAATAACAACACAATTCCACAATTTAAACCCTAAAATTCCCATAAAACTCACGCTGTGTCTCTCGGTAACAACCATTAATTTATTAATGTGCTTAATGTAATTTTTCAATTAGAATATCAAAAACATTAGCCTGTTCTAAATATCCACACATAAACTATAATGTAAACTGTGCATATGCGGATGCTGGAATAAAAATACATTTAAATCAACAGAAAAACTATAAAAGTGTTCATTCCATGACATAAAAAAATAAAGTCCACAGAAGCGAATGAGAGAGAAAAAAAGGAACTAAAAAAAGAGACAGAAAGACAGAAAAAAGTATTATGTAGTTTGCTGTCATTGAATGCATAATTAATTACTAAAATATCGAGTGATAAATTGTCTATGAATAAATTCACAAATGATAATATATTTTGATGAAAATTGATAGCATTTGGTGTGTGTATATATAGTGTATAAGTTATCTGTGCTTCATCATATGATAACCAAATGAATAATAATATAACAGGATAATGCTTTTTAAAATCCATAGTGACATAGATGAATAAGTGATAAAATTATATGACATAGAAAATTTTTTTGATGACGATAGCGTCATAAAATAATAATTTTTTTTTGGATTGTATAAAAAATAGATTAAGGAATAATTTTTTTTTGAATAGCAAATCACGAGGAAAAAGTTTTCGTTCGGTGCTATAAAAAAGTAGCAACAAAAGAGAGAAATGAACGTAAACTGAGTAAAAATATAATAATAATTTTTTGTATATCTCCTCCTCATGTTTCCCCATGTCATAGTTATGATAAGCATTTAATATGTATGTAATCTCATGAGAAGGAAAGGAAATATATATGAAAATTATCCACTGTTGTTGGATTAGAGTGAGCAAAAGCTAAGAAAAAAGTGTTGTGAAGCAGAAAATGCAGAATTGAAAATTTCTTTTTTCCCATTTTCATCTTCATTTGTGATTTTTTCTTCGTCCCTTTTTACTCCGATTCTGTGTGTTGAATGCGGATGTATTATTGTGAGCAAGTGCTGCAAACAAAGTGAAAATAAAAATAGAAGAAAAGAGAAAATCATAAGAAATTTTTACATATATAGTCAATATCAATTCGAATAATGATGTGCTCATTAAAGATGTTTGTCGGAGGACTTGTATTGATTTTTCTAACTGCCGCTCCTGCTGGGACTAATGCACAATTACTAACAACGGAGAAGATTCCACTTGGTATGTAGCCCTTAATTCACTATGTTTAACAACTGTAATGTTTGATGACCATCTGGGATTTTTGGAAGGGGGATATTCTGGAGTTTTGTGGATTTACTTGGGAATTTGATGCTGCTTGGGTTCTGATATGATGAAGTCCAGTATAGTCATACATTTCAATGGTGTAGTTGCACACTTCTACCATCAGAGCACCAGATAAATCACCATCAGATTCCAATGTTTTAGAGATTTGAACCTAAGCATTGCTAAGAATTTTCACAATTTTATAAAATCATCAAGCTAGAATCTTAGCAAATATCCTTATTAAATTAAAAATCTAGCAACTCACGTCTCCTATTCAGCAATTTATCTCCTCAAATATCCACTCAGATGGTCATCCACAAAACTCATACCTAAACTTATGAAATACACAAAAAAATGTGAAATATCAAATGCTTTTTACTCATATCCATACTCACTAACTGTGAGGATATATTTTTGTAACAATCCCTTTTTTTGTGCTGCTACAGCTAGTGCTACTGCTGCTTTACATCTCGGTCATTCCCATCAATTCTCATAGCAAAAAAAAGGATTTTTTTTTACCTTCTTTTCACTGTCTTTTGTGTTCCTTTTTTATATCCCTTTTCTTCGTACTGCATGTACATGTCATTGAGCCCAGGACATGCTTAGTTTTGCTAAAGGAGAAACAATGTATAAAACTACAACAAAAAGGGATGTGATGATGTAGGAGTTTTGTCAGAATCTTGACATATCTTGGTTTATATTTTATTTCCTTATTTTGAGAGGTATTTTTATTTTTTTTAGGTCATAAAGATATGCCTACTGTTAAAGTTACGGATGATATTAAACATATTCATGATGTTTTTCATCTTTAAATAATTCTTTATATAATCGGATTTTGCAAGGTTTTGTTAAAGGAAATTATTTAAAATTCATTTCGATTCAAATAAAGTTTAAAGCTTCAAGTCATAAGAAACATCAAATAAAAGCTCATTTTCATTTGAATAACAATCCACTCCAGTTTTATAGTCAAACTTATAGCAGCACTCGTGAGGTTTTCATATAAAACATCTTGTCTTGAAGAAGCTTTTTGACTAATTTAGACTTTTTTTCCACATAATATCATACTCAACCTCCCCCAACATTATGAATTAGACTTTTGTCAAGCAATCATGTAAATATGACTTTCAAGTGAAGCAATTATTTTTGAAAAGATTATTAAGCCATACAAAATTTCATTTAGTCATCTTGAAACTTTTTAAGAGCTTTCATAAATTTTTGAGGTTTTTAAAAGTGTGCTTGAGATGAGTACTTCTGTGAAAATAAAAGACTCGTGAGATGCTTGACATTTTACACAAATATTTAATGAAATATCTAATATTAAATGTTTTGTGGCAAATTAAATGTTTAAGGATTGAAGAATTAATTGGTTGCAATTAATATTGAATTAATTTCTAGATGGTTTCCGGATACTTAATATGAAAGCTCAATGAGGACTCGGATTCTTTATGAAAAACTCGATCTGAGTCGATTTCAAGCTCTGCGCTCGGCTTTACATCCCGATTCTGACTTTTTCTGCCATATTTGAGTAGAATTTTCAATACAAAATCATAACAAAATCCAAATCGACTTCAAGCTCTGCTATCGTCTTGCAACACATCATATTTCTAGGAACCCTACTGCATACACATTCTTAATTCATTTATCAATAACACATTTACTAACTTTATTATATTTGTCTACAAATTCATTTATCTATGGAATATATTAATGGTCAGCTTAATTATATTTGGCTACATTCAAGTCAATCTTCATTATTAGATAATCTTTGCAGCTTTGTAAATATAAGTGACCATGAGCTTTATTATTTAAGAGCACAAAGATAAGAATCTAATGGAAAAGTATATTTTTAACATGCAAAAAACATGCCCATTAAAGTGATCGACGTACCCAAAATTGACATAGATTCGGAATTATTGACGAAAATGTTACTTTAGTCTAATCGAATATGATCAGGAAAATGTCTCAGTTGCTATTATTTTCTATTTGCGTGCTTATTGCTTGTTACAAATCCAAATCGACTTCAAGCTCTGAAATATATCAATTCTAAATCTCGATTTACTCCTTTCCAATACCAAATGTGCTGTATCCATCAACAACCACAAGAAATTGTTATTTTATAGAAAATTCAAGCTTCTGAAAATTTATAGCCCACAAAAAAATTTAAATCTCAAAAATCTGCTAGATTTACACAATTATAATATTTTTCACAAAATTCCCTTACCTGACAAATTTTCTCTCAAGGGTAAAAAGACAACATGGGTGGAAATAACAAACGCAAACAACTTTTTTCATATACGTACCAAAAAATGAGATGAGAAATAAAAATAATAATGCTTATGGGTGAAAAAAGTACTTTTTTTTTGGTCAGATCAATAGCAAAATTGAAGAACATCTGCTTCGTCTGTAATCTTAACAAATTTTCACCGTAAACAAAAGTTGTTTCCCAAAATCATGCATAACTTTATTTCCCATATATTTCTATTTTATTGTCTTCAAAAAGAAGGACAATTTCATCAACAATTTTCACACAATTTTCGTCACTTTTCATAAAGCTCATAATGAAATTCCATACGGACGTTCGCTCGTTGTCTTCCTTCATTTTTGGTCTTGCAGTATTAAAAAATTTTCTTTTTTTTTTGATACAAGGAAAATTTTCAAGTCGGAAAGAAAAAGGAGGCAAAAAAAAATATTTTTTATTACGATTTGCTTCAACGATTTGAGTCAACGATACGATGCGAAGCGAATGATTATGGTAGGAAGCTAATGAAGGTTAAAACCGGTCGTTCATGAATTACGTTCGAGTTTAAAAGGGGATGGGAGGGGGTCTATAATATTGCAACATTTTATAGACATTTTGTAACGAGTAGGGAGGGGGAAGGTCTGAAAATTGACTTTCTACGTGACATAACAACCGAATCCCCCCAAATGGGAAGAAAAAAGTTAGAAAATGTAATTTAAAATCGTTGTGAAGATTTTTCGGGCTTCAAATTCCTTTTTTTTTTTGGGGTACATGAATTAAAAAGTCAGCTCATTAACACGTGATTTCCATTAAAATAACTTAATCCCTTCAACACTTAAAATATTAAAATTGTTTGCACAACGATGAGAGATAGAATCTCATATCGGGCATATTAAGGTAGGAAAGAAAAAATGAAGAAATTTCCACTTTAATTAAAGATGAAATTTATTTTCATAAGTAGCTGTTAGCATAATTACTTAACTAATATTATTATATTGAAGGGGTTAAATGAATAAGAAACTTATTTTGTGAGTGATGAATGAATATTGATGGGACTGGAAGGTATGGTGGTATTAAAGGAAGTGATGAGATGGGAAATGAATTATTTTGGATGAAATTCGCTTGATTTTTCGAGCAACCCTAATAATTTTTGTGTCATATGCATGGCTGTAATCAAAGAGATTAAGCAGAGCCTATTGAGCTCCAAAGTTGAGCCTTCTTCATTTGTGTCGCTCGGGTTTATAAATCAAAAATGGGAAATAAGTTACCCATAAAATACACGGCATAGCAATGGCCAATAATTCGGTCTCAGGCCAGCTCTGACCCCAGGCCAGATTTGATACAAATCCAGACACAGGTCGAACAAGGTGACAAAGCCAGCAACAGAGTCAGGTGGAAAGCCTTCTGTTGTAACCTAAGCTCCACATAGGAATAAGGTTGCTGAGAATAAGTAAGCAAGGACGCCAACTAAGTCGATTATACTTCATATAGAATTCTAGAATTTTAATTATAAAAGCATTAACTTTTAGTTAGCATTAAGGGTGCAGCCAGATATTTTTTGGAAAATGGAAGGATTAATTTGAAAGTTTTTGTACAGTAACGCAACATAAAATGTGATTTTTACTCAAAAAATCCCCAAAAAATTGCCAAAAAAAGGCTTCCAATAAAAAAAAATTGTTATTCTAGAAAAATCTATAAAAACTTATCAAAAACGACTTCAATTTCCTATCGAAAAACACAAAAAAAAATCAGTGAAAACATGTGCGCCTACACGAGAATTCTATCAGCTTCTAACATGTAAATCTCTATCAAAAATCACAATTTAAAAATAGTTTTTCCGAAAAAAAAGACAGTTTTTTTAGTGCTGATTGCAGAATAAATACATAAGAAAAAATTCAAATATGAATAATACAAAAGGATGTGAATCAGCTTTGTTATTTCATGCGATGTGTACAACTTTTTTTTTTGTTTCTTTCTCCTCAGCATAAATGTATTTCATCACACACTATACCATCAAAATTTTTTTTATATTTTGCCTCTAAGGCGAACAAAAAGCGAGGATTTCTCGCCTGTCTATCGCTCACTCAATGACTTTGAATAAAATTATTATGTTTGATATATTTTGTTCATTTTCTTGTGAATGTGTGCGGATAGTCGTTCAAATTTATACTTTTTTTTCATTCCTACTCCCTTATCGCATTTGATTCATTCACACATGTATATTTATTATTATAGCACATATATAAGTTTCTGTCTATTCTATTTTGTGTTCTTGGAGCTTTATGAAATGCAAATTACGTAATATATATAGAACATCCCATAGATGGTACCATCTCCATCATATATGTATAAATATTTCTTAAAAGAATAACCATAAAATGACAAATGATTCACATTTCATATATTTTCTTTCCTTTTTTTTCCGTGTGTATATATTGGATGTGAAAAATGAGATCACAAAAACGAAATGGCAAAAAGGCACAATTTATAGACAAAGACAAAGAATATGAGCAAAAAAACATTTGGCAACAATGTAGTCTCCAAATAATATAAAAAGTTTGAAATGTCATGAAATTATTTTGAGACTTCCTTCATATTTCTTCATACAACAGTCAGCAAAATCATATCGCATCTTCATCTTTAAGTCATATTTCTTTCATTTTTCCACCTAATTTTACGTAGTCTCTGCATCTGTATTGTCTCATTTACTTGACATTTCACATCCTTACGAATTTCTCCCGAAATAAGGAAGCAGAACAGAACGAAAAAAACTTAATAAAGGAGTCAATTTGATGTAAATCTCGTGAGACATCATCATCTTAATGTACTTCCTGATATAATGGCTTTTCGTAGCACATGTTTCCCATCAGAATAAAACAACTTGAAGGAATTTTTTTCTTTTGGATGAGTGCGTATTGCGCCTAATCCTATTGTGGAATATTCTTGGCTGTTGCTTGTTTTGAGATGGAATTTTGGTACGTTCAGTTATGTTTTTGTTTGAAGAAGACTCTTTGGGATGAAGCAGGCACGTCGCTTTCCTGAGAGCTCATTTTTGACCATTCTTGCACATTGTCTATTCAATATTGTGAGTATTTTGCGAATCCTTGGCAAAAAAACAGTCCTCTATCATAAAAATAGGTTAGCAGACTCAACCACAAAGCCCTTACCCTCGTATGAAGTGAGGTTTGGCTGAATATGACTTGATACCCAAGAATTACACCCTAATCTTACAAGTCTACATCCAGAAGCACAATAATCAGCCCTTTTAATGAACATTTCCCATCCAAAACTCACTTTAAAGCCTAAAAAAATTATCAAAAAGCCATCAAACCAATCAATAATATCGAAAAAGAACAATTTAATGTATCAAGCATGCACAATATTCGAGATTAACTCAAGGATATCATTATGCTTGTAAGCTAAAGCGTACGTGACATAATTAATCATTTAAAGATAAATCTACTTATCGAAATACGCGTTAAATTTTCAATGACTACAAATCATCACAAACGTAAAATTCATCCACAAATGGCGAGACATGAACACAAGGACCTTCTTTTTACCATCCTCATTCACGATGAGTTGGAACTGAATGAAGAGAGATGTAAGATTAAATGGAAATTGAGACACGACTTTTATGTCAACAAGATTTGTTTTAATAATGTATTCAAAAAGGTAAATGCGAATCATCATCTTGTGGTTCTCATGTCGTACATGACTGTCTAGTGAGAATTTCAATGATTTTCACATGACTGATTGATGATGTAAACATTGTTAATGATAATGAATAAATTTTGCATTTATTATGAAAATTTTGGCTGAAATGGCAATAAATGTGGTCTGCATGTGTGGATTAGGATTACTTTTGTGGATGTAAATTTGAAAATTAAATGCTTATTGAGGTGTGTTGATGATTTGCTTATTCTTTTGTGGTATCATTTAGATATTAAGTGATGATATGGATATTGTGTTAAAAATAGGAAGGATGTCCATTTTTAACAAGCACTAGGGTTTGTGACAGACTTGACAAACTCCAATATAGAGGCGCATCCATTGGAGTCGAGTCATCTCAGGCCTGAAACTGCAAAGTCATGGCTATTTTGGTTTGTGATCCAGTTTTCTTAGGGTCTATAATAGAGCGGGCAGCACTCCAATATGTAGAAGCCATCACCAGAAACTGGTTTTCTAAAATCTGGACTTACAAAGGCTTTGCAACTCTGGCTCATGATCCTGTTTTCTTAGTCATGAATTCCCCAAAAGACCATAAAATGTTAGATTTTACCGAATTCGACTTCAGATCACATTCATGTCTACCTGAGAACACTTCTCTCTACCTTTTGCATGCCCAATGTCTTTCGAGACAGCCACTATTGTTCCATTAAATCCAAACAATCCTATTGACTCAATATACCGAGAAATGAACTTTCTACCTACGACTACTTTTTAACACAAAAATTTTCATAATTATCAATTCATTTGGAAAAATTGAAATTGGTTCAAAAAGTTGGAAAATTTCTGTTCTTCTTTTCAATCGATTTTTATACGACTGACTTTAAATAGAAATTCACTGTGAACATTTGCTAGAAAATTTATGCTTGAACTTTTTTCTCGAAAAAAAAAATTTCCAATTAATCTATTTTTATCATAATTTATTGAACACAAAAAAAGTAGATCTCAGTTACCATGTCTCATTTAAATTGCAGCTGTCAATATTTCTGAGAATATTTTCATAACCAAATGATGTGAATTTGTGTAAGCATTGATATGGAAACTTCCGGATATGATGGAATGAAGGAACTTTATTAATTTATGGAATTTTTAATTGAATAACTTTTTATAATTCATGAACGGAATTAAGGCCAAAAGGAGGAATTTCTATCAAATTGGATACTGATGAATAATCTTGAATGGTGTGAATTAAAATTGGATGTAATGTATACTTTATTTATGTTGGAATGAAGGCAGTGGTGGGGAACTTGAATCGAGGCTTTTCACCAAGCTGTGTCACGTTACTCACCACTGCAATAAAAGTTTCAACTTCATAATTAAGAGCAATTCCTCAAAATAATAAAAATTAATATTTTACATAATTTTCCATGCCACATCAAAACCACAGATGCTGTCAATGTTACTTAACAACAATGCTTTATTAAACTTAAAGCGAAACCGCATGTCAATTGAATGTTTAACAATCGCAATAAATCTGATCCTACGGTTAATAATTAATCAATTTAAATGTATTTTCACCTAATTACTAAACTTGTCACAAACATGTCTGCAGTTAAGCTTTTACCCCCTTTGGATGATAATTTTATTATTTTTGGTGGTATTAAATTTAATTGATGAAAGTCGTCCATCCATTGTAATGAAATAAAATTCAACATATTCCTGTGAAATGTGAACTGAATTCTAGATTGAATGACAAATTATGTCAATTGACAAATTGACCACTTAAATGATGAATTGACATAATATTTCAATGTGATTAATTTTTGAACTGAATTATTTTCAATATATCAATTTAATTGAAAATTTATGAAAATTCCTGTTGAGATATGCTTGAGAAATTGATGATTAAAAGTTCAGATAATTTGGAATTTGGATATAAAGTGCAATTTAATTGAAAATTTCATGGATATGAGTGTCAATTGATGAATTTTGATGAGTTTTCTAGAGTTCAAATCCTAAATTCTTTGAAAAAGGATTTGAAAATCATTCAAAAATCCCCGAACGGCTCTTGAGCGACACAAAGGCTTATTAAACCTGACTTATTAACATCCAATGAAAGCTTCCTTAATTTGGTTGCCATAAGGATGCCAAAAAGCCAATTAGATTTTAACAGATCCTTAAAAGCTCCGTGACGGAGTCTTTTTCATTTGAATCTTATGAGTATGCCTGAATTGGTCGGCCATTAACGTCAAAAATAGACGGATTCCAATTGATGTTTATAAAAGAGTTTAAGCAGAGCTTTTAGAGTCACTTGACAGACCCTTTTTCATTTGTGTCGTTCAGAGACTTAATTTTCAATCCTTCAAACTTTCCCCACATTTAAAAAATCATTAAAAATTGTTTTGTACTCACTTCACAAATACAAAACATCATTCCCACAACCGAATCCTATTTCGCGCACTTTTGATTCTCAAAAGGACTAAAAGCTTTCATTTTTTGTAAGCTCCTTTAAGCATTCCATTGTGAAATATTTTCTCGTATACTAAAATAATTTCGTAGAATTTCTTTTTCATTTCAATTTTGATGAAATAGCGGAACAGAAAGAAAAAAAAATTTTGTTAACTAATTTTTCTGAGAAAAATAAGTTTTCAGCAATATTGCTGCCTTAATAATGAAACTCTGTTGATTTTGATTATTAATTTAATTTTGTGGAGGAAATTTATACTTTATATAAGCAGTTGCTATGGCTTCAGGTATTGCTATTTTTAAAAATAAAAATCTCATTAATACATGATGAAAGTCAAGATTTAGGAACCGACAATAACTCTTCGGAATTCTTCTTTTATGCCTACACGTGGCTTAGTAATTACCAATAAATCCAAACCAATTAAAATTATCTCTAATCAGTCACAAACTCATTAGGATATTAGAAAAGAGAAAATAATGATATCCACTCTAGCAAAACAGCTTAATAAGTTGTCTATAGATATCATCTGTCCAATAAACAACGCCAAAAAGAAAATTACTTTCATGGTTACTGGACAACGAAATAATTTTTCGTTCTTATGCCTCTCATTTATTATTTTTAATATTGAGCCTTAACGAAAAAAAAGATAAATTAGGAAACTTTGTATGAATACATAATAAAAGCTTGTTGATTAGACCATTCAATCTATCATACTCAACAGGAAAAGTTCCAGTCGAGAATAAAGATCGAAAAATTATGCGATGCGTGAGTCTGCAAACAAAACAGGTCAGGGTTGGGGATTATAATTTTTATATTTATTTAAATATGGGAATATAATTTGTGGAAATTTATATAAATTTTGGGGTTGTGTGGATGTGAAACTGTGATAAGGATTGTAGACATGATTTTTGAAGATGAATGGAGATTTGGAGTTGAGGAATATGATTGATTTTTAGTTGGACGGAGAATTTTCGATTGATTTTAATTATGTCATGTCAAAAATGATTGAATAATTAGGTGCAATCCATCAACTAGAGTTTTATCGTGACTTTTAGATCCAAATTCACAAAATTCAACTTTAAGTCAACCAAATTAATTTTATCTTGAGCTACACAAACAAGACAAATGAACCCATTCTCAACCCATTCTAACACTTTGCACCATGTAGCTTTATTATGAATCCAAATTAAGCTAAGCTCCACAAACTATACAGAAGCATAGAATCCATACTAAGCCTATTCAAGCTCTGAGCACAATCCATTTGAATCCAAATTAAGTTGAGCTTTAGAAACCAGACAAAGACATGGAAACCACACTTAGCCCTTTAAAGCTCTCAGCACCATCCATATGAATCCAATTTATGCTGAGCTATGCTAGCTAAACATAGCTATCCTTAGCCCATTCTAACTCTGAGCTTTAAGAGGCATCCATATGAATTTCACAATATTCCCACACAACCCCACTTCTGTCCACTATATTAATCAATTCACATAAAAATTCAGTCCCTCATCCATATCTTAAAAATAAGCTTTTTGAATTTTATTTACCAGATCAACCAAAAATTACCCCCACAGCAATTCAAAACTCTTCTTTTTATTAAAGCCAACTCTGAATTTCCATCGAAAAAAGGCATATACATGCTCTAGATATTTCTCTTCATAAAATTAACATTACATAATATGATGGAATAAAAAATCAATATTTTGTGCTTCCAAAAAATGATAATAAGAAGAAGTGATGAGAAATTTTTCCAATTAATTAGTCATCAACAAGAAGATTTCGGCTAAAAATCAACAAACTCAGAATTTTTGATTTTTTTCTTTTGCGTTATTTGAGCTTTGTCAATGGAGAGGAAAGAAATGTGAATCATGCAGGTTTTTTGTGATTCAGTTGGGTATTGTTTGTAGGTGATGTACTGATGTAGGTCTTCTTCTTAGATGTCTGGTGGACGACGGATATATTAGAGACACTAGTTGACTAACAGATGGACAAACTACCATTTTACCCTATGCCATGGCGTAGGAGTGGGTTTGTTCGAGATAACACCCCATAAACCCTGATGCAACCTGATGTCCTTATTTGGAGGAAATTCTTCAATTTTATGTAATTTTTAATGCAAAAATCCTAGCCGACCCCCTTAGTTTTTGAATTGATTCATACACATTACGCCCCTACCTTAGCTATACTTAAGTCAATCTAATCCATACAATCGCAACCTAGCCTTCATCTCACTATGCTTTAGTGAGCTTTATCAGGTCCCATCCTGGAAGAATTTCGGGACTCGGTATGGGACTTTCGTGGGACTTTCTGGACCCGATCCCAATATCGAGAGAGCATGCACCCCACTATCCTCTAAATGCTGTACATCATCAACAAATGACCCCCTCCCCCTTCCCAAAGAGATCAAAATAATTTTTCACTAAGCAAATATTTCAATCATATCTCTTCTTCTTTTGTGACAAGCCATACAAAAGCCAATATTTATTTCGTCAATGGAGGATGAAAAGTATGCAAAAAGGAAGCTCCACATAAAAAAATATTCTTCAATTGAAATTGAAAAATGAACATTTTTGAATATAAATAGGCATACGTATGAATACATATGATTGAGGTAAATGTCAATATGACATGAAACATTCAATTTCTTTTTTTAAATCTGCGAATGTGATGTAAAATAATATGTGTGTAGAATGAGGTATGGAGAAATGCTGTTGATGAGGAATATTCAACACCTGTCATGAAATTTTCGGTTGAAAAAAAAAATAAATTTTATCTCAAAGCTATTTAGTATCAAAAACACAAATGTTACATCCATAAGATGTAACAAGACATTTATACATTTCTTTTGTGCATTTTCTGAATGTTGTTCATGGGAAGAAGGGGGAATGATGCATATGAGGAATGGGAATTATATGGAAAATAAATACAATAGGATTGAAGTTTTATTGCGAATGTAAAATAGGATGATGATGACAATAGTTTTTTGATTCTATTAAATACTAAGAAGTCTGAATGAATAGCAGTACAATATATCTCTTAATCTTATTATTCTTTATGACTTTTTATGGAAAATAACATGGATTTATTCCAGACTTAATATATTTTTTTCTTCATAAGAGGACAAGCTTTACATTGGAAAAATGGATTCTGGTTGATTTATTTATTATTTGTAAAAATCTTGGGATTAATTCAAGAAAAATGTTTACTTGGAGCTGTTTTTCATACCACTGAACTATATGAACGGTCACAAAGCTTACTTCATGCACTGAGAGTAGTTTAGCAAGTGAATTACGACCTATTTGCATCTAGATGACATGTTTGCATGCTGTACCTTTCATACATTCATTTTAAGTAAGATACATTGCAGAATTTTGTAGTTATTCATCTTTTAGAGTACCTGGAGATCTATTTAAGTACTCTGAATCATATAAACTTCATGGACTCTTTTCTGACACAAGTTCTGAGCCAAAAAAGGTGCGATTCGTCGACCGAATAAACTTGACATTAAAAAAACTTGTCATAAAACAGAAAATAAGTTTGTAGCTAGTCATATGTTTACCCTAGTAGCTTTAACAGTTCCATAAAGTGTCAATCCCCCTAAAACCGCAGTTATGATTTTCAGTTTGTGCTTTTCTTATAGACATAAAGTGAGAAAAAGTGTAACTTTGGGAAAATGAGCGCGAAAGAAGAAGAATATATAGCAAATAATGCATGAAGTACATTTTTACAGCTTCATCTTTATATTTACTCCCTTACATCTTTTACCTAAAAACCAGACTGTTGAATGTAAAAGAGGTGGAAATTTATTTGAATATTTCATGGGTGATAATGCTGTATTCACAAAAGCGTACATCTTTTTCTTCGTCTCATACTCACTATATGAATGTGCCTTAAAATTTATATGGCCTCAACATCTTAACGAAACGAGGCACGGAATCTTATCGTAAAATGATAAAAAAAAACCTGTGCATGTGTGTGTACAGGAGTAAACAGTGAATGTAAAAAAAAGCAAATGGGAATGCCATGATACTTTGATATTTATAGAAAAAAATCAGGGGTGACGTGATACGGTTATATCTTGAGCATATACTCATGGAATATACATTTTGAATAATTTAACAACTATTTATTTAAGTTACCAATTTTCGTGAGATGCTTTTTATATAACAGAAATCATTTGCAATTACCTCGGTTTGAGCAATAAAATTACTAACTTTACGAGATTAATTTTCATAAGTTCTATTTCTTCTTGTTTTTCCATCTCATTCAAAAACGTATAAAGATGCAACTATACCCTAACATATAATTTTTTACTAAGAAGCATCTTATATGGATGCTAAATATGATATCATGCAAGTTTATGTTGTGGATTGTAAAAATAAAATAAAAATAAAAATTATGAAATTGGGGTTGGGTTTTGGCTTTGGATGACTTTGGCGCATTTTTATTTTTTTGGAAAGTGAAAATTTATGGATTTTAAAATGTAAGTTTGAGATATAAAATTTGTGGTATCTTCGTGTTTTTTTATGGAAGGTTAATGTATATTGGGATTTTTTCGTGCAGTATTGCTAATGTAGGTAATATAACCTGAAATAATTTATACTGCGAAGGTATTGGAAAATTTTAATTTAGAATTTGTGGATTGAGCAATGCTTCTGTATTTTCTTTTTTGCTGTTTTCAGCACTTTCACTTGATGAATTAGCACTTGATGAACATAGAGGATAGTAAACTCTTCACTGATTCACTGATTCAATGATCCTAGAACCGTTTGTAGATGTTTGGGTGGGATCATATAATCTACGCAGGTGTTCTACGTATGGACTCTCTAAATCACAAACTTAAGGGATGTTCTATGAATGACTTAGATCTTGTTAGGTCTTACCCTAATAGAAATAAGTATATTCACCTAAACGGGCATGCTCATGAGAATACTACTAGCATTGTCCTTGCAACTACGATTACAACTTGAACTGTTAGGGGCGCATATGTTTGCACACATCTTAGGCGACTATCCTTGTCTGTACAGATCACATTATGTTAGCATATTGAAGGATCTATATTAATCCGTTGAGGAGCAGGAGTTTTTGGCTTCATTATGGATTCTTAGAACAGAATCGAGATAAGCATGGCTTAAATTGATCTCAATCCAATTAATATATCGAAATAGGGACATCATGAACACTTATGTAGCAAGTTTCTCTCTTTCCTATTCCTACATAACCAGCTCATATTCAAATATCACAAAAACTTCTCCTAGACCAAGCAAATGATCAAATTTCAACAAGAGAAGAATTCTTCAGCTCAATCTCACAAAGAAAAAAAAAATATGAAAATGTCCAATTTATAGTAACTCTTGCCCCTTTTTGGACTAAAATTACACATCAAAAGAGAACGAACAAATTCCAGCACAGCAAGTATTTATTTTTATCCAACAAAAAAAAATTTCTATTGATTTCATTGTTCTTATTCAAAGTAGCAACAAAAAAGAATTCCTTCCTCTTATTTATTTTGTTTTTTTGTGCTTTTTACATTTTACGAAACATCTCATCAACCCCCGAGACAAGAGGAAAAAGTACAAAAAAAAATTGTTTTGTGTAAAAATTTGATATCCTTTTCTTGTTTCAAAATTTTTTCGTTTTTTGTTGCTCCACTTTACTGTACATGTTATGTATTGTATTCCATAATATGTGAATATATGCTGCCTTGCCTTCTTTAATGTGCGTGCATGTATCTGTCAAAATAGGGATGGAGGAGAGCAAAAAAAAAGACTTAAGATGTTACAAGAACTGAAAATCAAGATAATAATTGAGCTTTTGCTCTTTTTTCCTCTTCCTTAGCTTTTTTGTTGTTGTACATGTGTATGTAATTTTTCAGCCACCTTGCTTATACTCCATGGCATAGTATTTATAACAAAGAATTCTACTTTAGCATTTTTCTCAATGGAATTGTTCCCGTTTTGTTGGGTTTCAGAATGTCTCTTTGTGTGGATTGGAATTTGAATGATGTTGGGTCATGCGATGTTACTTGGATGGATTTATTATTAGGATGGATGGCTTTTTAGGAAGGTAATCTAAAGGATTTTGAATTTTTAATGAATTTTACAGAATTTTTTGGGGATTAAATTTAGGATTATTGGAATTTAATGTTACATACTTCATGTCTACCCCACACCCCAATTAGGAGCCAAATCATGCCACAAACTCACAAAAAAACTCATCGAAATGTGAAGAAAATTCAAAACTTTTATTCATAATTACGATTATAAATTTCAAATAAAATTTTATAATAAAATAATTTAATTCAAACTTATTTCCTTTGAAAATTTCAAATTTCTCCAACTGATTGCTTCCTTAATAAAAACCTTTATACCGAACTCTAATGATGAAATATTGATTTAGTAATTAATTTGATTGATCGAATTAATGACTATGTTTTTAAAAGATTATTATTCCTTTCATTAGTCCTTTCGTACGTCATGCTGATACTTTTGTATCTAAGGCTTCGTTTAATGTAATCTAATTTTTGTTGAAAGCCTTAACTTTTTTATTTAAAATATTCTTCGTCTTCAAAAAGGATCTTTAAATTTTTATCAAAATGATAAAATTTTTTGTTCATAATATAAAACTTTACGGATTAATTTATACCGAAAATTGCTTAAAAAAATGTTCCTCGTTATGGTCCATTATCCTTGATGAAGCCCTTTAAGGATATTAAAAGAATATTGACAAAGTAATTTCCTTAATTATTTTTCTTTTGGAAAATTTCTTGATTCGTAAATATTTTTCAGTCAAAATTACGCAGTTGTCTTGCTTCAGATGGATTGCCGAAGACTAAATTTGGTCTTATGGTAAAAAAAAACTTTAAATTATTTTGAATGTTTATTTTATTTAGAAGCCAAGAATTTTTGAGACTGTGGGCGACAAGTTCCTCAAAGTTTGTTGAGTAAATACTCAAAATTGAGAACTTTGAGCTTGTCGAATTACAAAAAGTCAAGGTTTGTTTTCAAACTGAATAAACTTGGGAGCAGGCATGACTTTTAATTAATTTTCTTACTTTTCCTTCAAGTAAGCATTCATATAAGGCATTAAATTAGCACGATGCTGTCCGCAGACCACAGTTTTGGCCTATTTGGTGTCGTTTGTCTTCCGAGTTGACCATTGTTCTCAATTTACTAAAGCTTTACCCGAAAAAAAGCCACATCAATAGCAAAATCCTTGCAAAATCCTATTTTCTAATAGACGTCATTTATAAAACTCTAGCCGAAATTCTACATCAACTTCCTACGTTCACCACTAAATTTCCTCAATTTTTCCCACAATGTGACCAATAAATTATCATTTTACTTCCATCACAATGTAAAAAAACTAACAAACTCAACACCATTTACATTCTCAAGAGTCGACAGGATTGAAAGTCACACAAAAAAAAAAATAACATTTTTTCTCATTAAGCTCTTTAATTCTTCGGACAAATGTCATGTTGTGATATTTGAATTCAATCTCAATCAATTGATCTAAGTCAAATATGTCACTCTATTTTCTCTGGTTATCTGATTTACTGTCAAGGAAGCTTAATGGACTATGACCTTTCTTTTATATACCATCGTTCGCTTTTAGTATCCGATCAGGACATCATCTAGTACTTAACGATATGAAATTGAGCGACATTAAAGGAAAAAAAATAAGTATGGAATTGGAAGTGATTTTGAATGGAAAAAAATACGGCATAGATATCGGAGGATTGAATTCCCCAGCGGGATATTCCATCAAGGATGTTTGTGCTTGTGATGTGTTGGATGTCTAACAGGAATATGGTAATTTAATGCTGAAATTGTGTGGATAAATTAATTAGAATTATTGATAAGTTTGAGTCAGTGAACAGCTAAAATGACTGAATTAGATCATGATTGTTGAAGCTGCTGTGGATGAAGAGGTCGACATCGAGCTCTGCTGTAGGCTGTCCACCGAACCATCCACAATTATAGAACTATAGAACTAACATGCAACAAAAAATAGCAAAAACCAACAAAAAAAGCCAAAACTTTTGCCTAACAAATGCGCATTTCCACCATAATCCCCATCAAAATAAGCCCAAACTCGACAGCCACAATACTACAAAAAAAGTGTTATTTTTCTCTTGTTTTTTGCTTCAAAAGAATTTTTATCACAAAACTTTTCATTGTTGTGATTTCTTCTCAATTTAAAGGCCAGCAAACACACACAAAAAAAATATTCATTCCATACTTCAGCAACTTTTTTTTCTCGTCGTCTCAATCTTTTGTTGAAACGGAACGATGAGAAGACGAGAACTAAAGCTCAAGGGCAAATAAAATGGTATCGATCGAAGTAAAATGATAACCATTCCGTCACAAACTGAAATAAAGATTAATTACATATTTTCGGGGAATGACTTTGTATCTCCGTACTCATCCTTTTAGGAAGACTTTTTTCCTCGTGCTATGCTGCTTTTTTCCCCATTATCCTCTGAATAGTCAGTTTTTCTCATCTCCCTTTTTCCCCATAGTTAAAAGCTCGTTCTTAACATTGGAATGGCAAACAGAGCATTAAGAAATACACACAAACATGAAAAACCATAAGAAAATGGCTTTTAACTATGAAATAATGTAAATGCTATATGGAAGTGGAATGAAATGAAAGAGAAATTTATTAAGATTTATTATGGAAAAGCAAAAATCTTTCATTCATTTCTAGATAATTATTTTCAATTTTTAATGGTTGAAAAATATAATTTATGACTTTTGGATGGAAACGAGAATATTTCTTTCTTGCTTCATTTTGTCAAACATAGAATTATGAAGCATTTTTTTTTTCTTCCGCATGCCATAAATTTACATATTACAATTCCATAAAAAAAAAGAGAATAATATTTGAGGTTTTGACACTCTATGGCGTCGTTATGGTTGTGTTCTAAATATTCATACATTATCTAGATGAGATTATATAAATACCACAGATTACATATGTAGTTGATCGGGTTAATGCAATATTTATATTCATAATCGTCCATATATGGTTGACTTTTGTGTGGTGTATGAGGCTTATTGCTTATTGAATTGATTCTTATGAAGTTTGGGGATTGGAATGTAATTTCTTGGGTTTGATGATTTGTTGCTGGTTCATAATTTTGGTGGTTGACTGATTTCATCAATAGTTTGGGATTATCTTAACTTTATCTAATTGAGTTTAATGAAGTCACATGCCGTTATTGATTACCAGCTGTGAAAATCAACTCTAACATTTGTTGGCACCTTAAGATCGTTAGAGCAACGCTACGTCGTTGTGTTAATTGCAAAATTATTAAATTGAGTCATTATTGAATCTTGACAATTGATTTTGGACTATTTTGATGACAACATTGAGCCTTGGCTACCTGCTTTCCTTAGAATATCTATTCCAACTAATGCCAAACGTCCAAAGCTTTCATAAGCTTCTCTGCATCTCTACACAATTGCCCTTACATTCTTACTTGATGCTCTGGCCGCACAGATAAACTGTGATCCATGATCTCCTTCAGAAGTCGCCTATAACTGGCCTTATCGCACAACTGCCTTCATAAAATAATATTTACAAAAATTCAAATTCACACACCGCCTAATAGCATTAAGTGTCCAATCCCTTACCTACAATAAAAAGTGTGAGAAAAAAAAGAAATCCCGTTCATAATCATTAAATACTTTTTTTATGTTTTAACTTTCACTAGAGAATGTTTACTGTTTTGCATTCAACGTTCTTTCGTTTTGTCTCCTTTTTTTATAGGAAAACGTTTTTATGGCCTCTGCATTATCATAACTTTCCGTCTTATATTATGTATATTATTTTTTGAAAAAAAAAATAAAGAAATAAATTGAAAAAAATGAATGCGCAGTTTTATGACTTTTGAAGGAAATTATGTATTTGAAGTGAGAATGTGAGCATTTAGGAGGCTATTTTGTCTTGGTGAATTGGAATACCTTAAGCTTAGTGTGAATTTTGACGGATTAGCAAGTTAGGGATCCCGGAAAGCCCAAAATGATAAGACTCTGATTAGAAACTGGAATCTGTCTTAGGGCTAGAGTCACTCTGATCTGTTGCTGGATTACCGGCCATTTACATGCCGTGCACCTTCCAGGGACAGGTTCAGAAACTCAGATAAAGCCTTTAAGCTTGCTTAGAATTAATTTATTGACATTTTGGTTCCTTGACGTTCACTTTTCAATAAACCTAGCTCAAATTCATTAACATCGTGAACTAGTGAAATTTGACTAGATCCAAAATTATTCCAATAACGAACAGATAGCTTTCTCAGATCCAATATCAGTTCTACATAACTGTAAATACGATCTACTATTGCAAAATGAAATTCTATGCCTCAAACAAGAAGTTAATATTGCATTTCATCACAGATCAAATTGCTAACAAGCCTTACAACTATTCATAACTTACTTTGTAAGCTTCATCATATCTAATAACATAGCAAAAAGATACCTGCTCAGAGCAGCTTGTCAACTCTTTCATTTTTCAATTTTTCAACCTGCTCATAAATTTTTAAAGTTCATCTACTCGTCCGCGAATTCAACTTTATTTTTTCATAACTTCATCCTTTTATCTGTCACATAAATTAGAATTTAGAGAAGGGTTGAGATGTAAAAAAAATGTATGATTTGGATTCATTGCTCTTATTTTTAAAGCGTAGGAGGGTTCAAAAAAACATTGCTGAACTACCTTGACAAAAGGAATTTTGAAAATACAGAATTCTTTTTTCATGTGGGAAAGGTTAAGGATTGATTGTTTTTTCTCAGTTGATTTGTCAACAAATTGGCTTTATTCATTGTTGGGTATGAAGTTCTATATTAGAATTCACCCAAATTCACCTAAAATAGCAGCTTTTTAGGCATTTTAAATTGGTCTATTGCTAAATCAATTTTAGGATTGATCGGATTCTGAAGCTGGGATTGTATTCGGTTTTCGCAGGATTTGTGACTTCCCAGGTTTTGACAGTTTTGATGAATTTATGGAGATTTGCAGGAATTATTCAAAAAACATTGAATTTATGGACAAATTAATCCTTTGAAATTGTCTCAATGTTCTGGGGTATATTTAGGTTCAATTATACAAATGCCTCGCTCACTTGATGGTATTGGCTTAGAAATCTATAATGACATTAGCATTCTATAAGTGCTGACATATTCTTGCACGAAATGCCATTAATCGCTCGCAGTCCTAGTTCTTCGATGATCTCCAAGTGCTTATTTGTCCCATTGTGTTGAATTTGATATTTTTGAGCCATATAAGTAAAATATTTAATTATTATGTTATATACACTCACCCCAAAATGCAAAAATTGATTAATCGATCAAAAATCCGGCTTCAGGTCGACATGACTATAACTTTGTGCAGGATCCATTCTAATCCAAGTCTAAACTCAACGCCATGCCAGAGTCGCGCCGTTATGTTGCTACCAAATTTTAGGTCGATTTACCAACTTGTGGTAGCTACAGGTAAACAGATTAAGATGCAGCGCCATAATTCTCAAATCCACCATAACCACACAAACTTGCATTTTCTTTTGCCTTTGTTTTTCTTTTCATTTTCTTTTAATATATTTTAAATTTCTTCTTTCTCTTCTTCTTATTATACTTGCACGACTTTCAGTTTATTAAAAATGTATTTCCTTCTTATTTCATTTCAAAGACCTCCATCCACCCCACTCCGTATTTCAAATAAAAATTTTCTCTCTTCACAGCGACTTGTTTCTTATATGAATAATGTTCTTTTTCAAGACATTGCCCTTTTGCTTGCTTATTCCTTTTTTTTGTCGTCATTTTTTTCGGTATATTTATTTGGCAGCAAAAGCTTAAAGCATCAAAAAAAATAAATAAAAAAGGATTCAATGAGTCTATATACATAAAGATGTACACATGCATATTTCAAATGCTGCTTTTTTTCCTCTTAATTTCACAGCAATTGTTTAATGTCTCGCGCACATTCAACCCAAAGTTCCATTCTTTATATAATCCTTTTTGCTTCTTTTTCGATATTTTTTTCATATTGCTCTCGTGTCAAAAAATTTTATGAACCCTTGTTTAGCATTTAAATGACCAACATTGAAAATATTTCTCTTTTTTTTTCTCTCATTCAATTTTCTTTTTGACTCGTTCCATTAATAAAGAAAGTCATTCGTACCATTTTTGCGTATTTGATCCCAAATAAAACAGCGTAAAGAAGAAGTTGTGGCTGTATTTTGAACGAGAAGGTGAGGCGGTCTATTAAGGATTTTTAAGGAAGAAGAATAAGACTTAATATTTCATTTTACGCACCACTTTTTCCATTGATTTGATTTTAATCTCAAAAAAAATAAGAAGCAAGAACCAGCAACAACACAAAAAAAAATGTTTGCCCTTTTCTCGCCCTAATCTCATCCACAATATTCCAATTTCTGTTTTAGAATGGGTCAGTTAAAGATAAAGAAAAGGATAGATGTGATGCGACGATTCATCTACCCGCAATAATTGTGCGGAGAACCTAGAAAATGAAGAAAAAGAATTTGTACTTTTCACTTCTTTTTGACTCAATTTTTCCTGATAAAAAACGATGAATTTTTATACATTCATTGCTACTCTTGTGGGATTGTCATTTATCTCGTCTATTTGTGTATATGTGTCGACATGGTGAACGTGTCTGAGTATCCATCAAGATTCCAGTTTCAAAGATATAGAATTAATTTTTTTTTTTCTTTTCTTTTTTTCTTATCGTCAAACATGAGAGACTGAACAGTAAGAAGATCAAATTTGAGAGAGCGAAGTTTTATGATTTTTGCAGGGTTGTTAAGCTTTTTTTAACTCTTGAGATGCTCTTAAATGACGCTGATTATTTTCATTTTTGCATTGACTGATACACATGCCATGGCTAGGTTTATAAATAAATTAGGGGTCAGCCAAGAACCACAGGTCTGCATTTCTTCCATTTAAATGCGCAGAACTTCTGAATTGGGCCGAACCTTTTAATTTGTTAAAGGCTGCTATAATAATTTAAATGTATTTTGAATCTTTGACGACTAGGATCTGATGAAATAAACCTGAATAACACAAGTTGGGTAATTAATCTAAAATCTGAAATCAGGCCAACGTAACTCTGACTTATTAACGGATTTAAATCGAATTTGACATTAAGTTAGAATTACGCAAGTCTTAAGAGAGATTTTTGATCCATTAACCAATTTTTGCTATTCTGAGGAATATTTTTTGTGGTCTTTAAATTGGATGTTTTTCAGGGACGATTATGATTCGTTAAATCGACCGTAACTTCGCCAGATACTCCAGTTGGTCCTATAAACCAAGAACCATTAAAAATTCAAAATCCTTCAATAAATTCAAGATCAATTTCGAATTTAATCATCCATAATTCAAAAGATTAATGCCTCTCAATTTGATATTTTTAAGTTACCATATCAACTAATATGCTTAAGCATTACAGCTCCTTACATAGATTCTCAAGATCATTTTCATAAAATTATATATTGCAAATCTGTCAACAAATTTTTGATAATACTTTATAATAATTTCATCACAATAAGCCATTACCAAGAATTTTTAATCACCATCAGTAACAACCCTGACTGTGCATGAGATAAAAATTGAAATCTTTTTACATTAAACAAAATTTTCCAGTGAAAAAATGTTTTTTCCTTTTTACTTGCTTGATATTTTCGTGAGAGAAAGAAGAGCTACATGTTCACGATGGAAACGACGTCGATGGTAAAGCTTATAACACAAATGAATTGATAATACATTTTTTACTTTGTGAAATGAAAATAACTCTCGTAAAATGAGAAATGATGAAGAATGAAAATTTTAATTTAAATTATGATGAGCACTTGAGCTTTAAATTTAAAGCAATTTTCTGCAATTAAGATTCATCGTCACGATGATGATGATAAAAAAAAAAGAATTTAATACTTTTTACAAGTGTTCCATGAATATTTAGGGCTGAACGAGAGAAGTAAAATGACATTTTTCGAATCTCAATTTCATATCTCTTTTTTTTGGTATTAATGAAAATGTCAAGAGTCTTCAGCTAGCTAGAAATTTTTCCATTACATCCCAATAAAATCTTCTTTAAGAAAATAAGTTTTATCGTTCGAATAGAGAAGAAATAGAGACTTTTGAGATCGTTCAGATGTGACGTCTTTTGAAATAAAATTGATTTTCAGCTTCTTAGTCGAGCTTCTTAAATATTAGTTATATATAGCTTTCCATATTAGTTCTATATTCTCTTTGTTATGTATTGTGTAGCATTTATATGGTGACAATTCAATTCACAATAATTAGTTTCATGATACCCTTCAAGTTCCATGTGCAATTCCTAATCTAAAGTTAACCAGATATTCAATTGTATCTTAATCTCGTTCATACATTAAGCAGCTGAGCTTCTGGATTCCTGACACTGTGAGGAAGACAGTGAATTCTCGATTTCGATCTTGATTTAGAGACATAACTTCTAAAACAAGCACTAATTTGGAAATAGCAGAATTCAAACCAAATCCCTTCAAGTAACCAAACCCAAGCAGACCATCAGCATTAAAAGCTTAAAACCGCGTTTTGAATTTTTTGAATATACTCATCAGCATGCTCCTTGTCTGTTATAGAAACTAAATTTGAGTATAGTTCATTTGAAGAGCTCAGTTTTCACCAAAAGTCTTTCTATCTGACCCTGTTGCTGCTTTAGTTACCTTACTTACTTCCTAATTGCAACCACGATCCATGATCTATCACTTGGTTTGTTCCAAATCCTTGTCCGCATGTTGAGGTGGCATTCCTTCTTTAATGTTTTTCACCATTTACCTTCTGGAGTTCCACGACGTCCTTACAGACTCTATTCAAAGCCAGCACACCAAACATTTGATTCTGTCTCATTTCCAGTGTTCCATAACATCCAAATCCACCCCTTTTTGATCTTTCCATAAAACCTTCAAACTGATTGAAAGATTAGAGCGCATTTTTCACCCCACTGAAGGGTTTGTCTGGATTTAATATTGATGAAAAGTACTCTTCAATATTGATTCAAATCGATATTCTTCTCCTCAATAATGACAATCATAAAATGTGATAACAATCAAGCTCCTCCTTTATGTCATACGGTACATGAAATTTCTGGGAATTATTCTACTCTTTTGAGAATTTTTTTGTTGATATACTAAGGATCATAAAAGTTTGTCATCCTTCTTTTTTTATGCTTATTTGACATTGTTATATTTGTACATCAAAAATCTGTAGATGATGTCTGGGAAAATAACATTGTGGATTGATACATGATTTGTATTTAAATTAAAATTCTATTTTGTGGATGACAAATAGTTTGCTTACCTTAATGTAGTTGCCAATTTCATTGCTTTTAATAATTTATCACGAGACTTATTGATAACTTTCTATTTATATTGTGAATTTAATCCTTATCAACTTTTATCTTAAACGGAAAAAAGCCCCATAATTACGTTAATTAAAAACCTCCGATAAGATATTTCTCATCTGAAGCAAATTTTGTAATAAAATTGTTTGAGTCAAGCTGACTTTCATTATTTGTTTGTGAATTTTCAAAGCTTGCAGTTCGGACAAGATGAAATTTTGTATTTTTGCAATTTTATTGGTCGCTGGAGTCCAATTTGGATCAGCAGCATTAGAAAGAATTGACTGCGAATATTACGAAGAGGACTATGACTATGTCTGTGAATTACACATAACAAATCCAAATGGTTTAGACAGTTTTACATCAATTGGTGGAACTCATCTTGCAGGCTTTGGAAATGGTGATGTTGTTAGAATTAAGAGAGATGTTTCTTCATACACAACAAATATTCCATCAATCATCTGCAGTACATTCCCAAATTTGGCAAGTTTTGACTTCCATAATGATTTCATTACCGCAATTAATGACAATTCATTGAGAGGATGTACAAACCTTCATATGCTTTCACTCAGCTTCAACAACATCGCAACACTTTCAACAAATGCATTCCGATTCAATACTGGATTATGGATGTTGTACTTAGACAACAACAGACTTACAGAATTGCCAAGAACCTTATTGAGTGCTGAGGAACATCTTATTTCTCTTAACTTGAATGGAAACTCAATTTCAACTGTTCATTTTGATACATTCGGTGATCATCCAAACTTGTCATACTTATCACTCAGCAGAAATACAATTTCAGCATTTGACGAAAGAATCATCAACTACTCAAACATATACTCACTTGAATTTACTGGCAACACATGTGCAAATGGCGATTTTATTGATGAATCTGAAAATCGTGATGCAATTCGTGCAGCTTTGGGAGTTTGCTTCCAAAACTATAGAAATCAATATGGAAAATGAACTGTTTTGAATGATTTGATGTGACTAATAAAAAGACTAGTTTAAAAGCATAATTTTTAGTATTTTGATCTTCAAACTTTCTAAATTATCTGAATTCTTGTCATTAAGGCTTGAAATGTCCTATTGGAACAGGCTGTGTTAAGTCGACAGAATGTCTAGTTATAAACTTGACATTATATCGCAAGTTCCACAAATATCGAGCTTATCACTAAAAGTAGCCTTTTATAACTTCTATACATCCCTATAGCTCCCTATATGTAGCATCCCATGGCCTTATCTTAATAATTTGAGCGTTACGTCACTAAATTGTTAAAATTTTAAGTAGCAAACTTAATTGCATTCCATCAAAACAAGCAATAAGATCCAGTAGCAAAGATTATTCACTTTAAGTGCTTCAAATAAGGTTTCTTAATCTTAATTGCCAAATTACTGTCGATAACTAAAACGTATTTTGTGATGCCATTAACATTATCATATAGAATTATTCTACATTTAATGATAAGATTGTTAAGCCTCTATGCAACTCAAAATAACAAGGTTATCAATAATTACCTCACAATTTATAAGCATGCAATTCAATCAAGTGCTAATTCAATATCTGACGAGGCTATATCTTAAGACTTATCAGTTTCTTTCTATTTATATTCCAAAATTTAATTTTATTGCAAAAATGGAAAAACCCAATCAGAAATTATCACACAGAATTGCAGACGATAACCAAGAATTTTTGTAATAAAATTGTCAGGGACTAGGATTGAATTCATCAGTTGATTGCGAATTTTTATAGCTAACACTTCAGTCAAAATGAAAATTTGTGTCCTAGCATTTTTATTGGTCGTTGGATTCAATTATGGATCAGCATCATTAGAGAAAGCTGAATGTCATTACTATGAAGATCCATTCGAAGGATATGTCTGTGAATTGCATCTTACAAATCCAAATGGACTTGATAATTTTGCCGCAATTACTGGAACACATCTTGCTGGATTCGGAAATGACGATGTCGTCCGTGTTGAAAGGAACGTCGCTTCATATACCACAAACATTCCAACAATCATTTGCGACACTTTTAGAAATTTAAAGAATTTCGATTTTAGTCACGATTTTATCACTGAAATTAGTGCCACATCATTAAGAAGCTGTTCAAATTTAGAAGTAATCGCACTAAGTGAAAATAACATTCAAAGACTTTCAGCTGATGCATTCCGCTACAATCCAAATTTATTCATGGTGTACTTAACTTTCAATTCCATCACTGACTTGCCAGCAAATTTATTCACATCACTTCCAAATCTCAGATACGTTATGCTTGATGGAAATGCATTAACCACCATTCATTCCGACACATTTGGAGTACGACCAACCTTCACCAATTTTTATCTCAATAGAAATTCAATTTCCGCATTTGATGAACGACTCGTCGACAACACCGGCTTACGATCGATTGAATTTACTGGAAACTCATGTGCAAGTGTTGATGTCTTCGACGAAACACCAAATCGTGATGACATTAGAGCGGCATTGTCTGTTTGCTTTAATAATTATAGGGATAGATATTGAATATGTTAATAAATTTGAGATTAAATAAACATTATGGTTGAGGAACTTTGTGGATTGTTATCTGATTATCATGTTGTAAAGCGTAATCTGGAGATATACACAGATTCCCAATTGACAATCACATCTGAATTTCCCCAAGTCATTAAATGTAATTTTCACAGAAATCAGGTCATGCTCAATAAATTTAAAATCACAAAAAAAAATCCCAGAAACAGCCAAAATGATAAATCTTCTCTTTATCATTTCCAACGTCAATCAACCGACCCACTAAATCAAGCATAATAATTTTTCTTTTCATTTTCCATTAAAAAATTATTCGTTACAAAAAGCATCACAATAATACCGATTAATTCCACTGCCGTAATACGATTGAGGAATGAAAAATTTTCATACAATTGTGAAGTACTGTCTCCTTATGGCAGTGGTGGGGAACCTTTTTTTGCACTGCACACCTTGAACATAGCATACGTTTCATGGCATTTCTCATGAGACGGTGACCTAGGAAGTGGCCTAATTGTAGAGCGTTGGCCTTACGTCGCAAAGATACTGAGTTCAATCCCAGATCATGTCTAATTTTCGAAGATCATTTTCCATTTCACCGGTCTAGTTATGAAGCTCGGTTCCTGTGTTAGGTGCAGTTTTGAGGTCTATGGCACTTAAAGTGTCTCCAATGCTAGGTATACAAGGATAAACTAGTATTTGGATGGCTTTCTTTAAGAAATCTTGCTAACACGAATTGTAACTAGATAAATTGCAGGGTCCATGGGGTCTTATGACGTACTCATGCCTTTGCAATGTGCAGAGCTTGCAAGTGATTCGGATCCCACTATAAACTGTAAGTCTAAGGGTGTGGTACAAAAGATTTATAATCGCAGTGCCTCAAGCATTGCCATGAGGCATAACACCAATGTTTCGTATCACACAGGTTACCCATCACTGCCTTATTCCGATTGTGCCAAAGATAAAGACAAAAAGAATCGAGAAAAAGGAAATAAATTTATTTTATTATATAAATTTCCCGAAACTTTTAATGTTCAACTTTTATCGATTTGCATTTAAAAAAAACATCCCAATATATTCATCTTGTGCTCCTCCGATTCTTCTTATTATTTTCAATTTTCAGCTGAAAAAATAAAAAAATGAAATGATGAGAAATGAGAAGGAATAAAAGAAGAAGAATGTATAAAAAATTATTGTTGCTTCCTTCATGTTCGGTGAATAAAATAAATTTATTTTAATATAAATTGGAATAAATTGATTTCAGTCGGAAGTCGAAGTTGCTGAAGAATATATACATTATTTAGAAAAGCAAGACGAGTTGCTTCTTAAATTCCTCTTTTCCTTATCAACATTTTTTTCTTATTCAGTTACATAACCAATGACCAATTTCATCATTTTTCATAGCAATCGAAGAGCATCCGATCATCCATGTACCGATTTTTGATTGAATTTGTTATACGATGGCTATTGGAATGATGGAAAGTATTTCCGATAGAAACTATGAATGCATGATTAAAGCATGTAGACCATGAAAAATTGGGAGAGTATAAAATGCTTTAAGGGATAGGAAGTTGTGGCTTTTTATTGCATTTTTTGTTGAATTTATTATGGAATATCTTTTTTGGAATTTTGTGAAAATTCTTTGATTTAGTTCTCATTATGAGTAGTTTGGGTCGTTGTTGTTGGTTCAAGTCCATGTCTTGGCACAGAGCTTGAGCGCTAGCAGTGCATTTAACGGTAACAGGGAATACCACGAGAATGTATGCACTTGACATTTAGTTAGCTTCGGAGTCAGACTTCAACTTCTCGAAATTCCCAATACAAGTATTGCGGACCTGCATTTTAGATGTACAAGTCTGCTGTTTTCAGCTGAACTTCATAATTTGTCCAATAATGACGAATTGAGTCTTTTGTCTGCAGGCCTGTTGTTTTGAAAGAATTCTAATCTATTTCGATGCCAAATGAGATCAGTACGGCAGCTTAAAGATACTACATCTCTAGAAATCATTCAACAAAATTCCAATACCTTTAAATCTCAAAATTCAATTCCCCATCTGTAATATCAAAATCAATTCTTATCAATACTTAATAAAATTCAAATTCCAATACCTGATTTAAAGAAAAATAATGGAAATTCTACTCAATTTTACATGCCTACCCCCGGAATATCTAAATGAAAAATATACGCCATCATTCATTTCCCTCATACCATCTAGTTTCCCACCCCTGAGGAAATTCGATTTGAATATATATATTTTTTTACTGCGGAATCTTTTATGGTACATCCATTTTCCATTCTCTTTCTCGTTTTTTGCGACCTCCATTCTTCTCTAAGGGTAAATAATGAACTATTATTGAGCATAAAAATACAAATTGCTTCTGACATCAATGAGAGTTGGAAAATATTTTATAAAAGGAGAAATGAACACAAAAAAATTATTTTGAAATTGATTTGACTTTTGTTCTTGAAAATAAACCTTTTTTTCAAATTGAAACTGCAGAAGGAAATTTTAATTAAATTTTTTTCATTTAGATTTCTGTAACAAAAATATTTTGCAACTGAAAATCCACCAAAAATGTTTATGCAACCCGAACCAGCAAAAAAAAAGCTTTTAAAAGCTCTAAAATGAGATCGAGTAAAAGCATTAAAACCCCACGCAAAACACACGGTTAAAATAACATTTTAAATGTACGCAATTTCCGTATGCAAAATCTGATATGTTATTTTTGGTATAAAATGTTATTTTTCAATCACATGATTATTATTATTATTATTTCTATTTGTTAGGCTAAAGCACATCACAAAGGAAAATAAATAGAATCTGTTGCCTCAAGTATTTAATTTGGATTTTATTGATTTAATTTTATCGATCAATTTATTTGAGAAGAATTGCTTGCTTTCAATGTATAATTTGTTTGGAGCTTTGTTGAAATTTTATTTGAATTGAGGATGTTTGTATATAAAGTTCAATATGAATGATGGAAAATATTAAATAGCTTTGAGTTTTATGAGACGTAATTGAAGATTGAATGTCCAAGATGGATCCGCATTTCGAAATTTTAATCAAAATGAGCTCTAGCGAAAGGGCACTTAAGCCAATACTAATTATTAGCTTCTTGCTATAATCTAAGCATCAGCGAAACTACTGATCTAATTCTTATTGACCGTAGCGCAATCTAATGGACTCTAAAGAGTACCTTACCTGCCAATGAGTGTAATAATCTAAATAAGCGTACTCATGAGTATACTAAATCAATATAATTGAGTATCATGAGGATGTTCATTGTTTTTTCGGGATATAATCCGTAAAAACTCTGTCTACTCTATTTTTAAGAGGCATTTAAGTCATGATAGATGAATTTGAAAATTTTAAAGCATGTTAGAGCTCCAAGAAGCAATTCACTTATTACCAAAGCTTAAACTAAACTCCCAACATACGAAGAACATGCTTTCATGCTACAAAAAGACCACTGCGATACCTTCAAGCAGTCTCTTTGTCTATTAGGGGACTCGATTTTTGTATGAAGTAAATTCGAATTTTCCATACAAAATCCTAGATGACTTCAAGCCCTAGTGGACAATAATACATTATAACTAGTTGATGTTCAGTTGATGACTAATTTTTATGTATTTCTGTCAACTCAGGAAGCTGTGCTTATTATATTACGCAGTAGCATTCTACAAAGTACAACAATAGAATTCTTAGTAAAATCCGGTCTTTAAAATCAATCAATCCTTACTTTAGGCTAATAAGTAAAACAAATGAATTTTTAAACGATTCATAATAATCCCTTCTTTATTTGCGTCGGGTGAATAACCCTTAATTTGGTATTTTCCTGCTCATCATATGTGAACAATCCCAAAAAAGAATCTAATTCCTCATAGCTATTACTCCCAACATTAACAAATATTTGAATTATATTCAATTTTCCATGTTCTAACTTATGCATCGAATAGAGATTCCTGTAGAGGAATTTCCGGAGCTACCAAACTGGGTCAAAAAGTAATCAAGACTGAGGTATATTATTGAATGAGATGTCTATCAAGATAAAATTCTATAAATGATATTTTCTCTTACCGGAACTTTATGTGGGTAATGAAAAATTTCATATGTAAATTTTTGTCTTGAAATTTTTTGACCAAAATTAAATTAAATCCAAGTTGTTTGACTTGATCTTAACAAAAAAAAAGTCTATCATGACCCAAAATTTGCATTCTCTGGTGCTGTAGTTTATACATTCCAATCTTTTTATGAATAGCCAAGTCGGCTACATCATGTAGGATGTAAAATGTAATGAGAATTTCGAATAATCAACAATTCAAATGTATTCGTGACTTTCAAACCCCCAACAATGTTTGAATTGAATAAAATAAATCAGATTTTAATAGTATTAATGTGAATAGATGTTGCACTTCAATCCCAATATTAATAAACCAGAAGAAAACAACTAATGTATGTCTACAGCACAACAAACAATTTTCTCTTTCAAATTATGTGCATAGAAACGAGACCACAAAAGTGTTTTTGGGTTTTAATGTTACCACAGTCCGCCTACTGCAGTAATATTATGATTTTCAGAATATTTGTAGCCACAGAAGATTACTCGATGCACTAAATTTCATAATAAATATGGTAAATGCTTGTGAAAATTTAATTAAACACTTTCTGACTCTATAAATTCAATGGCCTTTTCCTTCTCTCATGTTGACTGATTATTTCTTATCTTATATGACTCACATTTTATATGAAAATTGGGTTGAATGTACATTTGAATTGATAAACATTCCTACAAAATATCAAATTTTCACTCTCATGTGCCATGGCTATCTAAGTACAATTTTGTGCTACTATGATGTTCAGCTTTTAATTTTTAATGTTTTAATTTGCATAAGAATATTTTTTTGTTGGATACTAAAATGATTGCAGAGCTTCCATTTCAAGCAATATGCATGAATTTTCAGTTTTTATATTCTTCTCACTTCCTCCTGCAAAGGAATGAGAAAAAAAAACTCATTTTTTTATATCTCGTCTGCTTCAAATATCTTCTTCCTGTCAAGTCATTCAAAACATGCATACAAATGTGCTTGTAGCCATGTCGGCATACCTACCTAACATCCTATTGTATCTATTTAAAATTTGTTTATAAATTGCAATGCAGGAGATTTAATTAAGTGTTTCCAAATTAGTCCGCAGCAAAAAAAAGAAGCTCTTTTAAGCATCATAAGAGTGAAAGAGCCAGAGATAAAATGACTGGAATGAGGAAAAAAAATAAAGTTTCTCTCCACAACGGAAAAATTGCCAAACTACCGTAAATTAATTCATAACAACACCATTTTTAGTTTTTGAACAAACTTTTACGCTTGCTCACCCTTTCTGTGCTTATTTATAGGACAATAGCTGTTTATCTTGTCATTTTGGCTAGTTTTGTGTGCTGTTGAAGACTTTTCCATTTTTTTGGAACTGAATTGTTTTTAATTATTTTTCACTTTTTGGAGAAAAGTTTTTGGCAAAAATTATTTTTATAGTTTGTGGAATTAAAAATTTTATGGACTGATGATTGCTTAATTTGTTGGATCCTTTTAATTGGAGTTCATTAATATAGTCTGATGATCAAGTTAGGTGTTAATTGTTCAAAATATCCCGTACACTGTAAGCTTTCTTGAAATCGAGATTGTTCTGAAATATCCCAATCCCGATAGCGAGAAAGCATTCCGTACAGGCAAAGAGGCCGCTTTTAAGTTTGAGGTCTTTTTGTAATATGAAAGAAAACTTTTATACTGTTAGGGTTTTAAAGATTTTCCGTTGATATATCCGGAAGACACATGGCAAGGATGGAAATTGTGGCAAAAGCTCGGAAAATAGCGATGTTAACAATTTTAAAGTGAAAAAAGTCATAGCAACCACGATTTTTGTAATTTTGTACAATTTTCTATTTGAAAGACGAGTTGACGATACTGTCCGGAAGTCAAATGGGATAGAAATAAAGACAAATTGGCTTTGCTCTGGTCTGGGGCAAAATCAGGATTTTGACAGAATACTTCGCAATATTTTACATTATATTCCTTCTGGATAGACTGTGATTACTAAAGGGTGAGTCAAAATTTCAATGAATCCAGTCTGATGATTCATTTCTGCCCCTTTTACGTCGAGATATGTTCAAAATTGAAAAAATAGTTTTTGACATACTTAAAACCTACCACAACATTTTATTCTAGTGGCTCATACTAGTGTCTATATATCATTTATCATCTTCATCTGGATAATCTTCCGTAAAATCCATACTTTATCAGGAATTAAAGTAAAATCAATAAGTCTGATACAATACTAAACCAGAAAACAATACATAATTAACAAGATTATCTGCTATATTCAGTTCCAACAATATCAAATACATCAATAACATCGCTTTTCAAACAAACTCTTTCATAACTCAAACACATAAATGTAAAGCATTGAAATTTTCTTACTTTTACAAGCTCAACAACCGCAAAAACTTACTTGAATGTACTGCTCCTATCAGGCTTCTACAGCATATCTAGTATTTATTTGTTCATAGAACAACTTCCCATATCTGAATGGAACGTATAATGTATTACAAACTAAAAAAACGTAAACTAATTAACCGAAACTCTTTCTCTCATTAAATATATTGTACGATACTTAATTAGAGAAGCCTTTTTTTTGTGCTGCACATATCTATGCTTTCTATTTTTTATGTCATAAATACTCATATGTATGCTCGACTACGTAAATTAATTACAGCTCGCGTTAATTAATTTTTAATATGATTTATGTATTCATTTAACAAAACTTTTACATTATATATATGCTCAAGTGCCTATACTGTAGATCTAATTTAGACTAATTACTGCAATAGTTTTTTTTATTCCTATCTCTAACCTTAATTTGCAAGCAATTTTTTTTCACTCAATTTTAATGATTTTTATGTTTTGTGCTGTTGTGGCAACAATCCGCTGATGAGGAAGAACCGAAAGAGTAAATAAATTATTACAAAAAGACCTTTTTCTCAATTTCTATAGTCAAGTTCTCAACAAATAATCCTCTGTCAATGTTTATCGATTCCTTTATGGTACATTGAACTCTCACGCTTCCATAGCTTTACCAACCACAAATTTTATTCTTTTTCTAGCAAACATAATAATACATAAATATCAGTATTTTCTTTTTTTTGTGAGAATGCGACTTAATGTATCCGAAACAGAACTGAAATCAATAAATATACATATCTATAAATTTATTTATATTTTTTTTTTTTGGTGTACATCGTATGCCTCCCATCTACATTTTGTAAATTAAAATTCATCGAAACAGAAAATTTGTTTGGAACTCGAGCAGCTCACGCGGCGTCCAATTTTATATTGGATATCGGCTTCGAAAAAAATATATATTTATAACTGAATTTGTTAATTCATTGAAAATTAATTTAAATTAAATTTTAATAATACAATTTTATCGTCGTATGGCTTTTTCATTTTATAGCCTGAATTTTCATGTTTATTAATTAAAGTCGGATTAATTTGGGCAAGAATAAAATTTTTTTAACCAAAAATCAATCAACTCGACTCAATTATAGACATTATTTTAATTGCAATTACATTTCAACGGAATTTTCTAAAAAAAATATTTCCAATTATATTTAATTCAATAACATGTCGATAACGATCATCCCATGTATTAAATAGCTATGGGATCCCAATTCGTATTGAGTTAAATATGTTTATCAATTATTAAAATTTCTGTTTGTTCTCAGAACTTCAAATATCAATAACCAAAATTAGATTTGTGAATAAACAGTGTAATTAATATAATCCAAATGTTATCAATTGTAATGCATATCTGGGTTTGATTTGGATAAATAGACTGTCTGAGTGTTGCTTTATATTTGGGTGTAGACCAGTGGTGGGCAACCTGAGTGCCACGGTATATTAGTGTGCAGCCAATTTTTTTGGAAAAGGGAATTGAGCGCAAGTCGTGTCTGGATTCGGTTGCGACTTACTTTCAAGGTGTACTGTGAAAACTAAAAGATTGCGAACCACTGATGTAGACAGTAAATATCATCAGATAAGTGACTCCTATTACTCAAGCAGTACACTATGGTGAGTCGCATTGTTCCATACAAATATGAGTCAAAATCAGCCTTCACTATGCCATCAAGACAACTTCGAATATAACCGTTAATAAGCGGACGTAGCGGTGCCCTAGCAAGCACATTCTGCTGTCCAAAATGACAACTCACGAACGTTTTATTTTGTAAATAAACCAAATTCGGTTCAACTCCCACCACTGAGATTAAATCCAATAAAACAGCAATGATTTTAAAAACAATAACTCATCAAAAATAAGAGAGAAATTCAGATTTATCTTGATGAAGGTTGCCATGAAAAAACAACATACAAGTGGGTTCAAACAACAAGGATTAGCAAAAGATTCGAAAACATTTTTATGTCAGGCTCAATTCGACCTGATCGGATTAAGAATTCTCATAAAGTATTTCCAATTATATTATTTTTTTATTAATAAATTTCACATTCTTTTGCGTATTTCATGAAAATTTAATTAAAAATTTTATTTTTACCGAATAAAATAAAACTAATTTAAACATTTAAATTTCTTACAGGTGCTATATTTGAGCAAGGAACAGATGAAGTGCAATCAGCATTCAAATTTGCCATGTTAAACCACAATTTGAATGTAACTGGAAGACGTTTCGAACTTCAAGCGTATGTTGATCTTATAAGCACAGCTGACGCTTTTAAACTATCAAGACTAAGTGAGTATTATTAGTTTTAAGCACCTCTATTTTTCAAAATTGAATATTTTTGTTCCTTTCCATGTAATTTAATATCACAAATTGCTGTACGCATATTTCACATTAAATTGAACATATATAACATATTTTTGGGGTTACCCGAACTTTTTTAAATTTGAATGAATTTTACAATGTTGGGTATCTCATCAAAAGCAGTCAGATGTAGCTCATGAAATTCCATAAATTCTTTTTTCATTTAAACATTTCAATTGTCAAAAAAAACCTTTTTTTATTCATTCAGCATTGTGTGTACTTTCACCATTGTCTGTTGAGTCTTATATAACCTTCAATTTATTTCCACGTGCATACTCTCTCTCTGAAAATATTCAGGTCTAGTACAGAAATTTAATATTGCAGAAAAAAGTAAAAATATCGTTTGTAACGAAAAACAAATTTAAGCACGAAAAAATATTTCGTTATGTTTTGAGATTTCTTCTTAGTCTGTCTAAAGAAGAGATGTTATGAATATTGAGGACATGGAGTGAATTTTGTTAGAGGGGAAAAATACCTTTAAACTGTTTAAACAGCTTTTCATAAAATGTTTTAAGGGAAAGTGATGTAATTGGCATATTGCGTCAGAATTATGGCAGCTTTAAAGGAGTTTTAGGTATGCTTTCCCGATACCGGGACCGGGACCGGGAAATCCCGGGACTGTCCCGTCCCGGTCCCGTCCCGAGTCCCGAAAATCTTCCGGGACTGGTCCCGCGGGACCAGCTTTTAAAAATTTTCTTATAAACTCTTAACAAAATAAAAAAAAATAAAAATTAAAAATGTTTAATTTGTAATCAAAAATTTAAAATAAAATAAATTATTAAATTTTATCAAAAAACATGAGAAATATTGAGATATAAATTCGTATTTTGAATGTTTTTGAATTAAAAATTTAAAATTTATTTTGGTCTTCTGATATTTGTTCTGAATTGCAGTGGCTAATATTAAAAACTCAAATCAAGCAAACTCTTTTAAATAAACTATCGAGACCTATCGATTTCCAGCTAATTTGAGGTTTTTCAAAAATTCAAAGTTTCAATGATTTTTTAATTGATTACATAAGTTAGAGATTATTCCTCATAACTAAGATTTGTTTCATCATAATCGTATAAACGGTGAATATGATAGTTAAATTCAGAATTTCTTTAGTGTTATTCTATTTTAAAATCATTTAAAACTAGTAAAGTTCAAGAGTTCTGATAATTTAAAACCATTATTAAATTTTTAAAATTACATATTAAGCTTTAAAACACTGAAAAAACATTAAAATATTGTACTTTTTAGCACAAATTTTGTTTCGGGAAATCCCGGGATTTCCCGGTCCCGTCCCGATCCCGTCCCGGTCCCGGAAAAGTTTCGGGACCGGGATTTCGGGAAAGCATAGTTTTAGGATGAATTTTCTTTGGATATTCAGTTTCATTCAGGCTTGTGCATTGCAAGTCTGCAAGCAAATAACGCAGGCCGGCAGTCTTTGACTAGGCAGGCCATCTGTTATATTTTTGCCGGGCACAGCTGTAATTTTCTACCATGCTACTGTGTCCCGACAAAGCCTCAACAATCAAAAACTACAGACTTGAGCTTCTAAAATGCAAAATATTCAGACATGTGTTCCTACATGGGGTAAGAACCAATTTTAACAATACACTCAACAATTTACAATCTATCCAGCTTTTGAAGCAACCTAAGAAGACAAGCACATAAGCTTGGGATAAGCAGACTAGCCGATAAAATAAGACCATCATCCCCATCTCTCATAAACCAAGTTAAAGACTCTTTAAACACAACCTCTATTTATATTGCCCAAAAAAAGAAATCCTCAGGAATTAAAGAACATCCTTCAATATCCTTTCAGAATTTGCTCCCCTACTGCTTTATGATAAACATCATAACATTTCATAAGACGGTGCCTTAAAGCTTCACAAATAAAAAATGTTTAAATACAATTTTTTTTTTGGTTATGTTCAGCTCATTCAGTTATGTTGTATCACGACTCATTCGCAACTGCACTATGTATATGAAAATTGAAAAAAATATTGTGGCGAGGCAAAAAACAGTTTTTTTTTCCTGTGAAATACATATATACCGGAAAAAACATCATGACACAGTGAGAATGTATTCCATTGCAATTTTTAAAAAATTATTATTTTTTTCCTCCAAGGTATAGGAATTTTTGGCGGGTAAAAAAAAGGTTTGCCATAAAAGGGTTCTGACCTTTTGTTATTTTAGTGAGAAACGTGTAAAACAGTTTGTCAGCCTACAGCTAATTTGTGAAATTTGAAATATTCAAGGGATAAGAATTTTTAAAATAGACAATTTTGAGGAAATATTTTTGTTGGATCTTCTTGATGTTGAATTGAGCTTAGAGAAAGGAAGGCTTTTGTGAATATTTTAAAAGGTGGCATTATGACAATATTTACGGGATCGTGATGAGGAATGTTGTGGAAAATTGAGGATCTTATGCAGAAAAGGAAATTTTTGTGATTTGAAGCTTCAAAAGGAATTGAAAGCCTTCTTGAATTTAGAATTTGAATTATGGAAATTCCATAAAATTCTAAATTTGCTTTAAATCAGTGGTGGGCAACCTGTGTACCGCGACACACACTAGTGTGCCAGAATTCTTTAGAAATGCATAGAATGGTATGTCATGTGCTGTTTTTTTGGTCGAGGCTTACCACCAAAGTGAGCCACAAACAACAAAAGGTTGCCCATGACTGCTCAAAATAATTCCAAAATCCTTAAAGCCCAAACCAACAACAATCATTAATCAAAATCAAAAATAATTAAAAATTTTGCGTACAGAAAAAAAAACCCAAAAATTCCCACACATCGCTCCCGCAACCTCAATATCATATCGAGCAAACGACGGTGTGTTGGGTATTAATTTCTCGTTCTCGCACACTCATATTTTCTTCCCTAATTAATTTCCGGTTTTATTGTGATACTCAATTTTTTTTTTACATAACGACAAAAGCTTTTTTCATATAGAATTTATTGACATATGGATGGTATGAATGCATTGTGTGCGGTTATGATCATTTAAATAAACAGTATCCTCGCAATATTCATACAATCCGTGTTACCGTACAGCATTGGCTTCACTCAACCCCGGTTCTTATATTCATTTAGATTTACCATATGAATGATGAATATATGCTCATTCATACGTAATATGTGTTAATTACAATTTCATGGAAAGGAAACTTTATGGACATATTTTAATTATATGTATAAATATAAAAAAAATTTCATCGTAAATTGGAAATGAAAGTCCATAAAATGTAATTAATTGTGCGAATCATCATCCACAACCACCATAATTTTCGCATCGTTGATAACCGAATGACAAGTGAGAAATTTTGCTGAAAATTAACTTTGCGGTAGACCATCATTGGTAATTAATAATAATTTCTCACTCAATTTATGTCATACTTTTTATCAAACGATGCATGTCCAATTTATGTCATCATTTCTAATTATCATGTTTTTTTAACAATTTACAGTATGTAATCAATTTTCCCGCGGCGTATTCGCAATGATGGGTGCAGTATCCCCAGACTCTTTTGATACACTACATTCCTATAGTAACACATTTCAAATGCCATTTGTAACGCCATGGTTTCCCGAGAAGGTGAGTTAAATCCCGCAAAATTATCAATCATAAATTTATGATTGTCATTCGATGTCTGTAATGAGAAATTCTTGTCAAATTTTCTACACACAGACACAATTTAATCACATAAAAATTTACTGATGCTGACTCAATTTTTTTTTATTTTGCAGGTTCTGACGCCATCATCCGGTTTTCTTGATTTCGCAATATCAATGCGGCCCCAATATCATCAAGCAATTATTGATACAATACGTTGGTATGGATGGGATAAAATCATTTATTTGTATGATTCACATGATGGTGAGTAAATTTATGACATAATTTCCACTTATTTCTTTTTCCCATTTTCTATAGCATAGTTTTATGGTATTATGGGGATGTGGTAATGTGTTCACTTTGACAGGATGTGGATATGAATTGAGATGTTAATGTAGATGTTGTACGTGATAGGATTATCCATCTTGATTAGAAGATAAGGGTGTGTTGATTTAAAAGGTTTGAATTCGTTTTAACAAAGGATTTTTTTGGGGAATTCAGGGATTTTGCAATGATTTGGACTCTAGTAGCGTGTCTGTACTCTGTACTATCGGTAACTGCGGAAGATGTTACATGCAAATATGAACCTAATTAAGGAATCATTCATAAATAATTAATATTTTTGATTTGAACTGGAACTAGATTAGTTACTTAGTATATACACACCTCTATTGACCTCTGTAGACCTCTATAGACCTCTATAGACCTCTTTAGCCCTCTATAGACCTCTATATAATGATATGTATGCCCTGAGTCATTGGTGGAGAGTTTGGCGTTTCGGTTCAGATTACCACCAAGGTGTACCGTGGTACAAAATGGATTGCATGCCACTGCCACTCTAAGCATTTGACCACAGCAGCCAATCGCAATTGCTTTACTTCAAAATTTCAAAATTTCTTAGGAAATACCTAATCAAAAATGCGTCCCATTCCCTCTCATTCACCAATAAGTCAACTTCTATTGCTAACTATTTCGTTTTATTTTATTTTTCTCTCCTCCTAATCCGAATGCTACTCCTATTTTTAGTACAACTGGATACTACTCAATTTCATCCAAAGCTTTTTCTTGCACAAAATATATTACAACAAAATGGTCAAGGGATAAAAAATTGATATACGAATATATCCTATGTATGTTGTGTAGGATGCTAGCTGTTGTTACTTGGATGTTTGTGAATCAATAAAAAATCTATGTCGATAAATTAAGGACGAAAAAGTAAGGAGGAAGGAGGGAAATTGTATGAAGAAAGAATTGATAATGCGAATTAATTTTTCTTTCATTATTTTTGCACATTAATTTATTATTTTTTTTTTGTGAATATGAAAAGCAATTCATAAATAATTAACTTATACAAGTGATGTGCTTCCATTTCGATGAATAGTATTTATGGCTTATTGTTTGATTAATCCACATCACATTAGTTCTTACGTGCTGTTTACTTGTTTTTCTTCCTTCATTCGTTCTGTTTCACTCATTTTATTCACGTAAAAACCACACAACTCGTGCATGTGAAGGAAATGGGAATATTGCAGGAATGAGAGCATATTATGATTATTATTGTAAACAGAGTTGACATTATCGAAATGCGGGGAATACGTAGATTTGTATATATTACATTCTTTATGACTGTGTAATGAATATTTAGACTGTAAACATGAGCTGATGACAAGGAATGTAGAGTAATTTAATGAAAATTGTTTGAAGAAAATTCAAATTGAAGCCAAAACAAATCCACTGATTTGTTTAGCATAGTTTATGAGATTTTTGTGTTTTCTGAAAATTGATTATTCTTGTTAAGGAAATCAGAGAATGTTTGTTGAGTTATGCAGCGATGACATTCAATTCTTAATATGATAGCGAATCTTAAATTACATTTAAGACATTTTTCCGACTACGATGAATCATGTTATTCAACTTTATGATTTGCGTACTTCAAGTACGTTAACTAATGAGGGTATTCAACCCTTTTTTGTCTTCACTAATGATGTAAATTTTATAAGAAAAATAAGAAAACTTTTAAAGTTTTTGAAATTTCGCTTTTTGATTAAATTAAATTAATGTATTTAATGTTCAAATATTTGATAAGTTGACGTACTTCTGATAATAAACTTGATATTTGGGTTTCTTGCCATGAAATGTCACTTTTATAAGATTGACGTTTTGGAGCTCCGTACAACCACAATATGTTCAATAGGCCACCGCCAGGTTGCAGGTAAATTGCAATGACGACATCATTCATTTCGACCAGAGCTCGATGTCGACTCGAATTTTGTATGGAGTCGTATCGACTCAAATCCAATTTTCCATACAGAATCCGAGTAGAATTCGAGATTTGGTTTTGACCCATTTTTACGGCCATACTTGCAATTCATCGCATTGCACCACGGTCATACTAGCAATCCATCACATTTTACCACTCGGGAGCCCTGAAACACATTAGGAATTTTATTTAATTATTTACATCAATTCCCAAAACTTTTCACAAAAATTCACATGAATTTGATGAAATTTTAATCACATCAGCTCAAATTACAGTTCAATTTTATGAAAACTTTCCAAAATAATTTCATCAACCAATAAAAAAACCTTGAATGTTATTGAAACTTAATCAGTCATTATAAGAAGCATTCAACCTTAAATTCTCAAACAGTATAGAGCCTTCACATGTCAATAATAATATACCTCCATCATGTATTAAATAAATATCATTAACACCCATCTCTGGATGGTTGTGTATGTAGCACCATGATAGGATATACACTCAATAATATTGAAAATTAATGAGAATGAAAACATTTGCTGATACGGAAAATTATATTATATTTAATGTGATATATGACGCAATTTTAAAATTGTTCATACATACACCTTAAATATGCTGAAAGCGAATGTGAGGGTAGATGAAAAAAAAATTGAAAAAGGATATCATGTCATATTTTTTTCACGAGCAATAACGAGAAATGAAACATGACAGCATGGCATGATACTTTCACGCAATTATAAAAATTGCTTTTCCCTTATTTTTTTTTTCAACAATTTTCTTTCCTCATTTTCTTACATCTAAAAGCATCACCATCAATATGACGCAAATACATTTATCATATAGAAGGGAATTTTTTTTTTGTGTTTTAAAAGAAAAGAAGAGAAATTTTTCCCTTCCTTAAGTAACAGAACAGAAGAGAATGAGGAAAAAAAATTAAAAAGAAAAAGCTAAATAAAGATTTATGGGAATTTAAGTGTGAAAGAGAGGAAATTTTTCTTATTTTTTCCTCCGAACTAGGAAAGCTACTCATTATGTTTGGCAGGAGAAATTATAGATGAGTTATATTGGGTTCTAAGGGTTCAGGACATGCTCTGGAGAGTGGTATAGGTCTCAATATGTTGACTATATTTCACAGTTGACAACTTTTCATTTTACGAGCTATAAGTCAAATTATCAGACAGATCCAGCTTCCGACTAACTCTAAATGTGGTAATTGACCCTCGTGCGCCTTCGCCATGGAAGTAAGGAAGTTAGTCAAGTTATGACAAGGTCTAATATCGATTCAATCGTGATGTGCCATTTTAGAATATGTTTTTAGAAACCTGGAACAATACCGGGACTTGACCGGGACAGATTGTCAGGGTTAGCAGGACTTTTGAGTCCGTGTACCAAAAGTCCAAGAGTCTGGAGTCCGGACTCTGGTGCTCCGCGAGTCTATCGTCTTCAAATTGGATTTCTGCCATCTCTGACTTAATATTGACTCAAAATCTACCTTGACAACCAAGTTTCTTCAAAATTCTATCCTTTTTTGAGAAGAAATGTCGAAAATATCAATAAAAAATTGGAAATTGAATCCTTTATGCCCACACACCTGCCACCAAATCATTTAGAACTCAAAAATGTAAATTCAACAAATAGGCAAACAACCAAACCGCCCCACAGACATTCAAAACGAATTATATTACCAAAATGTGTGTGTGTGCAACTAAAGAAGAAAGCAGAAAAAAAAACTTGTTTGTGGGAAATTTAATTTCAAACATCAAGGTTTGTGCTTCAAGTCCTCCTCAACATGTATACAGTTGGATAAGCAAGCATAATAGCAACGATGAAAAGAAAAATAACAAATTTTATGGGAAACAGTTATTGAATAGAAATTGGAAGTTTTGACGTCTTTTTTTTTCATGGGAAATCAATTAAAATAAACTGGAGATTAATATTTAAGCTCATAGGTGATTAAGGAAATATATTTTTGAGTATTAAATTGCGTCCCTTAAAACTTCTAAAAACATTATCATGCTGGTAGAATTCAATTATATATATATAGTTTCAAATGAGGATTAAAAGAGAATCAACCCTTCTCACACCATTCAGTTCGGGTTGAGTTTTCTCAAATTAAGTTTACTTTTGTGAAAATCTTGAAAATTAATCATGAAACACGAGTGGTTTCTCATGATGTCAGTGGCAAGGTCGGAAATTAAGAAGCTCTTAAAATTGAGACATGATAGCTGAGTTTAAGGAGAATTTTTTTTTTGATCATATTTTTGGGTTTAGAACTGTGAAGGCAATTTTAGGAGCTGAAAGTGGAGGTTTTGTCCTTTTTGGGAGTCTATTTCAAGGCTTAGACACTCATCTGGAATTGAAAAATTGCGAAAATTATACAATTTTCTGAATGTATCTCTGCCTTGGCCTATATCTCCTAATTGATTGAATTTTGTGTAGAAAAGTTGATTTGAACCGACTTGAATCGACTCGACTCCATCCAAAATTCGAGTAGACTTCGAGCTCTGCCAAAACCTCTACAAATCAATCCCTTAATACTCTCCCAATTACAGCTAAACACTCCAATTCTATATTGACAGTTTAAATAGCTACTTAACTCCACCAAACCTTCCCATCTTTCATTCCTTAAACAAATAAAAGAGAATAAACTATTATCAAGACTAAAATGGATTAAATGAATGAGTAAAGAAAAGAGAAAAAATGAACAATAAACGGAAACTTTTTTTTTAATTCTTTATTTTGCTTAAAAGCTGTGGATTTGCTGATACAAAAAGTTACACTAATATACATCATTCAATAGTGGTGGTAGGAAGGATGCCAAAAGCGATAACTTTTGTACTGTAATTTGTGTGAGGGAAAAGGGGTTATTTTTAGAATGTTTGATCAGTGTGATGATTAAAGTTTGCTTTAGTTTTAACATTTTGGTTCATTTTTTAAGCCACAGAATTTTTTTAATTTAATTTTATAGCTTTGGAAGGATTAGTTGTACTTCTAAGACTTTAATTTGGATTTGCCAGAATTTCATATAGAATCTAGTGGATTTTTCCAAATAAAATCCGAGTCCGCTTCCAGCTCTGATTGAAATTCACGAAAAAATACCAAATTGATTAAAACTTTTTACCTCTAAATCGAAAAACCCAAAAAACTCTAACTTTTAAAATAAAAATCTGACAAAATGAATATAAAAATCTCCAAAAATCACTAAATACCTTTCACTGAGCAACGCCTATGTCACTGACAGTTGTTCAATAAAATAAATTGAAGATACCACAACGAACATGCTAACAATTCAAGCAATTACGAATTCGATTGCTGAGTTGCTATACAAAATTCAATTTGTCATCGTGATAGACATTCATACAAAACAGATGACCTGCAAATATCAAAATATGTTAACCTAGTCAGTAATTGGACGGATGGTCATAAATCTAAATGTTGACTTATGTTGAGGTAAATTTCGCGTATTTTTGGGGAGTGAGAAATCAAAATTGGGTGAAATCAGTTAGCAACTGGAATTCCTGAATGGGACAATCGATCCAAATTCCGGCAACAATGGCATGGTGTCAGATTTAATCTGAATTCTGGTTTAAGTTAGAGTCATGGAGGTTTTGTTCCGGATTTTTGATCGATTAAGCAATTTGTGCTATTCGAGATTTGTAGTTTGATCTGACCCTCTGTAATCAGTCGTGACTAAGTTCCAATTCGAGTTGAGTATACTTAAATGAGTAGGTATTAGCCGTAAAGAGAAGAATATTGTCCTAATACCCTAATTCTTAACAAAATCAAATAAACTCTTACATAATCTGCAACACAAACCCATTATTTCCCATATAACATCCAAAACAGATCCTAGCTACGCCCCAATATTGAATCATTATAAAACCAAAAAAAAAAAGCTTAGCTTCCCAAAAAATTTCCTATTCTTCTACTTTTCTCAACGCCTACGAAACTTCATGAATCATCAAAACACATTCATGAACTGTAAAATTATACATGAACATTAATGAAATTGTGCTAAATAAAGTGATGATTAGAGACAAAAAAGAGAATACATACATACATCACTAGGATCACACCACATTATTCACATTTTTCCACTCATTTTGTTTTATTTTACAAAAAAAAATTATTTCACTCGTGAGAATATTAAAGTTCTTGTCTTAAATATAAAAGAGGAGAAGTGATTATGCTGGCATGTAAAATATTATTGCGAAAAAGGAACATAGCAACAAACATTATTCATTCCATGTATGTATATAGCTAATGTATGACATAAATATCTTTTGATTATAATGAGACTAAATTTTACATTTCGGTTTTTGGTAAAATTCCTTTCCTATTTCGCATGGCATGTGATGAAATATTTTCTAAAGGAGCTAATTAATCAACTATGGAATATCATTGAAAATTGTCTTACATTTTATACATTATTGATTGCTAGTGGGTTTACCGTAGGTTGTGACGAAAATTTTGTCAGATTTTTTAATGGCTTTTGGGTAGTTTTGAATTATTAGCTTTAAATGATGCTTTTTTGGTATCAACTTGAAGGGACACCATTGAAGAAGGATCTGCCATTGAACTTTCATCTGATAAGGCGCCTCCGTCGATATGCTCGGTTAGTAAAGGCAACTTCCTTCAGTATGAAGTGCAAACTAGCTGTAGAATCAATATGACTACCAAATACAGGTGGCTTATATTTTATGCTAATCCAAGAACTTCAGCTCCATGGCAAATCTTTCATCATTTGTGTCGATCGGAAGCATCTCCTTCACACTTCTAAATTCACACTAAACCTAAATTCCTACCAAATTTTCCTTTCAAAAATCAATCATAAATCAAAGCGATTACTTCAAATGTTAATAAGCATATAAATTGTAAATAATTCAAAAAATCCAGCACGTAACTTAACATGAATCACTAAAATCTCATCAATAATGTAAAAATTTTCAAATATTAATCCAAGAAAATCCTTCATCCAATTCCTGTTAACTTAATTCATCTTGAATTCTCACTAAAAATTTTATTTCCATCACAGCTTGACGTCAATTGAAAAAGCCAGTATTCCCAAAATGTATAAGCATTTTATTTTAAAATGAATGTGAAATTTATTTCTTAAAAAAAAGCAGAAATTCCGCATCTGCCAAGAAAAAAAAAGAGAATCTGACAAAATTTTCCCAAACTCAGCACGCTTCTCATCTTTATATTATTCTATCATAATATACTTAGTTACTTACGTATGTACATTATATATATATCGTATAATCTCGAACATGTCTTATGTAATAACGTACAAAAGACTGTTACAATATTTAGTATGCTAATTATATTCACACATGCAAACTTATTATTATGCCTTAGAAGTTTTGTGTTGTTTCTTATGTTTCATGGATTTAAATATTTATTAGACCCAGCAAGTTAATGATGAAATATTTTTGGGAAGCTTTTGTAATTAAATTTTTTTTCTCTTTCTTCTTTCTTCTTCTTCCATCCTGATGAGATGGGAAATTTTTTTTTGTTTTTAATTCTCTGCTTCATGAAAAAGTTTTATTTAGGATATGGTTGGTAAAAAAGGCAAAGACAAACTTAATTTTGTGACATGTCATATTTTTCACACTTGATTGCTCTTTTGATTTTACTTGTCATTTTACTTAATTGTTAAAATTTAGAGTAAATAGAATGTGAGATTGTTTGAGTAATTTTGGGAGTTTTAGAACTTTTTAACGGTTTTTTGAAGGAAATGTAGATGAATTGCTGACTGACTGACTGACTCGCTGATTGGGTGGCTAACTCGCAAGGTCTGTGGCTGACTGGTTGACTTCCAGGCTGGGTGGCTGACTCGCATGCTGGGTGACTGACTGCCTTAATAGCTAGCTGACTGCCTTGATAGCTGGTTGGCTGTCTTGATAGCTGGCTGACTGCCTAAATAGCTAGCTGAGTGTCTTGATAGCTGGCTAGCTGGGTTGATAGCTGACTGACTGAGTTGCCAGATCTCAAAAATACGCTTTAGTTCCTCTTCAACACGAGACTTTTCATTATTTTCTATTTATACATCTTTTCAATTATTTTTGAAGATTCTCATGGCAATGCAACAGTCTTGAATGATAATTTGATTTTTCCTAAGAGTTGATTGTGTCGTAGGCGATTCCTTGAATTTTCATGATCATTATTTCAGCATAAAAAGCTGTGAATTGTAATATTTAACAATGTTTTCAAATTTACTTCATCTTCTTTTGTATCTAAGAAGTCTGGTACTCTTATAATTTGAAGATGTGGAGGTGTTTGATACCTTTTTGGGATAATGTGAGATTTTTGTTATTTGATGAGGAGTGTATCATGACGTAGAGGAAAATTGGATACATCAAAAGTTGCTCTTGGAGTTTTAGATGGAATTGAGTTGATTGAATGCAAAATCAGAGTCGAATTCGAGCTGTACTTGCTTTAAATCTTATAATCAATGCTTAAATCGTTTATAGTGGTGAACTTATGCTTACTCTTCTTCTTCATAAGTTATAACACCTTCTATAGTGAATTAAAATCATAATGAATTTTCAAAACATAAAAAAACTCTTAATTCATCCGAAAAAATTGTTCTGCTCATTAAGCAGTCAACACAAATCTCACATCACAAATCTAACTTCCTTGAAACATTTCTTACCCATAACAAAATTTTAAGCTGTAAAGAATAAAATTACGAGCATAAAAACAATCCAACTGAAAAAAAAAATATATAAACTCAAACCCGTCCCTCAACCGCCTAATATGACTGACAACTTCTTCCAAAAAAATTTCATGCAATATTCAAATAAATAAATCAGAAAATTATGCTATAAATCTTTTCTACCGTAACACGTCAATATTAAACCAAAAGAACGAAACCTTTTTCGGAAAATTTTTGAGTCTATTACCTTTTTCAAAGACTTAACACTTGAATAGTTCTGCTATTGATGTGTAAATTAACTTCATTTATTTTTGAAACTATGTCAAACACTTTGATGATTTTGCCTTAAGATCTAAATCTTTAAGCACCTGAAAAATATTTTTACGTCAATTTTAAAGACGAAAAATGATTTTCATAAATTTAATGGAAAATCAATAATGTCGTGTATGTAAATTGATTGGTTCTATACGTAGCAACAGCCTTATCAGCATTAGGGAAAAAATCATCAAACTTTTCCACAGATATGATTTTGTTTACGTCGCTGACGTTTTATAAATAACCGCAATCTAAATTTGCATTTTAATTTGGATGGAAGAGGAAGTTTTGTAATTTTACGCTTGTTTGGTAATTGAAGCAACCTCAAAATTAAAGAGTGTGGCAAAGGATTGAGAATATTACAGTATATGCATTAAAAATTTACTTGTACATGCTTGTACGTACATGACTTGATTTCTTTTAGTTTCTTGGGATGGTTTTCATATAAAATATCTGAATTTTTGGTAAAATCGGAGATCAACTGTGATCCATGGCCTTCCATAGTTTACGTCTGAAGCTAGATTTATCGCTGGCAACCGCTTGATAATTAACAATGCCAAATGAATTGTCATTAAAACCAAATAAATTGCAAATAAGCATCAGCTGATAAGAGCAAGTTAATTGCTCAGGCATTCTAACTCGGTAGCCATCTAAAAACCACTGCCATCTGACATAATTTGGTTTTAATTGTGCTGTCCACCTGGTTATCGTTTAGACAATATTTCAAAGTGTCTCGATCTGATAAGGATGTTTGAGCACTCAAGCAGTTCAATTGAACCTTAATTTCATCCGGGTGGATAAATTTCAGGATCATTAATCGGTCTGAGGACGAATTCTTGAACATAATACAGCTTTATTTCTCATGCCCTTGGATATAATCAAGGAACTTGTCTGAATTCTAATTTATTATAACAAATGGCTATTTCTAGTCCAAAAAAGCCTTTGTCTAACTAAAGCAATCACTTAATAAATAGCACAGCTGAAATCACCATTTTTCAAAAAATTGGCACACTTTTAGTCCATTTCTCCAAGACAGCATCAATCTTAACATTAATTACCATCCAATAGCAATAATTAAGCATCCAAAACAGAAGCAACCTGACAAACATTTTAGCCTCGATTGCCAATTCTCTACCGAAAGCACAAAAAAATGTGAAAATATTTTTCCAACAGAGCATCTCAACCATCTCATCCAATTCATCATTATTGATGTGCAAAAGTTTTCTTATTACTGCCTCGTTTCTTCTTTGCTACTTTACTCATAATGTTCACATTACAGTCTCTGATGATTCTCAATTGTGTATTTAGGTATACATTCAATACAATACAAGAGAATACTACAAATAAAAAAAAAGTTTTATCCTTAAAAGCGTTGAAAGAGTCTTTCGATGGGAAAGATATTTACATGAAATATATTGATGGCACTCACTACGGAGCTCATGCACTAATACAATGTTACACAAGTGTGTTGATATAAGCATTTATCTGTACATATATTCATCTCTTATTACCTTTACGAAAAAAAAATAAGAGAAATAAGTCTTTTGTTGGTGAAGATGAGAATGGAAAATGAGGCAAAAGATGAAGACAAAATTAGCATAGAGATTCTTTTTTTGGGACAAAATGAAGCTATAAGACGTCCTTTGTTGTGTATTGGATGAGGACTTATTTTGATTGACTTATCGAGAAACTTTTTCGTGTAAATTATGGAACTCTGCTCATTTTTGTGATTTATAGCATAAAGTTTAGACAATTTTATAATGAAACTTAAATTAGCTTATTAATAATAGGCATCAGGACTAATAGTAACCCGAGTTTGAGGTATGATGACCACCAAATAGAGTTGATCGATGCTAACGTCAACCATTAAATGTTATGTCTAAAATATAATACAAATTTATAATTAACTGATGTTATGACGTCCAAAAAATCGCAACAAAGTCAAACAAAATTATCCAAAACACAAAATCCACAAAAATGGTGAAAATTTTGCTATTTTGTGTATTTTAACATCAAAATGTCACCAAACTTTTATTTACACTTATAAAGCTTTGTCTGGCTTATTCACTTTTGTGATTTTAAATTTTCCAATGCGCAAAAGTTGAAAGAATAAAGCAGAATAAAAAAGGAAGCATGTGCTGGCTTGTCAAATATTTGAATAAGATCGATTGGTTGCGTTCCTAGAAATTTTCAAAATGCAAACAATTTGAAAATAATGTGTAAATAAGTATTGTATCATGAGAATTTGGTGGTATTGTTAAGGAAGAGTTTTGAGTTTTAAAATTTGATTTTTGTTGGGGAATGTTCAGGTATTGAGCAGCCATCATGCTGTTATGAAGCAATATGATGGAAGGAGATGGGGTGTACTTACTTATTTTGCTGGTTTTACAGATCAATTGCGATTCGTGAGCCCGCTTAACCTGACAATCTCCCAACTACATGTCCTGTCTATCTATCCTGCCCACCAGAACCCTTTCCCCACGCAAAGGCACTAAAAATGTTATTATTTATAATTTATGTCATTTTGGAACATTCCCTCTATTTCTTACTTATTCCTATTCAAATATTAAGTCACTATCCAATTCCAATTGTTCCCCAAACTTTGACAACATAATTTTGCTATTCCTTCCAACCAAACTTAGCTTTACTTGACAACAAGACAAGGAATCCAATTCAAGAATTTTCATCCTATTTATTTACTAAAATATGAAAAAATATTCAAGAAAAAAAAATCTATATTTATTTTCATTGCCATCTTAGCACATGAAAGCATCCTCAAGTGTAGAACCTTGATGTCTCCATGTATATAAAAAAATAGTATGTGTGAGTTTGTCGTCATACCTATCATATCTCAATGTCTATTATGTATATCAAGAGACTTAAAAAACACGACTGATGAAGAAAGAAAAAAAAAATTTGAATTTTCCATTATAAGTATGATGATGGTAAAAGTTTCGATATATCTATTCGTCTATCGGTGGATGATGGCAAGAAGTTTTCTTCTTTGTAATGCTTTTTTGGAGCAATTATTTGGGTTTTTGAATTATTTGAGGCTGTTGTTCATTTTTTGTCTGGTGGTCTATTTAAGATTCTAATGGACAATGAGGACACTAACATGTGACCGTGATGCGATCGTGTTGATGATCATAATTGTCATTATCTATCCCAAGTGAACAAATATACGTTATAACTGGTCGATGGCAAGTGAATGTCCAGTTGATGACTTGTTTTTTGTCCACTCGGGAATGTATTGCAAGTTTGCTCATTTTCTGTTAAGGATTATCCACTCGAATGTAATTGCCGTGCTTTGAATCCACTCGAGGATGTAATTGCCGTGACCGCATCAAGGTGTGATAATAACAGCATGCAAGTGTGCTTATTATCTGTTAAGGAGAGTCATTCGTCCTTCAGTTGAGAGAAGCTATGCAAAGCTATGTTCAGGGATATTTTGCAGTATAGATTCCCAATATTTTGATGGACGTCTTTAACAAATGACTCTACTTACGATTTAAAGTCGAATATTGATTGAAACTTTTCTGTTTCTATATTTAACTTACATTCTAGATGTCCATATATTTAAGCAGTAAAGCTTTGAATTATAAAGACAAAATCAATAAATTCTATTCGACTTTTAATCGTATTTTATTTAAAGATTCCACAATATTAATTAAATTTGATAGAAATGACCCATTTATGAAGCCAAGAATCAGAAAGCCTGCTAAAAAATGATCTTTTTCATAAATTTCAATAAAATTCAAAAATTTTCCCATAAAATGCGCAGTAAATCCCCAAAGAATAAAGACATTTTCTCCACCATTCACTTACTTACTTAATACTATAAGATAAAAATGAGATTTTCACATTGAATGGCTATGGCTTTTAAGATTTTTTTCTTATTACTGTTCGCCCCCCTAATTCCTCAATTTCTCATTCATATGTATATTTATAGTACTCATTCATGACATGATAAGTATATAGGCACATTTTCACATATAGATATTGTGCCAATGTAAAGTACACCCATGGAACTTATTAAAGGAGATATATGTACACACATATGAATATTTGGAGACAAAAAAAAATATCGAATGACAATGGAAAAGACCTAGAATTTTTTAGCAATAAAAAGAATGAGAATTTTCATATCATTGAAAATACTTACCACTGCCAAGCTATGGGTAATAACAGTCTTTTTATTTTCCATTCACCAACACATCCTAACTCATATCAACAACTTATGGGAAAATTTACAGAGCAGCCAAGATGAATGGTACTTTTGTGAGTTATAATGTTAAGGACCGTTGAGAATGTGAATGGGAAAATTGAAGTAAAAAGGAAAAATTTGTTGAAATATATATAAAAAAAAGGGAAGAAAAGAAAAAAATTTCCATTTTTACCTAAACAATTTCCTTACATGCATCATGCAGAGAAGTTATAATAATAAAATGTATGAATAAACTCTATTTTTTGGTTTGCAAAACTGTTCTCATTCTTAATGCAAGTTGAAAACATGATTTTTGCTTTGTGAGGTTCTTTGGGGATGTAATTTTGCTATTCATATTCAATGTAAAGCTGTTGTAGTAAAGGGAAGCTTTTGGTTCTTCTTATTTGGTGATTTTGTTAGGGAATTTGTTTAAAATGTTGACTTACTTAAAGTTAAATGATTCAATTTCTGTATTCTGATCACAGAATACAAAATCAACTTGAGTAGCAACAGATAGAGCTATGAAAAATCCAGGTCTGCAATTTCTGGTCCAAATTAAACCTGTTTCAAGTTCAAATCACTCAAGTTCCACTAATTCACAGCACCAAAGCTTAGAACGAACAGCTCTAAATTCATGATTCTCTGAACAGCTTCAATCAAATCTAAATCAGACACAAATCCATCAAAGCCTTACTGGTCTATATACAATATCTTCTTATCTTACTAATCTTTTGATTCTGACTTCTAAAAACTCATAAATTTTGTTGTTTTATTCTTAAAAATATCAAAATTATATTAAGTTTTAAAATCAAACTCATTCAATTCCTTCATGCTTCTTGTTCTTCTTTATGATTGAATTTCTCTCAACGCGATTTGTTTTATTTGTAGACGTAATTGAAGAAATCTAATCAAAAAAAACTTTCGATAAAGTATCGAGAAATGTCAAATCATTGAGTTTGAGTTTCTTCTGTAAATAGCAATAATGTATGATTTTTCGTGAGCCTTAAAATAGAACTGAATACTGAGAATTTTGTGTTTATGTTGAAAATACGTTTAAAGCTAACGAAAATCCGCATGCGGATGTATTTCATATTCAGTTTACATAAATTTATGGTTTTTTGCATCTGTATATTAAACCTTAGCAACACAATGCGGTGAACTTCAATTTTCGTAACAAAAATGAGGTCAAAATGTGCTGACAAGGTGTTTTTAGGGTAACTTGGTGTCTTACGGCTATGAACACGTAGGCTCCCCGGGAAACAGATCCTTTTTACAAATCAAAACTACAAACTTCTCTTTTGTCTCTTTAAATTTTTTACCTAGACATAGTATAACTTTCTGAATAGCTCTATAGAAAAAAACTAGAAAAAAGTAATGTCTCCATTTCATTTCCTTTGTTTGAAGCATCATAAGAAATATACACATTCAAGTGCACTCTTCACTCCCATCAACAGAGAAAAAAATTCTTTCGTTTTGAGTTTAGTCACAAAACATTTATTATACACGTGCATATTGTAGAATGAGAAAAGCATTTTGCTTTTTGAAAATGGAATGAGAATTGAAAGTAAGAAAGTCATTATGGAAATAGAAATAACAAGGTGAAAAATTGTGACTGGATGTTTCAATGACCTAAAAGGGATTTTATACTTTAAGCAACACCTTGGCATGCACAGAGAGTGCTTTAAAGACCAAAGTAAGCTAAGAATTGGCTGAGAGCAAAGCTCATCTAACATATTTTAAGTAAACAAGCTATCGAGAGCATGCTCTTTCCCTGTTAGGGACAATGAACTGGATCTGCACTCGAAATCGAAACGATAATTAATCTAAGACTAATATTGTTGTGGATTATAAATTTATCTAGTCACAACAATAATTGAGATTTATATCCGCTTTATTTAAGAGTACGAATGCAGTAATTACGGATACTATTGGCGACATAGGTCAGTAGATATACATTAGATGTCATAAATTAATTTTAAAATTATTTAACGCTTTCTAAAATGAAGCGGCTAACTTTTAACAATTTGGCAATAAACTTAATGAACATAGCAATTCGTAGTCCAATTGTTGTGCACATTAATCATCGCTGTGCTGTATATTATCTACTTAGACGCACTGAAAATTGGAGAGTTCATTGTACGAGCGGTACAATGCAGTGAACTGCATTTTTCGCGATGAAAATGAGTCGAATTCAGCCTTCATGGTGCCGTTAGGGCTAATTCAAGCCTTTCCGTTAATACTGCGACGTAGCACCTTAAGAGACATAGCGTGGTGTTCGGGTTGAATTTGAAAATCTAGTCCTTGCTGTACCAATCCATAAAATGCACAAAAATTTGCTTTAAAAATTTGTATGAATCTACAAAATCTGTACAAAGTGAACAAGCATAATCACATCCACATCCCAAAAACCAGTCAAAACTAAAATGTTTCATATGGGGAAAGGTAGTAAGTTTATATTTCTTTTTTTTCATCTCTTTCATTTCCTATTTTCATTCTTTTTTTTTACTTCTCTCAAAAGGACTTTTGAGACTGCAGCAAATATATCAAGGTTTAAATCCTGGAAATGAAACGTTTCAAGTGGAAATAGTAAAACGAATAAATAATGTCACCGATGCCATTGAATTTCTACAAAAAATTGAGCAACTGAATCGATGGTCAAGAAAATTTGTCGTACTTGACTGTCCAACGGATATGGCAAAAGAGATTGTAAAAACACACGTGAGAGATGTGACGTTGGGAAAGCGAACATATCATTATCTCCTTAGCGGTCTTGTAAGTATTTTTTATATGTCCTCTTGTGCTTAACATGTGCAATTTCTTGTTTCATATGAAATAATAAATTCTTGTTAGAAGGGATTTTTTTTGTTATGTTTATTTTCGTTATCCCAACTCGCGTATATACAACAACAAAAAGTAAAAGCAGCAGCAAACATTAAAAGTGTTATAAAATGTTACACCATTGTGGCGCGCTTGAATTTTCGGTATGGGATATGCAATAAAATGTTCACATATTACACTTGATATTATAAATAAAAGTTTATTACATTAAAGAAATACCGAAAAAAAATCTCTCGGTGGCATGTTTTTGTTTTAGAGGTTCCAAAAGCATATCACAGGTTTAATTGTGTCTTGGGAAAATTAAACATCATTTTTCCTTTTTGTAAGGTAAACAGATTTACAAGATAAAGTCATGTCATGTACAATTCACATGATTAAAAAGTTGGAAAGTTTGTTGAAATGTATTTCCACTGCTGTGCTTAATCATGCGTCACAATTTAAATGGTTGAAGAGAAATTCTTACAGTAAAAATTTTTCTCATACCGTTCATAAAATTGATGCATACATTTTATGCAAATATTCCATTCATTAGCTTTTTTGATGGATTACATGAAATTCTTTTTCTGTCCTTTCAATTTTATTTGAAGTACTAATGTGGGAATGTATTCAGTCTCTTTCAGTTCTCTATTGACATATCAAAAATTGAAGTATGCAATTTAAAATTTGTATGTATTGAAGTAGATTTTTGATGTGTTTATGGACACTTTGAGTACACTTTTGAATGTAATTTTTGATATGGTGTAAAGATCTATGTATAAGCATACTTCAATGGACTAGTTGAACTGTTAAGAATATTATTGAAAAATGTTGATATCGAATATTCGAAATTGTGTATGTTGTTCTGGAAATTCAACTGATTTCGACACATTTTTGAGTGTGGTTCTTTAAAAACTGCAGACCTGCATTATTTGGAATGCATTTAAATTTTGCATGCCTACAGTTATAGAAGAGCAATACTAAAATTTGGCTAAAGTCCACCATGCATCATGAACTATATTCTCTACAACCTTTGACGAATTATAAGGTACAGCAAATACTGTAGATCCCTGATTCTAAAATGCAGCAAATGCAGGTCTGCGGTTCTTGTACGCATTATATTTTAGGACAAGAAATAAAGTTCTTCGGACTTTATTGCTCGAGTTTATATGTATAGACAATTACAAAACCATCTAGATCTTAGAATATCGCAGAATTTCATCCCCAACAGACATAGATCATACTTTAATGATACAGAAAGACCTCTACGGTACTTAAGATATTACGTACTTAGAAGCAATATTTTTGCCTGTTAAGGCATGCAAAACACTTGCCAACATTGCTCCACTGTGCCACACAGGCAACGCACCAGTGTCTAATGAATCTTATCCTTAAAATTATTAATTATTATATTTCAACCTGAAAGTCTCAAGAAAAACACAAACTCAAGATAAATTCACAGAATTATCTCCAAACTTCCACAACAATTCTACTTTCCAAAAGTACAACAAAAATTAAGAAATCACAATCTAACTTCTCATGTTCATTTCATTTTCATTATATTTGGATCAAGAACAACCTCTAAACCATAAATTTCTAAATAAAAGGCTGAAATAAAGTTTTCATGTCCCTAAATGTGAGCTAAATATAGTTGTCATATATAGTTGAATGTCCTTCACACAATAAAGTGTGACAAGTTTCAACACATGGATAAAGACGTAAATAGCATCTTTAACTGTGACCTAAAAATAACCCAATTTTTGAAATATGGTTAAACTTATGGAAATGGAATCGATAATCGAAAAAATAAATATAATAATAAAAATCATGGTATAATTTTTGTTATTGGGGGATGATGAGAGGAACCAAAAATAGAAATATCAAAAATACGGTCAAAAATCGATAAAAATGTAATAAAATAAGTATCATTAAAGCCACATGGTGTAATATTTTCAAGTGGAACCGCTATTCATCAAATCTACACTTAAATGTATGAAAAAGACAAACAAAGTAGCACAATGCCTACACCAAAAAAAACTTTCTCATATAGCTCATAATACATACGTAAAACAGGCAAAATAAGACTATTAAATTGAACGCATAACAAAAATATTATTACACACCAATTTATTATGCTGTTTTTGTGCTCATATATTACGAATTATTGTGCTATAATAAACCATTTAATGTTTGTGAAACTTTTTCCTCCATCCATTTTCTATCTCAATTTTGCTTGATTTTTCCTTATTCTTATTCATTCATTTATTTTCTCATTTTCTCTCCTCCGTGTATAAATGTGTGTGCCTGCTCGACAATTCGAATACTGACTTAAGATTATGGATGAAAGATGGGAAAGTGAAATCATTGAATACGGTGCTATTAACATAACAGGATTTCGCATATTAGATACACACAAACGATATGTCAAAGAATTTTTAGATGGTTGGCGAAAATTGGACGCAACAACATCGCCAGGAGCTGGAAAGGAGCAAATATCGGTAAGAACAACTTTTATCAGCATAGAGACTTAAACGATAATAAATGAAGAACAATTTGAATCAGAATCCAGCAATAATTCTTTTTATATTTTCCTCCATTCTCATCCTCTTATGCTTTATGCTTTCATTTCATACCGACAAAAATCACCGCTCATTCAACTGCGTAATTTTATTTTTATTTTCACATGCCATTCGCAGGCACAAGGAGCTTTGATGTATGATTCAGTGTTTGTTTTAGTTGAGGCATTTAATCGCATTTTACGTAAGAAGCCAGATCAATTTCGTAGTTATACGATGCGAAGGCAGAATGGTCAAACAGCTAATACCACAGCAAAATTTCTTGATTGTAATACGTCAAAAGGATGGGTGACACAATGGGAGCATGGCGAACGAATAGCAAAAAATTTGAGAAAAGTTGAAATCGAAGGGCTTACGGGTGAAATACGTTTTAATGATGAAGGCAAACGTATCAATTACACACTTCATATAGTTGAAATGACAGGTAAAATCGACTCAATTACGATACCATTTCGATAAATGTTACCAATTAACTTTCATTTTGTTTTCCATTTACAACAGTTAATAGTGCTATGGTGAAAGTAGCTGAATGGTCGGACATATCCGGCATATCGGCTGTATCAACGAAATATACGCGAATAAAAAATCACGACATTGAGAAAAATAAGACGTATATTGTTACGACTATGTTGGATGAGCCGTATATGATGTTGAGACAACAAGACTTGATGCCCGGAAAAGTTTTGGATGGAAATGATAAATATGAAGGATATTGTAAGGATCTTGCGGATCTTATTGCCAAACGTTTGGACATAAATTGTAAGGAAATTAAGGATTACATTGATTTTTGCTGTAGTTCATGTTACAATGGCAGATATTATGATTATTTTGGATTTTTTGGATGAGTTTATGAGGAGATGGAATCAAATTTGAAGACACAAATATTCAAAAGATCTTGATTGTTCAGATATTATTTGAGTATTGTTTGTAATTGCTGTAGAAAATATTGATTAATCGATCATAAATCCAACACAATATCAGCATGACTCCGGCAAAAAGCTGGAATTAAGTCAGAGTCACGCTGATTTGAGACTGGATTCTTCGTCGATTAAAAGTCTCTTTAAGCATAAAATGCAGAGAAAGGCACAAAAAAGTCTGTAATCAGACCGGTTTGACTCTGTCGAAGTGCCGGTTTTCACCAAATCCACCTTCACGCCAGACGAGAACATTGTGGCCCATTTCACTCACCAAATAACAGTAATAATCTTAAAAATAACCCCACCCAGAACACCGTTCCAAACCAATAAGACTGATTGAAATATTTACCATAAAATCAATCTGCATTTTATCCAATTCATAAAAAAGTTATCGTAATCACCAATAAATAAATTTCACTGCCTCCATTTCAGCTCAATTTTTCAATTACCTTCTCTTGTTTACCAACATAAATCGTAAGAAAATAGACTAAAATAAAGCTTTATACCCGTTGATATATTAAAAGATGCGCCGACGAAAAAAAAGGCTAATTTCTTTGGGTTTGTTTTCCATCTCTTTCTCTTTATGTAATTCTTTCATGCGAAAATTTAATTATCAAAAAACTCAGCCATATCCATCTATTCCATTTCACTCTCTCCTTCTCCACCATCTGAATAATCATACTCGCCTATTGTATATTGAATGAAGCTTGCGCTAGTGTAATTGAATATTTAATTTTCATCTTCTTTCAAATATTTTTCCTTCTCCTTTTGTCCTATGCTATGCCATAAAAATAACTACTACCCAACCATCATCATCATCATCATCAAACATCATGACGGACAATATGAAATTAAATGAACAACAACAACAAAACAAAAAAAGATGAAATAAGAATCGTTAAAGATGGAAAATATGGTGCAGAAAATCCAAATGCCGTTGCTGGATGGGACGGTATGGTGGGTGAATTAATTCGTCATGAGGCGGATATTGCTGTTGCATCCATGACTATAACAGCGGAACGTGAACGAGTCATTGATTTTAGTAAACCTTTTATGTCGCTTGGCATATCAATCATGATAAAGAAACCCATGAAACAGAAACCTGGTCTCTTTAGCTTCCTAAATCCATTATCAAAAGAGATTTGGGTGAGTTTTTCTTATTTCGGTCTCTTAAAAAGTAAAAGCATTCTCATTATTAATTCATGCGTAATTTAGCAAGGGAAAATGTGGAATGTGTATGTATGTGCGAGTGTATTTGGTTCTATCACGGAAAACGAAAAGTTTTCATTAAAGAATTATGTGTTGTGAGAAAGTTGGGGGGCAAAAAAGCATTTATAGTCAGTAGTTTAAGTGACTGGGGAGAAAAAAACACTTTTCTTTCCTTTTTTTGATGAAGAAAAATTGAGATTTAGATTATCAGAGACTGCCCACGCATTACAAAATTGGATAATGGTCTATATTTTAGTTTTTCATAGAAAGTTATCTAGTTCATGACCATTCACAGTAAAGGACATAATCCAATTACACGAATAAATTCAATTCTGTAATTCTATTTACTGACAACATTAGTTTCTGACAGTAACAACAAATAATATTACATGTAACTGTCATTTTGGGATGTAAGTATTGTCAGTGATTGTCGTCGACCTTCAATGTTCCATCAACTTTTTTTTAAAGAGCACTGCAACGAGTGATGTTGGTGTCAATGTTGAGATATGAAAACTCATTGCAATGAGTGAGCTATAGCGTTGTCTGCTATCGCCTGCTGTTCATATAATTGTCAATCACTGCTCTTGACAGTCTCGCTGCTGGATGTGGCACTGCAATTAAATGTGAAAAATTCTATCGAATTCATTTAGAGCTTTTTAACAGCATGGAGAGTTTATGGTCATAATAGATGGTGACTAGGGTTGGAAACAATAGTATCTAGTTGATGGATCAAAGAAGGGTGGTTGGCAGTGCACATGCCATCGGTTAATCGATCTAAAGTTCTGTCCAAGACTTGAATTCTGACTTAATGACGGATTCAGGTTTGAATTTGGCACCATTTGGCATCGATGGATCGATATACCGATTAGAGCTATTCCAGATGGCACTTGACACATGTGCTGTTATAAATCCATAAATCGTCTGCTTTGCCCTTTGCCAATTCCATAATTAAAAATCAACAGTCAAAACATCCCACAAAAAAAACCAATAGAACTGATGTCCATTCGTAAACACAACAAAGTAATAAAATTTCATTAATAAATGGGAAAGAATAGACTGGACTAAAACATAAATACCGACAACAATTGACATCAGCCAAGAAAATAAAAATGGATATAATTTTCCAAAACGTACATACATATTGCATTAGTACAACCTAAATGTTGTTTATTTCTATAATGAGATGGAAAATGGGGGAAAAACTTTTACGAGTGCAACGATAAATTTACATGCATTCCATGCATACAATATTTATATTTAAAACAATTTTCAATTCATTTTAGTTGTACTAGAATTTTTATTTTTATTGTAACTCCAACTCGGTCTCGTTTAACAATAATTTTATTTCAATTTTTTTATTTTTCATCCCCTTTAGCTATGTGTAATTTTTAGTTTTTTGGGCGTTAGTATTGTACTATACATCGTATCCAGATTTTCACCACACGAATGGCGACCCATGACAGTCATGACGCCAAATAATAACTTTAGTATGCCAACGCAAACGATAACGACGCATCAGACCACTTCAGTTAATGAATTTACCTTACTTAATTCATTTTGGTTTGCAATAGCTGCACTCATGCAACAGGGTTGCCACTTTACACCACGTTCACTGCCAGGTATATTCAATTCTTGTTTTTTTTTTTCTTCACATGTTCATTCAAAATGAAAATTTGTAACACATACAATAAAAATAAATATTTTCAGGTCGCATAATTGGTTCGGTGTGGTGGTTTTTCACTCTCATATTGATATCATCATATACAGCAAATTTAGCGGCATTTTTAACAGTCGAACGTATGGTCACGCCCATCAATTCACCTGAGGACTTAGCAGCTCAAACAGATGTGCAATATGGAACTTTATATCATGGATCGACATGGGATTTCTTTCGTGTAAGTAATGAGAAATGAGTTGAGAGATTAATTATTTAATAAAAAGTGAAAGATGGTTTTTTTTGTGAGAAGAAAAATTGCTGAAAGCTTTGCTAATGCGAGCTGAAACTTTCTTCATTTCCTCTCTTTATCACCACAGATAGAAAGGAAACTTCTTCTTGCTTCTTCAGATTTTTCATGAGAAATTTTTCATTAGAAAAGTAAGGAATAAAGATGGATCTTTATGTTCACTTTGGTGGAGTGGACAGCTGATTAAAAAAGTTGATGCTGAATTGAGGAATTAAGGGGATGATCTGGCTTGGATTAGTTTCATTTATAAATTGAATGAAGACTTTGAGGGAGAATTATGAAAATTAATTTATGAGCTCTGAGCGTCGAGCGAGACTCAATTTTGAGATGAGCTCTGAGCGAGACTCAATTTTGAGATGAGCTCTGAGCGAGACTCAACTTTGAGCTGATCTCTGAGCGAAACTCAACTTTGAGCTGATCTCTGAGCGAAACTCAACTTTGAGCTGATCTCTGAGCGAAACTCAACTTTGAGCTGATCTCTGAGCGAGACTCAACTTTGAGCTGATCTCTGAGCGAGACTCAATTTTGAGCAGAGCTGATAAATCTTTTTGATGGCTAGATAGACAAAGAGCGCTCTAATTACAATGTGGTATTACTTTCAAAGCACTCACCGAAAATTCTTAATTCTTTTCCCTCAAAAACCCCTTTCATTTCCCATCTCATCCACAGAATTATTTAATAAAGAGCATCCTAGCGTGCTAAAATAAGATTACATAAAAAATATTCTGTATGTATTTCATTATTTACGATAAATGCCGTCAGAGATGAAAAAGTTTCATCTCATCTTGTCGAAGATTCAATTATCGTAGGATACACTATACAATACAGTTGTTAGTTTTTGTTTCATCAAAGCCAATGGACATACACAATTAAATTAAATATCTAGTAAAAGTTAAGGCAAAAATTTTGTATGGCTGTGACAAGTTATCGTACATGTTCAACGTCTATTCTTGTTGAATACGGATTTCTACCTTGTAAAATGAAGTTTATTTTAATGGCATTTACATCTACAGAATAAATTTTATATGTCATGCAACTTAACGGAATTTCAGTTACGAGCTAAAGTGTACAGACGCGTTGACTAAAAGATTTAATGAATATGATTTTTTAATTGCATTTCTTTCTTCAACGCTTTGAGTGAAAGTTATTTTAAACTATGAATAAAAGTGCCAGTGGGTGACTGTGTACTGAGAAATCTTGCATAAAAGCTTCAAAATTGTTTTTTAAAGAAATGTTCCTGGAAGCAATTGCAAATATTTTTTTTTTGTTTAAAAAATGATTTTTGATTAAAAAAGCTTTGATCTTGTTCTTAAATAAGATCCTACACAATCACCAAGGCAAAATTTCATTTCATTTTTAAGGTTGTTATGTAGGCTGTCTGCCTTGATTGGCAAAATAAATTTGTTTTTAATCAAAATAACAACTTTTAATTTTGGTTCTATCTGGATCTGAATTGTGATCTGTCACGAGCATTTAATTATGTTATGTTAGATCATTGACCTGTTGCCTGGCTTTATAAATCATCTTAGGGAATTATGGAAGGAGAGGAAGCTTTCGGGGTCAACCTTTTCACGTTTTTGGGTTTTTTCTTAACAAAAATCCCCCTGGATACGAATATAGACCTACTTTTGACTTATTCTGTCCACTGTACCTGAGTTGTTACGTCGTCATTACGGCGCAGACTTGAAAAATTATTTACAACTTGCTAGATTACTTAAAACTACAGTAAATGCCTCTTATCTCCCTTCTGTGGGTCATCATTTTCCTTTTTGATATTATCTGATTCCAAATAAAAGCTCATACCTTCAAAATGAATCTAGTCCATAAGCATCCAATTGAAATAGCTCAGAAATACGAGATAGCACTATTTATATTCATTTGAATTTTCTGCAAAAATTTTCATGTAATTCAAATTACAAATCCTTTTTATAAAATTCCTCTTCAAATTACATTAAACTCCTTTCTACATTTTTTTCCGGGAAATGAAGGCTAAGCTTAGCAAGAAAAATTAAGAAAGTAATGCTTCGAATTTCAAACAAAACTATTTTTCATTAAATTTCTTCTGCAACCCTTTGCATGGATTTTCATTTAATACGATTTTTTTTCTAATTTTCTTATCCTTTCTTATCCTTATTTTTTTTTATGTCAAATTGTCTTTCACAGAAATCTCAAATATCATTATATAATAAAATGTGGGAGTTTATGAATTCAAGAAAGCACGTATTTGTTCATTCCTATGATGAAGGTATTCGTAGGGTTCGAACATCAAAAGGCAAATATGCTCTGCTTATAGAGTCCCCAAAGAATGAATATATAAATGAACGGGAGCCATGTGATACGATGAAAGTTGGTAGAAATCTTGATGCCAAAGGATTTGGCATTGCCACCCCACTTGGATCACCATTAAGGTATGTATTAATATTGTATTTTAGTCTACTGAGCTACCATGTTATCTTTCCGATAAATTTAATATTAAATAATTTATCTGCATATACCATCTACTATCTATTGTCTTGCTTAAACATGTATGTGCTGTGTGTTGTCTTTGGGACAATTTTATCAGATTCTAAAGTCATGCTGTGTCTGTATATTGGAGATTCTAATGGTTTTGATAATAATTGCGACAATCAGCGAGGGTCTTGCAATTATAAAATGCAATTTGATGCATATAGCACATGGCGAACTTCACCATGCACAGAGCTTGCTTTCGTGGAACAGACATATCACTACGGTACCTAAAAGCGGTATTTTTGTCTGTTAGGGGAAGAGATGAGTGTTCAGGTGACTTCAGATCTACCCTGAGTTCGGATTATTCACTTTTTCTCCACCATGTGCACTTCAAGTAAGACTGTACCAAAATAGAAATAACAGCAATACCACAAAAAACAATCGACAAAATTCAACCACAAAGGATGTCTACAGATTTGCACTAATTGAGATTTACATTAAATTATTATGATTATCAGGAGAGATTGTAAAATATTTCACAATGATACTCTCTTACATGATACATCAGATTCAATTTATGGAGTCGAACATAATCTTTTCAACATTGATTCCATCGATACACATGTACTTCCAATTTTCTTCTTATCACTTTGCCTCATTTCCAGAAAATTCTTCTTCAATCAATTGTTGTACGTTTGATACTCAAACTGTATATATATTGTAGTATATTTCATTCCGTGTTGTGCTGTCAGTGATATAAACTAATAAGTATCATGTCCATATGTCTGTTATAGAAAAAAAGCGAAAAAAATATATTTATGTGTGGAGTGGAATGGGAGAAAAGTGAAGGATTTAAAAGGGATCTTTTGCTGTCACGAATTTTTTATATTTGTTATTTTTTTTACTTCCCCTTTTTGTGCTCCATACAGAGATTAAATCCCCAGTAAATAAACGTTTAATGAGCTTTCACTCCTATCATTGATACATCTTAAATGATTGCTATAAATCTTTTGTTCTCCTTTATTCTCTTCTTTGTTTTTCAACATATTATTTTGAGGATGAACTGTTTGCATGGATGTATGGTGCTTCTGTGCTAATTTCGGGAGAATGACTTAATGTCAAAATTTGTTAGTTGTATTATTTTTCATGATAATCCGCTTTGCTAAGGAGTTGTCGGGATAAATTTGGAAGAATTCTTTTACGAGACATGATTAAATTGAATCATTAGAAGCACATCTATTTTGGAAGTTTTGTTTGGGATTTTTGAGGGAGGGATTACCTAAGTAAGCAAAATGCTGAGAGCATTAGTCTTATAACATCTATTGACAAATAATTTTCTAATTTTAAGATGAAATTGGTGACGACGCTTTTTTGTAGGTTAGCAGTAGCAATCTCAAGTGCTTTACTCGTAAAAATGATGGCAAGCTGTGCTTGTAAGCTAAATTTCACTGAATCCGACCCCACACCGATGCTGAGCTGTCAATATGTAATTTTTCAGGGAAGATAAGCATCAAAAACTTAATTTAATTTATAAAAGTTGCCTTCGAGGAATCTTTTGACAGGGATTCTACATTCCCATCACCGATAAATAACAATAAATTTCAAAATCATATGCGCCCCATCCACTTACCATCCAAAAGTAATTTTTTTCTTCGTCTATATTTCATTCCTGTATCACATATTGTTTCACAAGTTCAACTATTGACTAACTGGGCCTCAAATATATGAACATACATACATCTAAAGCATGTTGAGGCATACGAAACAATAAAAAATCGACGTAAATAAAGGAGGCTTGAAATCAAGAAAATGCGAGGTTTATATTTCATCTACTCAAAGCTCAAGCATAAAGACACACATATGTATGAAATAAAATCAAGGAAAAGGAAAGAAGAAGAAGAAGAAGTAAAAGAATTGAGAAGAATTGAAGCTTTTTCCATAAGATTTCTTTCTTCTTTTTTTCGATTTGTGTTTTTCACATTCATCAGGAATGAAATATATATTTATTTTTTTTTCTGTGCCTTTCATACACTCGTGTCTGTATGTACATGTATGTGGAAGTATAATGTGAGTATAACATACAGAAATGGAGAGAAAAAAAAGGGCACGTAGAGAAAAAAATGAAAGAAAAAAGAAAATTATTCCAGCATCCATGAAGCGACACGTGAATGGCAATATATCACATCACTGTTAAAGAATTCTTTATATTTATTTCTTTTCATTCCATATTATAGATACTTGAAGCTTTGGTAACAGCAAATGAAAGGCAAGTGAAATTTGTTTCATGGCAGCGGTGAAATTGAAGTCAAATAAATAAGCAAAGAAATTTATTCTCTTTTGCCATTCTTCATATCTGCAATTGTTTGAGATTAAATTTTCTTGTTCCATTTCTTTTCCTTCATTCTCCATACCTAACAATCTTCTCATAACTCCACTTTGTCGGTTACAATATTCAATATTTCATCGTCCATTGTATGACACATTGAACGTACACCGAATAAGGCAAAAAGGAAGAAAAAAATAATAATATTTTTTATCGAGAAAAGGAGAAAATATTTTTATTTATTCGACGTATGTGACGTGACCTAGCACTCTAGTGACATTGCCTTTTTACACGCTTTTCTTCCGATTTTTCTATTGTTCTAAGTAGTCGGAGACACTTATGTGCCCCTTGTGGTAGTTTTTGCGGTTGTTTTGAGCTAGAATTTGTTTTGTTTGGGTAGGTTCTGATCAGCTGGCAGTGATCAATCAACAGGCTTGCTGTAGGACTTCACATGATTCAAGTTTCGATTCAAATCCAAGTTTGAAGTTTTTCTCGGACGGCACTTGCCAGTAAATTCAATTTTTGACGATAAAACGAGCCATTTAAAGCCATCAGACCATCAAAAGTCAAAAAACTCTAAGTCCCGTCTCGTAAATGCAAGTAATAATTGTCTAGTGCCTCCTCTAAGTTCATCAACATAATCATTCGTTTATATGTAATTCCACATGTTATATTTTCAACTTTGTCTATTCAAAAAATTATGCAAAAAATTTTTAAAAGTGACTAAATTACAGTATGTAAGTTCTGCCTGATGAATACTACTTTCCACTTTAATACTGATTAGTCTAGCTTTCAAATTCAAAATCCTTAAAGGCTTACTGACAGGATTTGCATACATTTGCAAGTCAAAACAACTGAGTGCATCAATTCCAACAATATTCACACACAAAAACGAAGTGTGTATCCTGACAAAATTTCCACAAAAGCTAGTCATTCGTCTATGTGTTTTCACATTTTGACATCATCAGAGGACATATTTCTCTTCTCATTTTTCATACGTCACGACACACACATTATAACGTGCAATCATCTTTTTGCCAGAATTAAACGGACTTGTATACGGAGACACATTCTCGACATTATTCTCTACTCAATGTCCTCACAATTGTCGACCTGATGATGATTGTGACTTGATGGCAATGAGATCTTGTCGACGAAAAATAAAATTATTTTCCAACAATTTAGCACTCACTAAAAATGATGAAAAAAAAATTTTCATTTATTCTCAAGATTGTCTCAAGTGACTGCCTTAAACTATAAATAGTTCTTGAGATGCTCAAATTCACTATTTTTTTTATGTTTGAACAAACATCGAGAAATGGCACTTGAATCTTCATCCATTTTTTTTGTTAAATTTTTCTTTATACTAGCTTGTTCTTTTTTATCGAAACGATGCTTTTCATTTTTTTTAGAGATAATTTTCCATTTGCTCCTTTTCGTTCACGTCATATGAGATATAAAAAAGTATGGCATGATTTGTACGTAGAAATGTAATTCAATTTTAAGATTATCTACCTTTTCTTACTCGTTGTCACACTAAAGTTTTGCCACTTTCGTGTCTTCTTCTCCTCCCGTTCGTTCACTTGTTATAGATACAGACGAGTGGATGAAGAGTATATATCTTGATAGAACACACACGCATATACGTGTACACCTACTTATACGGTGATTTTTTTTACGATTCTAAATCCTTAAGTCAAAAGAGGGAAATAAATTCGAATGAAGTAGGCCTTAGGAAGTTTGAAGTTTTTTGATAGGCTGATGAGGATTTGGGAAGTTAAGCGCATTTTGTAATTGTGGATCAATTTAGAGATGATTTGTATGATGAATCTGATGCTTGAAGTTGATAGTTATGTGTTGAAAATAGATTAGTTACTTGAAAATTGTCAGGATCTGATTTGTTCACAAAAACATTGAGGAATGAACTAAACGATACAAAAACAGCTTTGTCTTAGGATTACAGCCTCCTGTGCTAAAAATCCGCGTTCTATTTCCTGGAAAACAAAGTGAAATTAAGCGCTATTTCACTAATCTAGCTATACTCTTCTGTTTGAAAGAATCAAAAGCAAGTGGATTATTTCTATGTACATTAAGCTGTTATTCCTTGAGCTAGACAATTACGCAGATCAAATCCAATGGAGTTCATTATCAAAAATTGTAAATATTGCCTACGCAACTGCCATGTTAGCCACAAATTGATGCTATTCGCTTTAAGAGTTTAAATTTAAGACTGAACTTCAATCTCAACAAAATCCACAACACAAAGATGGAAAATGTTAAAGAAAAATACACAATCCAATGAAACCTGATGCTTCTGATTCAGCATAAGTAATCTCTTCCGACAATTCCTATGAAAATTGTGAGATTCCAAAGATATGGATTAAAGATATCTGAATCAATAGACTTAATATTGAAATATAAATTACAAAATTACCAAGATCAATGACATTCAGTTCCGACCCGCCAACACATTTCCTTTATTTTCATGTCGTAATAATACCACACTTTAGAACATCATGAAAATGACTCGAAATTTTTCTTATGATCTTTTTATACTGCAAAATGATGATGCCATTTCTAATAATAAAGACTGTATATAGTTCACTGACCCTCTAGAAATATAGACACAAAAGCAGAATAAAACTTTGTGTCTCATGTAATTGTCGTAACATCATCAAATGTGAATTGCCTAGCAACAGCTATCATAAAAGTTTGTCATTAACAGCCAAAGAATTTTCCTCATCAAATCGTCGTTCTCAACATGTTCCATCAAATGTCTAAAGCATTTTTTTGTGGTCATTTTTATTGATGGTAGTTTTTCTCGACACAATCGTCAATTAATTCACATTTTGCTTCCAAAGTCCATTGTTGGACCAAAAATATTCATTCATATTCATTGAGGTCACCTGTCACTTTACCTTCCTACCTACTGTGAAAAAGTCCTTCAATGCCAAAAACAGTCGACTCATTGCAATTTTCAATATCAGAACGACTTGATCCTTTAAAAAAAGGGATGCATAGTAAAAAAAGTTTACAGCACGTGTAGCACCTTTCTAATAAGAATTTACGGTAAAAAACTGTGCTAAATGTAAGAAGGAAATGTATGAACAAGTATCAAGAAGACATCGCTAACTTTTTATACGTAAAAATAATAAAGAAAGGAAAAAAATGAGTGGAAATTTCATTGAAAATTAAGTAAGAACAAAAATAAAGGTTAACTCATCTGATGTGGAAATAACAAGGAGTTGAATAACATAAAAAAAATTGTTTGATGAAGAGCATGATGAGTAAACGATTTAGTGGAGCGAAATGCTTGAGCTACATTTTTCATTTTGACAGTTGAAAAAAGAATTTTAGCGCCGGTTCGGTGATTTGTGAGTCGGAAAAAAAAGTTTTGACTTTTGATTGGGATTGGTGGTTGACTGGATTGTATGTTTATGGTTTGTAGGCTTGGATTGTCTTGAAAGGTATCATGTCCGGTTGGCACATATTGAAATGCTGTTTTAATTGACGTCTAGTCGGGCTTTATAACGCCTAGATGGCTTGTTTAATATATATAAGGCCTGTATTATGAACGAAACGGCCTGAATAATGCCTAAACGGCCTGTATCATGCCTAGATCGCCTGAATAATACCTAGAAGGCCTGTTTAATACCTAGACAGCCTGTATATTGCCTAGACGGCCTGTATAATGCCAAGACGGCCTGTACAATGCCTAGACGGCCTGTACAATGCCTAGACGGCCTGTATAATGTACGCAATGGGCAAATTTGATCCTTTATCATGATGACAATTGTATGCCGATCGATTCTGCGTCGAGACAAATTAAGTAGACCGTATCCGTAAAGCGACAGACTTCACTAATTCCAAAAATTCACCTGATTCCTAAAATCAATAAATTTAACACCTAAATATATCATTTAACCAGCAATTCCCGTATAACACTCTAATCCCTATAAAGCACAGCATTCCATGCATAAACAAGCCTCACTCTCTTACTCACTAACCACCCCCAAAAAAGGAAAATGCGCCACACAGACTAAAGTTCATCATCATCCATGACACATCAGCCGCACTTTGCTGGTAAATAATTTTTGATAACCGAAGAATGAATCGAAAAATTTTTAATCAATCAAAATCGTTGTTTTTTTGCGGTTGAAAGGAGGCATCAAAAAAAAATATATTTTTACTGCGTACATTATTTGCAAAGTAATTTCCCATCGTATAAAATTGAATTTATTCAACGATGAGATGTGTTAAGAAATATGTGTGTATACAGATTTTTTTTTCTTATTTTTCCATTATTTTTCATTTTTTATAAAAATTTATATCCCCACACTCGGCTCTTTATCTTCTTGGCAAACAAAGTGCTGTGTGAAAAGGCAGGCATTGAAGGAAGGAGAAGAGAAGAGCAAAAAGGGACTTTGGCATAATAAATGGTTGTGAATGTATAGGAAGATATGATGATGATACGCTGTAGTCCCATTAAAACTGGCAAAACGGGAGCCTCAAGCTGTCTTCTCTCATCTTCCAACAAGAAATATAATCGCCATAGTGGCGTTCATTCTTCCTTTTTTTTTTGCTCTTATTGCCTCTTTTTTTACTTCCTTTACTGTTCTGTTTCTGATGCCTTATGCCTTACTCTCTGATGAATAAGGAAAATAGAAATTAAAAATAATGTAAAGCTAAATGTTTTTTTCTTTCTCCATCATCATCATCATTATTATTATCATAGCCGATGTCGTTAACAACAATTTTCCATTTCATATTCACATATTCTCATTTCATATATGTATGACAATGGGAAGTCTTTCAACTTTCAATTCTATGCAAATTTCCTTCTTCCTTGAAAATTATTCTATTTTCTTGTATTTTTTTCTTCTCTCTTTCTTGTTGTTTGTATGATTTTCTTGTTCCGATTTGTTATGCTTAAATATTTCCGTATGTAATGCCATCATTACTTTAAATACATTTGTAGACACACTGGCTTATTAGAATGAACGAGGTGTGTTTGTAGTTGCTTATTAATTATTTTAAGAGATATTTAATTGGTTGTGAAGTTTGTTTGGACTACTTTTGTAGATATACGACGTAGAAAAGACTAAAGTGTGGCCGTAGGCTTGCCTGACTCTGGTGTGAGGCTGAATTTGGAGAAATTTTGCTTCAGATTCAATGAAATCTGCATGTTTCTATTTTATTGTTTTTACTACATAAGCTGTGTGACTTCTAAGGATTCCCCGAAGTGTCGGTCTTGACATACTTCCCTTGAAGTCTCGATCTCGACATCGGGAACCTTTAGCGCCTTCCTAGTCAAATCATGTTCTATCAATTCTTAGAAAAAAGTCTCTAAAATCGAGATTTAGAACTATTTTTCCAAAAAAATTCCAGTAGATCGTCAAATCTATGAATCCTTCCATAATTTTATCCATAAATTCACTTCTCAACCATTCCTTCATTAAGACGGCTCATCTAGAATAATTGCAATTTAGTTCAGTGAACATAAACTACAAACTGTTTAATGAACATTTCAGAAACATAAATGCATCAGAATCAACCTCGATTAACATGCTTATTTAATTACTTGGTAGGTTGTGGCAGATGTGGTTACATTTTTTGTGCGAGGAGAATATATGAAGGCAGATTGACTATTCTTTATAACTTTATGTGAGTCTGAGCACGAAGTCGACTCGAATTTGGTATGGACTCAAGTCGACATCGAGCTCTGCTGTAAGTTATGGATATTTAGGACTTCAATTCCTGTCTTTCCCATATTTCCATGAATTTCTCCATGAACTTCACATGCTGCTTTGAAAGAAATGAATAATCCCAGATTTCTGAATACCTCACAGTATTAAGCAAGTTCCCAGTTCCTCTTTGCAATTTCTCATAAAAAAACAATCTCATTTCCCACTACAAAATCGATTTGAACAGTCAAAGTGAAACTCACATGAATAATCACGTGAATATTTCCTTTAAAATTCCGCTTGAAAAACGAGACACAAAGAGAGTAAAAAAAACAACATTTAAACTCATTGCATCATTTATCTACACGAGATGAGCATGTTCTATGGAACCTTTTTTTTATTATACATCATCATATAATATCGAATTCACTCAATTGTTGATATTGTTGTTATTATTATGAATATTGTTATAGTCGTCCATGTTGTTGTTGTTGTCGTCGATACATAATTGTGTATAGATATCGATTGAAAATTAATGAAGTTGAAATTTTAAAATCTCCTGATGATGTTCGTACGCGCGTATTCAGTCATCATTATTATAGGGTCGAGGAGGCTAAATTGTATGGAAAAATTTATTGCTGATCATGAAACGAAACTGTCAATTTTATTTCGAATACGAGTACACATGCACATGTATATCAACACATGTATTTAATCTCCTATATGCTTCTACAACCCCATTATGTGTATTAAAAAAAGTTCACTGATAAGTAAAATCAATCAATCATTCATCAATCAGCGTAGAAAGTTTATTTTTTTATTTTAAAGTAACATAATAGCTCCTGCTCATGCTGACTTTTTTTTTTTGTTCTAGAAAACAAAAATAATGTATCAAATTGAAGAATAATGGCAGTTTCCCAGATTGATCTAGATAAAATATTGGAGTTCAGCGAAGTAATTGTCATTTTATATAGATTATTTTACACAAAAAAAAGAGAAATTTTTATTGTCATGGAACATTTTGTGTGCAAAAAGTACTTTTCATTATTGATTTTATTGCCGAATTGAGTTTCATTTCGTTTACTTTTTACTCGAAAAAAGAGACAAGAATTTTTAAAAATTTCTATTAAAAATTACCTTTTTTTTTGTGAAGATATTTCACTATGTTTTATTTGTTTGATGCTCTTTAGAGATAAAAAGTTGACAAATTTTATCGTCTTGAGGAGGTTGATGAAGGTTGGATACAGTTAGAGGTAGAATTAAAATCGACAAATTAATCGCAAATTATTATGAGGTGTAAATTTTTTAAGGGTTTATTGGTACTTGGAATTGATCGGATTAGAATTTATGGGTTTGATGCTGTAAATGGGATTAGATTGGTATGAAGAGCTTTAGGGATTGTCTTGTTATCGAGTTATTGGTTTAACTTTTGAAATTTAAAGTTTTTCAATAATTTTGTTTGTGTCATCAACTGAAGAATAGGAAGAACTTGAAACAATTATTCCAGATATATCAGCCTAGCTGTATCTTCATGGTTTTTGCCTTTTTCAAGGTATTATCTCAAAAATGCCATAGCTTGGGATATGCTAATCTATTAGATCGATTTTTCGTCAATCAATTTAAGATCCACATGACTTAGAAAGAGCCTGAAGCCAGATTTCACTGAATTTAAAGCCAGATGATAGATCTCCTCTGGGCTGAGACAAAACTCATGTCAACCTGCAACTGGATTTTTCGACATTACTACGCCATGCTTTTGCAAGGATACACATCAGTCTGTAATAATTAAGAAATTGATTTATTTTGGGAATTGATCCCACATCCTCCAAAAATGGAAAGAGTTACAAATTCACAATCCGTTGCCTAACCATTCGACCACAAATTCTCTAATCGTGTACCGGCAGATTCCCCTTCATAAAGCTTATTACCCAAAATCATCATCTGCATCCACAGCACCCTCATTTTAAATATATTCCATATTATCTCGTATTAAATAGTATTAAATATGCAACCGAATTTCAAATAGCCTTCAATTACGAAACAATCATCCCAGTTACTCAAAACAAAAAAAACATGCACATATCAAATGGAACAGAAAATTAGCACGCAAGTAAGATCTGACCGAATCATGATTATTTTCATGAAAATTGATACAAGCGTTACGTCCATAAAATCTGTTTTCATTTATTATAATTATGCATTATGTTAAGGGAGGAATATTCGTATGCTTATAAGCAATATCAACATGACTCGACTTCCCAAATGCCTTGCTTTTACTCACATTTTATGTGTGTCATATAACATACTCATCGTTAATGTTCATTCGCATTTATCGTATATGCGAGCGCTAGCTTTCCACATTGTAATTTTCCATTCAGTTAATTGTGAGCAACAATGATAGAGAAGTGTGTAATTAGATTATAGATACATCTTAGTCATCTGACAGTTTTGTTTTTCCTTCCTTTCTTTTCAAACTCTCTAGTGCTTGTGATGCTGCTTCTGGTTTGTGAAATATGGAAAGTTAGTTCTGTTTTTTTTTTTAGAAAAAGCTTTGCTTTGCTCTCCTGAGGGGCTTATTCTAATTTTACTATGCATATAGTAAATTAAAGAAAAATTCTGCTGTGTCACTTACGTTTACTCATTTTGTAAGAATAACAATTGGAATTTGAAGATGGGGTTTGATGCAAATAAGAGCGCATATGTTTAAGATTTATTCATGGGATTTTCATTTACTGTGAATACAAAAGATATAGCTAAGCTTTAGCTCAAAGGTGGGCAACCTCGTGGGTAAGCCTCGACTGAAACTGCATACGAGATGTAGTTCATGGCATTTCCAAACATTTTATGATGCGTATTTGTATCCCGAGGCACAAAGATTGTTTGTCATTGCTTTAGCTCATAGATAAATGTCCTTTTGGAGTAATCAGCAAGAAACTTGTCCAAAATTTGGAGTAAAAGTTCAAAAATCGTCGGTTCGAATCCTTCTGTTCTAAATCTACAATACTTACTTACTTCGTTGGTTGTACAGATCAAGTGTGATCCATGGCCTTCTTCAGTGGGCCCTGAAGTTGGCTCTTTCATTGGCTACCGCTTACCAATTACCAATTACATGTGATGTATAAATTGGAGCTTTGATCAATGTTGAATTAAGGACAAAGTCTGGAATCAACAACACACTAGAATCTAGAGATTCCAGATACCCTTACGAATAATAGAACTAAACCTGAAAACAAACAAAACTCCCATAAACAAAAGCTAAACCAGACCGACAAATTATCCACCACAGCATCTCATCCCAAATGAAATAATCCTCAACAAAATAAAAAAGAAAACATCCGAAAGTTACCAAGAATTCATTTGCTAATTTGCTAGAGATTAAACTTCCACATGTCACAAGATTTTACCATGTTAAACACATTTTTACTTTGTAAATTTTTATAAAAAGAAATTAATATGAACATGAATATTTTTTCGTAAGATGCGAGAATTATTTTTGGTAGAAAGTCCCTCAAGGCATACAAGGAAGTTGGTATGTGAATTTTATGTAAGACGAAGAAAAATGAAATGTTCTTTTTAGCATCAAAAAAAAAGGAAAGTGCCATAAACACACATACTAACAATACATTAAGTCAACCTTCATACGTAAAACGTCATCAAGAAGTAAAAGCTGAAATCTTCATTTTACTTTATACTTTTCTCTCTCTTTCACTCACTTTATCGTGATCTTAAGCCACAAATTTATGTATATCATTGTCAAGAAGAAAATAATTTCCTTTAACCATATACAGTCACAATGAATATGTACACGTCTCCATGTATTTTTAAGGTGAGAAAGGATGATGTTAATAATCATGATAATATGACAATGATTATCTTACTCCTTCTCGCAACAGCAATAACACCTTCGACATTTTCATTGTGTATTGTATAGTTATTGTACCATACACAAAAAAAATAAATAAAAAGAACGAAATGTGTAGGCTTTATGCGCAAATGTATTTCAACAGATAATAATAACAATAATTGAAAAAAAAGTGAGTGAGATAGAGAGTGGAATAGGAAATTCAACAATAGTGAACACGAGAAAAATTCAAAAAGTGTACTATTGCGTTAGAAACATGATCGGAAATGTACAATTAAAATGTATAATACTCAAAGTGCGTGATAGAAATTTCAAATCAAATTAAAATCCTTCTCAGCATTTCTATCCGTTTCAACACCCACTTTTTGCCTTTTAGCTTAATTTAAAATAAAATAAAAAGAGATTTTTGGAATGTGCGTGTGGCTATCTGACTGTGAATAGACCTTGAAGGGGATTGAAGAATGTATTGTCTAGGTTTTGAAGTGATTCTGTCTTATGAAATACATCACGTGACTTTCAATATCGAGCATCATTTTTTTAAATATTGATCTGTGTGCTGTCAAGTCTAGTAACTTGACTGGCGTGGCTCTTTAAGCTTCCCCTGATTTGATCTGGACTCGGTTTTATCCAGTACCAAGCCTAAGACTCGTCGGCATCATAAAAATGACTCACTGGTACCTTTCCAAAGACTCGCTGGCACCATTTCAAAGAATGGCAAGTCTGGTTCCAGTATTTGATCTTTGAACCGACTTGTGTTGCTCGGGTGGAAGCAGTCCTTAATCAACTAACCTAAAACGTGCTGTATTGCCTTTTTAAGCACGTAAATAGATCTAAGAAGAAGCAAATTAGTAAAAAAGCGTTCCAAAGTCCTCAAATAATCCAAACAATCTCCCAACTAGTTCGCCTCATCTTACGAATCCTCAAACTCACTCACTCTTCCTCTATACATCTATTCTTTTTTCTGTTGCTCAGTGTATATTGTTTGAATAAAGTGAAGACGAAATAAGAAGAATGAATGGAATGTGCCCTTTTAACAGTCCCAACAACACAGGGACCAGAAAAGAAAAAAAATCTCCAAGGCAATTCAGGTCAATAAAAGAATGAGAGAGAGGCACACACAGAAGAAAAATGTACAAAAAAACATTATTAAATTCAGAGACAAAATAAGAAACAAGAAAAAAAAAAGTAAATTTGGAAAATCGAAATGGGTAAATTGGAAAATGTTTTGGCTATAATTTGATATATTTTGAGCTTAACAAACACAGAAAAAAATTTCTTTTTTGTTGTAACACATTTCTCATGCCTTATAATGTGAAATTTTTCATGAAGTTATAGTCTTTTAATTTAATGTAGACATTTGGGTCAAATGGCAACTATAGACGATAAAAATTTATGTTGTATTTTAAATTTAATTTAATTAAGAGAGTTGTAGAGTAAATAATGAGGTTATTGTGACATTAAAATTGAAATTGGATTCAATAAAAATTTTGAAGTTGATTAAATTGAATGATAAGGATGTGTTGCTGGGGTGAGTTTGAATTATTTTGACGTATGCGAGGTGTTTTGTCACATGCATTTAGAGTCCAAATGATGAAGGCTACTTCATGTAGCTTTTAAGGATCTGCTAAACCTCTCTAATCCACACCAAATGGAAGCAGACTTCGTTTGGTGTCCATAAGGCTCCCAAAACTAGGCGGCGTCCATTTGGTGTTGATAAAAGAGGTTTATCAGAGCCTTAAAAGCGTTTAACGGAGCCTTCTTCATTTGTGTCGGTTGTGTTAGAGTTTGAGGAATTTACAGACTCTAATCGACATATTCATACACAATTCAAATCAACTACAAGCTCCTAGCATTCCTAAAACAATTAAAATGACATTTTTTACCATTTTCTACAACAAATCGTCCCAACCTATCCTCAAACTCATTTAAATGACCATTTTTTCGTATCTAAATGAACAACTATTCAGCTATACAAAAATTATCAAGGTCTATTAAAATAAAGGACAATAAAATTTATTTTTATATCCCAAACTATTTTTATTGGACATGTGCTTAAAATTTATTGGATTTAAAGTTAATTTAAGGATTTATGGTTTAATTTATTATTATTTGTTTCATTAAAAAAATTCCAACTTTTACTGAGGGGCACCAAAAGGAAAAATCAGATTTTCATTTGTAATTCTCAACAGGATACAGCAGTTCTTAGAAATTTCAAGATTGGAAATTTATTCTGTTGAAATACAATGTTGTACGATGTCAAGATTTGATACCTTTAAGACGTCTCTCATCATATTTACTCAGCATTCGTTTATTGTATTACCATAGGGACCGGAACAATGAAATTAATTGTTTACCTTCAGTAAATTCATTTCGTCTTTCTCGGTTTTTTTGGAATTTGGGGAAAAACCTTTTGATGTTACAAACTTAATTGAATTGTGTTTGTGGAATTTTTCTGGTCACAAAAAATATTGAAGTGTGCTCTTGAGACTCTAATAACTTTATTTTCAAGCTATTTTGCTAATTAGTTGCTCATAGAAACTATTTTAGTTAAGAATTTATCTAAGACATCAAAGCACATGCTGAATATTCATAAATATAGGCTTATTTGCACATATGACATATAATCCTCAATTCCCATGCCTCTTCAACTTATAATCACCAACTTAACCTCATTGAGCATGCATCTCTAAAGTTTCATTAACATTTTTTCAAATGCTCATTGTCGTGAGTATTAATTCAAGAATCATGACACTTTATGTATAATAAAATGTTATATTCAATGAAACTTCAAGACACTTCCTTTACAATTGAGTGTCATTGATTCTTTTATTCCGTCCCACATTCTGTGAGGAATCATAAAATACAAGAAACTTTAATTACAGAACTCTTTTGAATGTAATTCATTGGAAAATTGAGAATTGGCTTCATTTGCCTGCGGGTAGCATTTTAAGGGATATTGTTTTGATTTTAAAGAACTTTTTCATCATTTTAATATAAAATTTGGGTGCGGATCTTCTGAGAACTCTGTACTTTTTGAGAAACAATTAATTAGACACTTCAGCATTAAGACTTACAGTGTTGGACTAGCTGAGAAGATTTGACTACGCCCAATCTCATACATTAACCATACCTGACTGTAACAAACCGACAATTTCATGTAATAGCCTTCAAATCTAACATTAATATTCATGATTAGGCCTCTCTACACACAGACTTGACTTCTCATTAAAAGCATCTTCTAGAAAATCCGCATCTTATAAATAAGCAATCATTTTAGATGACGGAGATTCACGTTAATAATCCAAAAACGGATATAATTTAGATAATTACCTAATATTCTCTATCACCCTTCCTGGAATTGTTTTATCTTGATGCTCACATCGTAGCCATAGCTACAATTTTCGGGTCATCGAAAATAATGCTCATCTAAATTTGAATATATAATGAAGAGACATGATTGCTCTATTCATTCTCTAGGATGACAAGGTCTAATAGCAAGTCATAATTAATTTTTGTCATTTTTTTTGATGAAAGCTTTGCCTTACCATGCACAAACCGTCCCTTTTTTTTCATTACATTCTTACTATATTACCTTAATATAAGGTAGTTGTTGTGATGACATCATGGCTTAATTTTCAATATGGCATAACTTCTCATTTCCGCATATGTTTATTAATACTGCTCTTCTCTCTCTCAGTTTCGTGTTGTTGTCGTAAAGATGAAGGCAACACTCCGGCATTTATCGTTAATATTCACTAGTATCGTGATGGTACTAAACACTCCTCCTTTTTATGCTGCCTGTTCTTATTTCTCACATCTTTTCTCTTCATATTCGATAAGTTTTCAGAGCTGTAGTTTGAGGAAACTTTCTATTCTTTTTACACACAAACTACTCTATAACTCAATAAATTTTATGCTCCGTCAATGTGACAATTTATTGAATTATTCTCATGCATGAGTGAATAAATTTATTGTACACAATAACATGCATACATGACTTTAGTCAATGTTGTATAGAGTTTAGTTAAATTTATTCAATTATAAAAGCATTTTTATAGTTTTTTGTGCTCTTTTAAGTACATTTTATGGACGAGTGACGTGCAATTGTTGAGTCAGTTTGGAATTCTTGATTAAAAGCGAGATGAATGGACGGGAAAAGTTTTGAGAGTTGACCTGGTTGTTATGAGATTATGCTTCAAGTCTGCTGTTGAGTTTCAGAAATAATTGCTGAAATTTTTCAACTGTTGAGGATATTTTTTCATTTGGAATAAAATAAATGGATTTTGACTGTTAACTGGACTCTCTTGATTCTCTAACTAAAGGAGACTAGACTTGAGTGGACCAAAATACGTTATGACTTGTTATTGTCTAGTTAGTGGCTAGTTCTAACGGTTTTTTGTCCACACTTTAGTATTATGGCAATCATTGAGTTCTAGGCTTCAAATCCAATAGCAGACATCCTGTGTGTCACGGTACATTGGTGGACTACAGTCTAAATGTGCCATTACACAAGACAGCATGTCCATCCCTGCTCAATTCTATTAAAAATTCTCTCATTATAAGACAAGCTTCTAACTTATGTCGTACAAAATATTTAATTTAATATAAAATTATGTTAGGCATCTCAAAAAATATTGTTATCGGAAAAATGTTTTGGCATGTCATCCTCATCCTCCCCTCCCTTCCTTCGATTATTTTCCAAAAAATATTATCAACAAAATATTTTTCATTAAAAGCAATTTTAACTTATTGTTTAAAGCGGAAATGCACTTTACCCCTCAAAAATTAGTCTGCTGTTCCTGCTGGCTTCATTGTTATACATAATAAACTTGCCCTCATTGTTGCTGCTTGATAATGTGACAATGTGGCACACAAATTGAATGACTAAGTTGATAAACCTAAAAAAATTTATATACACTGTAGCAGGCACGATATCGTACTTCATACTTCATCTGTACGTTCATTATGTATGCATATGATCCATCAAAAGTCTATGGAAGTTAAGTAACAAGTGACATGTAAATAAAAAATTTAAAAAACAATAAGATTTTGCCTCAAAGAGCTACACACACATTCATTATTCATTCTCTTTTACTCATTGCCTAGATTTCCTTCTCTTCATCAGCTTCCGCTTTTTCGTGCCTTAACAATATTTTTTGTGTTGTCTAAAAAAGACAATTTTCATTCTATCATCGGATGACATTTAAATTGTTCCTATGGTGATGATTATTTTACGTAAAAAAATAGCGAATTTCTCAACACAACTTCTATGCTTCTTATTTTTTTTATTCATCCATAAATTACACTTTATTGCAATCCCCTCGTACCACACTACAATACTCAATTTTTCGTAATCTGTGCTTTTCTCTCACACTCTCGCCATTTTTATTCCATACTTTTGTGAATGTGTATATATGTATATTTATGTACATAAAATGAAGAAGAAGCTGGAATGATATTGAGAATCACATTTTGACGATGAGGAGGATGAGAAAAAAAGTTGAAACCATTTCATATTTCCGAGTTTTGATTATTTTACAGGCATAGAAATAGGAAAAAAAGCATTTTGGCAATTTAGAAGGAGAGCTTTTTTCCCATTCATAACATTATAGAGAAGAGAAGAAAAAATTATCCCGTCGGGGTTTTAATTGGTGTAATTTTCGTTTAGACTCTGCTTTTTATACATTCCGTGTAGCGTTTGGTCCCTTTTCAACAATAAGGATACAGCACAAAAAAATATGGAATAAGCTTAAGTTGGAATTTACAATGAGGAAAAGGCTCATTTTCATGATAAATGTGCCATAAAAGACGCATTTGATCTGATTTTGAAGTTATGGTTGAGGTATTTGAAGCATAAGGCGAATTTTATGCATTTTTGGATCAGAAAATGTCGTCAATGTTGGATTTTACCAAGATTTTATAAGATTTTTGGCTTTAAAAGTACGAATTTTCTTAAAATACTAAAAATTGAAATTTTAACGATTTTTTAAAATTTGAAATTTCTCCAAAATAAAAATGAAAGAAAATGGCGAATTTTTGTCACTTCGACAAGTTTTTCATAAATATTTCTAAATCTAGGCAATTTTAATATTAAATATTAATAAATCCTCAATCCAATTTGTGGCAAAAAGCATTCTGAATAATTCTCTTTACAAATAAACAACAAAATATTCCAAAATACAAAGATTCCTTCATTCATAACCACAGTAAAGCATTCTAAAGATCATAACTATAGAATTTAAAGCTCCTTTTAATCCAAAAGTCCACAAATTATTCCAACCAGTCAGCATAACAGCCATATAATCCACATTAACCAGCTATAAAATGTAATTTTGAAATGAAAAGAAAGAAAAATTCAAGAGTATGCCTTGAATATAAAATTACAAATCCAAATACATGCTGAATTGTACGAGGATCGTGACTTTCAATAGCAAAAGTCAGTTGTAATTAATCGTACAATAAGGAAAATAAAAAATGAAATATTATTAACAATACCAACAATAATTTTTGTTCAACGTCCCATCCACAAAGAACTCATTAATTTCTCGGCATCCTTATGTGCTTTATGTGAAGAAAAAATAAAATAAAGGAAAAATTCTCTTGAAAGACATTAAAAAATATATGTGAAATTATTTTGTAGTAAGGTGCTGGATGTGATGTTGGATATTTCCTTACTATAATGTTTACAGCACTTAAGGAAATGACATGTCTGAAGAAAGTAAGAAAGTTCCTTTTAAGTGCATTATTAACATTCAATTAACATTTATGTGTTGTCAAGTTTTTAGTGAAAATTATGACTTTAGGGATTGTTAATGAAAAATAATGTTTATGACGTCATAATTTTAAGGATATATAAAATATTTTGATGACAATCTTCAGTTGCTAAGCAAACTGAGGTGTTGTTTTTCATGGAAAATCACACGGAAAAATCAAAACAATTCATTAAATTGAACATCTGCTGTAACTTAGTTATCGAACATTACAGATTGCTGATGATTACTTTAATAGGGTCATTTGAAAGTGTATTAAGTGTAGGTGCTGCTGATAAAAAACAACTCCTTCACTCCTCCGTACTATTTACGGTTGATTGGCGATTTTGCGTCCCACTTTACGAACGAGTTATCTTGTTGTTTTGTTTATTTTTTCAAGATTATGATGTAAAGAAGTCAATAAGGAATGAGATTTTTATGGCACAATATTTCCAGAAATAAGTATTTTGTGTCATTTCCTTTTATATGAATGAAAATGTTAAATATCAGAGTCCGTCATCGAATAATAAGAAATCCTGAGTAGGAAGTCACATTCATTAAGCTGCTTAAGCTAAAATGTCAAGTATCATGATGAAATGGTCTCCAACATACATATGTTAACTGTAGGAGGTTTTAAGTAGAACTTCATTAATGAGAGAACATATGATACTGTCAGTGGAGAGTAAGAATTGGAGCTGATTTTTGGCAGACTTTTTTGGAGATTTCCACAGTCAAAGTATGTCATTAAAGTATGGCGAATGAGCAGATGTTAGTTAGGAGGTTCGATTCCTTCACTTATCTGTTTATTTGCTTTGATAACGACTGAGCTGCCTATCGTTATCTATCGAGCTACTTAGCAACACAAATGAAGAAGGTTCCTCCAGCGAAGCTTTTAAAGCTCCACGAAAGCTTTTTCATTAACACCAAATGGAAGTCACCTTCAAATACTCTCAAGTCTATGTGTAGGCAGGAGCCTTAAAGCAGTCATGACGCTGAGGATACGCACTTGACATGCAATTATTCTCTGACTTCAAATTAACACGATTTTTCTGAGTGTCTGAACAATGACCTTAACAGACATAATAAACAGTAAATTCACATCCAGTAAAAACAATTTGCGAAATTTAAAACCATAAAAATTCATTTTAATTAAAAAAATTTATTTTAAAATTCAATTTTCACAACTTAATTGACAATTTTCCCAGTACGCATACAGAAAGAATTTAATCAGGTCAAAGATACCAACTCCATGTCATGTCGATAAAAAATTTTCATTCCCATTGTTAACCTTTTTTAAACTCCAGAACAAAAATAAACAATCCTTTAAATGTTTCCATTACAAAATGAAAATGTGTATATATATAGTCACAGAAGCCATCTACATCATTACAGCATATTAACATGAGTAAAACATATACAACACGGAAATTAAGGCTTAATATAAATATGTAGGCAGAATACCCTCTTGATTTTTATTTCCTGACATTTTTTATGCTTTCCTTTTTTTTCATCTCCACAATTCTAATAATAAAATGTTGAGCATTATGTATGACTTATCAACCCACTACATGTATTTTGAAAGGAAACTTAGCTTCCAGATAATTATTTGTAGTTGAGTCCATTTATGAAGTGTTTATGTAATTTAGTCACATTTTGTGTGCAAAGGAGCGTTTAGGGGAATCACTATGGGAGTTTGGGTTTTTTAGGATGATGATTGCGATTGAGAATTGTTATGGGCAGGGGAAGAATCAAAAATTTTTAAAAATAAAAATTCTATCGTTCCTGTTAGGCATGATACGCCACGGTATGGCATGATACGCTACATTACGACCTGGTATAGCATGGTAAGGCATGGTATGGGACGGCACGCCATGGTATGAGACGATATGACATGGTATGGTATGGTATTGCATGGTAAGGCACTGTATTATTCGGTTCAATCGTACACCTGGATGGCAAGGATGTATATCCTCCCACCACCAAGGAAATTGGTCCTTATGTAACTTCTATTTTCAAAAATTCAATTACTAACATTATTTATGGTCCAGGAAGCAATAAAGGATAAATATTTCTACAAAAACAGAGCGTGAAGAGCAATTAAAGGTCATGGCCGAAAATGAATGCCTAAATACTCAAATATTAATTAACAAATAAATTTTCCCATTATTTCCCATATCACAGACATAATTTTTGATCCTATCACATATAAATTTTTGTGAAATGAGCTCTAATGTTCTCTATCTTAGCTCTTTCATATCCCATAAAAAAGAAAATGTTCTCATATTTCTTGTTTTTTTGTTCATTCATTAAAAATGCTCAACATAAAGCATTTTATACTTTTTGATGACAGAAATAAAATGGTTAATATATGATAAAAAAGAGTCTTCTTCCTAGTTCCACCACAACTTCTCTGCCTCTCATACTCTTTCCGTTTTGGCACAAAGTAACTGGAAACTTATTGACGTGGAAGAGAGGTTAAAGGTTAAGGGGGTGAATTGGTATAAAAAAAAAATACGGAAGAAAACTTCCTGGGGGGTTGTGGTCGTACGGAAGGTCAGAACTTGAATCCAATTTGATTGCTTGTACTCTTTGCATTTTAGCAGGTTTGTTTGGATGTGATGGTTGAGTTGTTGTCGATTTGGGTAGCATGATTGATGAATATTGAAGTAATTGACATGCATTTTTAATGAAATAGTTTGATTATGTATTACAACAGATAAAACAGGCATGATGCGTGTCAGGATGTAAATAACAATAGGAAATAGCCTCAAGTTCCTGCTAGATTTCCAACATCTTCTCGAAATCTTTAATTTTTATTTCTCAATCCGACAAATTAAATGTTGCTAAACATTATAACAAATTTAAAGATTTCCAAAGGCTATTAGGTCTAAACAGAAAGTTCAGTAATTCAAGATACTCATCAATTCTGCATAAAAACAAAAGTTCATTTCTATTATACGAAATTCGATACATTTTCATCTGAAACATGCTACTACAAATGCGTCTCAAATTACCATATATCCCCTGACATTTCCCACACTTCTGTTCAACATTTCCTTGTCAATCCATACTTTGAGGTTACTTTTTTTTTGTGTGTTAAATATTCGAACAATGTTCCTTGGGACTTTCCTCATACACACGTCCCATCGATGTAAGAAGGGAAAAAAGAAAGAACTTTTTAACTTCCGAAAAGTCGAGAAAAAGGAAAGTAAATGGGATTTATTAAACATGGCTTTAACAAGCTTTAACTATAATTTTGTTGCGAATGCCTCTTGTCTTTCATTCCTCTATTCTTTTGCCTTCATAAAAGACCAAACCTTGTTATAAACTTTCATAACAAACTTATGTAACAAACCATCCAACTGCGAATTGATTTATTAATTCAAAGCGAGCAAAATTTTTGCTTGGACTTTGATCAGAGTTGGCTTTTTGGTGATGGAAGTAGAGGAAATGATGTGAAACAGTATCGATATCAATTGTTTGAGTCCATAACTAATTAAAATGTTGGTTACTTGATTCTAGGGACAATTATTGACAAATTCCGGATAGCTGCCAACTCTGAACAATGCAAAATGAAGATAGATCGAAAAAGCTGTTTATTAGACCTTATGCTATCGATTCCATTCCTTTTTTTTGTTGTTGTTGGCGTGTAACTTACTTTGCTCAAAGACAAACTTTTTTCTTTTTGTTGCTTCTCTTCTCTCACAGAAAATCTGCCTTAATCGTGACATCATTCGTAGCACGTACTTTTATTTTAAAGCTCCAAGCCTTTTTTTCTTGCCTTTTCTCATTATTCGTTTAAATAAAAAAGTTTTAAATTAAATGAGTAATGGTTGCAGAAGAATAAAAAAACTTTTTTCTCCTTTTTTCATCCTCATAATACTCATTCATACGTATGATATTTTTCTGAAATCACTTCTATGTCTCTTCATTATTTCTTTTGCTCCAACTCGTTTGCTTCATACACATTTCTGTGACATTTATGGGAATTTTTTGTGAGAGGATGTAAATCACATTTATCGGGAAATGACGTGTATTTTTTTGCGTGCTCTAAAGTTTCTCACATTTCACATTCTTTTCAAATGGGATTTTTGTCTTTTTTTCGGAATTGGAATGAATAAAAATATGTAAAAAAAAGTTTTTTAAAGATACGCTTTTATTTAGGTGCAATGAAAAGTAGAAAATAATATTTAGATTCCAGTCTCAAATTTTAAAGAGACAAATTTTTAAAATTCGACAAAGAAAATTATAATAAAAGCGTGGGCGAATCTACAGAAGCCATTCATCAAAGCCCACGCTTTTATTATAAATTTCTTTGTCGAATTTTAAAAATTTGTCTCTTTAAAATTTGAGACTGGAATCTAAATATTATTTTCTACTTTTCATTGCACCTAAATAAAAGCGTATCTTTAAAAAACTTTTTTTTACATATTTTTATTTTTTACTTTTTAGTTTTCTTTATCAAAAATTGTTAGTATCCGAATTGTTAATACTGAAGACTAAAAATCGCTTTTAAATGTCAATTTAAATTTTAATTCGATATAAATTTGGTCCTAAATAGAACAGAGTACACACATTTTAAAAAATTTCGATTTTGTGTTCCATGAAGATAAATTTCTCCTTTAAAACAGGCCAAAAACTAAGGTTTGTTATTATAAAATCGTCAACTTTCAATTTTTTCCCAAAATTCTTTTTGATTTTTATCAAGAATGCTTAATGAAAGATTTTGTTGAAATTTCAGTTCAATCGGATAAGAAATGTGGTTAATATGTCGAAAAATCCTTTAAATTTGAGTAAAAATACTAGTTTTTTGGCCCTAACTACTATGAAATTTTTAAATTTTGCAAAATTCTTTTTATCATTAAATAAAGTAATCTTAGATATACTTTCATGCCAAATTTCAGCTCTCAAGCTTTCATAAAAGTAGAAATATATCAAAAAATCGTAGATTTTGGCCTTAAAAAACGAGTTTTTTGACCCTAACTAGAGCAAAATTTAAATTTTTTTCAAAAATTTTATTAATGTGTTCTATATTAGCCTATAATACACCACTATGTCAAATTTCAGCCTTTGAAGTTAAGTAGAAGTGGTCGATATAGGTACTTGAAAATTTGAAAGTCTTAAACAGAGCAACCTAAATAAAAGCGTATAAAAAGGAATGAGGTAGAGTGGATTGAAGTTGGATTTTTGGCAGGGAATGTGACTTTTAGGAGGATTTTGATAGAAAAATGAGAATTTTTAATGAAATCGAGCAATAGACTCATTTGTGTTCATAAAAAACAAAGCCAGATCATTGTGTCAAAAAATTAAGCAATTTTGATCAAAAACTGGGAAATTCTTACAAAAGACTGAGCAATTCTAATAGAAAACTGAAGAATTCTTATAAAAAACTGAATAATTCATACAGAAATTTGAGATAATCTGACAAAGAACTGAGCAACTTTGACATTAACCTGAGTAATTCTGACACTCGATTGGGATTTCAAACAAAGTATTCCCTCACCTTGCAACACTTCCTGACGATTTTCTGACACTAATAACACAAAAAAATCATTCTTTCTAACAACATTCCAGTGTCAAATTCCCACTGGATTTTAAATCATCAACAATATCTTTGCATCTTTATTAAAATCTTTTGTTTAAAACGATTATGATAAGCTCCTGTTGAATAATTGAAATGTGATAACACAATAGATTTTTAAGATATTTTCCATCTTTTTTTAAAAAGAGTCTTTTGTCTAACGGGAATTTATTTATCTTCTCTCAACCAGACATGAACAAAATTAAGCACTTAAGGGAAATCCCTTAGCTTGTTTTGAAATTTAATACATTTTTGTATTCATTTTGTCGGTGCCTTTTTTGTGGTTTTTGTTGAAGAATTGCTTAGTTTTATTGTATTTTGGTTTGAATTTTTATTGCTGAATGCTATGCTGTGAAGATGAAATGATAAATATGCATATGGTGACCTAAAAAGCAGTAAATCCAAGAATTTATGTTTTGATCTAAATATCGTTTCAATCAGCATAGTTTTGAGAGTTGTCCTTAGTGTGGCTTGTATATATTGCTTATTTAGTACTTACATTACTCAGTTTTATAGCATTAATTGTGTAAATTCAATTAAGAATTCCAAAAGGATTTATTTACATATTTAAAATGTTTATTCATCAGAGTTCAAATGCAGACTGAACTTTTGTGTGAAAAGGGGGGTTTCAACTATGTGTAATAAATATTATTCAAATCTCAAATGAACGTTAAAACTCAAAAATTATTCGTTTACTTTTCTCAAACTTTAAATTTATCAACAATAGCAATCTTTAAGTCATTTGCGACGAGCGTCTTGATCAATTATCTTCAATGTTCAAGTTTTGCGTCTAAAATCCTATTCCTAATATTTTTAAAACTCCACTTAATAAGATAAAGATTTAGTTACTCAAAAAAAGTCTATTATCAATTTTTGTATATTTAAATTCCTTCAAATCTGATTCCATATTCGTATCTCTGTCTCGTTCTCGCATTAACAATTTAAATTAGAAGCAATGTAATCTTGAAGAATGAAAATAATATCAAGGAACCATTAAAATATTAATCTGGAGCTTTCTGACAAATTAATGCAATTTCTTATTTTGCTAAATTTTATGAAAACCAAAATGCAAATGATGAGAAAGAAAAAAGAGATTTTAAATGTTAAATTAATTGAAAAAAAAGAGAAAAAAAGAAAGGATTTCCAGTGAAGTGCTTTTGAACCAAGGAATACATTATAAACACAAATATTTGTATTTCGAATTTAATTCCTCTCTTTTTCCTTTATATTCTCACATAAACAAAGTTTGAATCTAATATGAATACATTCATGTGTGTATATAGAGTACATAACAAATGTTTATTTCAAAAACAATTCATTTTCTACTAAAACTGAGTCATAGGCTTTAGAGAGGATGAATCTTTAAAGAATCAGCAGTGGTAGAAACAAGTGGTGGATAATTGAATTATTTGATACTAGAAACGCATTTAAATGGCACACAGTTTGGTGATACAAATTGATTTACACTTGGCTGAATAATAGAATGCAATATAAAGGTGTTTAGAGTTGTCAGTTTCTGCAACAAGCAATTAAATATCTATTACTATAGCTTGGTAGGAATCAGTATATATGTCAATGTTCACATGTTCCATGCTACATTTTGGATCATACAGTTTGGTTCAATTTGATTATTGAACACCACAAATCGAATAGAATAACCACGAAATGTCTCATTGATACTGTAAATTGTAGATCAAGATAATGGGAAATTCTGACAATTAATAAGAGATTAATAACGGATGGTTTGCCACAGAACAGCATTTGAACCTAGATATACAATTTTTTAGTGAGATTCTAACCAATTTTTTGTCTTCATTACTGATTTAAGCATTGGAATTGAAATATCTAGCCTAACTCTTCATCCAGAGACAAATTTGAATGCATTTTGTTCTACAAAGAATCATTCTGATTGAAAGTGAATTTTAAAGCCTTCCTCATCCAAACAAGTCTAAATTAAACTGTCGCTCTGGAGCAATCAAGCCGGAAAGGCACAACTTTGCCTCCATAGCACTCAGTTTCGTAGCCAGGAAGGAAGAGGTTGCCCTAAAATATCCTATCAATAATTCATCTTTCAAAAATCAAATCCATAATTTCCATAATTTCCCACAGTCAAAAATTCCCTCAAATCCTCCATTTCATGGAATAAGAAGATCATTTTATTATGGGGATGTTTACTTCAACTTTATTTTAACATGTTTGCATTTAAAGTAGCTTTAAGCATAATAAGTAGCTCTTGGCCTATTTATACAACGCTACATTTTATAATAGGAAGTTGAAACTTTTAAGAGGAAGTGCTTCGTTCTTTAAATAGAAAAATTCTCAGCTGGCTACTGTAGCTTCCACTCGGTGAATTAAAAAAATAAGCAAGTGTTCAAGCGGAGGAGCTTTAAAGTAAATGAATGAAAAATATTGAAAAAGTCCTGATTTTCATGAAATATTTTATTTACTTCCGATTCAACACAAAGCTAGTTTTAAAGATTATCAATATTTTGTAGCTTAATGGAAGCTTGTTCATTTATGATGTCAAGCATTTTAGGGGGATATGAGGGTTGTAGGGGTTATTCGAGCAATGATAAGTTTTGGATATAAGGAAATAAAGACCTAACTATTGTCCAATAGTGATTTGCAGCCTAATAACAAAGCGGCTGAACAGATTTCTGTACCGGACTTGCAGATCTTGTTTGACTGGCTTCTAAATTAGTCGTGGGCAATCTGAAAAATGCTCCGATGTGCCGCAAACGAAGCGTACCGAAGCACAGAAAAGGACTACTCACCACTGCTCTACAGTGTTCTTTTAGGTCCATTCACACTCTTCTTTATTCAATCACCACCACCAGACATCAACTGTGAATGACCCCGTAAAAAAAAGAAAGTTCAAGCCGCAGTCAACCAAACGAAAGAAGAAAATCTTTTTTATTCGACACGAGACCCAATGTGACAAGAAGACAGACACACAAAAAGCATGAATAATACACAGCCTTTCTCAATAACATTTGTGTATAATGCGCATAAAAAAAATAAGGAGAAAGATGTTTTAAAGGCATTATAGAATCGCAGCACAAACATTTTCATACGCACAATATAAAAAAATCTCTCAAATGTTTAAGCATACACATATTTTGTTAAGTAACATTATGCTAATCTCTTCCTCTTCTATTACTGACTTTTCTCTTTCAGAGATCCAATAAATCTTGCCGTTCTGCATCTAAAGGAAAGTGGTGAGCTGGCGAAACTACAGCATAAATGGTGGTACGAGAAGACGGAATGTAAAAATGATAAGGATAATCCATCAGCCTCGAGGAATGAGCTCTCGCTATCGAATCTAGCGGGTGTATTTTACATACTAATTGGTGGTTTGCTTGTCGCACTTGCCATATCACTCGTTGAGTTTTGCTTTAAAAGTCAAAAATCGCCAACGACTACATCGCTTACATCTAATTCCATGCAAATGACAGACACACTAAAACCAAAGAGTCGACTTCCGATAACAAGTGCCAGAGATTATGATAACGGACAGGTAAATGTCTATGGTGTACGTATGCTGCTCGAGACGAGTGGACATTGTCAAAAATTTTATGTAATTTTTTTCCCAAATCCTTTTTTTGTGTCTTTTCTCAATCCATCTAGTATTATCCACAAAGTCCATCAATGGATCATTCAGCCCACGAGGGTCATCACATCAATGCTCATCCGCAAACTTGATGTCACAATGCGTAGGAGTCAAAGAATCAAAATTATTTCATCAACTCCTACGCATTAAATACATTCAGCGATAAGACATTGAATAATCAACAGATCATCCAACATTTAAATCCACAAACAACAAATAGTAGTCATTTTATTAATCAAAAATCTCCTAATTGATAATCAATTAATAATGATGTAGACGATAATAATTGAAATATGAAAATAAAAAGGAATCGATCGTCGAATTAAGGAAAAAAATGGAGAAGAAAATCCAACAACAGAACATAAGCTTATAATAGGAATTAAATAAAATTGAGGATGAAATAAAAGAAATTATCTCTCATTTAGGATTTGTATTCGATGGGAAATATAATCCTTTTGAATAGGAGATAATTTTTTGGTTTATATACAATTATACAATCATCTTATAATTACTTTACCTAACATTATCATTTCTAACACAAAGAAAAACAAACCAGAGTTGGCAGGACTTTAAAGTGGAGTCCGGACTTTGAAAGTCCGGACTTTCAAAGTCCGGACTTTGAAAAAAAAAAGTGGAGTCCGGACTTTCAAAGTCCGGACTTTAGTGGAGTCCGGACTTTAGAATAGTCCGGACTTTGAAAGTCCGGACTTTGGGACTTTGGGAGTCCGAAAAGTCCCATACAAATTTTTTTTTTTTTTTTAAAGTATTTTAATATTTTTTTTTTCGATTACACTGCGTAACCCGAGCTAAAAAGTGAATTTTTTGACATTTTTTTCGGTTACACTGCGTAACCCGAGCTAAAAAAGTGAATTTTTTGACATTTTTTTCGGTTACACTGCGTAACCCGAGCTAAAAAAGTGAATTTTTTGACATTTTTTTCGGTTACACTGCGTAACCCGAGCTAAAAAAGTGAATTTTTTGACATTTTTTTCGGTTACACTGCGTAACCCGAGCTAAAAAAGTGAATTTTTTGACATTTTTTTCGGTTACACTGCGTAACCCGAGCTAAAAAAGTGAATTTTTTGACATTTTTTTCGGTTACACTGCGTAACCCGAGCTAAAAAAGTGAATTTTTTGACATTTTTTTCGGTTACACTGCGTAACCCGAGCTAAAAAAGTGAATTTTTTGACATTTTTTTCGGTTAGACTGCGTAACCCGAGCTAAAAAAGTGAATTTTTTGACATTTTTTCGGTTACACTGCGTAACCCGTCGCAACAAAGTCCAAAGTCCAAAGTCCAAAGTCCAAAGTCCAAAGTCCAAAGTCCAAAGTCCAAAGTCCAAAGTCCAAAGTCCAAAGTCCAAAGTCCAAAGTCCAAAGTCCAAAGTCCAAAGTCCAAAGTCCAAAGTCCAAAGTCCAAAGTCCAAAGTCCAAAGTCCAAAGTCCAACCCGTCGCGTAACAAAGTCCAAAAAACCACTTTTTCAAGTCATGTTACGCAGTGTAACCGAAAAAGATGTCAAAAAATTCAATTTTTTAGCTCGGGTTACGCAGTGTAACCGAAAAAAATGTCAAAAAAATCAATTTTTTAGCTCGGGTTACGCAGTGTAACCGAAAAAAATGTCAAAAAATTCACTTTGTTAGCTCGGGTTACGCAGTGTAACCGAAAAAAATGTCAAAAAATTCACTTTGTTAGCTCGGGTTACGCAGTGTAACCGAAAAAATGTCAAAAAATTCACTTTTTTAGCTCGGGTTACGCAGTGTAACCGAAAAAAATGTCAAAAAAATCAATTTTTTAGCTCGGGTTACGCAGTGTAACCGAAAAAAATGTCAAAAAATTCACTTTTTAGCTCGGGTTACGCAGTGTAACCGAAAAAAATGTCAAAAAATTCACTTTTTTAGCTCGGGTTACGCAGTGTAACCGAAAAAAATGTCAAAAAATTCACTTTTTTAGCTCGGGTTACGCAGTGTAACCGAAAAAAAATGCCCAAAAATTCCCAAAGTCCCAAAGTCAAAGTCTCAAAGTCCAAAAAGTCCGGACTTTCATAGTCCGGACTTTAGTGGAGTCCGGACTTTCAAAGTCCGGACTTTAGTGGAGTCCGGACTTTCAAAGTCCGGACTTTTGGGACTTTTCGGACTTTTAAAGTCCGGACTCCAAAGTCCTGCCAACTCTGAAACAAACACACACATAATGGAAACTAAGCAAAAAAAATTAAAGAGTGGAATTGAAAATTTTTAAGGATAATCATCTGGCTGTCAAAATGTTAATTGGAAATTTTTGGGGAAAGGAAAATTGTGGAGGATTAAAAGGCAACTAGTTGTATATAATTTTGGACGTTATTGGATATAATGATGGATTTTGGAATGATTGGTAATTATAGTAAAATTCTAAAGTGACTTGTGCTATTGATGGGATGTGATTACACAATGTTTTGGGAGACCTGTAATTAATTTTGAATTAGGCTGAAATGAAATTGTGTTGGTTGTTGGAAGCTATTAGGCAGAGATCAATATTTTTATAAAAATTGACTCAAGTCAACTACAATAGAAGTTTTTAATAAAAAAGTGAAAGGAATCGTTTCTTTAGGACAAATACTTAAACAAATTAGTGATCGAGCTCTGATCATATCAGCAATCAAAAATAAAATCATGAATTGTTGAGGATATGTCAACGGTAATTTTATATTCAAACTATACAGCTACAATTAGTTGAGTTTCCCCTTTTGAGGTTGTTAGTCCCCTCAATAGAAATATTTAGTTTGTTTTTGATTTTCAAAGAATAAAGTTTAATTAATATTCGTTCAGTTGTTCATTGCTGATAGAGACATTCAAGCTCCTGTTTTTGCAAGTTACAGAAGTGATTCTAACATCAAGCAGTAATATCTGCTCAGATAAATAGCAGTTAAATTATTGAAATAACTCTACTGCAAGCTGAATTCCATAATTTTCTCAACCAAATGCATCGACATAATTTTCGTTAAGACAAGAGCCAGAGCTAGTACACTTTCTCTACAGCAAAGAGTATGTCTAGACTTTGACATAGAATATACGTGACAAAACCGGTCCCATAAGTCTAGCATTGTTAAATGAAAGTCAAAGCTTTTGATGAGAATCAAATTTTCGAATTTTGAAGCCATTCTCCTTAGCAGACAAAGAACATGATCTCAAGAGTATAGTAAGGTGAGAGTAAGGCTCTAAACATGCAAGTATATCTATGGAGAGTACTTTCAATGACTGTAAGCGTCTGTTAAGTGCTTCTGTAGAGTCATTAACCATATGTCCTTCTGATATTCGTCATAAAACTCGTCATCTGATGACTTTCCCTTAATATCACCAAAATATACATCACATCAAAGCATATAAAAGTTATGAGATAAACAAGCAAAGTAAATTTGTATAAAAAAAAATGCCGAAATTTTTCTAACTTTTGCTTGTTTACATACATGTGAATGACTGATAACGAGAGATGGATGTGTAATGGAAATTGTATGTAGATATGATAGACATGAAAATTTGTCAATGAAGATATAAAAAAAGTAAAATAAAAAAAATTGTGACTAAAGTTTAGACGAGAATTTTTTCATAATGAAATAAAAAATTATTAACACGCTAAGACTTATTAAGGATGAAGAAATTAAATAAAAAAATTTATAAATGATAAGTTAAAGTAAATCAAATTTTATTATAAATGAAAAACCTAAGACAAAAAATTTAAAGAGATTGAACTAAAAAAAAGTAAATTAAAGTAATAAAAAATTGATTACCAACCGTAGGATATCGTTTGTTTGTTGTTAAATGTTTAATCTCTATGAAAATAAATTTACTTCCACTCTACTTTATTGAAGATTGGAATGAAAAAAGTTTTTTTTAGAGGCGTATATACTTATAGACCGACATGTAAGATTATCGAGTGGCAGCTATGAAGAGAAACTTTTTTGAAGTTTTTTTTTTTTTGTGTTTCTCTATGGACAAGTTCTGACAAGTCTGGGAAATCGTAAAATTTAAGAGATGCTTCTTAATAACATGTCTGGTCGACGATCATATCCTTTGATATCTGTCAGAACAGTAAAGAAAAAGTTTTTTGGATGTTGTAACTTGTCAATAGTACTTTCGACAATGCTATTACTCATATTACATTGACTGGATGTCATTGATTACATACACACATAAATGATTGTGATTTATAGGTTAATTATTGATTCTAGAGGTTGTGTAGCGAATTATATTGAGGTAAACAGAGTTTGGATGGATTTATTTGCAATATAAATTGAATGTGGATGCTGAAGTGAATGGGAAATGAAGAAGGAACTGCCACGAAGCTCTGAAGACTCCGCTACCCTCCTTAATTAACATCAAATGGAATGTCCATATTCCTGTAAAATTCAAGCATTTTCAAAATTTTCTTTTGTGTCGTTCGGGTTTAACTTTCAAAATTGTTGAATTGAAAGTTAAGGGAAACTAAAAAATAGAAAGATATGTCTTTAACATCAAAATCAACAACTGGATCTCAATTTGAATGTAAATTGTTACAACTTTTTGTTTTTACTTGGAGGAAATGGCGCCAAACTGTCCATTTTTATCAAATTATTAGAATAAATATTAGATCAAAGTCTTATTTGAGTTGGGATTGCTTCATATAGCAGTTCTTGTAACAATTTGAATTGTTCAAAGGATCCAGCTCTAGAAAATCATCCACTAAATGAGAATTTCATCCGAAAATATGATAAATATCCACAATTATCCATCCTCTCATTTGGAACTTTTAAATTATGTGAAAAATGACTCTAAAATCAAGATCCAGAAGCATAAACAAACAGTTGATTAATGTTTTCTTCCATTAAAGTTACAAGCTTAATTTTAGACTGCACGGTTGCTTATTAATGTCAAAACAAATATTGAAGCTCTTCCTCAAGTCAAAGAGTTGTTCATCAAACATGAAAACATCAGATCTAAGACGATATGGGAATATGTTCCATCAACTTCTGCTTCAATAAATACAGAAAAATTGTTAATAAAATGTAAACAAGGAACTTTCAAAATTTAAATTGTGAAGCTCAAAAACTTTTGGGTTCAGAAACTTTTTTTCCAAAAAAAGAAGAGAAAATAGGAAGCAAGAAATGGAAAATATATCATGAGTATATACGCCTCAAAAAAAATCATTTTATTGTAAAAATTGTAAAGAAAATTTTATAAATAAAGAAAAAAATCGAAATTCAATGAATATCAAAAAATAGTAAAAAGTAAAACATCTAGTTCGTAAATAATTCATAATAAAAACAAAATTCATTGAAATTATACACTGTAGATATTTGAGCCTGTAAATAAAGAAGAAAAAGAAAAACGACGAATGATGAAAATGAAAACATAAAATACAGAATGTAACTTTTCAATTATAAAATTATTTTGGCATTTTTGGAGACGTTTATAAGTGATGTCTTCTATTCAAATTATTGAATTTTCAGGATCTTTACCATCTATATCTCAAATGTTAGAAAGCATGTCTCTTCTCTTAAACCGATGACTTTTTGCAGTCATGAAGAAAATTTCAGACCCTTCGTCACCTTAAAATGCATATTATGTAGCCTGAGCACCAATATATAGCCGCATAGATGGTAAGACATGGAGTTGCTCTGACCGCACTATAATAACTGTCATTTATTACATACCCGAATAGCACAAGTTGGCTAATCGATCCAAAATCCGGCAACAGGTCAAATTGACTTTCGGATGATGCAAGATCAAAAACGATTCTGATACCAAGTGATACCAAGAGCCAAGATGACCAGAAGTCGAATTTTTGATCGATTAACCGTTTTGTGTTTTTCTAATGCATTTAATAACTAGTATTTGACCCTCCCACCTTATATTGAAGTCCCAAAACCACAAATTTCCATATCACATTAATAACCCGTCAAAAAAGCTACGACCCTCACCCCCTCCAACCCGAAACACAAACGAAATAAACATACAATCCCTCACTCAACTAATTATTAATATTTCAGGTTTTTCTTTAACAACAAACGCTTAAAAGGTAAAGCAATTTTCAATTTACAAATGAACTTCGAGCACAAAACTTTACAGCACAACCCACAAAACAAAGTCATACTAATAACTGTCGTAATAGCTTGAAGCACAAATTAATAATTAATGTTATTCTTAATATCACAGCTGTATATTTTAATAACTGAAAAAGAACTTGTGTTACTTACTTTTTCGCGTAAGAGATTATAAATTTCTCACTCACAAGTTGTTGCAAAATACACAAAAAAATGTCTTTAAATTGAAAATGTAAAGGAAACGAAGAAAATTAATGTGTATGTATATTCCGTGGATATTAATATTTAAGATGACAATTTTGAACTTTTCCTTATTGTCGATACATTTTTTGAAATTTTTATGTTTAACGGCTTTTTAAAATTTGAGTTAAGCTTTTATAACAAAAAAGCTTTTTATTCCTGAGCTTACAGGATTTTTTTATAGCAATATTTGAAGAAAAAAATTATAGCAAAAAAATAACGGTCAAAAATATTTCAAATCCAAACATCAAAACACGGGGCAAACAACTAAAAATTGTTTTGAATCGTTTTTATTTCAAAACATTACAAAAATTATTAATTAAACTAGATTCAAAGTGATAAGTAGTTTAATTAAACGTTCATCGCAAAGATGAACGCTCCAAAAATACCAATTTCACAGTTGTTGACTGATAAATCAACGACAAGTAGTGAAGAACCGGCAAAGAAAACTAGAGAGGATTGGAGGAAGGCAAAAGAGCTTGAAGAAGCCAGAAAGGCTGGTCAAGTACCTGCTGCTGTTGATGAAGAAGGTAAGAAATCACATAAACTATTGAATTTAATAGATCCAGTGAATTAAAGTTGAATTTTTATAATTATTTAGGTCGAGATATCAATCCACACATTCCGCAATATATTTCGAGTGCTCCTTGGTATTATGGAACTGCCGGACCAACATTAAAGCATCAACGTCCACAAGAAGAGAAACTAAAAGAATATTCAGCTATTGAAGAATGGTACAAGAAAGGCGTAGACAAAACGAAAGTTGCAACAAAATATCGCAAAGGAGCATGTGAGAACTGTGGAGCTATAACTCATAAAAAGAAAGATTGCTTAGAACGACCAAGAAAAATTGGTGCGAAATACACAAATGCTGCAATTGCATATGATGAATTTGTACAACCAGAATTAAATCCAGATTATGATGGCAAAAGAGATCGCTGGTCTGGATATGATCCAGCAAATCATCGTGAAATTGTTGAAGAATATCAAAAAATTGAGGAGGCAAAGCGACAAATTAAAGCTGAACGATTAAAGGAAGATCCAAATGCAGAATCATCCAGTGAAGATGAAGACAAGTATGCCGACGGAATCGACATGCCTGGAACAAAAGTTGACAGTAAACAGCGAATTACAGTCAGAAATTTACGTATTCGTGAAGATACTGCAAAATATCTCCGAAATTTGGATCCAAATTCAGCATTTTACGATCCAAAGACAAGATCTATGCGTGAAAATCCACTTCCAAATAAGAATGCTGAGGATGTTGAGTTTGGTGGTGAGAACTTCGTCAGATACACTGGAGATACACACGCCCATGCAAAGGCTCAATTATTTTCATGGGAAGCAGCAAGTAAAGGTGTTGATGTTCATGTCTTAGCTGAACCAACAAAATTGGAGTTACTGCAAAAGGAATATGAGTCCAAAAAGGAAGAATTTAAGAACAGCGTTAAGGACAATGTACTAGAAAAGTACGGAGGCGAAGAGCACTTAAAAGCACCACCAAGACAGCTTCTATTAGCCCAAAGTGAGACATACATTGAATATGCACGTGATGGACGAATTATTAAAGGTGTTGAGAAGCCAATCATACGCAGTCGTTATGAGGAAGACGTCTACATCAATAATCACACGACAGTTTTTGGATCTTATTGGAATAGTGGAAAATGGGGCTTTAAATGCTGTAAATCTTTTATCAAGAACTCCTGGTGTTGTAAGCAGAGCATTGGTGCTGAAATAGATTCATCTGAAGTTCCATCGACCAGTGGATTTGCACCAGCAAACAATCCACATTCAGAGGAATCAGATCAGGAACACTTTGAGAATAAAAAGGTTGAAATTGTAAAGGAATCACGTAAATCACCTGAAAAAGAGCCGTCATCGTCATCATCTTCATCAGAATCAGATTCGACCGACAGTGAGAAGGAACGAGAAAAACAAAAATCAAGGAAGCGAGACAGAAAACGTAAAAAGAAGAAGAAGCAAAAGGATAAGAGGAAAAATAAGGATAAAGAAAAGGATAAGCTGCAAATTGCACTAGAAAAAGAGGAAGCAAGGCTTAGGGAATATGAGGAAATGAAAAATGTCGATGAGAGGAAGCGAAAATACAACAGCATGTATGATGCAAAGGCACCAACAGAGGAAGATATGGAAGCTTATCATATAAAGAGGACACGAGAAGAAGATCCAATGCTTCAATTTATGAAAAAATAATGATTTAACGTATTTTTAAAACTTCAAAAATCTTCGTTAAAATTGTAACGGATTTTTAAAAATCAAAGTGAGTTTAGCGACTTTTCTATTTTAAAAATCATTTGACCGTTAATAATGTCAAGGTATGAAAACATGAACGAAATACTTTATAAATAAATTGACAAATTAATAAAATAAATGCCACAAATATGATTAAATTGACTTAATTTAATTAGTTAACTGAAAACAAGCTTCAAGCTATTCCATAAATTAAATCATGAATTAATGAATTTTAACATTACTTGTACAGTGTCAATTAACTTGCCTATTGAAAATTAAGTTTCTGATTGGATTGTTTGCATTTTTTCCAAAATATCCACTAAATCCATCAATTGAGAATCCTTACTCGATGACAATTTCCAATTGCAATTCCATTTCCATATGCTAACAGAAGATTAATTCACGAATTGCTCCAAAAACTTTACTAATTGCAAATAAATCCTGCGGGATTTAAAATTCAAAAATTTCTAGAAATTCAATTTTCACTACAGTCGAAAAAAAATCATCGTATCTGCATTTTTTAACAATAATTTATTAAATAGCAGTGAAACTATTAAACATTCTATATTTTTATCCAGAAAAGTAGCATGCAAATGTAAGTATGAGCGTAATCAAATGAGATCAACAAAAGCGAATATTTACTTCAAAGAAAGTTGAAGCAGGCTTTGATTCAAAAGATAGAGAAGAAGAATTTTGACTGTTAAACTGATCTAATTTCGATTCTGTCGTTGAATCATTACCTCTGATATCTTTTTGATACAGCTAAGTACTCAAATCAGGATCAAACTATGTACCAGTCTGAGCGACACAAATGAAGAAGGTTCTGACATGGAGAAGATCAGAAAGGACGAATTAAAGCTAAATTGCCTTAAAATCTAATGCAAGGATCGCTAAGTAATCATAATGGTTCTCGAGACTGGATCATTCATGTGGATCTCGAGATCCAGCAATCACTAAACCTTAGATGTAAAGCATCCATAAGGCAAACATTCAAATACACATTTAAGAGGCCATTCGGACGATCAGCTAAAGCTTGGACATTAGCGACTATTCCCACTTTAAAACTGCCCAAAAAAAAGGTTCAAAATCATAAAATTTATATCATTCAATATTCAGCAAGATAAGAATGAAGGTAGTTTTACTATTTTTTCGTTAGGGATGAGAGAGGAAACAAGAAAATTATCATCATATATCTCTTACTAAAAACTTCCTCTTCTTTACAAATAATACAACGGAATTAAAAAAGTAAACTGTTTCTCACCTCTCTTATTTCCTGCCTTTGTTAGATTTCTTCTTTATTTTTTTTTGCATATTGTGAAAATTTAGCAAATTTTCTCTTCCACTGAACCGATATAAAAGGCGAATATGCTTCAGTCTAACACAGCATAAAAAAAAGGGAATTGAAAAGAAACGAAATGTTGTTGGATGTAAGTGAGAGTGTGGAAAAGAGGAAAGAAATAGTATTTTACTTTATGAGAGCAATTCCGCTTACATGGTTGCTTGCAAAGCACTTTATTGTTGTAAAAATGAAATGGCATAGTGTTATGTCGAAAGAAGTGGATGAATAGAATATAGAGAGATATGTATACATACAATTTTTGTGCCTTTATCTATCTACAATTATTATTTTTAGCATAGTTATATTTTTTTTTTTTCGTCGTCATTCTCGGAAAAATGGCAACGAAAAATATATTTTTGCGCAGTTTGGTTCCGTTGTTGTCGTGAATATCGTTCAGCTGTTATCTTTTAAATATCTTATTGCTGAGTTAACAGATTTCGATGAATTACTATCAAAGAATATTGTTTCCTTAACTCTCTAAAGCACCGCTATACGGATATGTTACATAGGCATGCTTTGGTAACATACACAAATAAAATCATATTCGAAGTGGAATTTCTCTTCTTTCTATCCCTACGTCAATTCTTAATTTCCAAGTCTGATTGGCTCTTGACGAACTTAAGTTGGTTTAACTGTTTTCGACTTTGGATCCAAGATGCAAGTCTCTTGGATGTTGAACAACTATGGATGTTGATCTGACAGAAAAAGTATAATTTTGAGCAGTGGATCTCGAGTGGGACTCGAACCCACGTCCATATGATTTTCGGTCTCATGTTCTTATTACTGAGCTTTCGGAAGTTATTCTAATGTATGGAAAAGTATCTTACATTAATTATACATGTTCTGTATCTTCCTTACTCCTGCACTCTTAATGATATACCGTTAAAAGGCCATTACAGGAATCCAATTCCAGTACTGGAATATTTTTTGATCTAAGCTAGTGTTATCTTAACTTATTTGCACCACGACACACCCAAGAGGTAAGCCTCGACCAAAACCCTTCACGGCATACTTCCTTACTAAGCGAACTCGCACGAGTATCAATTGTCGCATTTAGAGTTCGTCGAAAGCTGGATCTGTCTTTACACAGCTTCTGCTAATTTCTAAATTCAAGCTCTTTTAGATCGTTGCTCCCACTTTAATCCAATAAGCTCTTAGGCCTTCATCGAGATCTCTTAGTTATAAAGAAAGCCACTAGTTGGACAGTTACACGGTATACGGTTCATGAAAAGGTATTCCCGATCGGCACAAATTGAAATGTTGCCACCACGGCGACGACTCGGTCGTATACTTAAAGCCAAGTGGCTGCCACTTGGCGAAAACAACCGAATTTGCCAAGTGACAGCCACTTGGCTTTAAGTATACGACCGAGTCGTCGCCGTGGTGGCAACATTTCAATTTGTGCCGATCGGGATTGACGGCACACAGTTCTGGCAACACTAATCTAAACAGAGTTCGGAGTCAATTTGGGTTTTGTCCGATTTTGTATTCGAAAAATCCACTCAACTCAATTCAGGATTCTAGATTCAACATCTAGCTCTGAATCAAAGTAATATTTCAAACGTATTCTTTTATTTCCATATGACCGCAGTATGGCTACATTAATAAATTAAAGATGAGACCTTCGAAGATATTGTACACATTAGACATATTGTTGTAAATTATGACTGCGATAGGAAGATTTCGATTGAGATCAGAGATGGTGCTATTATCTTGTATTAATATATTCAGGACATAAATTATTGACCAGTGTTAAAGGTTTTACAACCGGCACTAATACGACAAAGCCGGATGAAGAAAATACGTTAAAATCTACAAGGGCATTTGATATGACAAACTTACACTTCCACACAGGACACAAGCATTTTTGTCACATAAAAAAATATATTCATCCAATTCCCAATAGTACCTTTCTCCATCTAAAAATCACTATCTACTTTTTCATCTTGTATCAGCATCAATATCAACATCGGATCTAATACATCTGCGAGAGGTACAGCACAATAGAATGAATTTTTAATTCAGCTCTTTTTTTCAACTCCTTTTTTACCTTTTATGTTTAGGATCTAAAACCATTCCTGTTGAAATATTACTGCTTTTACTCTTTAAAGTTTTGTGTTTTTTTTTCTTTTTTTTTTTGGATTAAAGCACGAGCTTCCAGCATCGTAAAGTTTTGGTAAATCGTGTATGCTGAAAGATTTATTCATGGAAACGGAAGTTTACGTGAAAAGTATATAAATTTATTTTTTTTACTTCTGTGAGATGGGCAATGGTGTGTCGTCAACAAGGCATCGTTGAGTGACCAGGTGAGGTGGGAATTAAGGATTTGTGGATATGAATTGGATGTAAAGTTTTGGTTCTGTTTTAGATTTTGTCAATTATCTTGTTTTTCTATCATTTTATTGCTATTTTTGCTATTTTTCAATGCTTTAATTACTAGCCATTTTGAAAATCTTCAAAATCAAAATTTCCTTGTTTACAGATTGGATTTTCATAAAATTTTAGTAAAGTAGGCTTTGCTCACTCAATTTTAATCAAATAAATCTCTAAGAATCCAGATTTAGCTTCAAATTAAGCTAAACATGAACATTGAAAATTCGAAGTGACGAAAAAAAGTTTCGTTAAAAAACACGTGGTTTCAATTTCTACTAAAATCAAGGCTTCAATCATATAAAAGCATATTAGCTTCATTCTTTATAAGAAATCAACACCAAACATCGAATAGACTAGATTTTACATCAAAATCAAAGCAATTCTCCTTCCATCCCAAAGGTAAAGTCCACAAATGTATCATTGATACAGTTCAAACTTGCCATATCAATTTCCTAATGGTCGAGGAAGTATCATTTTATGTCACACACAACAAACTTTCATACCAAATACAAATATTTCCCAACAGGCGAAATTTGATGCCATTGCAATCAAGAAAATGTTATTTCATATCAATTTAAATCAATAAATTTGATAGCGGTAATCAGATACATCCAATTATCAATACTACAATATAAATAAATAGATACAAAACGGAGATCAAGTTTCCTCAAAATATACACATTCAGTTCACAAATGACTCTCTTCACGCAATTGCCCAAAATCACCAAAAATCAATCAATATAAATTTTATGTCCGTTCAACATGCAAGTGACTATTTTTGGGTTTTGTATGAAAGCAATCCATAGTCAGCTTTTTTATGCGAGATAAAGAGCTTAACCGCAGCCACCATCGAAGCGTTTCAGTTTTAAATCTTTCAACCATGCCGAGATCCTTAAAGCACTTGATAAATGCGCCGTTACTGTTCAACCACAAATTCTTTAAACATCTACATATTTTCTGTTTTGGGGATTGTTTAGCTATGATGTGTTGTAATTAGATGGATAAGGGATTGATTTTATAGGGATTGGTTTGCTGTATTCTCTAGTATGGCTGGACTCATCAGTGTGACTGGACTCTTCAGTGTGACTGGTCCAGGGATGGAACCAGAAATCGGTTTTTGGTGTCTACATCCTCTACAACACAAAGGCGTCCTTAACTTGCTCGACTTTTAGAAAACCACGCCAAAAAAATTGGAAAACTCCTGTTTTAACAAACTTTAAGGCTACCATCTGGTCAAGTGTATCTTCTAGAGTATCAAGTAGTAGCCAGATATAGTACTTGCTTCAAGTATGATCAAAAGGAGCTTCTGGACCATAATTAATCTGTACAGCCATTAAAGCAGGTAAGTTTCTCTTTGAATATACACAATAAACAGATCTTTTGTATGAAAAAGGAGCTTTCAACTATGATCAATTAATATCATTCAAATCTCAAATGAACGTTACAACAACTAAACCTAATGTTAAGCCATGAAGCAATTGACACTTAAGCTTCATGTCACTAACTGAATCACAAGTACATATTTGAGTCACAAGCGAACAAAGACATCACATCCGAACGACTCTCTCTCTCTACTGCTGCCGCTTTTTTTGTGCAAGCTTGTGTAAGCACACATATGTATGTACATAAATCTAACGCGGACATTTTGTATCAAAAGTCCTGAAGGAAGAAAAATGTTTTTGCAATAATAATACATGAGAGTGCATGAGTGTAGAATAAAAAAAAAGAAAATTTTGTTCTTAGCTTTTTTTAACACAAAAAAAAAGTAGTAGAAATACACATGTACAAAGTTCAATTGTGAATCTCTGTACAGAGAAAAAAAAGCATAGAAATGAAAAAGATGGAAAAAAAAAACTTTGTTTAATCAGGACAGAGCATGAAAATGGGAGAGGAAAAAAAAATATTCTATAGATGTTACAGCATAGAAACAATGCTTATTTTTAGGTCAAAGATATAAAATTTTCTGCATATTTCACACAAAGGCAAACTCAAATAGTCATAAATTTGATGGCAGTAGTTTTAAGATACTTTTTTTTTTACTCCTGCTTCTATGTTATTCACTTCCATTATTATGCCATGCCGCCTATCAAAATACATTTTTACAGATTCACGTTGATGTTAATAATATATTATATCATACAATTTTTTATGACTTACTATAAATCTATCTCATTTGCTTATTCGAATGCTGTTGTGATATATTGGATATACTGTATTGTTATGTATGTATACACCGTGTACATTATCGTTGTTGTTGAATATCAATATCAATTTCATTATGATGAATCTGTAAAAAGAAATTCTTTTAGACATAATAAAAAAGAACAAGGAATTGATTGTGGAATTATCTTATTGAATAGACTGTGTGAGCTTTTTTAGAAACATTAGGTCTATTAAGCATTGTTGCCAATTTAGATTAGAGCTGAGATGACAGGAAATTGTCTTTTAGAATTGTGAATGAGATATTGCAATCCTGATTTAGGAGACACAGCTGACATGTGTTATGGATGTTTAGTTCTTTTTAGAAAAGTATCACTAAAGCAGACATGTAGTCTGCGACGAAGATAGTGGAGATGATAGCGAAATCTTAATTTCGACTGGAGTGACTCAGTTAAGGTTGAAATTCAAAACGTTGTATATCCAACAGATTTTACTCATTAAATGAGCTTTGGATTAGTCAAAGTGATGGGAAGACTAGTGATTCACTAACAATAGATGTGATGGTGGCAACTTTTAGTGCCCTTAAAAACAATAAAGCGTCTGGCCTTGCTAACGTGCCTGCTGATTTATATAAGACTGGTTGTGAGACCTCATCTCATTTCCCCGTCAACTGAATTGATAGAACAAGTGTAAAGCGAGGAGAAACTACGGGTCAAGGGTATGCACATTGTGATTTGTCCTATCCACAATAAATTCTGCAAGATGACTTATTTCATTCTGACCCTTTTTGGCTTACACGGTGCTTTCAAAGACTCGAGACTTGAACCTCGTGCAGAAGTTCTCCTGAGCAAGTACCAACCGGCATGCTCATTTGGCAGTCATTTGAATTCCACATAGAAGCGACTTCCATTTGATGTTAATAAAAGAAGGTCTCAAAAGCTCTTTGGCGGCAACTTATTCATTTGTGTCACTCGGGACCATTCAAATCCAAACTTTCGATACTTTTCTGGACAGATGCACAATCATCTATCCTATGTCTACAGCATATATTAACATAATTTCTTCCAAACTTCTCAAGTCAATAAAATAAGTTTCCTTATTCAACACTTCCTTAAAAATTGGCACAATCACAATTCTATCCCCAAAATAAAAGAAACAAGGTTTAACCCTTAAATCAATGAATATCTTAGACTAGGTTATGGATTTTTATAATATTCCTTGACCAGTCACATTATTCCCACTTCTATTGCGCACATTTGTTTTGGACTTCCTTTTCTACTAAATTTTCACCCTTGCCACTAAAATGGAATTATTTTTCTCATAAATCTAGATAAGATTTTCATCAGGAAAAGAAACACAATGTCTAACTGCGTCACACGCACTTAAATATATCCAAAGTTGTAAAAAAAGTGTGTTTTCTTCCTTCTTTTCAGCATAAAAAGAAAGTGTAAGCAATATAGTAATTTTATTTGCACAAAAAAAAAACATCTTTTAAATGCCGGCATAAAAGGATATCGAGAACTTGAATTATAAAACAATTCATACATAAAAATGAGAGAAATCTTTATAATTCACGTGAAAATACATTTGAGTGAGTTTTTCCGAGAAGTTGAGAAAAAATTTTTCATAAATTTTTATGATTTGAAAATGTTTTATGCAGAACAAAAATTTATTACCTTCTTATCTGCGTTATAAAAACGAGAGAAAGACAAACAAGCAGTTATCTTAGTTCTGAAAGCATTTTTTCTGTTGACAAAGACAATAGTTCTTGTCAGGAATGAGTTTTAAAGTTTAATTGAGTTTAATGAGAGCTTAAAGATAGTAATTTAATTTATTTAATGGAATTTTGGGAGATAAATTAAAGGAATTTACTGGAATTTACTACAATTCTTAGAAATGGCATGGCTATGGAAGAGCGAATGTAACAAAAGCTTAGGATGTCTAACATAAAAGTTATTTGTGTTAATTTATCGATAATATCGTCCATAATGATTCATTTTGTATACATACCTGAACAGACAATCAGGATTCTCACCTGCTACTGTAATGCATTTTGTATTAGCTATTGATGATCTGGAGCGACAGAAATGATTTCAATCCTTACTTCATTCGTATAGGTTTCAAACTGAGCATTGAGTTCCCTAGATCCGAAATTCAATTTTCATATGAAGGAGCTTCTGCCACAAAATTTTTTAAAACACTGCAAAATCTCTTTTATTTACACAAAATGAGAACCGACTCAGTATGGCACAGAAGAAAATGATTCACTCCCCAAAAAAGCAAAAAGTCCGATTTAGGTACAGAATAGTTATTTCTGTACCACGAAAGCACACTCTGTGTCTGTTAGGGACAACAGCTTCATTAAGGCTCAACCTAGAATGTTGTTTTGGAAACTGGTAGAAGTTATCAAAAGACAGATCTAGCTTTAGACGAATTCTGAATGAGGCAATGGGCTCCCTTGCGCCTTCGCTAAGGAAGTAAGTAAAGTAAGAATGTTGCATTATTTGGGAAGGCAAATAGAAACTGTGCCCATGTAGTGTTTATCTGAGCAATACAAACGATGGAGGCTAGACCATAAAGTATATAAAGCTCCAACAAAGCTCTTAAATTATCATCAATTACAACCCGTTTCTATTTGGCAGCCATAGATAATTTTAAGATCTATTTTATCAAATATCTATTAGAATAGGTAATTTTTTAGCTCTCGGTCCTATTTTCCAGCTATTCTTCAAGGTGTACAGTCTCATATAAATTCCAAATTTTCCTAGATCTAAATTCAGCATAAAGCCTCAAAAATCACCACATTCTATTGACAATACATGTTTACAACTACCTAAACATATTAGTTGTGTAAAAACGATTAATATTCAGCTTAATTGTGTAAAAATCATTAATATGTAGCCATTATAAAGCTTATAATCAAACCTCAAACTACATCATATGGAAATAGTTACACTAATTCCAAACAATAAATCAAAACACAAATTAATTGAGCAATCAGATAAAATCAAAATGATTATTATTGTTATGGGATAAATCAGTCAGACGAATGAAAAGCATAAGCTCATAAATTTAACGAGTATACACGCGAGAATAAGAAGAAGATGAAGGAGGATTTTTTTTTCTCTAAAATTGTCACATCACATACAATATTTATTCCGGAAACAATTTCTTCCTCGACATTTTTTTTTCCTTCTCTCACTGATTCAATTCAATGCTTCATAAGACACTTTATAGTCAGAATGGAATATACACATATATATAAACGTAGAAATTTATGTGCATACAATACATATATTTATTTCACTTATTTTATTTGTGTAAATGATTGTAGGTATGGGAATGGCAAAAGCAAGAAAACGAGTCAGGCAAGGAAGGATGAAAATGAGCTTAAAAGGAAATGAAGCAACAACAACAAAATGCAATACACACCCAGCAAACATAAACAATAAAAAAAAAAGTTTTTTTTTTTCTTGCTGCTTGCTTCTCCTCTCATCTCCTCTTTGTCTCAATTTCTGTTCTCATTGTTCCAATTGAAAATAATGGAAGTGAAATGAAAATTTTTCTTTTTTTTTCTTCCTTCTTTTCTTTTCTTCATCATCATCAGCATCATCTTCCATGTATAATATAAATATATATCCATAAGATGAAATGAAGTGTAAAAAATTACCGGAAGTGGATGATTAGAGCGCATTTTTGGTCGGGGTTTTGTGGGGAAGATGAATGATTGGAGAGTTGATTAGCATTTTTTGGGTGTATTTTGGGTAGACCAGCATTTAAGTTTCAAAGTCGATTACAGTTCAAAGTCATGCCGAGTCGTGAAGATTTGTTGCAGAATTTAAAGTCGACTTTAGGCACCGAAAAAGCAGTAATGGTCAAGTCTGAAGTAAACTTGGTTTGGGTCGATTCATGTCGTCTCAAGTCAACTTCAAGTGTGTCGACTTGGAGTTCTGTAGAAAACCACAAAATAGTTTTTGAGTCTTTCTTCAGCATCTGATCACTGTTATAGACGTTTAGTAGAATGAGACTCAAACTTCTAAGCAAATAGTAGCGTATCAAGCAGAAAAGGAACACAAATAGATAATTATCACTGCAGTGGTTCTCAAATTTTGCTCCAAGATACACCTATCGACTCACATTTGAATGTTGTGCATATGTCAGCCAGGTAGACCGTATAATTAGAACCAAACGGCGTTCACATGACTATGGCAGCCACTTAGCAGTCAGAATGTCAATAATATGCACTTAGAAGCAGATTTCGAAGTCTACTTAAATTTAAAAGGAAATCTACGCGACTTAAGTCGACTTTTTTCATATAAAATCCTAGTCGACTCCAAGCACTGCTTAGTAATCATTAGGACATCATCTGCTTCTATCATATAGTTCACTTGACTGCCGTATAGACTACATTTAAGTATCTACAGATCTGAATGTTGTTTCTCAAGACAAAATGCATAACAATCTTGTAACAATCATCTTCAAAAACAAATTGAATTCCGTTGACAAAAAAACATGGCAATTCCAAATTCATTACTCAATTTCCACAAAACTTCATACAAATTCAGATAACAAAAGAAAGCGTCCAATCTACAATCCTAAATAATTCAAAACAATTTCACTCAAGATGTCAATTCTTAGTCCATTCCTCTGAAGTATCATTTTGACGCACAAAATGACTAGTCGTCAAGTATAAGAGATGAAGATATCACACAAATTAATCAATCCAGTCAGTCAACAGAAATTACAAGAGCACAAATCATCGTGCTAAAAAGTCCTCATCAAAAAAGATAATATTTATAAGAAATAAAAGAGAAGTTTTGAAGCGAATGAGAAATTGAGGAGCATAAAGGAGAGATTTGTTTTGCTGTGAAATCGATTTAAAGAATTTAAGCGAAAAATATATATATTATATCTCAATATTGATGCTACTGCTGTTTTTCATCCAAGAAAAGAAAATATCTCTAATACAATAGGCGACATAGAGATTCAAACAATGAAATGCTTGATGGTTTTTTTGTTCCTTTCCTTTCATCCTCTCGTTTCAGAAAAGCATCATTGGTTTTTGTTACACACCAGAAATTCATCTTTCCCTACATCATCATTTCATGAGGCACACACATCAATTTTGAAATTTTTGTTTTATTTCATTTCCATCACAGGCACAAAAGGCAAGGAATGAGTGAAGAAGAGGTGAAAAGAGAGAAGAGAAAAAAATATTATTTTGTGATAATGCTGTAGGAATCTGATGATAACGGCTTTTTTACAAATGTAAATATCTCTGCTGCTGCTTAATAAAAGCACACAAATCAATACATTTAATGAAAAGCGAATTTTTGGAGGAGTGATGGTGAAAATGTGTATTAAGGTATTTCGTGTTGTGTATTTTATTCCCTTTTACTCACACACACACATACTTATACATCCACAAAACCATCGTTCGTTGTGTACAGACAGTTTGCGATCGAAGGATTCCCGGGAAAACGCGTGCGCACTATGCGACTTACAATGGTGCACACACGGCATGGAGGGACTTTTTAAAGTGTTAGAAACTTTTGCAATGTCTCTACACTAAGCTCATACACTTGAAAGTTCCTTTCCTTTTATACATATTTTTGCACAGAAAAATCTCTCTCAAATACATTGACATCAAAAAAAGGCAACGTTATTTTCGTTATTCCAATTTTTTTATGTTCTCTACTCACTCATTTCAAATCGAGTTGAACTCTCATCAATTCAAGTTACGTTGAGTGTGGATCTGGACAGAAAAAAAAAAATATAAAAATTTAATAATAGTTTTTACAATACACTAAAAATAACTGTTAATTTTATAGTAAAAATTTATTAAATTATAGCATCTAAAAATATAAGGAATTAAGGATATAAAATAATAGCAAAAATTCGTATAGGAATACAAATTGTGAGTGAAAAAAATATAAAATATATCCACCATCATCACCAATCATTATCATCATCATCATGTACATGGATTATAAAAAAAAGGATTTTTTGTAGTGCCTGAAAAATTAATTATTTAAAAAAAATTTGAAATTGTCAAATGAAAAAGGAGGAAAAACTTTTTTCCGTTCCAGTATTGCAAAAAAAAAAAAGAATTGATTTTTCCTCATTTTTCTTTTATTACTTTAATATGAGAAGTTGGCCTTAGTTACCTTTTTCCTCAAACTTCAAGCTGAAATCTTTTTATAAACCATAACCGAGAGTAAAATATAAAATAAGGACGAATACATTTATAGATCATTCACAACTATATACACACATATGAGTCGGACAATGTGTGACGAAGCAAAATAAAGGGGGACACGAAAGTGCCGAAAATCACGAGCAAAAAGCTTTCCCAATACATTCATGTTGAGCTTTTATCTACAAAGGCAAAAAGCATGCGTTAACGATTTTTTTTTTCCTTTTTGCCTTTTTCGCTCATACAGCCAAAAGAAAATTTCTTGTTTTTTGCGCTTTTTCCATACACAGTGAGAGAGAAAAAAAAAGCACACACCAAGTACATAGTGTCCCACCCAAAATAAAATACTAGTTCAATGCAAAATTTCAGCCAGTTATGGCTGTACGAAATTTTGTTGAAGCTCCTGTAAAAAAATAATAAAAAAATATTTTTAATTAAGGCACAGTTTTGAGGTGTAAAGTTTGTTAATAAAAGTTTGACAATTAAATAATAAAATTGAATTGAAAAAAAGGCAGTGAAAAAAAAGGTCAAAGTGCAAAAAAAAAGAGAAGAAAAAAATGTAAGAATAAGAAGATGTAAAGTTTAACTAACATCCACCTCAATTAGCATAAAAAAGAAATGGAATAAAAGAAAAGAAAAAAATAAACTTCATTAAGAACTGTCACCAGAAAAGATTAGTGGATATGTGAATGAGATATACATAAAAAAGAGAGAGATATAAAGCATAGAAAGAAAATATGTTGAAGCTTATGTGGATGGAAAGAAAAAAAAAAGTTATAACTCACAGGCTACACACCCATTTTATTATAGGATTTTCTTTCACTCAAAAGCCAGCAAAAACTAATTATGAATCCTCCGCAACAACAGCACAAAAAAAGGAAAAGAAATGAGAAACAGTAGCACAGCAGCAAATATTCTGTCGTCTTCGTGCTCTTTTTATCTTCTTTAATTAGTTATAACCTTTTGTTAATATCTCCCCACTTTTTTTTAGCGCATATTCTCAATGTGCGAAAAGGTGCTCGTGTCTGACTGTCTCACTGAGCTTTTTTTTCTTTTTGCTCGATTTTCCTGTGAGAGGAAAAATTGTTTATGGAACTAAAATTAAAATTGATATTTTTAAAATTTCAACTTCTTTTTTCGATTCCAACAAAGGAAACTTTTGAAATTTCAAATTTTAACTTTAAAATTCAATTTAAAATTCAAATTTTAACTTTAAATTTCAATTCAAATTTTTCTAGAATTTCCCTCAATTTTCATCACAATTTTCACATTCCCAAAAAAGCTCAATTTTCACATAAATAAATAAAAAAATCATTGAATTTTGATATGCATGGAAAAAAATTTTCACCAATTTCCGTTCCCATGAAAAACTCATAACCATTGCATATATATGCTGTTATTTTATTTCCTTAAAAAAGAAAATTTCAATGAGCAATCCTTGAATAAATTTTTTGGTCATGAGGATACCATTTTGCAAAATGTAATACTTGCCAAAATCGGAAGCTTAAAATTTAAATGACGACAAGGATATAAAGTTTGCAGGTTTTTTTTGGGAATGGAGGTTTGGAAAAATATTTTAATTCTAATTGAAAATTCGGTAGTTAAAATTTGTGGAAAGGTTTTTTTAGGTCATTTGTAAATGATGTCTAGCTTTGAGTTGAAGTTTGTGTGAATTAACCTATGATGGATTTCAGAAATTAGTGATTTTAACAAGGGTTCATTTACATGTTGTCCGTTAAAATTTCACATTTTAAAATCAGAAATTCCATTCAAAATACCTTCAAACTTTGGATCTCTGCCATCATTCACATCCATCCCCCATCATTGGCCCACAACTCCCATAATTTAAAAGTTCAGTATTCGTCTGAGAATTTGATTACATTTGATTAAGTTGAAACTTGAAGATGTGGAGGTCAAGAGGTCAATCATAGACATCACCTTGTCATTTTCTCTTCTCAAACTTAGAATGATGTCTTCATTTATTCAAAAAAAGGTCTTTTCTGATTTTTACTTCTTTTTACGATTCGGATGAAATTTAGTATAAATTTATTATGATCAGAATTTGAATTAAAGATGCTGGAACTGAGCCTTATTCTTGAATTTGGAGATGGATTGACATTAATGTTTTATTAATTCGCAAAATGTCTTAATTTTCAAATCTGAGAATATTTTTATTATTAAAAGAGAAGCGATGACCTTAGATTTTCAAATCAAATCTACTAAAATCCTAAAGTGTCCTAAATTTTGGAGGAATTTACCTTAATATGCATTCTCAATTCAATGAGTATACTTATGGACATGCTTTATGAATAGGTTAGAGTTTAAAGTTGATTAGAATTAGTGTCGAGTCAACATTGAGCTCTGATTTGAATAATTGAGTATGATCCTTAATTTGAATATATTAAGAGCATGCTCTTTATCGTTTAGAGCATGATTAGAGCCTCAAAGTTACCCATAAGCAATTTTACTCTCACAAAAATCTCTTCTTCATAATAATAGAATCTCAATCTCTCATTTTCTATATTTTAAGAATATAAAAAAAGTCTCAAAACAAGCTGGTACTCAAAATAAAATGTTTATATAATTGCACCACAAAATCCAGACATCTAAATATGTACCGACACAACTTTGATACATTTGCCAAGAATATCTGAAGGAGAACAGACAGGAAATAAATAATAATATTGAATTTTCTATCTCACATCATCAATTTTATGCCAAAAATAATTCCATTCATGAATTTAAATTAAATTTTAAAAATAAATTCACATAAAAATTAAAAATAAAATTGCAAATAAATTTAAAAAATGCTAAATTAAAGCAAAATTTGTAAAAATAAATCAAAAAATACTAAATTAAATCTAAAAATTGCTAAAATTGAAAAACTAAACTTTAAAAATGGCTAAAATTAACAAAAAAATTAAAAAAATAATCCATAAAAGCTCATCAAATTCACAAAACAAAGAATCAAGCTTTATCGTAAGCACAACATATCCAAAAAAAATGCGCTATCATGTCTCATCACACAAACACACTTTCACACAAGTCCTCATTCTTTCCTCCCCCATTCCTCTTTACCCCATTTAATTGAATTTTTAACAACAAAAATAATTTTATTTTCATTTTTTTCTTCAATTTTTTTTTTCTCTCTGTTTTCTTGTTTTTGTTTCATCCATAGACTCAAGTCAGCATAATGTACGATACAAAATGATGAGATAACAGAAAATTTCTCAAAAAAAATAATATAAAATAAAATAAAAAAAACATCAAACGGAACCGAAGAGAGAGAAAAAGATGAAATTTCTAGAAATTTCATTAATTTCATGTGAATGTATGAATGTTAGCAATAAAATGCAGAAATACAAAAGATGAAATGTACTCAATAGACGTCTATTCGAGTTGACATTCATCGGTGGTGTAATATAGAGAGACACACAGTTATGATCCGATAATAATAATATAAAATAACATGGAGAATTCAAAATAAATATGAAAAACTTGAAAGAAATATAAAATAATAAAAAAAAAATCATATAAAAAGAATATATAAAGGAGAATATACACACAAAGAGTGCTATTTGTGCAAATGTAAAGTGTCATAAGTATATATGCATAGAAACGAACGATAAAGCAATTTGCACTAGCAAAATAAAATTGTAGAAAAAAAAGCAGAGGAAAAAAATTTTTATACTCACGCAAAAATTAAATTAAATTAAATTAAATAAGCAAAAAAAAGGAGGAAGGAAAAATAGTGAATTAAATTAATTTTAGTGAATCGAAAAAAAAAAATTAAAAATTATTAAAAAATGGAAAAATCAAAAAGGATGAATTCAAATATAGATAACATACAATGGCGAGTGCCATCTGTAGGTGCTCTTCTAGTAGTGCTAGTATTCTTGCCACATCTTTTTAGCAAAGTACCATATGTGAATGCGGGGTAAGTATTTTTCTATCTTATATATATTTATACTTTTGCATGCTTCAATTTCATTTATATCCTTCATAATGATAAGAGTGAGAAGCAAGCAAAAGCTCTCCTCTATCTAAAATCTTTATCATAAAATTATGATTGTTTGAAGTCGTGACTTAAAATGAGCCTCGAGAAAATCTTGATAGTGACTAACATAAGCAAAAAAATACTGACGAGAATGAAATGGTGAATTTTTTTTTTTGCTCGTTGCTGGTGGGATAATAGTTAATCTTTAGCGCATTTATGATTAGGAGGATAAAGTAGAACTTCCTGTCCTGAAGGCTGTTTCAGATCAGTTCTCGGATTTTTAGTTTTTCGACCAAATTTAAGTCTAAAGTTTTGAATTTCAATCCCGAGTTGACAATTTGATATAATATCTAGTTAATAACTAGACATACTAGTCTTTTTACGACTAGCTACAAGCAATGACATACATGTCACCGTAGGTCGACCATAAGATACAATATCTAGTTAATAACTAGACCATCAGTCGACTGATGATATTCATGTCATTGCTCGTAGCTAGTCGTAACTAAATTGTTTGTCTTAGCATCACGTCAATTTGCCAACTAGGGAACTGTCAAAATGATAAAGCTCGAAAACGATTCGAGTTACACATGGAGTCGAATCGGCTCATGTAACCATTGTCATTCCAAATATGTGTAAAATTCGAATTCTAAAAATGGCTGGAAATTTGCAAGGAAAAGTTGTTGATCTGACTGAAAAAGTATGATTCCGAATAACGGATTTCTAGAGCATAACGAATCTCGAAACTGGGACTCGTCTACGATTTCAGATCGCTCGATAGACTCTTGTCGATTTGACTCTATGCAAAATTCGAAAAACTTCGAGCTCTGCTAGAAGTGGCCGCTATTTTAGTGTTAATAAATGTGCCAATAACGGATCCTTAAATGATTAATTGCAATCCTTTATCACTTGTGCCACTCGGTGCTAAATTCCAAGGATTTCAAGAATGAGCCCTCAAAAATGCCTCAAAACATTCATAACTTGTTATTTAACACTCTCAAAAAAATTCCACGACCACCCCAAAAAAAGAATATTCAAGAAGCCATCAATTACAATCTCCCAGTCAGTCTTCAGACAAAACTCTCATTACCCTAAATTTTTCCCCATGAAAAATTTTCGCTAAAAAGTTCAAGATTAACATTATTAAAATGTATACATACGCATAAAAATGTTGCGACGAGGAGCACAAGAGACGAGAAGAAATTTTATATTTTTTTGTACAAAAAAAAACCAACCATTTGTCGATGATGGGAAAAAAGAAAAAGGGTGGAGTTCGTTTTGCCACAAAAGAGCATACCGAAAAAAAAAATCATGCCAAGCTTTTGCCTTTTTTTTTTCTCCTCTCACTCGCTCTTCTTACCGTACTTTTTTTTACAACTTGATAATAAAATAACCCCACTGTCAATGCAGAACAAAAAAAATATGGGATATGGAGAGAATGGGAATGTTTAAGGGAAGAGAAATTCTCGGTAAATACATTTTATAAATATTTAAAGAGAATCCCCATATTGTGAAGTTTTTTTTTAAATTGTATTTGCCTTAAATATTTTATTCATGCTTCAAAAAGATTAGGTAATATGATAACATGCTGACATTAACTTACATTGCTTTACTTGTAACATTTACGCAGTACATTCTTTATATTATTAACAATTCCTGGAGCGCAGCATGTCGCAACTTTCCTTACTTTCATATCCACATCATACATCGGCACTCTAATAATACTTTATTTATGTTCCACCATAAATGTATTGAGAATGTCAGCTCAGGTGGAAATTTTTTCCTTCTTCTTCTGTTTTGTTCAATGCAAAACTTATCAAATAAATTTCATTTTACAACATCCACCTGCAAGTCAATCAATCACAAAAGAATATTATAACGAAGGCATGAAATAAATAAAAGAATAGGATTTAGTTGGGGAAGTTATCGGTGTGTGATGTTGACTGAAGAGCTTTTAGACAAGTGAATGATAAGGTTTTTAAAATTTTCTGAAATATTCCTGATTTAGGTGAAGAATCTTGAGAAATTTTTGGAATGTGGAATGTTGTGACACACTTACTGTATGGGAAAAGAGAGCAAGGCTTTTCAGAGCTCTGTCAGTTGACAATACCGAATTGTACAAGTCAATTAATTGATCCAAAATCCGACACAAGGTTGACGCGACTCTGACGGGGTTTAAATTCCGATAATACCTAATTTCAGGTGGGGTAGCATCTTCAGAGTCAAAATATCCCCTTATTGGGCAACATTCTTCAATTGTCTAGTGTTTTCAAGGCAAAATTTATAACTAGCCTCAGGAAATTCATTCCTAACCTAAATATCCAATATTCGACACTTAAAAAGCTCAAATCGACTTTAGTTAACCAGAAATGTACTCGAAAATAAGTAAGTCTACTTAAGGCAACTCTGTTTGATTCTAAAATCCAAAAAGCACTACGTTCTCATTAGGAATCAACTCTATCGCCGTTAAAATGCGATGCTTACCTCATAGCACAGTGACGACTGATTTTGACCTATTTTTAAGGCACAAATCCGATTCGCCTCATTTTTCCGCTCAAAAACGTCAATAAAGCCGAATTTGAACTCTGCACAGTTATTCTTCCCTCCCAGCCAAACCCCAAACTGCACAATTCGAAATTCTCTTCCAAAAATTCACAAAAAAAAATCACAAAAGAATCTCAGCCCATAGAAGAAGAAAATAAAGTCTCCTGTCATGGAAGAAGAAATCAATTAGCAATCAAAAAAAAAAAATGTCAATTTGAAGGCACACTTCATCATTAAGTATATACACACACTTAAAGATGATGACGAGAGCGAGAACAAGAAGCGCTCTTGAAACGCATTGAAACTTACGTTGACTCGTCATGAAAGGCGAATGTCGAGGGCGGTAAATGGTTGAGAAAAAAATGTATAATAAAGTTGTGGAAAAAGAGGACAGAAGAGAAAGGAATGAAAGAAAAAAAAAGTACTTTGTCACAACCATTCCATCCATTAATACGTGTTTGTACCTAAAGCGCTTTGCTCTCTTCACTTAAAACCAATATTTTCTCTTTCTCTTCTCTATCGTCGCTTTCCTTCTTTTTTTTTTATTACATCTTTGAGTCTTTCTTTTCCCTCACACAATCGTTTTGAAGAAGTACTACATGTACACAATGGGCGATAAAAATTATTGTTGGATATTATAAAACAAATAGCTACATTTATAAGATAAGATCTGTCGGAGAAAATTTATAGAAATTGAAAGCATTGATATTGATATTTTCCATCTTCCAACTATACATTCTCTCGTTCACTTCCTGCTCTTTATCTTTTCGACTCTAGACACTTACTTACTTACTTATATGCTCGTAATCTTCTTTCGCTTTTCATGGAATGGCTTGGAATAAAAATAAGGAAATGAAAATGATATTAGAAAATGTCTTTTCGTGCTCAATTTACGTACATCTCTTTCACATTTATTGCCACGTATCACAGATAATGTTTAAATTTTTTTTTTTTTGCTTCTTTTTGATTCCTTTTTTATTTTATTTTCATTTCTATTACGGATGGAACGGAGGAAGATATTTAAAAAATAAGCAATCAAATTATCGATTTGTATAAATTAGACGCATTTCTTGTACAGTTACAGATTGTAAAGCCAATTTGAAGATCTTCAATTTAATGGCTGATAATTTTACATCACGACAACGACTATCTACGACATTTTACATTGAGGATGGCTTTCGAACAGAATTTTTGTTTTCATAAAAGATTTTTTGTTTGAGATTTGCATAATATTTACAGTTTTGAGGTATTTGCATAAAACTAAATGGATGTTTCGGGGGTAAATTGACTTTATCGTGCATCGTGGACAGTGAATTGGATTGAATTTATTATGATTGCATAGATTGGAATGGATTTTGATTTGATTTTGTTTTTGAGATTGGGAGGTTGGAATTATTGGATATTGGATGGACTAGGGATAAATGATTAGAGGGATTGGACTAGAGTAAATGAACTCATTTGTGCTGGAAGTTGGAAGTTCAAAATTATGATCAAATTTGCATTTAGTATTTCGATTTATGGAATTACTTATGATTTCAATTTTGGGATATTGATCCAGAGCTTGAAGTCGAATTGGAAGGATAAAGTCGACTCTATGCAAATTTCGAGTCGACTTTGAGTTTTTTTTTGAACAATAAGTATTAAAATTGTGTCTGAGAAGTCTAACTAAGCTATTGTCAGAACTTATTTGACTCGACTTCATACAAAATTCGAGCTGACTTTGAAATCTGACTAATATGTCTGTATTCATCACTCAGTAAAGCACAATTCATGTAAATCAATATAAATTCTGAGCTTTTAGGTTCAAATCCCAATAATATGCATCAAATTACTTCAGAATTCTAAATATTCAAATCTCAGCAGTCATCAAACTCTCACCCACCCATAAAAATCAAATTAAAAGTTCACCCAATCATCCCTAGAGTTTATTAATCCCATCCACAAACTTCTCGACCCATGACAAAGTAAATTAAAATCTTCCAATATTCAAATTTCAATATTGTCCTCCTTCAATTACAAAACTCAAACAATGAAAATTACAAATAGATTAAGACAAATCTCCATATCAACCTGAAGGTCCACCCTCAACAAATCCACTCGAAAAAGAAAAACTTTTTCTTTTTATATAATTGAAAATATCGATTAGAAAAATTTGAAGATAAGATAATTTACACAGCATCAAACTAAAAAGTATTCTCATCCAATTCCCATTTCTCTGTCATGATGATATCTCCCCCCCACCCTCATTCCAATTTACATCTTGATGATGCCAATCTGTGCGAATGGGAAATACTTGAATAGTGGCTGTGGAAATGTTTTAAAAACTAATTAATTAACTATAATTGAAAAATTATTCTTCTAAAATTATTCATCTTCATCATCTTCATCGTCATCATTGAGCATTTTTTCAAGATGCTACTTCATCCATCGACTTGATATTTATGCACTTATAAGTATGAATATTATAAGTGTCGATAAATCTGTTAGGTCAAACATTTGACATCATCAAAAACGGAAGTGAATAAAAAAAAAAGACAAAATAATCTCATCATGATTGTTACTGAATGAAGAGTCAATAGTAGCTGCTACACAATTATATTTTAATTAAAACAATATTATGAAAGTGATGACTGTCTTTTGTTTCAATAATGTATATACACAGATATTCTCACAGAGCAGTAGCATCAGCATCGCAGTCAAGTGGACTATTGATTGGCTTTTTTGCTTTTCTCTCTTTCCATAATAAAAGAATGAAAATATTTTTCATCATTGAATAATGCATGCACAGTAGTAGGCCATTAACAAGCTTTTCTGATTCAATGAAATGTGAAGACTGAAAAAAAAGGGAGAAGGAAGAAGAATCTAGTCAAATATCAATATTTAAACAATCATAATCTCAAGTGGCAATGTCGATGAGCTTCGAGCTTCTTGTTGTCATATGCTATGTAAATAGCGGATCATTTTCATCATCATATGAATCTAGTAAGAATGCCAAGGATACAATTTCTATTTTTGTGTTCGTGGCGCTTCATGTTGCATTTTGAATTGGTAATTTAAAATCTTAACGAACTTTGAAAATTCAAAAATAGGACAGAAACAGAGAAGAACAAAAAAACCAAAATGGCGGACATTTTTCTCACCTCAAAAAGTTTTTCGCAATTTAATTCCGTTTTCGTAAGCAATTTTCACAAAAATTGCATGTCCTTTACATTTATGAGGTGGCAAAAGTAAAATGGCAAAGGTCTGCACAAGATAAATTGTTCTCATTCGCAAAAAAAAAGCTCAGTAGTTTCAACTCAATTTGCCAACCTAACCAGTCGTCAAAATGAATAATAAATTAAATAATGCAGTAATGAAATATGCTAAAAGTAAGGATATAAAATGTATATCTAGAAAATCTATACAGCAGCATATGCAGTGTATGACTAACTAGTGAATTCATTCATGCATGTATATTATGAATGTATAGATAAAGATATCACAACGAAAATGTGGATGAAAAAGGAAACGAGGAGAATATAGAATTTCATACTTGAAATATCCGATATATCAATCAGGGAGTTCCTTTCTCAGCTACTGCGTATACATATTTATAAGCATGTGAGTGTGGATATGGCAGTAACAAACTGCAATATAATAAACAGACATACATATATTCATCTACATGACAGCTCTTTCATCCAATATTAAAATGGCATCTCAGTAGATTTTCCACTTTTTTCCAGTTCAACAGTATTCAGCCTTTATTGCTACTGCCATTCCTGACTACCATTCATTGTTGTTGTTATTGTTACTTTTAGCTCAAAAGGGCGAATATGTTTATATAAATAATATACTTTCTGTCTCACTCTATGATGTACGTTACGGGAAAAATTGTAATAATTTATGTGAGCGAGACTCAACATAAATATGATAAAATCCTCAACGGCACAAGACTCGTGCGAGTTTTTTTTGGTTGAAGAAAAGAAGCACAAAAGAAGGAAAAACATTATAATAAACCGTGAGCCATGAGCTACACATTACATATTATTACAACCAACAGGGCCCAAAATCATAACCAAACGGAATGGTATCGTCGGTGGTAAATGAGTGAAATGGAGAGAGAAAACATTTCTCATTTCAACAGAGAGCAAACCATGAGAAGAAGAGCGAAAGATATATATTTTTGATGAAAATAGCCGAGATGGAAAATTCCTTAATTATAAATTTATGAAACACAAGCCATTTTAGTTTCCCTTTTCCGTGAGCTACACTCCAAACCTCCCATTTGACCGCCACCATCGTTACTGATGATGCTCAATGTGATGTTGTATATTTATACAGGCACCACGGTTGCCTAAAGGTCATAGGCTACAATTTCTATACATTAAGTAAACGAACCAAAACTCTGATTATTACAGAACTCGTTGAAAATTCGTAGAAATAATGTTATTGCTGTGAGGATGAAGCGCATCTGTTGTGCTGCGGGGTTAAAATAATTTTAATTGTGCTTCTGACTTTTTAAATTTCATTTCTTTAAATGCTGGATTTCTGATTTAAAATTTAACGGTTTTCAAAAATTCAAAAATAAAAATTCTCCCACCTCAAATAGTAAATCTGCAATATTTCAATCAACAATCCCTAAATCCACAAAATCTCAAAGCTATCAGCTCCAAAAACATGGCAGACGTCAAGCACTCACCACCTTTCCATATCAAAATGCTCAAATCAACAAACTTTCAGTCAACTAATAATCAAAAGCCCCAAAATGAAGGAAATGTTTCTCAAAATTTTCCGACCCTATATTTATACTAATGTTAAAAATGTATAACATTCTGTGCCTTTGCTTTGCTACTTATATGCCTTCTTCACTTTCACCACTCAAAAAATCTCACGTTCATTCATTCATTCACATTATTTGTGTGTGCTTATTCTGTGTGCGCTCTTCAAAAAAAAAAATAACATAACTGAAAGCGAATGAAAGAAAGAATAAAGTAAAATAAAAAGCGGAAAAAAGGTATAAAAAAAAAGTAGGAAGAAAAATATATTCGAGATTGTGGGAAAGAAAGAGATGGGAAAACAGCAACGGTAACGGATATTATTATCAATTACACAATTTACTGTAAATAAATATGTTTATGTATGTTATTCATATATGTATGATTGAAATTGAACAGCGCTTTGTGAAACAAAACAGCAAAATATTGAGTACAGAAAAAAGGGGAAAAATATAAATTTGAATATGAAACTTTTAGACATCAAGCACATAAAAAGGCGAAATGAACTCTTCAATAATTCATTTGGCATTTTCTTTCATTTCAATTCTTCTTGTGCTACTGCTTTTTTGCCATACCGTCGTTTGTTTTATTCTTGATTCTCACGAAATATGATTTCATTTCAAAAAAAAAAAAAATACGGAAAAAGCGACAAAAAGTATGAACGAAAAGAACTAAATAATAAAACAAGAATTAATGCATAACAGCCATGACATGGAGAGAGCATTAAAAGCAAAAAATATATATACTAAAGTGAAAGAAGTGGGATGTGTGGGAGACGAGGGAGCTTTCATGAACATTAAACAGTCACAATCACATAGCTAGAGGTTCCAATGAGACTTTTTACGGGTGGTTAACGAGATTTTTTTTTATTTTTATATATTGACGGGTGTTGGTGGGGAGTCAGTGAATTATGATTATGGACCAGTACTAAGAGATTTTTATTGTATTCTTTCAAGTATGAATATTTTATTAATAGAATCGTACGATGTGCACGAATGATGCAATAAATTTTTGGTAATCGTGTGCTGTATACGATTTTTGTGGGTTAAAATTTCAGGAGTGAGTAAATTATTGAGAATGGTGGATAATTTGGGTTTGAGATCAAAGTTTTACAGCTAGATTGAGATTGGAATTGTTCAAGCTTTATAATTCATATGATGTAATAGATTGCTGGAGCTACAATGGCTAGGTTGAATGATAGTCTAGTGGTTTTTGAGCTTTAATTCATTAATACAGCAACAGTAGCGCTATAAAAACACTGCAAAATAGCTTCAAATTATTCATAATCAAATTAACTTGAAAGACCTACATGCAGTGTCTTTTCAAGCTATTTTAAGGTTGCCAAGGAACCTTGCATCAAAGAAAACTCAAAATATACTGTTCACTGCATGTTTCAACATTTTGACAAGCTTTTCAACACATTTTGAAAGCTTATAAGTAAGATCATGTGACAGTTCATCTTAAAAGCTCAAGTTCGATTCCGTTCCTACTTTAATGGCCGTACAGATCGAGTATCAGTCCCTGATTTTGATCTATTCAAGATAGGATTATGCGAAGTCTCAAACCAGGACAGCATCTGTCTCGACACCGAGAATCAATAATCCCAGGCTAGAAGGGACCGCTCTTAAATTATAAACTTCTTTTCCAACCCCTAAGCGTTACATAACTTACAAACATTCTTTAAGCCAACAACCTCCATGATCCCATCATCAATCTGAACAAAGCTAAACATATTTTTGAAGCAAAAAAAAGTCATACCTGAAAAAAATCTGATTTCTGGATTTAATGATACAAATGACATGTACGCATTATCTCAAAACCACCCCAACCCCCACCATTATCCGCGTAAAAAAAAATCTCGCAACCGTTTCGCAGCAAAAATATATAAAAATCGTTCATAAATCACGATTACAGCAGCAAAAAAAAAATTTTTTTATTATCGACATTTCAAGTCTACAGTAAAACTTATCAAAAGAATTTCCCATAAATCTTCCTCACAGTCACAAAAAATCACGAAAAATTTCAATCCTATACGAGGCACAAAAAAAGGCTGTTCCAATGCAATGATTGATTTTCTCGATGACAAAATGTGTGTCGAATTGAAAAAAATATATAAAAAAAAGCCTTACTCACTGCAGTGTATATTATTATTATATTGTGGAAATAGAATATGTAAAGCTGTTTTTTTATACTGCAACTTTCGATTATCGTAATTCCATTTTTATGGGACTTAAGAGCTTAAAAGTAAAATAAAATAAGACTTTTTTTTTCTGAAAAAGGAATTTTTTAAGACTTTCTTTTTTATATCCTCAGCCTTTTTTTGCTTGTACAATTTATATATTATACCGTATCGTATATTTCGTCTGGTTCAAATATGAATGGACTTAGATTTTTTTTAGTACAATAATTTTTGTGTTTCTCTCTCACTCACTCACACTCTGCTTTTTCGGTATAAGCAGCAAAGCCAAAAGCACACAAAAAAAAAGAAATAATTGAGGTCACGTTGAACGAGTAAGTGAGAGCGAATATAAGGATGGGGGAAAAAAAGCTATTGGAATGCTTCCGCATTTTAGGAATAATCAATAATTCAAATTCAACTTTTTTTTTCCTCAATAATATTCATGTGTGCATATATATTCTCAAAACCATTGAGTGAGAAAGAAGAAAAATCATAGTTGGGATCACAACATGAAAGTTTATGAGGAAGTTGTGTGAAATAAAATAAAAAACATAACATCCAGCAAGAAACTTGTTTTTGTTGAATTTTATTGAGCATATAAAGCGCTCTTATGGTTGACTTGTTAGATTTCATTCATAAGAAATCAAAGATTGAAAGTTTTAACGACTTTTTGGAATTTAAAGTGATAAAAAAAAATGGCGACCGTTTGCATTTACCGATTGGAAAAGTTTTTGGTAAATAAATCGAGCTAGACAATGAGTTTGCAGAAAAAATTCAAGGTTATTGATGGAAAAACATGGCAAGAATGAAAATAAGAAGTCAATAACAAGATTTGATGGACTGATTTAGAGATTTTGAATGTTTTAAGTTTTAACGACAATTTGAGGTTCGAATTTATGTTGCAAAATGGCGGAAGCACGTGTTTCTCAATTAGAAAAGATTTTCGGTAAATTAAGTGATTCCAGGCATGAATTTGCATGAAATTTTCAAGGTTTACTAAAGAAAAACATGGCAAAAATCAAATGAGACCAAAATAACATCAAAAACTATAAAAATAAACAGCCAGACAAAACAAATTATAAATCGCACTGTCCGAAAGCTGCAAATGAGCTAAAAATTACAATAAAATGTTAAATTAGTATCCTATATATGTCTACTTTTCCTCTCAGTACTCTGAATTCTGTGTGTAATGTGTTGTGTGTGCAACATTTGATATCTCAATTTCGACATGATGGGTGCGGCTTCTCCCTGAAACTTTTTTTTCTTGCTTTCTTTTTTTTCCGTTTTTTTCTTACATGGTAAAGAAATTTTCCTTTTTTTTGCAACATTTCCTGCTTGAAAAACAAGAATTTTTCAGCTTTTTTTCGACAAACTTTTCTTTTGCTACTTTAAATCAAGACACACAGTCAAAAGAGAAGAAAAAAAGTGACTGAAAAAAGAAATTGAATTTTTTTCAAGGCGTGGTTCGATCTCAATTATGAGAAATAAAATTCTTCTTATTTAAAGCTAAAGCACAGCGACTAAAAAAAAAGTTGTGAAAAATAAAAATAAAAATCAATTTCTAGTATAAAAAAAAGTAAGCCAGCAGTCGTATTGGAAAATGAGCTCGAATATTGAAGGGAAAATTTATATGTGAACAAAAAAGAAAAATCCATGACACAAGCAATAGAAAAAGAAGAAATTCAGGGTATGGAGAGAGAGAGAGTGAGAGAGAGTAAAGTGATGAGAGACAGAGAGCATAAATCTCGATACTCGAGAAATAACTAAAAAAAGCTTTTTGTGAATATTTAATTAAAAAATGTTTTTTTTTTCATAAAGTGCACTTATACAACTCCAAATGGTACACCAGAAATTTTAATATCTACACACAGTCACTAAGCACAGTGACTGACGATTTTTGCGAGCACTCACTAGGGTGGGGTTGGGGGTGACGAGAGCGGCCGGGGTAGGAATGAGGATAAATTTTTCGGAGAGATGAGAAAAAAATTTTTTTTTATTAACGATGATGAACAACAAATTTTTTTATGGACGTATTCTCACTCTGCGTCGTGTTTTACTTACTGTGTGCCTCAATATCTATACGCCGTCGTTCTTTTGTTTCTTTTCTTTTTTTTTGGGTAAAAAGCACTGCGAAAAATAAAATATGGAGAAAAATCATTACAGATAAAAAGCTTTAATAACATAACTTTTAGGGTGCTGTATAGCAAAAAATCTCTCCTCTGCCACTTTTGCTGTTCCTTCTCTCCCCAATTTATACAATATTTTTTGTTCATTTTCGTAATGACGTCATGTTGTTGTACGTGTAGATATCTATAAAACATCGTGTATTTGTATTATTTTTTCTTTTCTCTTTTTTTCCTTTCGGATAATTTTCGGCAATCTATTCACATCCTCGCACTTGAGATTGTGTGTGAGAGAATGGAGCCAAAAGTACAGAAAAGAATTTTTCTTTTACAACAATCGTTTTGTAAGTTTACTAAAGCTTCCATGTTTTTATTATTGTGATGTTTTTAAGAAAGAATGGCACAAAAAGAAGAATGTATAAAAAAAAACGGCAGCCCTTGCAATGTGCCGTGCTGCTATGAGAACAATTCATCTTGTGCTGAATGAATTGGCTCAAATTAAACTTGTCAGATGAGGATCTGCTTGCATGTTTATATAGTCTACGTGTGACTTAAAGGGAGATACGAGGAATGGAATATGAATGAAGATTATTATAAAATATAGTAATAATATTTTGGATGGTTTATGAATCTTTTAGGCGCACTTATCTCGTCAAATTTAGGGGTTGAATGTTTGGATAGAATTTTTGAGGGTGTGAATTTTATGATTTCATGAATCTGAGTAGGCTTTGAGTTTTTGTTTCATTGTTTTTTCAAGTTATTTTGAATAATTTAAAGTGAAGAAATTTGAATTAAATTTGAATGGAAATGCAAAGCTTTTGGTATGTTTAGAATTGTAAGTCATTTTTGAATTTAAGGTTCTTACATCGCTAAGTATTCAAAATCATAGCTTTTTAAAGCTTTCACACATTTTGAACTCGATTTTTTAAAACATCGAACTTTTTTAATTCAAAAGTTCAAAAACATTCAAAATATCAAACTTTTTGAATTCAAAAGTTCAAAAATATTCAAAATAACAAACTTTTGAGTTCAAAAGTTCAAAAACATTCAATTTAACGAACTTTTTGAATTAATAAGTTCAAAAACATTCAAATTAATCAACTTTTTTGGCTCAAAAGTTCAAAAATATTCAAGTTAATGAACTTTTTGAATTCAAAAGTTCAAAAACTTTCAAAATAACGAACTTTTCTTTATCAAAATTCCAATTCTAACGAACATTCTAAATTCGAATATTTGAAAACTTCAAAAAAGCGAATCTCATCAATGAAGAAATTTTTTCCCACCTCAAAACGTTATTTGCAGTTATTTTCCTCTTAATTAACCAATTCCGTGTTAATATCTGTCAACACATAATCATTAAAGTGGCAATAATCAGTCCCACAAGTCGTCACATCAATTAAAGTCATAGTATTTTTAACGTTACGACTCAAACAATCAGAATCATGCCAGCCATGCAAAGTGAAAACACGATAACATTTTATTGTTTGATATAAATCTTAAGCAAAGCCAAAAAAAAAAAATTTAAGTCTACGATATTTTTTGCACATTATAGATAAAGATCAACATAATTCTTATTCTTTTTCTATTTTTCGTTATCTCATCACATCTTAATTTCATATTCTGTTTTATTTTATATCTTCGTAGGAGTGGCTCTAGCGGAAGTATGTTAGGCGATGTTAATATATCAGCAATTTTAGATTCATTCAGTGTTAGCTATGATAAAAGAGTAAGGCCCAATTATGGAGGTACGTACATTTATTTCACCAATTTATATTGTACATATAAAATATATTGATACATAGATCTTAAAAAAATTTATACCTTTTCTTTCCGATAATTATACATAAAATTATGTAATAAATTATAAAAATTAAGTCAGTATTTTTGAGAAGGAAAATTAATAAAAAAAAATTTTTAGGGAAACAAGCAAAAAAGTTTAAAAATGAATAAAAATTTAATTAAGAGACATAAAACTTCGTATAATGACCTATAAAAGCTATAAACACAAAAATTTGGTTATCAATAATCTACAGTTTAGGGAGGAAATTTTCATTATTATTGATTAAATCTTAAGTGTTTTTGATATATATGTCTTTTTTGCACTCGCTTTTGATTTTCCTTAATTAATTTTTCTATATATTTTTAAAAACCAACTTCCATCCAAAATAATGGAAAAACAAAAAAAGTATTTTTAAAGACATAAAAAATTTAATTTAATTTAAGTTATTTTACTTTTCCTTTAAAATTGAATTTGTCTCCGTATATATATGAATAATAATTTTTAAATAATTAGTCTGATAATTTTACTTGATTATAATATTGACTATCAATTAAGTCATTCAGGTTGTCGCAATTGACATATTTTGGGGTCACACGTGACACAACATTCGACCTTGCATTGAATGTCATTTACATTTTGGACATAACACTAATTAATAGGTGTTCAGCATCGAGTGAAATGACAAATTACGTATGATTGCTGAACATGTGCCTTATAGAGTGTCAATAAGCCTAGAAATAAGTATTTAAGCAAATCTGTAATTACTAATGATCAGAATCTAGGCTATTCAAGTCATAGTCAATCATTAATATATCATAAAAAACCGCAAACGTGTGACAGACAACAAACCTTAATTCATAGCAATATTATAATCAATCTATACATTACCAAAAAAAATACTAATCAAAAAAACAAAACTTATAGACGTATAAAATTAACTAAAACCAACAATTCTTATACGAATCACAGGCGAGCCAGTTAATGTTGGCGTTACGATGTATGTCCTCAGCATCAGCTCACTGTCAGAAGTTAAAATGGTACTAAAAGACTTGTACCTTTATCTCATAATTTTTTTTTTAAATATTTCTACAATCTATCCTTTTTGTTTGTATTATTAGAATTTTTGAGACCTTTTCTATTAGTATTATCTATAGTTGTGTTCCAATTTTTCCATAGCGCATTTTCCAATTAGATCTAAAATTTTACTTTGTTTTGCATGTTAATTTTCGAAATTTTAGTTGAAATTTGATTTGAAATTTGGATTGTCGTTATGAATTTAAAAATAGGAAAATGCGCTAGTTTTGCTTATCTAATGATAAACAAACATTCTTGTTTTATTATTACGATAAAAAGTAACAAAAAAGACTACAAACAATTTTGTTCCTTCAACTATTTTTTTAATTTTTGTTTTTTGAACAAATTATTTTTAATAAGCACATTGCACGCAGTTGTGAGTATTAATTTTGGGAAAATGTGTGACTTAAGTCCAAAAATTAATTAATTTCAACCATTTTTATGTGCAATCTAATTTTAAATAAAATAAAATTTCCCCAAAATTTAAAGCTCATTCAAAGTGCAAACAATTTTTATATACGAATCATTACAATAGATCTTCTCTTACATCAAATTAAGCATCTTATTCACCAAATCAATCAATCATTTAACTTAAAAAAAATTATGAAAACTAAACTATTAATATAAAAAATATCTTAAAGTTTGATGGCTCATTTGGAAGGGTTTTTGGGAGGACAGTTTAAGAAATTTTAAGATTTTATGAATTTTTAGAATTAAATTCAAGAATTTTGAAGATTTTTTGAAATTTTCAAATTAAATTCAGATAAAAATCTTCATGAAATTGTTAGAAATCCGAATTACACAAGGAACTTGTTCAATTCGAAATCCGGCACGAGTAAGGCATGAATCTGGCAAGATACATGATTCAAAGTGAATCTACAACCAAGTCAGAATCACGCTAGCAAGAAGCCAGACTTTTAATCGATGTAGCGATCTGTGCTATTTGGAAAAAAAAGGTTTGATTTGAAGGGTTGATCAAATTGAAGTTAGTAGTTTATAATTCACACTTTTATACTTAATCAAAGACATCCTGAAATCCTTAGATTTGAAAATTTGACTAAATTCCCCCTCAATGTCCACATCTAGTTAACAAAATTCCCAATAATTCCAAATAAACCAAAACATTAACTCTAAAAATAACTTTCAATACCAAAAATCATCCAAATGAGCTAGCACAAATAAAGTAAAAATAATCAAAAAAACACAAAAATGTTAAAGCTAAAAGAAAAATTCTAATTTTACGTTTAAAATAACATCAAAAGAAACTTGAGGCTTGTAATTTTATTTGTGTGAATGCCATAGCACACAATGACGAATTCTAGGTTACTACAACTCGATTCGCATACAAAAATACAAAAAAATCTCAAGGTTAAAAAAGGAAAAAGAAAAGAAAAAATAAACGATAAAAGTCAAAATATGCATGCCTTTTTAATATTACTTACATTCAAATGATTTTTAGTCCTTTTTATAGTTACTGCTTAATATTTTTTAACTGTTTTCTAATTGAGATAATATCAACGTAGAAGGTATATAGAAGTGTGTAATAAAAATTACAACAATATTAGGTGAACATTATCCTTCATCATAATTTCCTCGTTAAATAAAAGGAAAATTGTAATAATTGAGTAAAGTAATGCATTATATAATCAGCGATAATAACAAATAATAATACATAGTAAATAAAATAGTAATAACAATAATTTACTTTTCTTATCATCTCTCGCCTCCCACCAAAATCCTATTAAGGCAGTGGTGGGCAACCTTTTATTTTTCGCGGGACACCTTGGTGGATAGAATCGACTGAAACCGCAGATTGCATACATTTAATGACATTTCTAAATTATTTTAGCGTCACATTAGGTTGATATAGCACACAGGTTGCCCACCACTGCATTTAACGTTCATCATAACATTAATAAATGAAAATCTTAAACTTTTCTCTTTTTCTTTCTTTTTTGGATTTTTTATGGCCCTTGACATGATTTTTTGTCAGATTTAAGCTTCGTGTCGAGATTTGGATGTTGTAGTTTGATGATTTGCTAATTTTACATTTCCGATGCGATAATAAAAGACATTTTCTGGACAATATTTGAACATTTGGCTCTAACAGACTTTTGAGAGCTTGTTCACTATTAAAATACTAGATGAGGATGCTCGTGGGCATCGATCTCACCTTATTCTGCTCTTAAGAGCACACTCTATGCATACTTAGGTAGAAATCATTCATTTACAGTTCCTACTGCCAGAAATCACAAACAAACCTCTCAAATCAACACTTAATAAGTACAAAATACTTCCATTTGACCTCGTTTACACATTTGACCTCCTACGCTAGTGACAAAATTGTTCTTAAAATTGTACTTAATTAGTAAATATGAATGTATTTTGGTAAACAATCACGGTATATTCATGGGGTGCCTTATTCATAGTACACCGTGACCTTGCCACATGAAAGTTTTCTCATCATAAACATGACAAGTTTGTTTACAAATTAGGAAGGCTTTTTCATGGATATGGAATTGCTTTACATCGTAGTAAAGTTGAATATTTAATTTGAATTGCTTTACAATTAAGCAAATTAATGACGAAAGTTTGATTTTTAATCTTTTTTGATTTAATTCAATGACAAAATTTGAAGAATTTTCAAGCAAATCTCGTGACATTCAATCCATATTAAAGCATGCCTCCGTGAAAATTGCTAATAAATTCACATTATTTTGTCAAAAGCCACAAAACAACCTAGAACTATAAGTATTTCATATTTTCCTCAAACTATATCAAACAATTCATAAAAAAGTATCAAATTGTGAGCAAGACAAACTTTTCCAACAGCAATCCAATTTTCTGAATCTAAATTGCGTCAAGGATATTCATATATTTTTCACATTAACAATAAATAACATTTGGTACCCAATAATTTTGCAAGCATCTCAAAAAATGCTATTTTAAGGAGCATAAATGCAAGATGTTGAACCCATTCGGGTCCGTTTCTCGGATCATATCATGCTAAATAGCACCCGATGAAATTAGAACCATTTGTCGATAACTTTTTCTCATATCCGGATGATAATGAAATCAGTGAATTAATGTGACAAGCTATAAAAATCTGACAAATTCCATTCCAAGGGTCTACAAATGATGACGTGAAAGCTTATATTATAATTTGACCTTTTATTATCATTAATATCTTACGATTTATTGATTTATTTTATCAAAATTTTCTCAAAATGCGTTAGGCGATGGGACACAAACATACATTTAGACTTCTTATTCTTACTCCTCCTTCCAATGCATATCCATCATCTATATCAGTGGTGGACAACCTTTCATTTTTGCGGCACAACATTATGGCAAACCTCGACCGAAACCGAAGTGTGTCGAAGTGTTCCGAAGTATACCGAAGTGTGCCGAAGTATACCGAAGTGTACCGAAGTGTGCCGAAGTATTCCGAAGTGTACCGCGGCACGCAGGTTGCCCACCACTGACCTATATAATCATATTCATACGTCTTATATTTGTATTACGATAAATAAGTTTTCGCATACAATTGACCTCATTTTTCTTTTCCTTCATTCATGCTCTTATGATTTTCTATTTTCACAAATTCATTTTCCTACTTAAATAAATCGTAATTTTATTAATTACTAAAGATATTTTTAGAGATATAGTTGATTTGGTTTTCATAAATGTGTAAGAAAAAACAATGAAAAAAACATTTTTGTTATAACAAAAAAAACTCAAAACTCATGACAAATCTTATAGATTTAATCACGAAAGTGCAAATTTCTCAACACCTTGCATAGTGAGAATAATGAAATAACAAAATATAATTTTCTTTCTATTTTGCGCACACACCATTTTATACAAAGTGATAATTATTATTCCATGCAGTTCAAAATGTCGACTGAATATATTAAAATTAGCTATAATGTTAGTGTTACAAGAAACATTATCAAAAAAGAATAAAACACGAGAAGCAACAGAAAATCAGTTAACGATTTTGAATGAAAATTATGGAGAAATATAGTTTTCTTTTGAAGCTTTTAATGAGCTTTTTTGTTAGTCATTTTTACCTCCCTAAATGATCAGAAGAAGTTTTTGAAGAAAAGGAATTTGAGAAGTGCAAAAAGTTAAGGAAGATAAAAATAAAAGTTTATTGCTGGATTTTTGGTTTTATGAGGCTAGACATGGAAAGGATTTTTAGTTATTTTTTGGTGTTTGTTGGAAATTAAGATATATGAAAATTGATTCTTTTTATGGACTGAATATGTCTGACTGGATTGGAATAAATTATTGGGTATTTGAGGCTATTTATAGATTGGCTCTATCATTCGCTTCCGTCTGTCAATTTCCAATACCAAGCGCAATGCTGTCTCTATCTACAGCTTTCTTCCAAAAGTTCTTTGGCCGTCCATGAGCTCTTCTACCTTATTTAATCAGCCTCTGAACGGATCAATACAACCAGCATAATTCAATAATATATTCATCCTGAAAACCACACAATCCAAACTTTCTAGACCAAAAAAACCTTCCCAATAAGCTAATTAATTAATTATGATTCATGATAATTTTCGGACGCTTGCCTCACATGATAATTAAGTAGCCAAAAAGCCATTAAAGTTTTATTACATCTCATCTATTATTTTATGTGTCAAACTACGTCCAAAAACACCTCGAAATTTCCATGTCTACCAATTACACCAGAGAGTACAGTAAATTTTAATGAATTTATGCATTTTCCAAATGAAATTTTCTTCTTTTTTACGCAGACAATTATTCATTGCTTGTCAACATAATCCATCAAAAATATGAAAAAAAAAAAAAAGTTTTTGGAATTTTGTTGATGAAAATGTGAAAATTTCTCATGAAAAAGAATTTTAGATTAGCTTGGCAAAAGCCAATTAGTTGAAATAATAATATCAGGAATTTATTTAATGAAAAATAAAAAAAAATCTTTAAAGATTTTGTAGATGAAAATTTTAAAATATTAAAAAATGAGAAAAAATATCCATATTTTTATTATGGCTCTCCATAATATTTTGGCGTTAATTAAATGAAAATTGTCAATGTGTTCATTTAATTTTCCGCATCAAATAGTTCATGTTGATTGTAAATTATTAAAGTTAGGATGACTGTATGAATTGAATATGAAGCTTCAAATTGTAATGCTTCAGTTTTAGGAGTAATTAGTTTGTATTCTGGTTTGTTTTAAATTGTTAGGAATGCTGTGAATCGGTCGAAGATTGGCTGAGCAAAATACACAGTTCAATAGATGAATACAACATTAATTTCTTAAGTTCGAGGCTTAGTTTGGAGGATTTTTTGAATTTTCAATGAATATGTCTTAAAGCTCGCAGCTCGCACCTTTTCATTGTTAGACTCCAAGTGAAAATTAAGTCAAACGAGCCATTTGATAGACCTATTTAGTTATGTATTAATACAATATCTGTAAATAATGTTCTCATTAATCTGAATAAGTCTTCATTTTCCGAAATATTCAAAATATTTCCAAAATTTTTAATTTTTAACTCAAAAAAATTCAACTGAAAGTCTCGACGAAGAAGTTTGTCGATTAAGAACTGCTTATATACTTACTTATTTACTCATTACTTCACTGTTTGTGCAGATCAAGCTGACTCTTTCGCTGGTTTCCGTTTGCTAACTCACAATACTTAATGGAATTCCATCTCTATATATAGCTTCTCTTCATGAGTTCTTAAGCGTTCCTCAAGCTCTTTGGCCGTCAACAAAATTTGCTTCCTTTGGCTCTTTGGAACATGTACTTGAGCTCCTTGTTCGCATATGTCTTAAGTGACTGTCTATGCTACTAAAATTATTCAACTCCTCATATAGCCACCCCAATTCACGGCACATAGTGAGCCATATCAAAGTTTACATCCATTCAAATATTACATATTCATTAATTAATACCGCACAAACGTTTGCAATCATAAATGTCAACTCAAAAGCCCTCCTACAAATTAAAATGAATCTCATTGAAATAATTTTAATCAACATGAACTATCTTTGAACTTTCAATTTAAAAAAACTGCTGATTTCGATAAATGAATTATTGTACAAAGCTCAAAAAATTAAGTTTAAGATCATAATAACTTCCCAGCTAAAAGCATGGAAGGAAATTTTAAGTGTTATGTTTTACAAAAAGCAAAACATTATTTTTAACTGAATCGTTTCAATTTAATAACATTTTTAGGAGCAGCGATCGAAGTTGGGGTTACGATGTATGTGCTCAGTATAAGTTCCGTGTCAGAAGTTCTCATGGTATATAAAATAAATATCTAATAATAAGTTATTTTTTATACTTTTAAAATATATATATAAAATACTTGTTTAATCAAAAAAAAAGTATAAAAAAACTCGATATGTATCTCATGTTTTATGATTTCATGAGTGTAATGAATTCTATAATCGCAATATGTTTTATCTTTTTTTTTTTTAAATATATAAAAATCCATGCTACATATATATCTATGCAAATTGTACAGTTAATAAATCATATAAGAGAATATATGCCAAACATTGTGTCTATACATATTTGCAAGAAAAGGCTTCTTTGTTTACGATATATACATATTAAAAAATAATACAGAAACAAACTTATGTTTTACGTGTACAAAAAAATCTTTTTTTTTACTATTCATTTTTCTTTTCATTTCTTCCTTTTTCTTGTATATCCTTGAAAACGAAATAATCAAAAATATATATACATATAGTTTTTGCTAACTATGAAAAAAAAATTTAATAAGAAATAAATCGTTTTGTACTGTTGTTTGAATGTATTGTTTCGTTGTTTCACAATTTCTTTAAAAAACAAAAATCTACTTCCAAAATTAAAATTATTTGTTTTTTGATTTACGTCGTTAAAGGGATGGACACTTTTTTGTCATTTTTTGGTAGTCTTGGGATATCTTGTAGAAGTGGGATGAATTTCGAAAGTGATGAACTAATATTGCACTATTCCTGTTTTATGAATATTTCACAATAGTTTAAGATTCAATAGTTTTCAATTTAAGGAAAGTTTCAAAAGATTCTATTAAATTTTAAGAATTAATTCTTTAAGAATTAGTTCTTGATGAGTCTGTACACTAGACTCAATTAGACTGTAAACTAGACATTAACTTGTCTTTAACTAGTCATAACATATTTTTGTTCACTCAGGTGTGTGTAGATATCTGGTAATATTTGAAAAGTCAATCTCAACTGCACAATGAACAAACCCACCCTAATGAGAGTATTCACGGATAAAGTCAATCAATATCTTTGTCTGTTAGGTGATTCAGCTAAAATTACATTTCAATGAATAGATTATTTTTCTCAGTAACCATCACCATTAAAGGAATTCTGAATTATTTTAATATATAGTTACTTAAATATACTAATTCAGTATGTTGAGTAACTATATAGAGAACAGTACAATAATGATTTTGTTAGGAGAATCAGATTTTGGTGTCTTTATCAAGATAAAAAGATATTTCAACTATTTTGTCAATAAAGATCATATTTTTTTGCATTTTATGAAGAATCTGATCAATTCTATTTTCTAACAGTTCATGTTCATCAGGGCACCGCTAAGTTGCCGTATTAACGATTAAGTTGAAATATCGACATCATGATGACTATTTCTGATTCATTCTCACAACAAGAAATGCGATTCATTGCATTGTGCTGCTCGGGATCCATTCTCTTCAAAAAATTACTCGATCATTTTGACAAACAATTCATCATCACCACCTACAATTGATAAAAACGCCCAAAAGATATGCAAAACAAAAAATGACAAAAAAAAAAGTAAATCCCCAACCCCTGTCTGTTTTTACTTTTTTCCGTTCATCATATTTTCTTTCTCTTCCATCAGATTTCATAAATTTCTGAAGCAGTTCATTGCCAAATGTAATGAATATAATCAAAGTAATGGCACTTATACATCCATACGTATAAAAATTTATGAAATCCTTGAAACATTCCTTTCTTTTCCTTTTTTCTTTTTCTTTGCGTTTTTGTTATTACGTTATTATGGTTTTTTAAGGTTGAAAGCTCCTTGGAGCAGTTGCGAAAAAAGAGAAATAGACTAAAACAACTCTCGAGCATTGTTCCAACTTGATTTATTAGATTTAAAGATTTTTTTTACTTTATTTTACGTTGTTCTGAATGTTGAAGACTTATTTTGGACTCTAATGAAGCAGATATGATGGCACAGTCATTTCATTTCTGTAAACTAAAAAATAAAAAAAAAAACTTTTTCCATCCAACTTTTCGTTTGCTCGTTATTGTCTATATACACAATATTTTGTTACTTTTTTTTCGCTTCTGTTTCCAGAGCTTTTATCTCGTGACGAGAAACAAAAAAAAAAAGAAACTTTTGATGTCTTAGAGCTTAATTTACAGTTTTTTTTTATTTCTCTCTTTTTTCTGTTTCATTCTTAAAAATTTTCATTATATTTTTTAATGCTTTAATAATTAAATTCTCCCTATCTCACTGATCACTGTAAAGTCTGCTTTTATGGCCGTTCATTGCCTTTTTTTATTCTATATCTATATCTGTATCTGCTACAGTATGGAAATTAAGATTAAGATGAAAAAAATAACGTTAATACACAGTACTTTTGTAAATGTAAAGGAATGAGTGCTTTAATATCAATAATGATTCATTAACTAGCGCTGTCTGTCTTCCTATATATTTCTGTCCATCTATCTATCTGTTCAGTTATTTTATTTGTCATTATTTCTCATTATTATTTTAAGTAAGTCTGTTCCTTCCTTTAACCGTCAAACTTTCTATGATTCCCAAGCTAATTAATTAATTATTTTAATATTTTTTTTCTCATTGCTCACATCAGGATGATGATAAAAATATGTACAGTGATGATTCTGATGTTGTGAAGCCTAAATAATTCTATATGATTTTTTAGTACATACTCAAATATATTTATATATATATTTTTTATTCATACATTCCATGAACAGATCATGTGAATTTATTACAGCATTGTATCGTAATGTCTGCGTTCGTGTACACTCACTGAATAATTAATTATTACTTAACATTTTTTTTTTTGAGACTGGATGAAGTAATCGAAAGAGAAAAATAGTTATGATATCGCTTCTTTCAATTACGAATTCTTGTTATTTTTGAGATCTTTTTTTCTTTTTTTTTTACACTGGGGTGGGATTCTTTTCCATTAGTTCTACTCACTGAGCTTACATATAAGAATGAATTGCCGATTTTAGAATATGAAGTAGTTTGAGTGAAGAGTTGAAACTATTTCATGAAGTTTTTGGATACTCTACCTCGGATCTAATTGTTTTTGAATTAGAAATAAGAGTTTTTTGTAATCAATTAAGCCATTAAAGGCCGGTTAAGGATCAGATCCTTTAATAAAAATCGTAATAATTGTGAATTCTTTATTTCTTTCAAATCAATAATTGTAATTCTTACAATTTTATGAATTCTTGATTTCAAGAAATTGTAAAAAATCCAAATAGGCTTCTAACTAGTATTATACCTGAGCCTGAATCCATAATTCGTATCTAATATTCTTCATTGTTTGAATCCAAATTGATTTTTGTACCCTAATGTATATCAATATTTCCTAACAGTAAAGAAGCCAGCAATTAAAATTGAGGGTAGATCTGTTCTCTGGATTAAAATTCCAAATATTCTGTTTTAAGTTTTTGTTCCACATATAACATTCTCCACAATCCTTAAAAAACAAACCAAAAAAAATTTGCAAAGCATCCTAATTTTCATACTCACCACTTCGTCAATATGAAAATTAACCAAATAATTCCAAATTTGACAAAATATTTCGTAAAATCCAAAATTTTTGGAAATCATTTCAAAATTACACAAAAAATTATAATACTGATCACTAAATGTTGACAAATATATACAAAACTAATGAAAAAAGTCTATGCAAATCATAATTCATGATGAATATTTTAATTAGTTTTGAAAACTATCTTATAACATAAAACAAAATAAAAATTGAGATTTTAAAATAATGATTGTTTTAAATAAACCAAATATGAAGTGGCACGAGCCAATATTTCATATTACTATATTTTATTCATAACATAATAACCCCAAAACTTTATAAAACGTTGTGAATCTATTGAAAATTTAACAATTTATATTAAAACCCACACGTTAAAATATTTGTAAAATTTTAAGAAATTTCTCATGAAGAGGTAGAGACGGTTGAAGACGAGTAGTTCTAACAGAAAAGTACCTCACTTCAGTCGTGTATATTTTTTTTTTGTGGCGTGATTGCATCAAATCGAAGAAAAGAAAAAGTTCAAAAAAGTAACAAAAAAAACTTGACATAAAACCAATGAAAAACAAAATGAATTTTCTTCAAATAGTGGAAACCAAATCAAATTTTAATAAAATAAAAATGTGATAAAAAAATGTTATTAACGTCACCTTATGACGTGACCCATTGCCAATTGCATAAAAATGTATCAAAACAAATTTAAATTTTTTTTTACAAAATTTTTAAATAATTTTATTTTTCATCCAAAATAATATTTTAAATTAGTCAAGTTTCTCAAATTTCTCTCTTTAGTTTAGTTTTATACTTTTAATGTCTGTATAAGTTTGACAAATTTTTAAGACTTTTAAACTAGAATTTTTTAATAAACTTTAAAAGTTAAAAAAAATACTTAAAATAAAACAAAATGTCATGTACATAACTTAAAAAAAACTCGCATTTCATTTTGCATCTATTCATCCTAAAAAAAAAATCAAATTTTTCATCTATTCGCTTATAAAAAAAAATCTTTGTAATGAGTCCATTTTATTCACGAAAAAAAAGCTGTTTGAACACTATGAACGAAACAGAGACTTTATAACAAAAAGAGAAAATTCACTAATTTGTTCAACACTTTTTTTTAGTGCACTTATGTTTAATTTTGGAAAAGCTTTTAGTTTTTTTTTTCTTCTTTTTTTTTAGTCCCACCTTCTTTTATTTTCATACATTTTCCTTTTTCCTTTTATTGCCCGGAAGCTCTTTGTCGTAGTCTTTTTGAAAGCTTTTTCCTCAGCCTATTGTTCTATGACTGTAAATATGTTTTAACACTTTTCGAGATTGACATGTAATTTATAATTTCTAGTTTAGAATAATTACATTATATGCTTATCATGAATAATTTTTATATCATTTAATTATTTATATATTTTTACTTTTTTTTTGTCCCTCTCCGTTCTTTTTTGCTATGTTTATGTAATGAATGTACATTTTTTTTAACTTGCTTTACTTTTTTAATTAATGTTGTTGTTGTGTACATATTAATATTCTAGCATAAATTATGTTCATCATCAGAGTTGGATATTTCAGATGGGGTGTGGGTCTGTCTCGTGGGGAATTGAGTTGATGAAATTTATTGGTCAAATTTTGGGAATAAATTTGACAGTTTTTTTTAGATCCTTATCATATTATGCTACATGCTCCATTATTGAAGCTAATGATAATAATAATTTAATTTACATTAAAATTCCAATGGGAATTTGAGATAACAGAGCTTTTTGGCTTACGTGAGATTTATTGCATGAAAAGGCAAATCGAAGCTTTTTTTGATAAATTTTAAATTTGATAATTTTTCGACATTTTTAAAGAATTTGCTTTAATTAACCTAATGCTTGAATATTTAGACCAGTGATTCTTAGACTGTGCAGGATCATACACTGGTGTGCCTTATCAGGTACATAAAATAAATATTTGAATGAATTTTAGACTCAAGAATGCAGTTTTAGCTTCCAATTTAGAACAACAATGGTTTTATCTTAACCATCGCCAATTGGCATACATTTTATTGATTTGTCCAAGTATCTGCTACTTGGTTATAAGTATACTGCCAACTCGTCACCGTGGTGGCTTTACCCAAGGACAATCAAAGCTTCTTCAAAACATCAATGTTTAATTTGTAAGACTTTGGCAATTGGCCCTCAAGTTCAGTTCATTTGGCTCTTACTTACTAACTTTGCTAGTCGTACAGGTCATCTGTTATCCATGGCTTCTCTCAGCTGGCGTCCAAAATTGGCTCGATCGCTGGTTACTCTTTGTTAATTACCAATACCCACTAATTTGGCCTTAAATTCTTTATGGACTCAAATTTACATCAACATAAGTTCCAACCAACCCCAATATCGACTCTTAAATACCAACTCTGACGAAATCATTCAAAATGAGAGTTTTTCAAAAGTAAAATTATGAAAATGAAACAAAAATAATGTAACGATCATTAAAAATTCAAATCTTGACATTCAGTCATTTATAAATACACTTGCTTACGATTTGTTAACAACAAAAAAAAAATGCAACTTTTGTCCTAGTAATATGGATGAATGAATGAATGAATGAAACACATTAAAGAGTAAAAAAAAAATTATAATAAAATATATAATTTGTTGAATAAATTTTTGCCTGTTTGCGCTCTCTCAAGTTTATTTTTTTTCTGCGATTGTAACGACAAAATGGCATGATTGAGGTCATACTTATTCATGCGCCTTATAACAACCTCCTTTTTTTTCATCATCATATTGTATGTACATTTATTTTACTAGTTACATAGAGTACACGCTAGTATTTTTTCATACATAAATATGATTTCTGTAGATCTGTATGTACAGTCAGAATGAGAGAGTGAGAAAGAGAGAGAGAGAGTAAAAAGAAGAACAATATAAATTTACATGAAAAACTCACATTTTGAATAATAAATGTGTATACATAATGCAACGCTTTATAATTAAAATTTTAATGTTATGCTTAAATATTTAAAATTTATTCCAATATTATCATACTAATGGCGTTTTTTATTCATTTCTCTTCTACCTTCCTTCCTTACAATTCTAATAACTGCCATTCTACTACTGCTACCTACTACTCACTACATCTACCGTCTATATCTGCATACATAATATTATGTAACAATGTTACACAGGACTTTACGTTGGATTTTTACTTTCGTCAATTTTGGACAGATCCAAGATTAGCTTATAGAAAGAGGCCTGGAGTCGAGCAACTATCTGTTGGTTCTGACTTCGTTAAAAGTATTTGGGTGCCGGATACGTTCTTTGTTAATGAAAAACAGTCTTACTTTCATATAGCTACAACTAGTAATGAGTTTATTAGAGTTCACCATTCTGGTGCAATCACTAGAAGTATGCGGTAAGGATTAATGAACAATTTTTTCTTATTTTTCTTACGAATGACATTTTGTGTGTGAGAACTTTTTTAATGCAAATTTTCCTTTACATTTTTTTGAGTGCATGTTGAGCTTAATTATCCTTGAAATTTTTCTACACTTTGGAATTTTGTTGAGAAAATTTTTGAATTTATGGTGATTATTTTGGATTTTGGAATTGAGACTTGTATAAAGGAAAACAAGGGAATAAGGGAAAATTAGGTGAACAAAGTCATTCAAGATCCCGCTAAATAATGTAGGCCTAGGTCTGACTGCTGTGGATTAACGAACACACACTCGTTAAACTGTCATCAACCTTGAGACACGTATAAAGTTCTGGATCTTTCAGATTTGAAAGGCTTTATTAGATGTCTGAAAAATACAAATCGGTTGACCGATCACTGATACGGTCCTAGACTGGCTTCGACTTGACTTGATTCAGTTTAAATCTGGCACAAGGTCGGAGTCATACTGACCTGATACCGAATTTTGTATCAATTAACCGGCTTGTAAAATTGTTATGGTTCTTGTGCAAGTGTATTCAAAAGAGCGTCCTTATTTGTCTTGCCCTTAGTTTTCCGATATTAAAGAAATTCAGTTCAGGACGTTGCTAACTTTGGCAAGAAGCACTTTGAATCTAATTATGAAATATGCTTTGATGACTTCAGGATACTCAAAAGAATCCAAAAATTTGAATTTCGATATAAAATCAAATCTTTTCCTCCTGAATACGCCCCTGATTCTTATTGTTCAGAATTTTTGGTTTTTCACATTAGAATAATTTGAATCTAATCAGACTTAATTGCCCTCACTTTCATCTTTATTTGATTTATTCTAATCAGACTCATTTGTTCTGAAACATCAACAAAAACACAAGAATTCTGCTCATTCTCTTCGCTGAAACAGTGTTTGTAAGCACCATCTAATCACTCATCCAACATGGAACTTAACCTTTAACATCATGATTGGTGGTCAAACGATCGTTTTACAAAGCTATTAGCCTTTGATATCTAACCTTAAAATATTTTATAGCATAATCAATCTAGTCCAATAAGAACCCGATATTCAGCTAATTTTCTCAATGAAATTTACAAATAATTTAAAAATTTATCTTTAACTATTCTATTCTTCCTATTCAGCATATAAAAATAATTTAATATTTATTAAAATTCAAATAATGACACAATTTTAATAAATTTTTCAGATTAACAATTACAGCCTCATGTCCAATGAATTTACAATACTTTCCAATGGATCGACAATTGTGTCATATCGAAATCGAAAGTTGTAAGTAGTAAAATTTTTCAATTTTATTTTTGTCTAAAATTTATTTACTTTTAATAAATATATATATATAGACTATATATACTATTTATTATTTATAAAAGACCGCATTAAATTGCTATTGATAATGAATATTACACACATATGCAAATGAGAAAAATCTAAGAAAAGAATAAAAAAAAACAAATTTTTTTAGACCCTATTTAATAATAATTAAGGGTGCATCTTAACATAATAATTAATTAATTACTTAGATGAATAATATCACTAAAAACAAATAATATAATATTGAGGTTATACGGTATTTTACATTAAAAAAATAATAAAAAACAAAAAAATACTTCAAGTATATTTCTCGGAAAAAAATCATTATATATCAAGCAACGAGGAATTAATCATTAAACTAATTAATGATGATTAATTATAATTTTTATTTTTTTATCTACATAACTTAATGTATCCACTTTATTATTATTTTATATCTCATTTTAGTTTAAATTTCCTTGTTTATATTAATTAAGTGCATTTTTGAGTGATGAGACGAATGAATTGTGACGTTGGGGAGGATGCGGGGACTTTTGAGAGCTGTTTTTAATGGGATAAATTGGAAATTTTAAATTTTAGAAATGAGAATTAATTTAAAATAGATTTTTAGATTTGAATGTGATTTTTCGAAAAAAAATTTTCAATTTTGAGATAAAAGTGAATTGAATTAAAGTTCAAATCTTATTTTCCGATACTTTACTCAGAGCTTGACTGGGATTTAGTATGGAAAAAGTCGGCTCTAATGAATTTTGAAATTTTAAAAATTAATTAAATTTTAAAATCAAATTGTATCCCATATAAATCAAACTAGCGAATGATTAAGTTGAATTTCATAGTTTTCAACCAAATTTAAATAAAAGTTAACCTTTTTCCAAATGAGAATCAAATCCTATAATTACTGAAAACCTATAACTGAATACACAACAACCTAACCTGACTGAATATCATAATAATTTCATGATAAATGCCATAATTTGTCATTGTTTTCTCTCATTCAATAAAATTTAAATTGAATATTTCTAAACAAAATAATTCACTGACAGTTGATAAATGAAAACTAATCTATCGAAATCCCACACATAAATTTCAATAATTTTCCACAAATACGTCGTCAAATAGCTTTCATTAGCCTCAAATTACTCAACTAAAAAATTCATAAATTGACCAATTCATTTAACTCATCACGCGATATAAAAGTTAAGTTTTTTTTTGCGAATAAAAGTACAAACTTACATACAGTAAAGAAGATATCCAATAATGACGGGATAAACTTTGAAAATCTACAAGCATTCACAAATGCTCACATAGATTTCCATAAGTGCTATACCTAATAACAAACAAAAGCAGTACGTGTGATTATTAAGTCTAATTTTAATTTTTTTAATTTTTTTGATTTTTGATTATAATTTTCTAATTTTTGGAATCTTTTTTAAGAATCTTTCATTCTTTTTTTGGTTAGTTAATGTTTTTTTAATGAAATGCATACAACAAATTACTTTGATGAGTTATTGACAGATAAATTATGCTCAACAAGCTGTCAAAACTTGATAAATGCAAAAAAGTGTACAACAGCAAATAAATAAGAATGGTTGAAGTAAAATAGTTAAAATTTCAACATAGGCACAAACATTCTTGTGATCTTCATATTACAATTTGATGAATATTTCAAAATTTAAAATTCATAATTTAATTATTCGATGTAAATTTGTTTATATTTTCACAATTCACCAATAATTTGCAATAAAATTCAATTTTTTGGCTACAAAAAAAAAAAACAATTCATCAAAATGTAATCTGAAAGCTCGCACATGTACAACTTATATAATTTGCCAAATGCATTGTGTTGCAATCAGCTTTTAGGCAAGAAAAGTATGTTTTAATTGAAAAGATCTAATTTTAATAAGCAGACCTAACATTATACATTCCCATATGTATAGTATAGAGATTCATATATTTTTTTTTTGTTGAAAAACTTTTTAAAAAAAAGCAAGAAAAAAACGGAAAGAAAAAAATTCGAAAATTGCGCAGATAAAAAAGAAATAAATAAAAAAAAAGTTTTTTAAAATTTAAATTTGAAGAAGAAAAAAAGAAAATAAAAATAATTAAACAGCCCCTGTTTGTTCATTTGTTTTTTAACACATATAATTTGGTAATATTGAAAGTATATTTTTGTTGGTTGATTTTCGGTCGCCTTCTCTAGTACAGCAACCGCAGAAGGTTGACTTAAGTCTGTCTCTGTCACCCATGAAGAAATGTATATTTAAAATAAATATTATAATTATATATACAAATCCGTATATTGTTTGTTGGATCTAAAATAACTGAAATAATTCAAAAAAAAATTTGACACTTTTTTCAAAATAAATCAAGTCTGGAAATTGAGACTTGTTTCCAAAATTTCTCTCTCTCTCTTAATTTTTATGTCGCACATCACTTTTCAGTCTCAAAAAAAGCAGCAGCATTTTAAACATTTTAAAGCTTTTGAGATCTTAAATTCACCAAAAATAATAATATTGAAAAGCAACCAAAAAATATAAAAATTATTAAGACATTGAGCCCTCTAACTATATAAATATAATAAAAAAAATCTCAAATATTTCTTGGTATAAAATATCAATAAACTTTTTGTTTTTGTTTTTCTGTAATTAAACTAAATCAAAACATCATATCTGTCCCATGATGATATGAGCAAATGATGACCAAGAGGATATACATACATAGCCCCATATTTGATGAATATATTAAGAAAATCTCAAGTCAATATATATCACTTGATATCTCACAATTTTTTTGTTGTTGTCTGAAATCAAATACCAAACTCTTTTTGATGCCGAAAATATATATATAAAATTTATTATAAAGACGATTTTTATGATGACATAAAATATATATCATTATAATTTCATCGTAGACATTTTCAAAGATATATAAAATAAAAAAAATCTATAATATTTTTTTTTATAATTAAATCATGGACTTATATCATAATTGTACACACATCATATTCTTTTATCTATAATATATTATATATGAAATAATATATGAATATATTTCTTTCTGTTTGATTTATCACCATGCATTTTTTCAATAAAAACAGATGCCTCTCATAATTTTTTTAATAGCGTTTTATTTTCACACTATGTGAAATTAATCAATAAACCAAAAGTCTGAAATTTTATTAAACAATTGCTCGTTAATGCTAGCACCAAAATGCTAAAACCAAATACATTTTATATTCTATTAATTTAATTTTAGTGACGTTAAATTATCAAATCCAATTTTCTATCACATACATGCAGTTTTTGGAGGTGTATAATATGATTCTAAATGAATTAAATGGTGATTTTCAGATTGATATGAATTGGTGACCAACATAGACAAATTAATATGAAGTAGTGACCAACATGGACAGATTCATAAGAGTCAATGACTACTGGGGACAGATTGATATTAATATATGAATACTAGGGACATGTTGATATGAAACGTTGACCACTAGGAACAATGTTGACATGTATAGGTGATTATTAGTGACACGTTGATATGAATCGGTGACTACTACGGACAATTTCATATCGAAAATCTATTTCAAGCCTTCAAGTGTTTCTCAATCAAAAATAATCCTAATTACGTACAATTAAGCTTGCCATACTCAAATGCTGGATTTAAATGGACGCAATTCAGTCAAACTTTCAATAATGTCTGTCAACTTACTCCCACATTCCTTACAAACACTGTCAACACAAATGTTCACATTAACAAGCATTCATAATTGCACCAGAGCATATTTCGTCATAAAACCAATTTTATAGCTTAGGTTCGCCAGATCCAAAAACCAATAAACTCTTCAAAACATTTTTCATTGAAATTCAATCTAAAAAAAATTTGATGACTATAAAAATCCCAAAAAAAACCTTTTATTTGATCTAAAATGCTCAATGCTCAAATAGCCTAGTTTGCAGACTGTTTTGGCAGCTTCACAAGAAAATGTATTGACATATCCATAAAAGTGTTAAATTTTCATATCCAAAAAAGGCTACAAAAACATTAGTTTTGCAGACGATTTTTGATATATTAAAATGAAATGCACACACAGAAAATAAAGGAGGTGTGATGTATGTCAACTGTGCAACTTTTGAATTTTTATATTCATGCAATATTGGTAAATCTGGGTGGGGTACGGTCGCTTACAAAACAAATATTGTTCAAGATTCTTTAAAGCTATAATTCAAAAAAATATTAAATTTTCCGCATAATAAATCAAAGTTTTTTGCTTTAGTAAACTTTAAAAGCTACAACTTTTTTCACCACAGCAGTAAGACAATCCCTCGGTAAAAAATTACAACGTGATTAATTACAAAAAAGCTACAGCAAACAAAATGTGAAATAATCCGTTTAAAATCCAAACAAAAAAAAATAAAATCCCTGAAAATTATCACTTGATTCATCTCTTCCACAAGAATCACCTTCATTAGATACGAAAAGAATGAAAATTGGATTAGAAATTTAAAAGCATAATCTTGTTCATTCCTTTATGCCTTTTTTATCTCCTTTTTTTATACAATCAAAAAAAATATTTTTCACTTGCTTAGTTTTCATATTTTTAATTCCTTTACATGCAAAATATATATATTAAAATTAAGTTTCCTTTTTAAATCCGCTTTTCGCAAGTTTTTTCTTCCTCTTTTTTTATATATTCTTTTTTTCCTGTTTCTGTCATTATTTAAGCCACAAATTTTTTTATATGAAAAAAATAAAGTAAAAATGTATTTAAATAAATTAGAATACAGAAGACAAAACATACAAAATTTATTCTAAGGTATTAATTTAGAAAATAATACCTCATGACTTAATTGGAATTTAAAACACAAGACCAGGAACAAAAAAAATCGATTAAACAACGTGAATTTGCAAATTAAAACTTTTATAGAAATTTTTAGATGTATATAAAAGCTTGATGTTTTCGCATTTTTATTCATTGATTAATTTATTTAACCTTTATATCAGATATACATTACTTTATAGAAATCAGAGTTGATTATTGTCGACATTTGATGCTACTTTGTCTCTTGTACGTACGTGTCAACGATGTTGTATGACACAAATGTGAAGATGACAATTTTATTGGTGATTGTTGTCGAGTGATGCAAAGAAATGGAGGAATTATGATACATTCGTGGGATATGAGGTGGGAATAAGTAATATAAAGGACAATCTGGAGTAATGACGTGGTTTTAAAGCTCAATATGAGTAATTTAATCTAATTTTTCATGATTTTCCTAGATTTTACATACTTTTATGCAGCCAAAAGCTTCATTATTGGTTTTTGACAGTTTTTAGATTTTAAACTTTAGCAACTTTTTATAATTGCTATTTTGTTGATATCTACGACAAAAGCAATGAAATTTTAAATTATTGTGATAACTATAGAATAATCTTAAATATTAAAGTTTTCATTTCATTGAAGATTTATTGATATAAACAAGACTCAATATTATAGATTCTAATATTGTAAATGACTTTAACTAGCAATTTAAGAAATTTTTGATGGAGAAATTGAAATAATTTTGGGATTATATCTGACAAAACCAAGTTGATTTACTTTCCAATGACCAAGAAAGCACACGACGTAGATATGGCCAAAAATCTGACTCCTGGGCCGACTTGATCCTGGTTTGAAGTTGGATTTCATTATCCTTAGCCTAGCAACAGGGTCTAGTTGATCTTCGCTCTGATTTTCAGCCATTTTTACGCTATATGCCTTCCGGGTCACCTGAATCTTTTTCCCTAGATATAAGCCTGACTTTTTTAATTTAATTTATATTTGAAATTTGACTATTTAATTATAAATCATACTAAGTCAAAATATTCAAAAATTCGAGAAAACATACTTGAAAGTCACATAACCAAAAATAAATTCGTCATGCGGTCTTTTTTTATTTTCAATTATAATCCACGAAATGTCTATTCAACATCAAATACCCTCTAGAATTGTAAAAATTGTCAATAAATTTCATATTTTCCACAATATGCAGCTAGAGTGTTAATTATTCAATGTAGTTTCATCATAATTGAATCATTACACCTCAAGTCTCATGGGAGACAAAATTTAAAAAAAGCTTCCAAGCCTAACAACGAAACGGAAGAAAAGTTGAATTTTCTCATGGCCTAAAAGCACTGCGGTAAAGCAACGAACTACCGCAAAAAAATATTTTTGAATCACTCGAGCTCACCGATCTGCATCAAAAGCGACCTGTCAACTCTACATAGAATATAAATTGCCTGAGTTCTTTAGATTGCATGCTTTGGGTGACATTGATGATTATGTTTTATAGTTTTTAAATGTTTGAGTTATGTATTGTACTGATTTTTATTCACAAATGAAAAAAAAAAATAATGAAAAAAAAAGAAATTTTTTTAACTTTTTTTTTGTTTAATTTTTATATTCCTTTTTATAAGAACATCAAAAAAAATATCAAACAGGAGCGCTTTAATTAAATATGTTTATACGTTCGATAATGTTATTAAAAATATATATTCTAAAAATTACATATCTTATTTTTATGCCAAAATTTTAATTCAAATCAAAATTGTGATATTTCAATCAAAAAAAATAAGCATTTCACTTAATTTATTTTTTGTATTGTATTGTCTCTTATCAAAATTTTTTATTAAAATTAATTTGTTTTTCTTCTTGATTTTTTTAATAAAAATAATATAACCTATAAAAAGTCAAAAAATGATTGACAATTAATTGAATTAATAGACAATTCGATTCAATTTCTGATAAGTTTAATGACATAAACGATGATTAATTATGATCGACTTAACCAGTTAATGAAGTGAAAATCAATTGCATGCAATAAAAAAATTTAATTTTTTTTAATATCTTTTTTTGTAAAATTTTCTTTCTTGTATCGAAAAAGTTTTTTGAAATTATACTTTTTTTTAAAAAAAACCTTCCTTAATAATTTCGTTTATAATATCTACTTGACATATCTACATAATTATTTTGTGAAAAGCTTTCATAATGCAATTGTCAAATTCTTTTTTTTAAATAAAATATAATAAAATTCTTTTCATATTTTATTATCTCTATTGAAATTATTTTTAAATTCAGAAAATTATCAGCAAGAATTCAAAAAAGCATGAAATTAATTAATTAATTATTTAAATTTTCAAATAAAGTTGAATCATTGATAATTTATCGAAAAAAAACGTCGCGATTCGACAAACTCAGAGAAGAGCCTGCTTACGATATTATGAAGCTCATATCTTGATTAACCAGTTGGCAAACATTTTTTAATTGCTTATTATTTATTTTGATATTATAGTAATATTAACATTTATTTATTGAACTAAGAATTAGGTGGCAATGTAGAGAAAATTAATCCATAAAAATTCATCTCAAAATATATTTGATGGTCGAGCTTTCTGGGTCACTCCCTCAAATTTTGAGAATTCTTTTGTTTGCTAGTATGGAGGGTATCCAAAAAATAACTCAACCAACCATCCAGAAAAAGCTCAAGTTGAACTTGATTTATGTATAAAAAAAGCACATATATTTTGAGATCAATCATGAACTTTTCTTTGATTTATGATTTTAGTTTTTTATTCTGACTTTAATGTAAACTCATATTTATAAAAATATAAATATATTTATTTTTCCCTCATGCAACAAACATAAATTTAATTTTTATCTTTGATTTTGTTTCTCGTTTTTAATTAAACGAATTTGAAAAGCGAAATAAATTGGCGAAAAACAATTTATAATTTTTTTTTGTGTGAATTCTCCAAGCTAAACAAAAAAAAATTGATTTTTGACAAAATTTTTTAACATCTTTTTTCTTCTTTTTTTACATCTTCTCATCATGAAACTCAAACTAAAAAATAATAAAAAAATATTTACTCGATTAAAACTATTCGTTGAAAACCAAAAAATCTATCAATACAAACAAATTTTCCGTATCAAAATGTGCGCAAAATTTTTCTCGTAACTGAAAAACAAAAACAAAAAATTCTAAAAAATTGTGCTCAAAAAAAATTTTTAAACTTAAACAAAAAAAATTTAAATAAAAATTAAAGTCGGCTACACAATGCGAGATATTCGATACTTCTGGAGAGATGGACTGAATTCTGTTGGAATGAGCAGCGAAGTAGAGCTTCCACAATTTAGAGTACTGGGCCACAGGCAGAGGGCGACCGAAATTAACCTAACTACAGGTACCCATACAAATGCAATCAAAAAAAAAAAAGCAAATTAAAAAATTTTTTCTTGAGTTTTCCTCACAAATTCTTAATTTTCTTTTATTTTTTTAAACTTTTTTTTTGTCTTTCTGTTGTGAACACAAAAAATGTATTTATGTTTATGATTTTAAAATGAAAAAAAATATCATTCTAATTTTATGATTTAATTTTATTTATAAATAAAAAAAACAACAACAAAGAACCTATTTATTTAATTTATAGATCAAGAAAAATTTATTTCAAATGTTCATGGGTGAAACAAAGCTTTTAACAAAATCACCAACTGAAATAAATTACCAATATTTTTTTATATGACAAAAATATGAACAAAAAAAATCGTTTTTTTCTTATGTTTACCGAATATAAAAATTATTCTACAAGCAAAAATCAAAAAAAATCAAATTCTTTTCATTTTGAAATTTTATTTGGTTTCTCACAATCTGAAGCAAAATTTCAAAAAGTTTTGAATATAAATGAAATTTAATTCTATTCGACTGGCGCAAACTTGAGTCGAGATTTTTCAACTTTTTCTTCCACATTTGCCTTAGTTTTAATGCTGAAAAATTCAAATTCAAAATAATTTTTAAAAATTGTAATTTAAAATTTGAAATTGAAATTGAATTTTCATATTCACACCAAATATTTACATATTGTAATTTGAAATTCAATTTTGAAATGATTTTTTGAAATCAATTTGAGATTGAACTTTTTAAATTTTTGAAAAGTTCAAAGTTAAATTTCTCGATATTTTTAAATATTCAAAATTTTATCTTTTGAATTTTTAAAAATTCAATTTTAAAAGATTATTTTAAAATTTCTAATTTGAAATGTAACTTAATTTTGAAATTTTTAAAAATTTCTAATTTGAAATTGAATTTTTTGCACCGCTTTTTTGTGTTAGTGTTTGTGACACTAGCACGAAAAATAATACAAAAATCTTGCCGTTTTCCACCAAAACAATCTGCACTTATTTGAAAAATCTCAACTCACAAAAACCGAACCACTCTAATTTTTTTTTATTCGTCTGACAAACAAAAACCATGAATTGTTGCTAAACAAAAAAGTTTTTGTTGATTATACTCTTTTTTTTTGTTTGACTATATGCGGAAATACAATTAAGAATGAAAAGGGGTCTAAGCATAAATTTTATTGCAAATAGAATTGCGAAAATAAGAGAAATAAATACGATTGCGAAAAAAAAGCGTTTGTTGTGTGCAAAAATATTAATTTTTATGGGAAACTATATAATACGTACGATATATATATAGCGATAGTAAAAACAAAAAAACCTCAAAAAGAATATATAAACATTTTTATTACGCGTGCCAAAAAAAAGCGTTAGGCAACGCAATCATATTATGAGATGCAATTTAATTGTGTTATAAATAAAATAACCAAAACCAAACATTCATTCACATATTAATCCAATTCAAATCCGTTATTTTATCAATATACAATTTTCATGAAATCACAAATTATCGATTGAATAATAAAGTCGGATATACAATGAGAGATATCCGCTATAAATGGAATGAAGGTCCAAATTCCGTTGGAGTATCAGAAGATGTATCTCTACCACAATTTAAGGTATTGGGACATCGCCAACGAGCTATGGAAATCAGTCTCACAACAGGTAGATCACGAGTCTGTAGATACCGGACTTCCGCATTTCTTTTCTCAAAAAAAAATTCTATTTTTATTTTATTTTATCTTTTAAGTTTTTGTCACTCATAGACTTTTATTATTTTTTCGTTAAAATACTCAAAAACTCTTCATTTTTAAGTTTTGTACTTTTTTTTTTCTTTTTTTGTCTTTGAATATAAATCAAATCCAGTCAATTTTCAAACTGTTTGAAATATTTAACAACAAAAAAATAAATACATCGACGTCGCTCAACAACATTGATTATTTCCTTATATTTTTCTATCATTTTATTTAAAAAACAAAAAAAAAAAGAACTCTTCTGTCGTATTCGTTTTCATCATTTTATTCTTCCTTTTATATTTTTTTGATTGTTTGACATTATACTTTTTTGTTTTCACTAACTTAGTCTAAGAGATTTCTAAAAAGTATTTTTTTTTTCATGTTCGTTTTTTTGAGAATTTTTAAATAGCAAAATGATTTTTTTAAATGAAAATTCCAAACAAAACCAAACAAAAAAAATGAGAAGAATTAAATTTTTTTAATTAGTGAGAATTTAAAACAATCAAAATAAATTTATTTTTTTAATTTTACCCGAGCGGCAGAGTCTTTGGTTGAGTGGCAGTTGGGGGATTAGTTGGAATTGTTTTGTTCTGATGCAGCAGAATAAGTTTGAAAAAATTGTTTTCTTTTTTCTAATTATTGGGTTTTCTTATTGGATTCTTATTTTGAAATTTTGTTAAGAATTCTTGTTGGATATGGGTTTTTAGATGGTAAAGTTGATTCAAATTCAAATTTGATATTTCAAAAATGAATTAAATTTATGCTAAATTTCCAAATTTTGATTCATGAGAATTTTGAGAGATTTTTGAGATTTCTAAAATTGATTTTAGAAAAATTAGATTTTAAATTTGAAATTTGGTTTAATTTAACAAAGTATTGATATATTGACTTAATTGAGTAATAATCAATTTTAATTTTCAAAATACTAACAAAAAACTTGCATTTTTCCAATTTGAGATTTTTTGAACTTTTTTGAAATTTATTCAAATTTTTCATTGTTCAAAACTCAAGACTTTGAGAGTTTAATTTTAAATTTCTATTCAATATTTTATAGCGAAATATTTCAAAAATTGCACTCAATTTCCCTTGCTCATACATCAATGAATGTACAGGAAACTCAAAACCCAACACCCTTAACCAATAATTTGCCACTCGGTTCTGTAAAAAAAAGAACTGCAGAATAATTATCGGTGTATTTTTTGCCACAAACTGTTTCATTGCCTTTTTAATACCATTAAAAAATTGTTCAATTACTTTTCTTTTTTATAAAACCAACAAAAAAAAGAAGTGATTGGAATTTTTTTTGAATTCTGACTGAAAGGGTTGAATATTGAAAAACAAAAAGGAAAAAATTGGCGAGGACGTGTGAAAATTCATTTTTTTAATTTTTTCTTATATTGGCAAGTGACATATGAATGAAAAATTTTTATTAGAAATTATTGGCTGCTGTAATGAATCGATTTTTGCTAATTGAAGAAGAAAAAAAGTTTAAATTTAAAAATTTTGTTTATTTTTAATTAAAAAAAAAAAAGTCGCAACCGTTTCAAAAGGAAGGAAAGAAAAATTCTTCCTATCAATAAATATTCCATATGTATTGCTTTCACCTATTTCATTATTTTTTTATATCAGAACCCACATCAAAGCCACATTAAAGGTTATGTGATCAATAAAAATATAAATCAGCAAAAAAAAAAAACCATAATATTCGGAAATATTTAGTGAATATATGTATATATTAATGTGTATTTGTGTGTACATATATAAATATTAAATCAGTCAATTATCGGCAATCAACCTTATGTTATTTATTGATAATATTTATGCATAAAGATCACATTACCACAAATTAATCAGTTCGACGTCACAGAATTTTTATTGCTCTGCATTATATTGTTGGTTTGAGACTGATATTTCACAGTTTTCCCAAACCGAAGAATCGAAAAAAGAAAGATCGACATCGTAATTGTTTATTTCCTTAAAAACAAACAAAAAATCTTTTCCTCCTTCGAGCCGATCCATAATCTAATAATTTTTCATTCTGGCTTCTCATGCTTACATGCCTGCATCGTCTGGGCATGTAAAAAATTTTTTCATTTTTTGAATTTTTTTCCATTCAAAAATCAACAAAAAAAAAATAAAAGTTCAAACCAACATTAATCATGACTGAGAATGAATCAATAAATAGACATTGAGATGACTATGAATGAAAAAATATTCGATTTTGGATCAATTCCATTGTTAAAAATATGTTTATGGTGAAAGTTTTCACCATGAATACATCCAATATAAAAAATAAACATCTACTAATCTAGCTATCTTTTTTTTATTAATGAGATTCTCTCTCCATATCCTATATAGCTATATCATTTTGTTTTGTGTGTATATTATACAAAATTAACTATGATAATGAATGTCTATATTTAAAATTTTTTTCAGCAAAATCGAATATATTCATATTATATATTTAAAAAAAGAAAAATGAGTCCAAGTATAAAAAAATCCAAGTTTTCTCAATTAGTTTCTTGTATGAGAATGAAAAAATTATTTCATGCGCAAAATTTTGCAAAAAAAAATTTATTATCGCCGCATTAAAATAATTTTATAGTATATTCTTATATATCCTTAGTCTAAAAAATATATAATATAATAATTATTGCATTCACTGAATATTTTAGTTTATATTGTATGCTGTTTGTCTTAAACTTTATATTATATATATTTCTAACAATTAGTCATGCACATGATTTATGAATGCTTAATAATTAAGCTTCATAGAATACTTTTATTTTAAACTCATACATTTCTCTACTTATTTAATATATTTCATAATATGGTAAAAAACTTTTTTCTAAAGCAAAAAAACATATATAAAGTATAATTAAAATTAAAAAATCTTTTATATGCGGTATGAATAATTTTTTTAAAAAGATGCTTTAAGCTTATTATTATTCAAATTTTCTTTTCATAAAAAAAAAATCCTCTTTCACTATTGCTCGAACTCAAAATCATCGAAAGTTTTTTAATATACATATATATGCTATATTATCATACTTAAAATTACTGTCTTATTTATTCATCGTCTGAAGAATTTTACGCGTCATTATCATTTCTCGTTTTCCTATCAGCGCATTTTCTTTGTGAAAACCTTTTTGTAATTTGGCTTTTTGATTTATGGACATGTTTGGCTGGCTGTCTGGAAACTTCTGAGATATTTAAAATGTTAAAATTCATGGATCTGAGAAAAATCTTTGATTTAATTGAGGATATGAGTGTCATTAGCTTTCGAGAAAAACATAAAAATGGCATTTTATGAGTACTGTAGTGTATTCCAGAGTATCCAAGGATGCATAAACATGAAAAAGAGGTTTGTAAATTAAATCTCCGAAATTAATTCGATTTTTATCTAATATTAGTCAAAAAGAGAGCAAATTTTAAAATCAAAAATAGAAAATTTACTCATTTCCTTCGTTGGTCGTACAGATCAATTGCGATCCGTACCTTCTCTTAAATGTCTACTAAAGCTGAATCATTCACTGGCTGTCGTCTGTCAATTATCGATACCGAATGTAGTGTTTTCTCTTTCTGCAGCTTCTCTTCATGAGTTATTGGGCCTCAATAACCATAAAAACTCAAGGCATTTACAATAGCATCCTTTATCCGAACAAAAAAAAATTTAATCTAGATGAATTTCAGTGTCAATGTCTGAAAAAACCAAAAAATTGATCAGCATAGATTTGTCTTACTTTTAGTCAAAATTCTTCCCTTCCCCTAAACATAATTGAGACAGATGTTAACATGAATTTCTTAAGAATGTGTTTAACATTTGAAGTAACACCCCAGTTAAATATAGAGAAAAAAGACAATTGAAATCAGGTAAAAATTTAGGGTAATTTCTGAAGATTGTTCAATTGAGTAGTAAGAATGTCAAGATTATGCAGAATAGAAGGGGAATTTTTAAGATTTTTACAGCCTAAGACACATTAGTTAGCTTAGACATCTCATAAGCAGAGATCGAAGTTGACTCAGATTTTTTATGGCAAAGTCGACTCGACTTTACGTAAAATTGTAGTCGACTTCAAGCTCTCCTCAAAAGTACCATTGCCAGTCCATACCAAATATTCCAATAAAATCTATTACAAAATTCAATAATTTCAACAAATTTTCAAATAAAAATTACGATCAACGATGAAAATGCGCTCCAAACTCAGTCATAATTGAACGAGAACATTAATTCATAATTCTCTTTTATTTCTCGTTAAACTTTCAAATCCTATTTTATATCACTCGCGAAATAATTTCATTTTCCATCTTTTTTTAATCGTCTACAAAGAATAATAATTGCTGAAATCAATAAAAATATTCATTTAAAAAACACGAAATCCTCCTTAAAAAGGTTCATTACCATTTCATAATTTATTCTTAGCCAAGCATTTTATTTACCATAATCATTGTGTCAAAATATATATTTTAAAAGAGGTTTAATCATTTCAATTCTGAACTTTAAATATATTTTTTAAATATGATATGAAAATAGGGTGTCTAAATGTTAAGTTTGTAGCAATATTGTTGATGGTCTATTTAAATGTTGATTTTTTTTGGGGATTTAATTAATTTTATTCAGTAAAGTTTTGATAAGATGCCAATTTTGATGGAAATTTAAATGATTTTGCAAGAATTACACACGATCCGTACCCGGAATGAGCTGCTTGACATAATATCCAGTTAATAACTAGACCTACGGTCGACTAATGACAAATTTTATGGAACTATCCGTAGAAAATGTCACTAATCGACCGAAAATCTAGTTATTAAGTAGATTTACGTCAAGTTCTCAATTTGGGCTCGTCAATTGGGGTCTTTCATATGTCACAACTATTTTTCCGTACAATATTTAATAAATGAGAGTCAAAAACTATCCAGACACCCTTAAAAATCACTAAAGCAGCAGCCAAATAATAAGAAGTAGTAATGATAATTGCGATAACATTTCACTGAGTAAATTTCATTAATTATGACTCAAAAAATAACAATTTTCTTTTCACTTAATTAAAATTATTTCACAATCTATTGTGTATATATAAATTAATGTCGGTTACTTTACAAAAAAAAGTCAAATTGCGAAGAAAAACAATTTCCGAGTGTAATTTTATGATTGATGACATTTCATTTCCATTTTTGCAGTCATAGTTGTGGTTCCATTACACGCATTTCAACCATTTTTTTTTTCTCGCGTTTCGATGTCAAAAGTTGACATTATTTTACATATTATTGCCATAATGTAGATGGGGGTATATAATTTAATATGATATATGCATGTAAATTTACATGCTTAACATTTTTTGATTTACACGATTATGAATCGTTGTCAAAAGTTATAGATTGGACCTCTAATAATTGACATAATTGATATGCGATATCTAAACAAGCAGCAGCAATAATATCATCATTCTCATGTAAATACTTGTGTTTTTTTTGTGTATGAAACAGACAAGAAGAGAACCAAATAAAAGCTTCATCTTCACATTTAGAAATTTTCCTCTCATAAATATAAATTTTATTCTTTAGTTCTCGTCTACTTCTTCTTCATATTATGTAAGAAATTGACCCTCATCTTCCCTTCCACTTCTCTCTCTCACTCCTTATTGTCTGTGTTCCATTTTTAGATATACATACTATTTGTACAATAGATTTATGTGAAATATTTTGATTTTTTTCTTTTTTGTTTATCATTTATCATGAATCACAGTTTTCATGCATATCGCAATGATTTTTAGTATTTTATTCACAACTTCCTCAAATAATAATGATGATATAGATCAGCCTTCTAGCACATTTATCATTATTTTAAAATTTATCATTTTTTATGTGTGTCTTTTTCACATTTTTTTTTTATTTTTTATCTTCATTCTGTTACAAAATTCATATATCAATAATATGACTGAGCATTTATTTCTGGTACAAATCAGAATCTTTTTTCATGATGGAAAAATAAATTCCATTCTTTTTTTTTTTTTGTTTCGTTATTAATTTTCAAAACTTTTTTTTTGTCACAAATTATTGTTGTAAATATGCGCAGAGAAGAAGGAACGACAAAAAAATACAATTTTTGTTATCGAGCAATTTGAAATTTGTGCTAGTCTGTGTGGTTTCATTAAAAATGTGCAGAGTTGTTGTCTATTGTGGACGCAATCATGGATATTGTCATGTTCATTGGAGGTTTGTGCTGTCTGAATTTAAATTTTGAGGATTTTCTCAATTTTCCAGACAATTTCGTATATTTAGAATCAAAAGTACACAAATGTACAGCATGAAAGTTGCCAAATTGCTTCCTTTGATGTTCCAGTCATTAGTCTTGTGAATATTTTGCTCCCAATTAATTGGGATCATATTTTGCTTTAATTCAAAGGAATTTGAGTTCTATTGATGCATTCCAATATGTCATCAAGTTCTCCTTTTTTCCGAGCGAATGTCAAATGAAATAGAGCCTTAAAAGCTCCATGGTGGAGCCTTGTTCATTTGTGTCGCCCGGACATGAAAGCAAACAGTCAATAGATCGACACACAATCTAGAATAAAGTTGGATATCATTGCCATATCCGTAAATCAAAATTGAACCCAAACTTCCAGTAAAACACGCAACTTAATTGAATCCCAACTTAACCACGATGTGTATAAATAACTATCAATTTCAAAAATAGCATCACATAACCTGGTAAATCTAATTGCATTCCCCCACTAGATTACACAGGTGATTTATTTTTAAAATGATAAGCCATAACCACTTTTCAAAGTTAGTTGTAAACTATACAGGATAATAATGCAACTATTCAATTAAAACTAATATCCATATATATAGTTTAACGTAATCAACTATGTAATTTTTCACTACAATGATCTAAGCATCAAAGGAAATGCATCACTGTACATCAATCAAAGTTATGTAAATGTCAAAGGTTTTAGTTTTGCATCTAAAAATAGCTCGGTTACTCAATTTTCTGGTCACAAAATTTTCCATTTATGAGCTTGTATGCAGCACTATAAATCAATGGTTCATTTTATGCAGGCTACCTCAACCAACGACCAAATCTAGATCGTGTGTTAAATTAACAAGAAAATGATAAATTTTCTGTAATGCAATAATGAAGGTTTGAGGATCAGAAAAGATAAATGTACAAAATAATATACAGCATTTATGGGCTATTCTAAATCATACCCATAAAGCCAACCAACTTTTCTGCTTTTTCAATTGGAAATAATTTATGCCATGTTCCTGAACTCCGTCTAGTAAATTATTCTCACTTTTAAATTACCCCGAGAGTGTAAGCACATCCGGAATGAGATTCTTATCAGTCCAAAAAAACAACCCCAACATGACAACTCTGCTATCTAATTTATGTTATGCTGTACAAACACAAAAAAAAAGTTTAAAGTTTTTTTTGTGTACGAAAAATATAATAATAATAAAAATACAATTCCAGCGTATCGTATACAGACTAGAACAATTTTTCAATTCCCTTATTATACGCTAAAGATAGATAAATCTGTATTTCATTCATTCATACTGCCCATTATCTGTTTGTGCCATATGTTTCATCTCAGCAACAACAACAAAATATATATAACTTTTTTCTTTTCCTTTTTATCCAAGTAGCAAATGATTGATGCCTGAAATTTCTTTTACACAATTTTTTTTATACTTTTATTTATTAAATGGAATGATATTTAGAGAAAAAAAAAGTCTTTATTACTTTATTAGAGTTTTATGATGATATTTGATAGATATAAGAGTGCTTTTTTTACTTACTACTTTTTCTACTTACTATTGCATTATTTTTAATTCCACAAAACTTTTTTTTATGCTTTTATGATAAGATTGATGATGATAATCATACATATATTTACTTTATTAGATGAATTTTAGTTCCTATTTTTTTAAATAAAATTTAATTAATTAATTTACCTCATTTTTTTAGTTGAAGACTTTTTGACCAATTTTTATTTATTTTTTTGATTTCTTTATGCAAATGTTAATTACATAATTTTTTTAATCACCAAAAAATCCTGCAGGTACATAAAGTTTTATCATATAAATTTTTTTTCTCTTTTTTTTCTTCTTTTTTCTCTCTTTTTTCATGAACGAAAAAACAATTTTTTTGTCTTTTTTTCACTTTTTTGCCCACTTCCTTCATTATGATAACAATTGAAAATTTACAGGAAATTATTCGCGCTTAGCATGTGAAATCCAGTTTGTTAGATCAATGGGTTATTATCTAATTCAAATTTATATTCCATCTGGATTAATTGTAATCATATCGTGGGTATCATTTTGGCTCAATCGTAATGCAACGCCGGCTCGAGTAGCACTCGGTGTAACAACTGTATTGACAATGACAACACTTATGTCGTCCACAAATGCTGCCTTGCCCAAAATATCATACGTTAAATCGATTGACGTTTATTTGGGTACATGTTTCGTCATGGTGTTTGCCAGTTTACTCGGTAAATATTTCTTGCTTCCTTCTTCTTCCTCCTTATCGATAACTAGATGTTCGATGTTATATAATGTGTCTTTAAGCAAGGTTGTTGTCATATTCAAAATAACTCAAACGTGAAATTATAGACATTATGCCTTACGGTCATAACATTATGAAATAATATTTCACTCAATCTTTAGTAAGGATATTTATGCAGTCTACGTCAGCTCTTTTTTTAAGGGACATACTTATATGATATGCCTAATATGTGGAGACAGAGTGATGTAAGTATTTTTTTTATGTTGGTCCTGCAGCAGACGGTGATGTGCTTCAAAACTCATTCATATTCCAGCAAATTATCCCCAATTTGGGTCAATTGAATGATCAGCTCATAAAATATTCAAGACTTCATAATAAAAAAATATCGACCAATTTGTGTATTGACAACAGCATTTCATCTAACCACATTATCCTGCTTAAAGACACACGAAATTAGGTTAAAATTAGTTGATCATGTATGTACATTATTTCTACCCCCATATTTAGACGCCCTATAATGAATTTAGTTGTCTTATTAACACTCACATTCATGTAAATTTACCCATCATTATTCAATTTTAAACGACGAAGAACAATTTGAACATGTGCAACATATCAATCTATCATGGCATCTGATGATGGGAGAGATAATGTACATAAATGTTAAATGAATCGTTAGAGTACCAATTATAAAAGTTTATAAAACTTAATTTTTCTTCCTTCTTTTTTCTCTTTTTCTCTTTTCAATCAACATTTCCCTCGTCTCACTGCCGAATCTTCTCATCATCCTTCATGTTGTTCGTGCTATGGACGAAAAAAAAAAACATAAAAATAAAATGATTAATTGCTTCAATGTTCTACAGAATATGCTACGGTCGGTTACATGGCTAAGCGAATACAAATGAGAAAGCAACGCTTCATGGCTATACAGAAAATTGCCGAGCAGAAAAAGATTCAAGTTGATAATGCACAACAAAATAATCCACCAAGTAGCGGCGGTCCACCAAGCGTTGTTGGTCCACCAAGTGAGCATTCACATTCGCATGGCCATAGCCATTCACATCATCCACACGTACCAAAGCAACAGATGGGAATGAATCGCGGTCCACCTGGTATGTCGACATTACAAGGTAATGTTGTTGGTTCAAGAGGCTGTTCTATAGTTGGACCCTTATTTCAAGAAGTACGCTTCAAAGTGCACGATCCGAAAGCGCATTCAAAAGGCGGAACACTTGAGAATACAATTAATGGTGGTCGTGGTGGTCAACAGCCGCCACCAAGTCAACCATCAGGAGGTGGTGACGAAGAATCGGGAGGAGGAGGCGGTGGTCCACCACAGCATCTAATTCATCCAGGGAAAGTAAGTGGATTAGTTATCAAAAAATCATTATTTATTACTTACTGTCAATTCTCGTGCATTCTCTTACAGAATATCAACACACTACTGGGTATAACTCCTTCCGATATCGATAAATATTCACGAATTGTGTTCCCCGTTTGTTTTGTATGTTTCAATTTAATGTATTGGATAATTTATTTACATGTTAGTGATGTTGTAGCCGATGATTTAGTATTACTCGGTGAAGATAAGTAGGAAAACTTAGTAGGACCCATATCAATAAATCACACTATACCCGAATACGATTATGAAACGTATACAACTTTATTATGGAAGATTGTTACAATATTTATGATTATGATTACATATTTACACGTTTACGTAAAGAAGCAAAAAACCCATTTTTCATTGATTCCATTCCGTTCATTTGTAACAACAAAATATCTTAAGTTTTAATGCCTGCCTTTAAAAAAAACGACTTAGAATAAAATAATGAAATACTTAAAAAAAATACCACAATTGAATTAAAAGAAAAAAAAATTTATAATAAAATAGAAAAAAAAATTGCTAAAAAAGACGATAACTTAAGTAAATTAAAAATGAGAACAGCACACAGAAAAAAACAAGAACACACACTGCATATAATTTTTTGATTTAATTTCCTTTTCCTATAATAAGATTTTTATATTCTCAAAACAAATAAAACAAGTCTCACAGTCTCACACTCACAATATTGTGAGACGTTACTTTCGTTCCATGATGATATAAAAAAATAGAATGCAAAAAATCATCCATTCGATTATTCCAAAATTCTATTAGGAATATATCTTGTTGTAGTGAAAATGAAAATGAAGTAAATGAAAAAATTATTATTATTATTCTGAGAATTTAATATTTATAATGAAAAATGAAGAAGAATAATCCTCACTCTAAAAAATAAATGAATTATATTCACCACCCACAAATCACACCAGAAAAACACACACAATAACGCCCAACATAAGTTGAAGCTCATATCGTTTTTTAAAAAAATTCTAATTCTCACTAATATGGCACTCACTTGATTTTTATTCCTCCTTTTTAACTTTTTTTCGAAAAAATACACACGCGAAAGTAAAATCACATACGACAATTATGATGATTATAGGAAATACAAAGTCGATCAGGTCATTAAAGCGCATTTTTGATTGTTGCAATTTCTAATTTCGAATAACTGCCAAAAAAATGTTCGAAAAAATTGTTTCATTCCCAGGAAAATCTTAAATTCAAAAGAAAATTGAGTTTCATGTCCGATCAGCACAAGTGGTATCAAAGTAGCCATGGGCTGACTTATTTAAAGCTATTTACCACTTGACATCAAAGGGCCATCTTTTATGGTAGTTAACATGAAATTTGTCACTTTGATGCCACTTACTTACTGGAACCATGCTTCGATTTGGAGCCTAGGTTGCTACAAGAGAGTCAAATTCCACAAAGCTTGTACAAATTCTCAGTTTTGACATCTAACTGTCAATTCTTCATTACTGTCCTGCGCCATGTTGCTTTTATAGCACCAGGAAGCAGTTTCCTTCCAGCAAAGGGCGGAATAGCAAGCTTGTGTCTCTCCCCCAGCCACAGAACTTGATGTTAAATACTTGACAACCATGAAAAATCTGTGCTAATCGGTATGACCTCAAAAAGAAATCCTCACACCTCAAAAAAAAGAAGTTGTTGCCATTTTAAATACATTAAATAAATTAATTCCTCCCACAAAACGAAAAAATTCACAAATTCAAAGGTTAATCTCCGAAAATGGCAAGAGTCAGACACAAAAGGATCTGAAGATTAAAAGAAAACTTTTAAGCTTCCACTTATGACACGAACATTATTATAATCAACAAGTCATGCGAAGCGATAAAAGGAACGCAATATTATTCAGCACAAAAAAATGCGCTAGAATCGACTTTTTAAGGACGAAATATACACAACAGCAACAAAAAAGAGCACATAAGAGAAATTAAATTAAAGAAAAAAAAATGTATTGTACTTTACTTAAATGAAGAAAGCTTCTTCGGTCATTTATGTGAGTCGCTTTCAATTCCATTTTGATAATTACTTCATGCTTCCGAAACATAAATGCCAAATTACTAACGTGAATCTTAATATAATTGTAAGTCGAAAAAAAAAACAAAAAAAAATAAATAAATAAAAATCGGAAATTTATAAATTTCTTCTATCCCTTCTATATCTATCACTAGACTATCTGCGATAATTTATTTCCACTTGTTGTTATTGTTATCTCCGTTTTGGTTTCTCATTTTCTTTTCCTTTTTCCTGTTTGGAAAATTGTGTTGCAAACAATTATCTCCCCATTTTTTAAATGCTTTTGCTATTAAGTGTAGATGCAAAAACATAAAGGAAGGAGACTAAAATGATAAGCAAAATGTTATATTAAAAAATATATTTTATTTATAGATCAATGTCCTCCTCTTTTTTCTATATTCCCCAAAACTCTCCCTACCAAAAAAAAGTGAAGATATATTCTATAAAATTTCGTTATTGTTGTTATGTTACTAAATTTATTTCAAAGTTTATATTGAAAAACACAAAAAAAACTATATTAAAATGTATATGCGTCACAAGTTATATTTATAATCACACCCCCCAAAACAATGATGATGATGATGACAAGAGACTTTTTTGCTCTTTCTTTTTCCTATCTATAAAAAGTTGTTTGATATGTACATGTATTTTTTTCTGGACAGAGATTCTAGAATGTAGGGTTAAAATAGATTTTTTGTTAGGGGTGACTTCTCTACTTTTAGGGGTTTTGAGCCCCTGGATTAAATATTGAAAACCTTGATCGAAAGATCTACTTTCTTTGCTAGAAGCACAGATCTTGGTCTCCATTAAATGGGACCTAAAGCTGACTTAATCACTAGCCACTACTTGCTAACTACAAAAATTAAATGCACTATTCCTGTTATCATTTTAAACGTCTGATTTAATGGTTATTCCTAACGGAGCTTCTTTAGATCTTTTTATAACATGCGGAACACATTGAAGCCTATAATTCATTCTGGGTTACCCTAGCGACACAATAAGGCAGTTTTCGTAGTAAATAAACGAGTTGAAATCAGCAGTAATGATGGCCTCAGGGCAACTTTTCGTCTTACCCATAATACACTGAAAAAGCGTTGCCGTAGAGAACACCTTGTATTATTCGAGTTAGATATCCTTAAAAAATGAACAACTTGCCAAAATTTAAAGGTTTTAGGACAAAATTGAACATTTTCAAATTGTAAATATGTTGGCTAGTCAGTAACAATTGCAAGAACTTATCATAAATCCATTGAAATTTTGATTATTACCCTAGTTAGTTCAAAGTACCGGATTAGATTCTGCATTAAAATCGAATTCCTTAGACATTCCCACTTAAGACTAGTCAGTTTGAAGACCTTTTAACAGTTCACAAAATCCAAAATTTTGCATTCAAACTCAAGTGGAGGCTAGCTAGACCCATTCTATATAAGCTGTTTATAATAGACAATCTTAACCCCCACTTTCACACCAATTCACACAATAAAAAATCCTCTTAAGAATCTCCTTAAAATTACAAGCAAAATTTTGTCGAATCATCTTCTCAGTCGAACCATAAAAAGAAAATAGATATAAAAAAAAATCTCGACACTCAACATCTCTAGAATCTCTACACACCTAGCTTAAAAAAAGAGAAGCTTATAAAGCGTCATTGTTTTCTTCTTGAAAAATCAAAATAATGAAAGTAATTCTAAAAAAGCCATATTTGATGTGCAGATAATGATGATATTTAGGTTCACTTTCCCATTCTTCTATTATTCAATTTAAAACCCTTTTTTTCCACTGTCCTGAACAACTTGAACTTGATATTTATTTTTATCAACCTCTTTTCTATCTATTCATCTCCTCTACCTTTCTCAATTCCTTTTTTTCTCTCATTTGACGTCATTGTGATGATGTTATTAATTCTAGATGTATCTATCCAAGCCTCGTAACTGTTTTTTACTTTGCTCTTGCTTTTAAATTTATTATAAAATCGATACACAATTTACATGACAACACATCGACACACACGATTGAGAAATTTAATTGATTAATCAAATTATAAAAATAAACTTTTTTTTCCACTTCTTAGTTTATCGCACTTTCCTCTCGTCACCCCCTTATATCCTCTCGTTCGCTCAATCCTCATGCTCGAAAGATCGAGGCAAAAAAAATATAATTTTTATAGCTTTTCTTTCACTTCAGTTGAAATTGATTTTGTAATATGAAGGATGTTCATAGGATATTTTTAAGGTTGTTTCGTAACAACACAACAACAAAAAAATCTCATTTAAATCTTTTTTGATGGAATCAAAACGAGATGAGAGAGGGGAAACAACAAAAAAAAAATTTCATTTAAAACTTTGAAGTGGAAAAAGTCTTCATAATTTTTTTTATTGTTTTTTTCATCCCTGGCACAAAATAATTTTTTCTTTCAATTCTAATATGATTGTACCTTCTATCAATGTTCCGTTATTATGGGTCCTCTGGAAAGCCAAATGACTGTTGAGAGAATTTTCTAAGGCTCTTGTGCTCTATTATTGTACAATTAGTAATGATTTATTCAAACTAAATGAGGAGTCTCGTTTAGATAAAGAGATGTCATGTTTATCATTTAATGTCTGATGGGTCAGACAAGGGTTAATGATATATAAATAGGTGCAGACCTCCCAAGATGATGAAGTTGTGAAATAAGAGTTGATTGACTCTCCAATTTCTCGGAGGTTTATTGTTGTCTGCTAACCCGGAATTGCATTAATTTCCACCACGTGGGGTGCTTTTTCTTAAATTAGATCAGATTCCATTATCAGGAATAAGATCAAATTAGACATAAGCAGCGGAAGTATCAGTGAGGGATTTATCTCTTGAAGATGCACTGCTGTCGTCATTTTCTGAGCTGTAGAGGTCGACTAAATATCTTAACAGGGGGCACACCGAGGGCTCATAACGCGGAAATAACTAATCTTGAATCTTAAATAATCCATAAGATTCATTCCCCGGTTCAATAAAAGTATCAACCATTCTGTCATTAATTCATTTACAAAAAAATTTTTTGATTTTTATGAAGAACTTCTATAATAAAAAAATAAAGTCCTATGTACCGAAATAAGTGATCCAGTACATCAAACTGACAGAATCTAAACAGTAGAACAAAACAACGTTTAGAATATCTTCAAAGTCATTTGGTATCGGAGTTAAATGTCACAAATGAATCAAATAAAAAAAAGTAAGCATTTTACATTCAATCTTTAGATTAATTTAAATAATCGTCTGATTTTTGTACATTAAATAGACAAAATGTTTTGATTGTAAAGTGCTAAAGATTTTAATTGTCAATCAAATATTAATCAACTAGTTATGAATCTTGCCATAGTCATCTATAGTTGACTAGTTGATATGTTAATTTGATTGTGACACATTTGTGACATTGAACTGAGGACCCTAACTAAGTTAAGACAATTTTTTTAAAAAATTTAAAAATTTATTTAAAATAAGATATAAAAATGATATATACAAAGCATGTGATAGAAAAATAATTAAAAAAAATTGATTTAATACAAAAAAAAATAAATGAAAAATAAATAAGCATGTAGTCGCCAGTGAATTTTAAAATAAAATAAGTATAAAAAAAATTCTTTAAAAAAGAGGAATATCAAAGAAGAAGTTATAATAACTAAAAAAATTCTAAAGTTGATAAAAACACACACAAAAAAAATCTTTTTAAAGAAATTAAGGTGAAAATTATCACAAAAAAAAAAGTTTTTTATTATCGATTTTTTTTTTCTTTTCAAATTTAGTTCACATTTTTTTTTCTTTTCATATATTCGACGCCATCGCACATACACGATTCTCTCAATGTACATTTTTATGATTTTTTATGATTATGTTATATTTTTCACTTTTTTTTCATAACACACATAAGAGTGTTGATATTTTTAATGGGTCTCAAATGAGATTTATTAAGGATTTATATTACCACAAACAAAAAAAAATGAAATAAGATTAAAGCACAAGAGAGTTGTTAAATTGTCATAAATTATATATGAGCAAAAAAAAAAGTAATAAAAAATGAGATGAATAAAAACGGCACAAAACATGGAATACATTCAAAATTAAGTTTACCAAAAAAAAACTCAACAAAATCAAAAGAATTAAGGAACTTTTCATAAATAAAAGCAGTGCAAGAAGGAATCATTACAATGCAAATCATCTAGGATAAAAATTTATTATCGAAAAAAAAAGTGAAATAATGATGAAATTTTGTAAATAGTAAGGATTAATTTTAAAAAATTATTAGAAAATCGAAACAAAATAAAAGATGAAAGTTACATTTGAAAAAAACATTAAAATCGAGTCTTGAGCACAATTTATGGCAAAGAAAAAAAAAATTATTAAAAATAATTGAAAAAATGTGTGATTTGAGTTGTTTAATTGAGTTAACGATATTAACATTCGTTAATAATTCTTCCAATATATTTAAAAAAAATGAAGAGAATCATGCAATAAAATGCATTTTAAGCAAGAAATTTTTGGCACGCGTTTTTCTTTACATTTTATTTTATACAAAAAAAATATAAAAAATCTTGTAAAAATTGTTTTGTCAATGGCATAGTGAAAAATTTTAAGACAAAATATACACTTAGTTCTAAGGTAAAAATGATCCAAGATGTTCAGTGAGTATTCTATCAGGGGCTTGAGTCTGTCCATGGTTGATATTTATATTATTTAGACAGTTTCTGACCTATATGGTCCTTCCTAGAACCTTGAACAAAAATTCAAAAAATTGATCAAAATTCAGTGTTGTCCTGTAAGGAATTATCCAGAATATATAGGAAATTGACTTTATAAAGTGACTTACTTACTTCGCTAATCATACGTGTAGACTCAGCACCTAATATTGGTGTAGGGATGAGGGTGCTGAGCGTACTATCTTTACTATCCCTGAGCATAGCTAGCTTATGTGCTTGAGCATGTTGTTAGGTGACTACCTATGCTATACTGGCTATAATACTGGCTTTTGTCTGCTAAATGACACTCAGATCTAGACACCAATCCCTTTTATTGCGTTCCAATGTTTTGGCAAAGATTCAAACCAACCCCCTTCAAAAAAATATGAATTTTTCAAAGATTTCTTGCCCCAAACCCCCTTAAAATTGTCACATCCTTCAACAACACCAGCCAAAAGCATAATTTTCAAGATTCAAGAACATTTTCGTGTCTGATCAGTAAATAAAATTTCATGTTGAATGGCATTTTCAACAGCATAACTCACACAGACAATTTACACGCAAAATATTTCATAAAGTAACCCCATTAAAGTGTCAATAAATGTCAAACGTAGTATGACGACCAAGTGTTAATGTCATAATTTTTTCTAAAATATTGCAAGCAAATGTTCCGTTGTTTTCTTTCAGCTTCCACGATTTATTGATTTACATACATACTGCATTTTACTCTTCAATTAACTTGTGGATATGTTATTCAATGCCCTTAATAGAATACCAACCTGTACTCTATTTTATAGCTCAATTATAGTTTAATTATTTAATACATGCAATCATAAGAACTATATAATCACGAGCATTATCATTTTGTGTCATAATTAAAACATTTTTTTGCTTGTGTTCTCATTGAGTCATGCATGAATGGCAAACAAAAAAGCTGCTCACAAAAAAATTAATAAGTTATATTCCCCATAATTAATTATTTCGTCCAAAATTTTCCAAAAAAATTAAATGCGAAATGTTTCCACCCATATTCATTGTTTTAGGTTCCATTTTTTTTGATATACATACACACGATAATATTAATGATGAAAAATTTAATCAAAAAAAAAGTAAAATAAAATAAAGTAAAATTTCCTCAACTTTTTGTGATGAAGTAGGCAACACACGAAGTTTTTTTGATAATATATAAAAACAAGAATCGTTCATTAACCTTTTCCTATTTCCTATTGTTTAATAAGAACAACTTCTACAAAATTAATTGAGTCAAAGTTATGTAGTTGAGGAATAAAAACATACACACATTTACATACAATATTGTCAGGAAAAATTTTAACTGACAAAAATATTAATGAACAACTCTATAATCTGATCAAACTAAATTAAAGTCTTTTCTTTTTTTTGTTGTTGTTATGTAATAAATTAATTAAATTTTCAAGCATTGTTTCTCATAAATTTTTTTGTTTTTTGAAATATTTCTCATGAGACAATTGTTTATATCAAGACGTACTTTTGTGGGTACATAATATATGTGTTGAATTTTTGAGATTTTAAACATTTTGTATTTTGAATACATAATAATCCTTTTTGTGTCCTCATTTTCTATGTGGATAATGATGCTGATGGAATTGAAACTTCTTGTTTCTTTAGTAGGGTATTTAAAATATCTCGAAAATATTTTCTCGAGATGTGGGAATTTGAAAAACTTGACCTTCGAATGGGACAGTTGTTGGGACTGTATTAAGGATTTTTTGTAGAAATGGAAGGAGATGGGATCAGTCTGAAGATTTTAAATAGAGTTTTTTGGTTTACAAGTTGACAATTAAGAAGGAAGGAAGAGATCCGAGTGATACAACTGAAAAAACTCTGGAATGGAGCTTTTGAGGCTCAGCTAATTCCAAATGAAAACCTCATCCGTTTGACGTCTATATGGCTGTCAAAACTAGGCACCAAAGCTATGGACCTATATTTGGCAGCCATAAGAACGACAAAATAAGACGACCTTACATTTGGTATTATTAAAATGTTTAGTACAGCCTTACAAGCTCCATAGCCAAGCCTTCTTCATTTGTGTCGCTCGGGAAGACTTACTTCCTGACTACAAATCTGCCATACTACATATATATCCGCATTGGTAGTGAATAATAAATGTCGAGCCTTCCAAGAACAACACAACATAAAAAGGATGCCCTACTAAAGCATAAAATACATTAAAAATTCCCACGTGAATAAAAGTTGAACATGTCATCAAACAATTCCATTACCAAAAAAAAAAGATTCCTCGGAAAAACTTGAATTTTAAAAGCCCCATAAAACTTCCTTTTTTTCTGTATACCATTTTATGATAGTTATGAACAATGAGTTTATAAGCATAATGAGTTTATTTTTGTCTTCAACGTGCAGACGACGTCGAGAGCGCGATGACGACGACGACTACAAGGATGATAATAGTAATGATTTTGTTATGATAGAAGAAAATCTCTTCTTATTATTCAGTTATGAATTGTTTTTCAATGAGATATAATAAACATAAGAAGAAAAAAAAAATTTCGGCTGTGATAAAAAAAAATTTAATTTTTTTTTGGCAAACATTCCTCCTACTATAAAGATATTATAAAGATGTGTATGAAAACAGTCTTTAAAATTGAATTTAAAAAATAAGAGAAATTTTCCTCCTCATTTCTTCCAACTTCCTAATTTTCGTGTTCTATCCACCTTCTATTATTGTTCCTGTCTTCTCATTCACACAAAATTGATATGATGAAACATATAATGTCCTACAAAATATAAAAATTATTAGAAAAACGTCTTTGAAAAGCAATACAGAATGACATTCGAGACAACAAGACATTGAACAATCTAATCGAATTTATAAAAAAAAAAATATTTAAATAATACATAAAAAAAATTAAATAAAAAAAATTCAATTTCAAAAGCAAAATGTTTTCAATCTTAAAAAATTTTGTGGACATGAAAATTTAATTTTTAAAAGCATTTACATCCAAAGAAAAAATTGGCACAATCTCTAACAGATGTAAGAGAATAATATAAAACAAAAATTGGGAGAAAAAGAAGAAAAAAAAATCAATAAAGTTTAGATATTAAGGCAGCATACACGCATAATCCTAGTTTTTTGTTGATTTAACGCCTCATTCTAATGTTAATTTACGGTTTTTTAGCCTGAATTTCTCTCTCATTTTTAAAGGATTTTTCTTCTCATACTCATATATCGATGCTACATGCATGGTAGTCGAAAAAAAAATATTAAACACAATTTTCGCCTCTATCTATCCAAAATGTATAAAATATATGAAAATCGTTTAGTATTGGGGTTGATGACACATGTTTTGGATTCTTTTTTGGATGTAATTCATTGAGGTCGATGTCTTTCAAAATGATTCTATAGCAAAAAAATTGATTAATTTCCAAGCAATTGCTTTCTTGAAATAACTCCTATGGAGTTTTGTTAAAAAATTGTTTACTACATGTCTGTTGAACAGTTGGAATCTATCCTTATATATTATGTGTAATAATCGAAATCTCTTTTTGATTTTAATGGGAAATTTACCGGAAGGAAGTCAAATAACTTTATCTTCTGGTGAATTTTCTCAAATTTTCATGGTCTTTTCTACCTTAACTATCACTAACAACTAGCTTCTTATGCTTTCTCGCAAGGTTCTACTTCTACTTAGCATATATCATTGAATATACTTAAAAAATAAGAGCATTCCCTAGTATCTAGGGTAATATGATAGGAAACTAGGATAGAGGTAGTAGAACGAATAGTTTTACAAGTTAAGATCCTTATAGCAAGTAAGGCTTACTTAGTAAGGGTTCCTGATGTTGACATTGAAAGCTGAATATTCAGAATCAACCCAACTAGGAAATCCCAGCCACTATGATTCTACAATTAGGAAGCTTTTTAACATCCTAATTCAAAAGTATTTGGGACCAGAGCTCGAAGTCTACTCAGATTTTGTAAAGGAACAGTTGACTCGAGTCAAATCGACTCCATACAAAATTCAAGTCGACTTGGAGCTCTGTTTAAGACGAAACCTCATGAAGACATTGAAAAAGCATCCACAAATCGAGTCAGCAACCCATTATCGTTATTCTACCATAATTTTTTGCCCATTTTCAATTTTACGTACAGAGAAAACGTTAAACATATATATTATTTGAACTCTATAAATATCCGCATTATCATGTGGATCGTATATATAAATAAAAATGAGAAAAAATCGAAAAGAAACGATATTATGCATAATGCATACGTAAATTCTAAAGTGTATGTAATTTAGAGAAAAAAAAAACTTTTTTTTTTAGAGTTTAGTGAAATTTAAAATAATGGCGATGTCAAAAAAAGCTCAAGAATGAATAGTGAAAAAAAAAGCAGAAAAAAAACACACAAAAAATTGCTTAATTTAAGTCTATATAAAATGTAACATATTAATCCTATACAACAAATCTTATGCAGCATAGAATGCTACAACATTTTATCTACACGGATGGCTTTTCAATCCACAAATTCTAAATCAAAATGAGATTAAAATGTGCGTAAAATGTTGCAGCATGTCTACCAATTACACAACTCAAAATGGAAGCATTTTTAATAAAAAAAAAATGAGAAAATTTTACTTTCAAACTTTTTCATACAGTCAATCGAATCGAAAAAAAAAATGTATAAAAAACAATTTATAGACAGAGAAATGTTTACTCACAAAATATCCCCTCAATCACTCAGTCACTCGCATGACCTCCTATCCCTCCTTTCACCACCATTTTCCTCACGATAAATTCTCATCATGAAGATTAATGCCCTTATGACCTTATATTGTTCATGTATCATTTAAATGCGTGATTGTTAGAAAATTTGTTAGATTTTTATTGCGAGAGACATGAATGATTTGGCAAAATCGGAAGTGTCGTAACCAAAATTTGACGAAAGTTTTGACAATTTCCATTAAAAATCTGACAAAAGTCCTCACAAGGACGAAGAAAAAAGTGATTTTATCTGAACATTATGAGCCACAAATAAGGGTCGAAAGGATTAACTTAATTAGATTACTATATCCTGCAATTAGATAAACTTAGGATTTATTTTCAAACAAGAAAATGGAAAAACTCGAGGGAAATTAAGGGTTCGATATTCTCGTACGACATACATACATAAATAAAATGAAATAGCAGCCACATGGTCGCCATGGGAAATTTTTTTTACTGTTTACCTACAGGTGACTGCCATTTCATTTTTGTTGTCGCACGAGTGAGCCTTATAAAAAAATACTTTACATGTAAATAATTTTTACAAATTTTTTCTCAAAGAAAAATTTTATTTGTGAAATGCGACACACAAAATAAAAAAAAAATAATAAATAAATAATAAAAAATGAATCATAAACACACAATTGAGAGGAAATGATGAATAATATAAATGCATTTGCGTTGAACTACACATTAATTTTTTTATGCACATATTATAAGAATGAACAAAATTATTCAAAAAAAAAATGAGGAATAAAAAAATGAAAGAATTATTGTATAAAGTTACGTAACTCAATCGAACGACAAAATAGCATTAGTAGAAGTGTAATTGGACTTACTTTGCATAATTTTACGATATATGAAGATTTCTGCATACTTAGTGCAATGCTTTTTATAATTAATTTACATAATGAACTGCCTGTATACATACTTTATGACCCTTATTTCTATAATTATTTAAATTTTTAATTAATTCCACTATGCATGAAGAATTTTCAATTCAGAGTTGCTGGTTGGGTTTAAAGCAAAATTGAATTGCTATGGAATTGTATGAAACCTCAAGTTTGTGATTGCATTTAGAGCTTTTAAGAACTATTTCTCAAATGTTTATAGTTATGAATACATTAAAGTTCTGAAAGCTCTAGTAAAATTCAAAAGAAATTGGTCAGATGAACAAGGTTCTTCCTAATAATAGGATGAAAGTCAAAATTCCTGATTAAACATATTTTAAAGGATAATAAATTGTCAAAATATGATCAATTCTTTTAGATTTTACAAGATAAACAATTCAATGTCAATCTAGAAGACTTTTAAGAAATCAGATTCAAAATTAGACTTTATTATGAAAAATTTATCAAAATACAATCTCAAATTAGAATTATGAGAGTGAAAAGTCATTGACATAATGCTAGTTTGACTAATTTTGATCAAGGTTTTTACAGAAAGTTTTGTAAATTTCAAAAATTGAGAAAATCAGAACAAATTGAAGCAAACTTTATCAAGATCTAAAAATTTGAAATCTTTATCTCTCAAATCTAACAAAATCCGAAACCAAAAAGTCAATAGAAATTAAAAACATCAAAGAAGTCAAGATTGGAGCTTTGAGCGCAGAACTCGAAGTCGACTCAGATTTTGGATGGAAAAGTCGATTCGAGTAGTCTCGATTCCATACAAAATTCTAGTCGACCTCGAAAAATATCTCAAAAATCATACAACGAGCATCCACAACGCAACCATCAACTCTGTCCCCCTTCACTAAACTTCTCTGTCGTTCTCTTAATAACTCTAGTTCTATATCTTGTTAAATTATTCAAAGAATTTTGCACCTATAAGATTAAAGTTCTCTCTCTTCTCTCACACACACCTAAACAAAACAAAACTCATATATAATGAAATTGAAATTAATGCAAGTTAAGAAAATGTAGAAGTCTTCGATATATATTAAAATTAGCCAAGTATGTCCTGTTTAATTGTGAATATTAAGACAAAAAAACAAAAAAATATTTAAAGAAATGAAAAAAATAATGTTTCGATTTTCACGAAAAAAACAAGAAAAAAACTCACATAATTAATTTGAAAAACACTAAGAAAAAAGACTAATTAATAGATGAAATGAAATTAGAACAAAAAATGATAAAGAAAAAAAAAACATCTAAAAAATTGAAATATATTATGTATAGAAATATATATGATAAATATTTAATTGAGGTTCTATATTTTTAGGTTTAAAACAAAAGAAAAAAAAAATTAAATTAAAAAAAATTTTTGAGTTTAGCATTTTAGAAAAAAAACGATTATGTAAACGACAAAATGACAAAAAAAAATAAATGAACAATTTAAAAAATTTAATCCCTTATTGAATTTTTTCTTTTCTTACTAAGCTTTTCAGCATCTCCTTTGATCTAAGGGGATTAAGAAAATTGATTTTGTGGAATAATTGATTCTTTCTTTTACAGGCTTTTACATTGATATCTCAATTGTTTCTTGCCATAATACTTAAGGATTATATCCTTTTGAAAATCTATCTCTTTTATAGCTTCCTCATCTAAATGTTTTAAAACAAAAATAAAGTAATTTACTAGATAGTAATTATCTTAAGGCAGTTAATATTCTAGGAAGTTACAAAACAGATCGATTACCGGAACTCACATTTCAAGATTTTGACGTCAATAATGAATGATTGGATCAACAACAACTCGATGCTATTTCTGTTATTTTTCAGCCTTTTGTTGGGTTTATAATACAACTCCTAAGATTGCTATGATACAGACCATGTTGAATACAGAAAAAAACAACAATTTTACAAAATAATATTGAAAATGGACCTTTTGAAGTGTAAAAGATTTGAATGGTTGCTATGGAACATTTTAAGCATGAAGAATTACTCAAAAAAACCATCGAGCATATATGCCTATTTGAGATATAGCCTTGGGCGAATTTTGTTATCCTTAAACTTTTTATTAACTTTTAAATGAATTTAAATATTATTTTCATCAATTTGAGAAACTTTTACTTTGATTTTTGAATTTATCATCATAGACAACTAGATTTGTTTTTGAAATTTATTTATATTGTGGTAAGTATCAAGGATAAATAGAATCTTGATAGTTTGATTCTTATGTAGAATAGATGAAGTCGAGGACTTGATTTCAACCAGATTCTTGCCAAATCCAAATCAAATTTGACTCTAAATTTGTCCTAAGAACACTATATTCCAACTTTTTCACTCCATGTCCTTTTCGAATATCATTGAATCATTGATAATACTAGATTTCTGCAACCTACACCAGCTACGTGGTAAATATTGAATGAAAACAAAGCCGATCACAATTTGAATGAAAATTCTAAATTCAATCTACAGTTTTTAAATAGAATTGTTACATCAATTACACATTTACAGCACTGCCTTCGTCATCAAACCTTAGAAACAAATCATATGTTACGTTGACCGTCACGTTGTTCAAGTAGGATGTATTATTGTATAAAGTTGTTTTAGAATTTATTGTTATTGTTGAACCATAATGTAATCAGGACAAAAAAATATCCCAACAAGATAAAAATAAAGCATCAAGTAATCACATTATTGAGTCATATTTTCTACGAATAATCTGAAAATTGTTTATTATTGTTTGGTTGACAAACTTGTATTCAAATCATTCCATCCCACATAAATAACTTCACATCAGTCATCAGATTTTCAACTGAAACAGAATCTAACGTGAATGATACAAAATAAATCCATTATTATTTTTATTCTTGATTTCACATTTTTATTGCGTAATTTAATTCAGAACAAAATGAATGAGCTAATGAAAAACATAAAATTGTACTATGATAAACAATTTGCAACATTATTATTATATTATAATATAATATAATTATTTTTACTGTATTTTTTTATGCTGTAACATAATGTAATGTAAATAGATAACAGAATAATTGCAGTATATGAGAAATTGAGTAAATGGCTTATCATCCAATAAGTTTTTGTTTGTTTTTCTTTTGAGTATAGATCCTATTTTATATTTTGCCATCCTAATCTAAATTCAAACTTACTAAGTGCTTTATCCAATAATTTTTTTAAACTTAAATAATTTCATCTTCTCGCATTTGATTACTTTTAATGATTATGATTCACTTGTTTTTTTTTTCACGAATGACTACAATTTACGATAATACCACAAAAAGATTTATTTTTTATCTAAAATTTGAAGCGCATAAGTTTGTTGTTTTTAGTTTTTTTTCTTGTTTTGGGTTTTCTCATCTTCATTAGATATGGAGTCGAACAGCACATTACTAGGGAGTTGAACTTTATGAGTAGATTCTAATGAGGCCTTTTCTTAGTTTTTTCAGAAGATTATCCTTTTTATAAGTAGAAGAGGCAGAGCAAGCATATAAAGTATTGACTTAAAGCTCTATAGAATGGTTAAGAACAATAGTGGGCAATCTGAGCGCTGAGGTTCACTGGTTAGAATCGCCATGAACTGCATGAATTGTGCGGTTTTGGTCCAGGCTTACCACTAAGGTGTGTTGCCAAAAACAAAGATTGTCCGCCGCTGCTTCAAAAGAATTCAAATGAAAAATACAGTTTGAGGCACAAAATATGATATTAGCAGTACTTAGCCAACTATAGAGCCAGCTAACAACAGATCAAGTTGGTTAATCGATCCAAACTCTTGCACCAGGCACATGTGAACCTGACATGTTTTCCTATTTAAACCGAATACAGCACTAAGTCGTTTGGGTAGAAGCAATGAATCTCAATAGATCAGTATCAACAACAGAGTAAGGAAGGATGCTAATAACCTTAGCAATTAAACTCAAAAAATATACTATAGCCTAGAATATGACAAAGAAATCTAACCAAGACAACAAGTTCAACTCCCTAGCAATATACCGCTCGGTAGAACGAAAGAGAGGATCTTAGTCATTTGACCTATTCAATAAAGTTATCAGCATTTAATTATAGTTTTAAAAATTCCCAATTGTTTTGTTTTGTTTTGTTTGTTTCCATAATAAGTAATATTCCTTCATTATAACTATATTAATTATTATTTAGTAGATTCCCTCTTGGTAGGATAAGATCATTTTCATCATAACACTTTCAATTTTTTGGGCATTTCAGAAGATTTAATTTAATTTTTTTTGTCAAGAAAAAAGAAGTTTAAGTAACTCAATTTTTTGTTTTGAGTGTGTGATAATGATATTTAATAAATATTGACTAACTTGTTATAAGAGACAATGGTTAGGTTTATAATTTTTTAATTAGCAGCTTTTATGTTTTTTTTTTCTTTTTGGGTCGATTGAAAGCATGACATATGTACTCATTATTAATGAATAACGTAGATGAAGCTTGTTTTTTTATATAATAATCATATAACTACTAGCTTATTTATTATTATGCGTTAGACTCCTTTAAACTTTGTAATCTTTCTAACTGATGTGAGTCTAGTTCTTCGGGAATTGATGCTCGTCCGCCTACAACTTGCTTTGGTACGCCTTCTGGTGATTCTTTCTTACTTTTTTCTGATGCATTAATTTCCTCGACTGTCTGCGATGCAAATGCATCTTCAAAATTGGCTTCGAAATTTGCTTCAAAATGAGCATCGCCAAAGCCATCATCACATTGCTCTTTCACTTCCGGTTGCTTTTCCTTCTCGCTAATCTTCTCCTTCTTGCTAACAACTTCAGCATTCGATGGAGGCTCTTCGGTAGGCTCAGAACTGCTCACTTCAGGGAATTTTTTCTCCTCTTCAACCATCGGGGTGGCACAGGTTACTACGATTTGGGCTATATTTAAATTAGGTAATGTTTCTTTTTGCGATTTACCTTGGCTGGCATTAGCATCATCATCGCCTCCATTTTCCTTCAGTGTTGATTGAGCATTCATGAAAGAATTTAGAATTTTTATTAGAAAAATTGGACATAAAAGTAGAAAAAGGCTTCAAAAAAATGTCATTTTAATTTTAGCTAATAATAAAAAGAACATTGAGCAATAGTTCAAGGTTAATCAATATGGAGGTGATAGTCAAAAATATTACAATCGACCTATAAATATAGGAGTGGAAAGAATGTGCAGGTGAAAAATTTTTTTTTTAGAATATATACACTCAAAAGGTTGATATTTGGTGATTTGATCGATGTAAATGTAACAATGGATAACAAAGTATTGTACCTCTTTATTCTCACAAACTATATTAACTGTACACATGGACGCATGAATGGGAAAAAGACATTTAAATGTTAAAAATGATTGCTGATGTTTATGGACATAATCTTTCATGTTTACCTGATGGAGGAGCAAATTTAGGCGGTTGAGATAAGTCAATTTCCATTTTTCTATTACTAGCTTGTTGTGTCTGTTGTGTTTGTTCAAGAGCCATTTTAAGATCCTCTTGAGACAGCAAATGTGGAGGGACAGTAGGAGGTAAGCCAAATCCAGCTGGTGCTGCTACATAATCCTCATCATCTTCTTCCTCCTCTTCTGGTTCTGTCAAAGGCTCACCATTTTCATCACACTCATCAACGACCAAACTTGGAAAATTTCCAATTTTTCCATCAAGTTCTCCTTCCCACCTACAAAGACATAAAATATTTATGAAATATTTTTCGTTAAAATCATAATTTTCAATTATGTATTGGTGCAAGTCATACCATCCATCATCAACTCCGTGAGGTTCTTTTGTTATAAGTTTAATTATCTATTGACATGAAAAAAATGGAAAAATAATCAAAAATTGAACAATCATGAGCAGTCAAAAGATTAAATTACTTGTCCTTCTTCAAACGTCAATTCATCTTCAGCAGTAGCGTCATAATCATATAATGCAATACAGTATAATTGATCAGATTTTTTCTTTACAGGTGCTGATATAACAGAAACTTGATCAGGTGATTGAACTGAATCTGGAAGTACTTCTTGGTCCTCATTATCAACAGTATAGTCAACGGATGAGAATGATATTTGTGCAGCCATTTGCGTTTGTTGCTCATTTGTTGGAACATCACGTTCAACATCCAAGTAATTATGAGGAACGAAACCTTCCTCGCCTCGATAATTTCGAGCACGTAACCATCCATCACCTGTGTTACATGTGTACGTAAGAATTAATGATAACAAATTATTCAAAAAGTTGCGAATCAAAATTTCATACCATCGCCTTCTCCGACCACTTCTAATTGTTCATTTTCAACGATAGTTAACTCATCGGGATTTTGGGCCTTGAAAAATGAACAGCATGTGTTACGATATTCATGCTTTTAACTTTTTTTATACTCACAGTATAGGAATATAGAGCTGTACATTTGTAAGTCTGAACGGTATTACTCGTAGAACTTGTCGATGCCGGTATGGTTGCTTCTACTACTGGCGGTTCATCCTTTTCAGTTCCCCAATCAACGGATGTTGGATCTACAATAAATAAAGGTTTAATAGCTGTAATTAATCATGTTATTAGATTATAATTATCACGCAATCTACCTTCCCAAGCTGCAAATTGTTCAACAGATTGTTGTTGCTGTTGTTGTTGTGGTGTCTGTTTAAATGGTTTATCATCTTCATCGTCCTCAAATTCACTGGACTCATTAAATGATTCATGATATGCATCACGCTTCTCATCAACTGATTTATTACTTGTTGTAGCTTGAAGCTTTTGATGTTTTGTGTCGACTTCAGCATTGTCGCTGTCATAGAATGAGTCCGAACTTGGATGATCGCCATCGCGTGATGCATCAGTTTTAAGTGACGCATCACTTGATGATCTTGGAATTTCTTGAATGCTCAACGTTTCAGCTTCTTGAAGCCATTCCTCAATACTTATTCCACCCTGTTTCAAGCACTCAAGTTTTGCTTCCGCTTTTAATTTCAATACTGATGACTTCCTTATCTGTTCTCTCAATTCATCCATTTTTGTGTCAAGATCTGGTCCATTTTGATCATTTGGATCAACACGATGACCATTATCTCTAAGTGACTGACAAGCAGCTAAACGTCTAGTATTTTCTCTAATTGAATGATTTTCACGAGCAACACGAGCTGCCCATCGTTTACCCTCATGATTAAGTGTCTGTAGAACAGATTCATGCTCAGCAGTAATTTTACGAACTGGATCATTATCGCAAGCTTCGAATTCATATTGAATGTGTTGCTTGAGCACTGGATAATATAAATAAACACATTGTAAATTATATTCACGTGTCAATTGATTTGCTTGATTGCAAATCTTTCCGAATGAATTTTGTGTTGCAGAACATGTGAGCAATTCAGTACGTCCGATGAGTGCTAAAAAGTCTGCAATACGATCATAAACATTAAATTCCATCATTTGCATTGTCGTTTGTAAATCCGTTGTAAAATAACGATTTTGATGAGAATTTGCGGATGCAAGACTAAGAATATAGTCATTACGAGCTCCAGTTGACTTCTCCTCAAGTTGTTCCTTTCTTGACGTTACTCGTGCGCTATTCTTTTGTAATGATGTAATCGATTGGAAAAAGCTTCCTTTTTTCTTCTTCAACTTTTCCTCAATATCTCGAGCCTTATCACGAACATCATGTGCACAATGCTCCTCATCAAAATATGACTTTTTCGTTTTATCAACATCTTGTACTGTTTGTTGCAAATCTCTTTGAATATTCGCCAAACTTTCGACACTACGCTTACTTATTGCTAACTTGTGTGCTCTCAGTATTTTGGTTTCATCTGCAATATCTTGGTGCAAAACTTCAACCGCAGCTAAACGTGCTCTTGCCAATTTTTCATTCTCTTCTAGTACTGTTGTCCAAACATTCCACATGTTCCTATTTTGATTATAATTTATAAATAAAGACAACGACAAGAAAATATAAAGGAAATGTTAATGAGTTTACACAACAAAAATCGATAAAGAAATTTTGCATAATTTATAAACACAATTTAATGCTTCAGGACTCTTAAATGAACTGTCGGTGACAAAGTTAACGCTTCTTAAGAATTTTACTTAATGTTCATGAAGCTGCTTGAAGTGATTTTAAATAGCCTTATCAGATTGCAATGTAATTGGCCTTACTATTGCATGGAAAGTCTGGTTTTTATGCTTATTATTTTGTGCATATTACTGTGATAATTAGGAAGATAAAGGATGTGAAAAACTCTAGGTTTTTAGATGCAGATTGCGCAAATTATATATAGATCTGGAAGTTTTGTCTAAATATTATTTTCAAAGACTGTTAGACTTGTAATTTAGTCATCCAGTCATTGGTCCTTAACTAGTAACTTTGAATACCATTTATTGCAGTTCACAATCGAGCCATTTGATTAAATAGTTCAACATCAACAAACTCTAAACTTCTAAAATCCTTGTCAACAAACATGTCTACCATAAAATGTCATATTTTTAAAAAACATAATCCATCAACAAAACATGAAAAACTTTCATGAGCCTTGCTTACATACATGTATTTACTGTTATGACGCTCACGAAAGGAAATAAAAATTTTCTACCTCTATTTTTTCAAAGTTAGGCATGTAATCGATTACATGATGTTGTGCAAAAAGGAAATACTTTTGATATTTATTATGAGACATTGACCTCACTCATGTCTATTTGTTTCAGATTTCCATTATAAAAGTGTACAATATAAAAGTTTTTAAAAGCTTTTTTTGAAACGCGTGCACATTTTCTCTTCCTGCAGGGAATTGAAAACTTTGTTTATAACAAAAAAAAAATGAGGCTCACCATTTTTCATCAGCACCGTCCATTTTGATTTCGGGTATACTTGGTGATTTTTTATTTAAATAAGACGATGCAACTTTTAAAAGAGCTTCGCTGTATTGTTTTTCGATTGCCGATCGCTTTATAACGAATGTTCTTATGTCTTCTAGTAAATCACATTCATGTTGGTTTTTTAATTGTAATTTTGCGAGCTGTTCGGTGTGTAAGTTTTTCAGAAACTTTGTGTAGTTTCCCTAAAATTAAACAAGATTGATGGTGAAGAATTCAATTAGTAATCTTAGAGAATTAATGATTTGGATCATTTCCATCGATTTTTCTAAACTTTAACGATATCAAATAAGTAGGCTTTTGTAATTATAGTCTATGTAGTTTAATCAAAACGAATGTCTTGTGGATTTGTGATTTCACAGTGTTGTTTATTCTTCGTGGTTTATGTACAAACTGAGCTTTTGTGTGAAAAGGGGACTTCAACTATTAACAATTAATATTATTCAAATCTTAAATCAACGTTAAAACAAGTTGAAATGAATTGAATTGAATTGAATTGAATTGCATCGAAGTAAACATAAAATAATTGTGCTTTATTCTTGGTATATGCTTATAAGTATAAACAAATGTCTTTCTGGACTTAACAAGGTATTAAAAGTTCTTCAACAAACTAAAACTTTAAGTATTGTGAGAAACTTTAAGGATGAAGAGCTTAGAATTTTTAATTTGATTCAGAAGTGTGAATAGAAAAGTATTTCAAATGAGATAGTTATTGATTAATTCAAGCATAGTACGAAAGCTCTAACTCTCTCAATAGACGGAACACTCGACCTTCTATGCAAGAGACACTTAGAATTTACTTGGATTCAATAACACAATGATATCACTCGTTTGATTAAACAGTGTCTATTATACAAGCACTGCACGATTTTAGTACCATGGGAAATAGTCACAATTTGTCAACTCAAAAGCAATTAATCAACTGAGGAAGGAAATGATTTTGTAGAATAGACGAATATTGCCATAGTCATCAGGATACCAATCCTTAAAATTACAAAAATTTCACTATTCTTACCTTTCTCGGTGGTTGCTGCATCTTTATTGCTGGGTTTATTTAAAAATTTCTCATACACGAATTTTAATTAATATTATTAAGGATTTTCTTATCTGATTATGAGTTAAAGGCGAAAAATAATGATATTTATTAAGAATTTAATACTTTTTTAATAGAATTTGAAGCACTTTTTCTTTTTAATGAATTTAACACTTAACGTCTAAGCACTTATATGTCTAGAATACATATTTAAAGTTCTTCATCTTATTCCACTCTTTATGATCTGCAATAAATTAGGAAAAATAATATTTAGGGATTGTTCACTTAATGACGTCCAATTCCGTCTCTTAAATGATGTAATTCGATTCGAGAATCACAATATTTATCAAATCTTTCGATGTTATTCACTTATTACGTTCAGATTGGTTGGGGGAGGGTGTGTCACTTTTCACTACATCCTTAACGTAATAACTGAACTGTCTATAAGGACAATCTTCAGTTCTAATTCTTTTGAATTAAAGCTTTGCGCTATTCTGCTTTTAATTTTTAAGTATTGATCAAAAAATAGCAATCTTTCGACTTTCTTCAACCCCAGTATCCCGAACCTTCATTTTGTCTTAACACCCCATCCCCCAACTTCTTAAAAATTGGACGTAATTTGTGAATAATCAATAAAAGTCTCTTTTGAAGTTTAATGTTCTTGACGGAAGAAAATTCACTTTAATACTTTATATCTCCTTCCTTTTGATTTTATTAAGGAATAGAAAAAAAAAATTGAAGATGAAGGAAGGAAGGAAAAAAAAATATTTTTGCTCTTCACCCTCCTCAAGTTTTTCTTTTGATATCGATTGTCTACAACATTTATTTTTTTCTTTTGAGTGGGCTTTTTTTTCGCGTGTGTGTGCTCTAGAAACCTATTGAGGATTCAAAAAAAGAGAACTTTTTCCTTCACATTGGAAGCTTCCATAGCAATTTATGTGAGCCGGTCTCTCAAAATGTTCTTTTCGCGCCACACAAAGCACATGTTTTGAATTGTTGTCCTTTCTCTAATTGGAAAATTTCCTCGTGGTTTGTGGGAAATTTAGATTAAATATTTTCTCTCATTTTGAGGCGTGCGCACTCGACAATTTTCAAAGAAAAAAATTTTTTCTTTGAAAATGACTTTTTTGATAAATTCAAATCGTAAAATCTCGATAAAAAAAGAAAATTTTGAGGATATTTCACTTTACACGGGTGATGAATTATATTAACTTTCGTTTGGTATTAGTATTAAAGTGAATTTCAATAAGATTCTTTTAAATTTTAAAAATAATTTACTAACTCGTTTTTCACTTCTTATCAAATTGATTCTGAATGTGAGAGACGGATGAGCTTTCCAGTTTCCAGGACTTAAATTTTATTTATATTTATAGAATTTCTAATTATTCTTCTGCCAATTAAACTTATTTTCATTTTTTAATGAAAAATCGTTGTCTTTCTTTGGCTATTTTATTGAGACTAAACTAAGTAATTTCTTGTTATCTTTTAATAGACTTGATAAGATTTATTTTATAGGTGAAACCAGTAAAAACTCTTCAAAATAATGACTAAGAGATTCCAACGCATTTCTCCCAGCTGAATCAGTTAACTAATCATGGAAATACGAACACCATGTTGACCTAATTATTAAAATAATTCAAATTAACGGATTTTGAAAAATTCAAATTTAACGTTTTTGAACATTTCAAAAATAAACGGATTTCAAAAATTTAAAATCGTGCCGGTTCAAAATTTAATGAATTTTAACCGATTCAAAAATACAAAAAAATTTAAATCAATAACAAACGTTATATTATACGTTAAAGACAAACTGATGAATAAAGTTCACTCAATTCGTCCAAAACTCTGTAATAAATGAACTAAAATTTATATCTATGATGGAATTGAATTATTGAGAAATATTTTTATTACTTTTACCAAAAAAGCATATTCTTACAGAGTATGAATCAAAATGTATGTATTTAACGAACAGCAATTGGAGTCATTGCAGGCTTAGCATCGATTGATGGTGCAAAAAATACACGTCTTTCAATTCCATCCTTAGTAATGATTCCAATACGACAAACTCCACCGGAACTACCATCATGATACATAGCATGAAATACTGCCTTCTTTACGAACTCTACGCAAGCTTCCTTCTCCATATTTTCTGAATAATTTTCACGAACAAAACCATAAATGAATGAACTTCCAGATCCACCGATTGTGCAACTTTGACGAATCAACATTCCACCCAAAGGTACGGAATAAACTTGACCTCCATTTACATCGTCATATCCAGCAACGATAATTCCGGCTGTAATTGAATCACGATAATTATAACACATTCGACGGAATTCTGCAGCAACTTCTGGAACTGTTGCATCTCTATTATTCTGATTCTCATAGAAGTATGTCGAATATGATACAATATCAGCAATAGCCTGTGTATCTGCGGCACTTCCACTTCGACAACAATAAACTTTATCAGTAATTCTTGTTAATTTATCAGTCACACGATTTGCTACATAGGATCCAGTTGATGTTCTTGAATCAGCTCCAATGATAACACCGCCATTGAATTCAACAGCCATAATAGTTGTCTAGAATGATAAAATTGTTAAAAACATTATTTGTTTACGAGCATTACGGTGCAAAAATTTTGTTATTAACCTTAAGTCTAACAAAATCGAGTTAATACTATAATACTTACACCAGTCGATACTGGGTGATCGAGGAAATCACATCCTAAATGAGCATCCATAGTTAATTAATGAATAAGTTCTATATTTCACAGTAAAATTAATAATTTTAGATCTTGCAGAAATCTTGCAGAATCGAGTGTGTTTAGAAATTTATAAATTATTTGGCTAATTATTCAACGTATTTCTCATTTTTGAATTTTTGAACTTGGAATCTGTTGGAATTTTGTCATATAATTTTGCTAATTTGTACTTTATTTTCATGATGTTTCGGTCTATAACTGCTACTTTTCCTGTCTTTATTTATTATGAAAGTCTGTTGTATTGAAATTGATTATTATTCTAGAGCAAAAAGTCTGTTTACGAAGAAAAGTTCAAAAGTAAACAATGAATTCCCGTTATACTTAACGACTTCTTTTGCTAGACATTTACTGGACAATTTCAAAAAAATTAATTCCTGAAAAATCTCCGGCAAAATCAAGTAATTTCGTAATATTGTGTATTTAACTAATATATTAGTGCTTTGACGTCATTATTTTTTTCATTCTAGTCCGACTCGTACGTGTAAAAGGATAAAAAGTTAAGTTAAGAAGGTTAACGGATAAATTAAGGCGGAAGAATGGCTACAAATTTAGATGAACTTTCAAATGACGAGATTCGCGTCAGACTACAGCAATATGGATTTGCCAACTTGCCAGTTACTCAAACAACCAGAAAGGTACTCGTTAAAAAGTTAAAAAATGCCATGGAAAACGAAAAGGCTAAGAATCGCCGTGAAACAATAGCTGTTGTAAAAAGTAGCGATGATGAGGATATTCCAGAGCCTAAAAAGAGAGAAAAAACACCAAATCGTCGTGCAACTATTGCAGTAACTGAGAAAACAAAGAAGGTTCCAGCCTCATCATCTTCAGCTGAGTCAATTCCTGAACTTCCAGCACCAAAACCAGTTCCTCGTCGTTCAACATCTCGTGCAACACCGGTAAAAGACCCAAAACCAGTTGTTTCATCAACTGAAAATGTCATTAATGAGCAATCTGATGACGATATTGTAGAAGTAAAGACATACACGAGAAGGTCAAAGACACCGACAATGTCAAAAAGTGAGACAGTTAGAACATCATACAAGAATCAAGTTGAAACGATCGCAGAGCCGGTTCCCGAAAAAAAGCGATTTGTTGAAGAAGTTATACAGCCTAAAATCCCAATTCAAACCACAACTCGTCGTAAGACATACACATCGACAGCAACTGAACAATTTGAATTGCCTCCACGTAATGATACGCCCACAAAGTTTGGAAAGACATCGCTTACAACATCCTACAATCCAACAACAAATTACAGATTTGAAAAGGAGAAGGAAAAGCAAGAAGACTATGAATTTGATGAAGAGGAAACTCCTTACTTGTCCAATTTCGCTAAGCGTTTAAGTACCTTGAAGGCAGAACCACTTGACTCCAGTATCAAGCCTAAATATACCGAATATCGCAGTAACGATGACAATTACTCATCCGTTCCAGCAACAAGTTATAAATACTCACAATACAGCAGCAGCACCAGTTCTTCATATCAGCCAGCTAAGCGATCAGGAGTTGTCAATCAAATGGCAAAGGACTTCAATACAATGGATCGAAAATACAGCGTCCGGAAATACGTTTATATCGCTTTGATTATCATGTTAATTATTGCGATTTACGTTCTTTTGTTTCTATAAGAGTAATATCTCGAAATTCTTAATCTCTAAAGGGAAAATGCCTTGCATGCTAGGTTCAATTTCATGTTAACAAAGTGCATCATGATCAAGAAATTTCTATCTTCTTTTATTAAAGTATATTTTGTAATTTTTATGTAATTTTTGGTTTTAAAGGAAATAACATAACAAGTTTATCATAAAATAAGCATTAATTAGTTTCACTTGATGAAGTCTTTTAAAGGTTTCAGGAACTTTTTCATTTTTTAGTCATATGTTGCACAAAATATTGAAAAAGTCAATAAAAAGCGTGTAAAAGTATCAAACAACGTTGTATAATGTTGTTGTTAGTCTTTTATGTTGACTGAAATCATCCTGTGTGGTGAAATTTGTGGTAAATAAAATAACGGTCAGAAAAATTTCAAATTTTTACACTTTTATTCTTTCGATTAAAATCGAAACTAAATTTTAGATCCATTTTCTAACTTTTTTCGAATTTTTATCGCTAATATACAATTTTTAATAATTGGTTAGAACAATAATAAGTTAGCATCACTAGAATAATTTATAAATCAGCTACATAACAACAAAATGAGAAATAAAATTTAACGTTTTTTGGATTTTCAAATATTTAGCTGTTGTATGGTTTTGATGTTTTGTACAGTTCAAATCAAAATAAGCGGTGAAAAGTGGAAAATTAATGTTTTGCTAAAAATTTAATAATATTAACTAAGAGCGTGTCAACAAAAGTTTCTAAAAAAATTTTCTTTATAAATATGCTAAAGCAGTGCTAAAATTTTTTTGTAAAAAAATACTTATTTGTAAAAGGACGAAAAATAAAGAGGAAAATTGCGGAAAAACAAGTTGTGTGGTGCTTTAGCCATCAAGAAAAACTATCCATTTTCGTTGGAAAACAATGGATGTGGAAAATTATGATAATAGCTCTGAGAATTGTAAAATTATGAAAAGTGAAAATAATGAAATTTCTGTAAGATTTTTATCTTTTTACCTATTACCAATAGAAAAACTGAGTTAGTTAAACTATAAATTATGTTAAGGACGAGATTTTCCAAAAGCTTACATCATTTATAGCCACGAGAAGTGATTTCATTGAGATTTTCCATAAAATTTTCTTCTTCGTCTCACTTTTTGTTTATTTCTAATAATGTCTATGTAAATTCCATTAGACTAATTAAAATCACAAATTTTTAATACTTTTAGAATTCAACATTAACAGCAGCACGTATAATTACAAGCTCTGATAATGGAAATCACCAATGGTAAGGAAAATTCCATCAACAAAATAAACTAGTGATATAGCATTATTCAATTAACGATATTAATGACGCCTATGTATTATTTAAGGAAACTTGTAAATGTTCCCGTGACTCTTCCCATGATTGCTGGAGATCAGATGCAACACATAATGAAGCCCATGCTTTGTTTAGATAACAATGGATTCTTATCAAGCAACGTCATATCCACAACTGGAAATGATGGTAATGATGTAAAAGCCATTGTGATTCAACAGCAGCCAACTGCTGAACAAATTGCTGCGGATGTACAACAACAATTACAGATAAAGGTTGAACAGCAAGTAAATAGTCAAAATCATCAGAATAACACAACGGGAAACAGTAACAATCACTTATCGTCATCGGGATCAAATTGGGCTGAACAGCCTATGAACATGGATGTACTAACAATTCGTTGTAAAACAACTACAGCTGAATTATTTAAAGCAAGACTTGGATCAGGCGGTCGTGGACGATGCATAAAGCTCAAAGACAAATGGTATACGCCAAGTGAATTTGAGAATCTTTGTGGACGTGGATCAAGTAAAGATTGGAAGAGATCTATACGTTATGGTGGTCGGAGCTTACAAGCCCTTATTGATGAGGGTATATTGACCCCACATGCAACCAGCTGTACATGTGCTGCGTGCTGTGATGATGATGCTAGTAAGTTACATCTTCTAATCTAATTTTAGAATCATCTGAGCATTATTAGATTCATGCTATAAGCATGAATGTTCATGGTGCATTCTAAAAATAGATCAATTATTTTTTTATCTGTATTTTTTTTTTGGATTCTAATTTATTCTATACACACATTGTTGTCATACCTTAGCTGCATCGGGTCCTGTACGTCTATTCACACCATACAAGCGTCGACGAAAAGCACAACAGGATCCACAGGATAATCCAAATTCCAGCGGAAATGGACAGTCTATTCAAGCTGCAAATGTGACTATCTCGACGCCTGTAGTGACGACAAATAGTTCTAGCAGTACACTAAATAATAATACAAATATCATCAACAATAACACAACAACTCAACAACTTCACATTCAAGCACCTTTACAAAATAATAACAATAATACTGTCACTTTTAATGCAAATAACGGGATCAAGAAGAAGCGATTTAACTTAAATATCATAAATGTTAAACCTAGTGAAAGTTCTGATGATATTGAATCTGAGAATATAACATTTACACCGACAGTAACGGCGCAACCGGCGGTTAAGGAAGAGGAGGAAGCAGTAACACCTTGGCAAACCGTCACAGAGGCTATTCAAGAAATTCCTTCAGACTATGTGGACCAAACACGTAAGCAACACATCTCCCTACCCAATTTTACACATCTATCATTTATTCCTGTCTACTTCCAGTATTATCAGAATTTAACGTGCCATTCGAACGTATGCGGAACATTCAGAAACAAATAAATCAATTAAGTAGCGATCTAAAGCGATGCATGGACGAGTGCAAGGAAATCTACATGAAACACATTGAACGTCTTCAGCGAGAACGCGATACAGCACTGCTCGCGGCTAGTCAAATTGAAGATCCAAATAATATTAATGCTCAGTTGCCACCGGGAGTTGAAATTTCAAATAAGAAGGTAGCATCATTCAGAGTCAATTTTTTTAATTAGCATAATTAATTAATTATATTATTGTCTTTCAATTTAGTGTGCTAATTGTAATCGTGACGCAATGGCCGAATGCTCCTTATGTAGAAGAACACCGTATTGTTCAACATTCTGCCAGCGTAAAGACTGGATAACGCATCAGAATGAATGTATTCGAAACAACGAACCGACTCAACAAATTATGCTGATAGTTGATCCTGAATGAAATTCAGTTGTGAGGTAAGTGACTGATTTTGACTGAATGGAATTTAACAGAATCGAGAGTGTAACTTGCTATTGCTGAATATTAAGTCATTTTCTAAGCATAGAAGTCTAAGTAATTTTTAACGTATTTTCAAAATTTAAATTCAATAAAAGTTCTGTAAGATTCTTGAAAGTAATTTGTACTGTTTTTTCGTGAGCACTACAATATTTTCAACGGAATTGTATCGTTCTAAGAAACGAATTTATAGTGTTTTAGATATGGCGGCTGCAGAAGGAAACATTTATATGGCTTTTTAACACAGTTGTAAGTTATGAAACATTTATGGGGTTTTTAGTAACAATTGAAGGATTTTTAGAAAAATGAGAATTTGTAGGCTTTCTGAAAGAACTGTTGTATAGTTTTGAAACATTTGAAGGCATTTTTGTCATTTTAAATCAAAATTGACCGTTATTTTTTTTAAATCGACCTAAATCCTAAAAATTAATATTTTAATTGAATAAATTAAGCTGTAACTAACAAGTTCATCTCTTTTCTTCTCTTTTTAGCAAACCAATATTAAAAACCATCATTTTTAAATAGAACCTCCTTAAATTTATTTTAAAACAAATCATCAATAACAAAAATTAGCAAGTACCATAGAACCGATGGTACGACTGTGAATATTAAAAAACATTTGGGACTTAGTTTCATCGCATACTACAAATTTATCATCAAGAGTACAATTTTTAATTAATTTTTGTTTCTCTCGACTGTGTAAAAAACAATCTTGACGCGAACAAAAACAAAATAAGGAAATGGAAGTGGAAAAGAATCGTGTTTTCCTTACAAAAAAAACTTAACTACCTACCTATCATTGTTTAATTTTTTCATCATTATTATTAATTATTTTAAATAATTTATGTTACTTTTTTTCTCTCTTTATTATTGTCTTTTTAATTCTTTTTTGTTGGAGCTGATGGCTAGGCGTCTGTGGCTTAGTGACTAGCTCAGATCTAGGCATTTATGACCAAGAATCCAAAAGTCTTAGCTACAGACAACTGATGCCATTCAGCTCTGCTATTTGTTTTAATTTTACTTTTTATTCTTTTTGAATGATGATGTTAAGGAAGTGAATGTTGGTTTGCCACCAACCTGGAATGTGAAAACGATAAATGGAAGTGCAGTGAATAATTATTTAAAACACAAGAATGAAGAAAAAAAAATGTTTCCCTTACTATACACATTGGAAATGTCCTCTTAGATATGTAGCTTAAGTAATTTTGCTAAACAAATGTGAATGAATATGATTGGAAACTGTAAAATCGGATAAATTATAATAGTTGTGTAATTATAGTGTGATGTTGGGTGTTTTGGATGTTAAGGATAGTGAACTGGATTGATAATGGATGTTGATAGTTGATTTGGATTTTTCATCCAGATTTCGACTCTCCTTAAGAATTTCTGAAGAGTTTTAAGAGGAAGAAAACGTTTGAGCGATGTCAATCTGTATACAGGCTAGAACCAATAACAGACGAACTTTTATATTTAGAGTTCTTACACAGGCTCTTAGACTAAATATAATTCCTCTTAACTTAGTCATGGCTATGCATTAATTGAGTGAATGCTTGACTTAATAATGATTCAGATCAATTCAGATTTGATCTAGGGCTGACTTAGTGAAACTATAATCTAGACTGGCACGTACTTTGCTGCATTATTGTGTTCATTTACCAAATATAGTCAAAATTGTTTGTTTAGCAGCAGAAGTGAATTCCTTATAGTTTGAACAAAATCTTAATCAAGAACCAAATTTGATCATTCAAAGATTCACGAATTTAAAGAACTAAAGCTCCCTAGAATAACTCAACGAGTATGCAATGAGGACTCAGCCATTAGTATTGTGAATGGCATTTCCATAATGATTCAGTTAATAATCATAGCTGCCTAACAATCCAGCAATCATCCAAAACAACCCCAACTACATAATGATTAAGCAACTTGAAAGGTATAAAATACAAAAAAAATAAATCTTCTGTCCATTGAAGCAATTCTCTGTTTCTGTGACTTAGAAGACTCAAAAAATGATGAATTAATCTGATTTAGACTTTAAATTCGATGAATATGTGAGACGTGAATAATCGGTTTATTTGTGAACTAAATTCTTCTAAATATGCAATTATGAAAAAAATGAATGAAAAAAAAGTTAATTAATTAAGTCGATTTCATCATTGTTCAACCAAATATTACATTAATGTAAAGAAAAAAAAAATTGAAAATAATTAATTAATGTGAGGATTAAGGAACAAAAAAAAATCCATAAACTTTTCATCAAACTTCTTTTTTTCATCTTCAGTAAAACACACAAGAAAATATAATTAAATAAATATAAATTGCAGCTTAAGAAGCTCGTAAAATCCTTTATGTTTAATGAGAAAATATTAGTTTTGAAAGGAGAATATGGATATGTTTTAACATTAAGTAATTTACGTCATAAAAACATAATATTAAATGAGATATAAATTAATTAAAATGTGTGAATTTCAAACCCAATGTAAGCTGGATTTATAAAGAAAATTTTGTCAATTTTTAACGGAAATTCGGAGCTTGAAAAAATAACGGAAATTTAAAATTTGAATATGTTCAGCTGAATTCAGCAAAATTTGAAAACAATAAAACCGTTAAAATTTCTTCCTTTTTTCTTCATGAAATTTTAGTTAATTTAGGATAATTTCTTGCTCATACTTACTTAACTAACTAATAATAGACAACGCACAATCACAGAAACAAATGCATCTCATAGATTCGCCAAATAAACGCTGAGTAATCGGCTGAATTCTTGCTGAATAATTCAAAAATTCAAATTTTGACCGTTAAAAATCAACAAAATTTTCAAATACAAATCAGCTCACGTTGTTCAAACCAAAAAAATTTCATGAAAATTGCATAAAAAATGATTTTGAAAATGTCACGGATTTTTGTAAAAAAAAAAACAAGTATAATTAAAGAAACAATATTGATAATGAAGAAATTACAAGAATTATATGAGAAAAAAATAAAATAAAAGTAAACAATTTTTATACGACATTGTAAGTAATTAGAAAATCATACAAATGAGTCAGTAGATTTTAAATTAGTGGTAAATCGTAAGCAGCTGTTCAGTTTAATTCTAAAGAAAAAAAAAATGAAAATATGAAAGAAAAATCATAAATGATGGAAAACCAACCGTAGTTTCTGTTCCAATTCTTTTTAGATGTAATTTTGTCATCCACTAAACTGAAAAAAAATTATGAACAAAGTTCTTTTTTCTGATATATTGAAAAATAATAAAAATTTAAATAAAATGAGTGTAATTTTCTTTTTATTCTCAATTTTTTTCTACTTTTTCAACTTTGAATTTGTTTTTCTTTTTTCTTTTCTTATTTTTTGGAAGATTATACAGGTTTTTAATTTCTTTATTTATTACATTATCCTAGTATTTAATCCTTTTTTATGTTGCAGAATTTCAGGTTGATTTGGATATCGTCTGAAGATATCGCTGACAATATACATTAATTTACTGCCAGCATAAAGTCATAAAGTTTTGAGCTATAAATGCTGTTAATATTGACATTATAGCTAAATCTTTAAACAAATTTGTAAGAGTATTTAATAATGAGCCTAAATTAATTAAGTTCGGTGAATTATTGTGCTTGTGATAGGTTCAAATCCTTGTTGTAATTAACAAAAACAAAAGACCTTCGGTTTCGATTGTGCTGTATCTACACTTTTTGCTCAAAACGAACTTAACTTAATTTAATTGGTACTGATTCTTTTAGCTTTTTGTTACCAAAAAAGTCAAAAACTTATTGGATTGATTAACGTTAGCCTTAAGTTAAGTAATACTAAACGTACGTACGACATATGTTACGTATGTACGACATTACACGGAGCGTGAGACTTAAATTACGTAATAAATCGTAACGTAAAACTTAAGTCACGTAAAAATACGTAACGTTAAATTTAAGCTACGTAAAGCAACGTACGTAAAACTACGCAACGTAAGACTTTAATTTGGTATGATTTAAGCTACGTAATTTCACGTAACGTAAGACTTTGGCTACGAATACGTTAGATTTAAGCTACGTAACAATACTTAATGTAAAGCATTAGTTACGTACGACTTAAATTGAGAAAAATTGAAATTTTTAAGAAATTAATTGCCTTAAGTTAAGGTATTGAAAACTGATTAAATGTAAGAAAAGCACCAACAAGTTCAAAACGTCAACCGAATTTTAACTTTTCAATATTGACCTTATCTTCAGTAGTTCAAATTTTCTAAAATCTCTCGAATATACTAGTCCACAGCACATAGTGTCTATTTCAATCCAGCCATAAAAATGTATATTTAGCTGTTGCATTCATAAACCAGAAGCCCTACATTGCTTTGTTTAATAATAAAAAAAGAAAATCAAGTTATTAAAAACAGTTTTATTGAAAATTTATAGCTTCAAGGTAAACAAAACTAGGTGGAAATCGTGAAATCGAAATTTTCCATTTCCTCATCAACTTGAAATTCTGTACAAATTTTAATTTATTTATTTCTTATCATTTTTTCCATGTACTCATTTATATTATCAACAGTGACCAGATTATTATTCAAAAGAGATATTAATGGTATTTTTAGTACGTGTCTGATTCACTTCTGCTCACCACTTCTCCTGAATTTCTAAAATATGTATACACTTTTTATTTCTCTAATATTTTTTTTTTATTTAATTAAATCTTTTCTCATTTATACAAGGCATCTTTCATCATAATCTCTGCTTTACACCACCTTTTTTGTTTTAGTATCTAAATATATGTCTGTGTTCTGTTTATATTACATGCAGGAGAGCTTATTAGACATTCGTTTTTCACATAAAATATGGAGAAACTAAAGCTCAAGTATCTCTATTTTTTGTAGAATAAAAAAAAAAACATTCTTTAATATAAAAGCAAATATTAATTTTTTTTTCCATTTCAATTCTTTGGTAACTGACTTCTTTGCTTGCTTTTTTTTGAGGGGAAATTCATTCTCATCCATAGATCGAGCAACATATTGCTGGACACTAAGGATTTATCTGCAATATGTCACTCGGGTAAGTTAATTCATGTCATTCTCATTGATATAAAACAAATTTGACTAAACTATATAAAAATATGTTAAAAACATGTAAAAACAATTGTGTTAAATAAGTTCAAATGTTTTTCAGTATGATGGGAAATTACATTTCCAGTGTTTGGGATCGTTTACTTATAATATCCATCAAAACCTTAACAGATGTTGAACATAACAAGTAAATGAGCCCAATATTTTGTATAAAAATTGGAAAGCACATAATTGTTGATTTATCAAGTGCTTTACAAAAGCCTCTGTTAATCTCTCAATATATCTTTTTTGTTGATGTCAAAGATGTAAATGTCATCTTTGTTCTGTAAAACGAAATCCACAAAAGCGTTGATAGGGCCAATTTCATCTAAACTCATCTGATCGTTGCGCGACCAAACCTAAACATAAATGATAATGTCATTTGTATGCTAATAGCCTCTTTATATGCTTGATGCTTACCATATTTGGACCAAATACTATTGCCAAGTTTGATGATGTCATTTTATTAAAATCTTTTCTATCCATAATCTGTGAGAACGAAATGAAGTAGGAAATGATTATTGAAGATTTATGCAAAACTTGCAGGATCTTACTTGAACTAAGAATTCGATGATATATTTAAAGAGCTCATAATTTTCAACAGGTAATTTCTCACGAAGAATTAATTTTACATTTCTTGATCTCTCCTCTTTTGGCCAGTCTGCAAAATAAAGAAAACAAAATTTATGCGTTAAACTCTTTCTTTTCGAAAACATCGTTTGTGCTTTATGGATTATACAGTTAAAAACTGTTTTTATCACTCGATTACGTTTTAGCTCAGTTCAAAACAACTTTATCTTGCCACAAACAAAAATGGCATGAATCATCAACTGAAATTGTTGATATCTAACACGGAAATAAAAGATTCAAACATTTAACGGCTTTTTGACATTCAAATTTTTTACTGCTTTTTGGAATTTGAAATTCAAATTTTTAACGGCTTTTTGAAGTTCATCCGTTAGATGTTACTTTTATATCTCCACGATTCATAGCAGATTTTATTGACCACAAAAACCATATGTGTTTACATGTTTATCCAATCAAACACGCATGGAATCAATTTCACCGAATTAAAAATATATAAACACAAAGGCCATAAACGGCGTAAACTAGTTTATGTACATTAATTTAGCGTGTCCTTTAAATAATTAAGAAGAAACGTTAAACGGTCAATCAAAGCGGTGTGCAACAATTAAAAAAATATCGTAACAAGCAACAGTGAAACTTACCTAAAAATTGAATTATTTCATCATAAAGCTCATACGTTAAAAGAGGCTCATGAAGATCTCTCAAGAATGTCTTTAAGATTCCGGCCACAACGTGAGTATCCTCACTTGACATATCAACTGGAGCACCTTCATTTATTTTCCTCTTTAATTCATTTATTCGTGATATATTTCCACTTCGTCTAAAGATTCCCTCAGTATCTATGACTAAAATTTAAAAAAATAAGCCTTTGTTAGATCAAGCCACAAACATTATTATTGCATGTAAATTACCATCAGATAATGATAAGTGATCCACACACATTCGAACGACAGGTGGAATATAATTTAAGCATGGACTGTTTTCGTTAATGAATTTTAATGTCACACCAAACTGAAATGAAGCATGTTAGCAACAATGTCAATAATATGAACACATTCTAGAGTCTTACTTGTGTGGTTTTTGGAGGATTTGTAAGTGACAATTTGCTGCCGTTTCGTGAATTATTGTTATTTAACAGTGATGACTTTTTCGATGATAAATTAAGTTTCTCATCGAACCTATAAAACACGAGAAATTTATTGGTTTAAATTGGCACATAAATCGTTAATATTGATGTTTGAGGGGCATTTTAAGACTTTAAAAACCAATTTTTATTCAATTGAAAAAGTTTTTGTTTTTAACGGTTTTTAAGAATTCAAATTTTTAACGGTCATAAAAATTTTGAAAAGTATTCGTTAAATTTTCGTCAAATTTCAAATTAAAAAATAACGGTCAAATTTCCTGATAATTGCAATAGAAACTCACTCTCGGACATTATCGGGCACAATAAGATTCTTCTGACTCAAAAGAATCTTCAACTCGTCGATGCTCGAAATGTAAATCAATTTGTTTTTGAATTTCTCGCTGATGAGAGGCTTAAAGAAGAACCAAACCATTTTGATGAAGGTCGTCGGATGGACGACATAAAGCTGCTTCAAATTCTTCTTAAAACTCCTATCCAATTCTTTATAAGAGCTCCATAAAAATCCTAATGATGGCTTGCTGATATCTTTAAGTCCTTGATGGAAGTATGCAATAACATAGTCATTTTGAACATATTGCTCCATTGTTTTGATGATAAAATCAATAAATAATGAATTGTTGAGGTTTTTACGTTCGGGAAGTCTACACGCATAAATTGCAATTATTGGCTGGCCATTTTTATCAGTTCCAATATAATCAATAAATTTACGCTTGCTAAAATCTAATCGTATCGCATCCTCATCTATATCCGGAGGCTTCAACTGTTCCTCATAATTGTCAGCATCTAAATTCGTTAAATTTGATGTAGATCGTACAGGTCCTTCGACTTCATTAAAATCACCCGACATAAAGCTCTCATCTTCGAATAAAATTTGACTGTTATCATTCAATTCAGGCGCAATTTGTGTGAGTTCAGAATCATCAAATTCTAAATTAGGCTCATAATCGTGCCAATCTGATAAACTTGGATGTGGATCTTCTGTCTCAAATGGGCCTATATTGGCAGCTATAGTCGGCAAAAATAAAAAAAGAAAAATATTTAGCATATTTCACTTAATTACTTACTTATTAAGTATTTTATGACATAAAACAGGTTTCTCAAGTACATCGAAGGTCTTGAAAAAGACTGTGATGTCAAGTAATTAGCATCATTGACATACAAAATACGAAAAAGTCTTTTATCTTTCTGCTTTTGCTTAAAAATTCATTCATATCTTAACGGGCACAGCCTAACTGACAATACAAAGCAGTACAGAGAGCACACGCGAAAAATAATATTATTTTGGGGCTTTATCTCTTTACACTGGTTAAAGACACAACCGTTCGAAAGAGCAATCAACCGTTGTCGTTCAAATGATACTTAGTTGTGTTCCAATCATTTCATTCACAAATGCCTACCTACTGTAAAAATTTGCATCTCATAGCCATGATGTAATTTTTTTAGTGCTATGGCCTTCACACAAGTAATATATTATCGAAATATTTCTTTAACGCCTTACATGTGTGTGATTTCTTTAATTCCACTTTTTTTTTTCATTTCTTATTTTTCCTCTGATTTCGATAACCTTTTCATACTTAGTATATTTTTGATCAATGCAACATTCTTGACTAGAAATAACTTTCATGTGTTGTGTTATGTGCTTTTGATTGCTGCAATTTTACTATCCAAAGTAAAGGCTTTATGAGCACGCAAGGCTACGATTTTGAGTGATTTATTGTTGTTACTTATTGATATTTATTTATAGAAAGCTTCAGGAAATACGTACGTATTTGATATGTAAACGTAACAATTTGCGTACGTATTTAGACTTACGTTTTGCGTACGTACTTGAGTGTACGTTTTACGTACGTATTTAAATGTACGTTTTACGTAAGTAATTAAGTGTACGTTTTACGTACGTATTTAAGCTTACGTTTAACTTAACAAACAGTCACCAAAACCAACTCTGACCATTTAGAAAACCGTTAAAATTTACCAGCTATATTCATATAAATATCATTTTCGCAAGCCATGTGTCAAAACCACTTCAGGATATAAAAAAAATTACTAATCCATTTATTTTTTTAATGGAATTTTTAATTAAATTTCAGGTAATGTTTCACATGTCTGAACATAGTTTTTCAACAAATAAGTTGAGCGTATAGACCACCATTGATGAATCAACAATAAGGCAACAACAAATGCATTGACTATCAACCCCAATTTATCATTACCCTATGCGTGTCTACTTTTCATTTAGCAAATGTTTAGTTCATGCAAAAAAATATGAGTTTCCTTAGCAGTTGTTGCCCGCTTACTAGTAAGAATTAGCATAAACACAGCCTGTAGAATAATTTTAAAGTTTCATGTATTGTGAAAAAATATAAAGGAACAGGGAAATAGTGTGAAAGTTGTTTATGAATTTTCCGAATAATGTCCATAAGAATTGTGTCATTTATCAAAAGCTTGAGTCGATAACAATTCGTGCTAAACTTTATGAGCTCAATTTTCGTAATAAAGTCTATCGATAAATGCTATGTCCCGATGATAATGAATGGGAAATCAAGTAAAATGTAATGAGCTTTATTTATAGATTCACTCGCATATGTGTGCAAAATGTTTAGCTTAGAATGTTTTCACAGCTCTTATTAATACATTTATTGTAAAACATAACTTCCGCTTTTGCGTATTACAAGACGATATTTTCTTTCTATTTCTAGTTGCTTATTCGCAGTAAATACTTCAAATTCCATGTGATTTATCAGTGATTCATCATTTAAAGAAGAATCGCTTGACATTTTGAATTGCCATCATTTTGGTAATATGAGATATTAATGGGTCTATCAATTGACGGTGATGTTCCGTACAAACTATGTATTTATTTATAAATAAGATTCATTCATCTTCTCACGGGCATGCAATACAATTGTAATGAATCATTTATGAATTTAGGATGAATTGACTTCATTTTTCTTAATAAAATAAAGCTAATCAAACTAATGCACATGAGGGTTCCGTCTTTACTCTCTTTGTTTCCCTTGTTGCACTCTGTACTGCTGTATATTATCAATCATATTGACTTTTACTGCAAAAAAAGTCAATTTCTGTGTTACTAATTGATTACTATGATTGTGAAATCGCTTTTTGTCGAGGGTGATTTCTTCTAGTTAAGGCAAGTCTAGACAAGGCATGAACACCGTTATCAAAACATCCAGTAAAGCAACACTGGATCTTGAAAATTTATTGTCAATAAATCAATATGCTTGTGTTGTAAATTAAAATGATAGATGATGGTATGAACTGGAGTGATATGGGCTGTAATACACACCTGGAAATCTCTGTGGCAAACTTTTATTTTCAACAGTTTCCATTTTTGGAATAAACTTTTCTTTTGTGCTATAATTCTTTCACTTTTTAATCTTAACTTATTGTATTTCTTTTATTTTTATCACTATATCGTTGTATTATGTTAATTAACTTCACTAATTCCTCAGAAATATTATGAATCATCAACTTGTTTAAATTTAATTTTTTGGTGACATTTCACAAATATATTTTCTCATGATTTTTTTGATATTTCCATTATATTTATCAACTTAACGCAAACGTATTATGTATCTAACTTTATTAAAGATTAATATTCTGTACACAAATGTATTAAATATACTATTTAAACGTGTTAATTAATCCAGAAATATATTTTTCACAAAATTTTTGATTTCTGAATATTTTTAGCTACTTTTTCCGGAAGTACTGACTTTGAGCTTGTTTTTGACTGTCTGGCATTTTGTTTGTTGCGCAAAATAACAGTTGGAACTGTGTGAAGAGTTGAGGTACTTGTTATCAATTATACATTTTTATTCCTTTTATTTAGATTCTTATGAAAAATGATTCAGATTAGTTAAATTAACAGAAAATTTTTATCCATTTTTGCATGGAAAATATTTAAATTTTGAAAACCCGTTACAAATAAATTTTTTAACTGATTGAAATAGATTGAAAATGATAATTTAAGTGAGTCTGAAGCTAAAATATCAATGCGTTTCTATAAAATAAACCCAAGAAAACAAGAAAATACAACTTGCACAATAATCCGTTCGAAACGGTTCAAAAATATCGAAAAGCCTCGTTCAAGTTTTTCGAAACCGTTTGTATCGGTTATGTTATAGTCAGTTCTTACAAAATCTTATTAAATTAATATAATAGAAGCTAACTCAAAATCACAAGTACACTATGGCTTATTAATAATCACATGATATCCCGTGAGAAGACAAAAATTATAACAAACAGATCAACGAATTTTGCAGATTTAAAATCAAACGGGAGAGACACTTTTCAAGCGGGGCATTCGACCTTGTTGGAGTAAAAATATTGAAAAATGCCTATAATTTCAAAATTATCCAATATTTCTCAAGTGGCGAGCCTTTTGAGGTCACCAGCAGCATCAAGCATCATCCAGAATGGTAAGTCAAATACATATTCACCAGAACTGCTAAGAAAGATTCCATATTTCCATGAAAATTATCAAAACAAAAATTTTCCAATGATTAAATAATCAAAACAAATTTTGATAAAATTTAATTAACAAACATCTATTGTAGCTGCTCGCAACATGGGCTCACACGGTCCACGTCTGTTTCCAATGATACCGACAAGAATGCAATGGCACAAATTCAAGGATACATTTCATTTCTTTGTCATGCTCGGTGCTATTCCTGTAACTGCAATCATCTTCTATGCTAATGTCTTCATTGGACCTGCTACATTGACAGAAATTCCTGAAGGCTATGAGCCAAAACATTGGGAATATCACAGACATCCAATTTCAAGATTTATTTCACGTTATATTCATAATTCACCTCAGGAAGAATACGAGAAGCAATGCCATGTAATTAATGAGGAGCAACAGAAGATGAGACTTCGTAAATTGGAAGCTGAAATTAAGGCAAAGATGGCTGAACGTCGTGATTACCAAGCGTACTATTACCGTCCAGTCATGGCTAAATATCACAGAGTTGCTAAACAAGTCGCTGACGAACTTGAAGCACTTGAAGGTGAACGTTAAGCAACAAATGAGTAACATTTACTAAATGTGCTGTAGAATATTATTTGAAATATATTTAAAAAAAATAAATCAAATTCAAATCGCATTTTAAATTTCGCCAATCAAGTTTCCGGTGCTTGAGGTTGTTCATTAAAAATTCTTTATGCAGAAATCAATAATCGATCAAATTCCTGGAATTATTTCTTCATTGATTCAATAAGTCACGTCTTATTTCATCGATTCGTTTCGTAGTTCTGCATGCAGTTGATGCCATGCCTCACAGTATAGGAAATCATATCCAAAAGAATTTCAAAATACATTAAGATTATTTTCTATAATAACAATAATTATTCAAAATTAAAAAGGAAATGAGCACGAAGAAGGTAGTCAAAGAGAAATGGACAATTTTCTTAAGAAAAAATTTTTATTATTATGATTACCGGAAATTTGTGATTTTATCTGCTGTTGCTTTTAGTCTACTAAGTAACATATACGGCATTTTAAATTATGCTTATGATGATGTCATTTAATTACTAATTAGTCGACGAAAAAAATCTCAGATTTGTGAAAGCTTCTTATTGAAGAATTCTAATAATGACTTTCAACCGGACAGTGTTTATAAGTTGTGAATTATAGTCATTCCAAAAGTATTGAGAGACCATTTATTGAATTTGTAATTTAACGGTCATTAAGAATTTAAATTTTAAAATGTAGAACTTTTATTGAAAGAACCGTACAATTTTTCCAAAAACAATTGTAAGGTTTTCAATAATTTTAGGACGAAATTCAAAGAAATCACAAAAACTAAGCATTCACATCAATACTACACATCTGAATCACTAAATTGCAGCCCTAATTCAAACAAATTCACAGTCAACCGCAGTAAACTATTAAATCATAAAATGCTGTTCCAAGAAAAGCGGAAATCAGCGTAATTCTTACATAGTTCTGAGGCATTCATCATTCATCCAGCATCACAAATTGCATAACACATAATCTAATCTATGAGTTAACATTATAAAAATTGTCGACATGCAGTTGTGATAAGGAAGAGACGCTTCAACCATTTGATTTCTAATTTCCCGTTCAAGCATTAATTTTTCATCATTAAATAGTTATGATATAATTTATTCACTTCCCGCACAACCAATGCATTTTAAGTTTGATTTCCTTTCGTTCAGCATCGGTCTCTGTCTTTTACAATTTTGTATCTATCATACATTTTTATTACTAAACGATTAAAAGGGAAATCAGCATTAAAAGGAAATTCTATAAAAAAAAAAAGAATCTTGAACGTAGTTTATGCTGAAACACATCGGAAATTGATGGCAATAAAGTTAAGTTGAAAGCTGGTGCTTAAAAAAAATTCTGACGGGAAGTGAATTTATTTTTTCTCAGAAGAAACTGTCTGTGATCGTAGATTTGTGGTTTTTGATGAAAATCAATGTATCCTGTACACATAACTAAATTAAACCCTATTCAGCTTCCCTTTTTAATTCTCATGAATGAATATAAAGAATAAATTTATGCACCTGCCTTTTTGCAGCATGTATGTACGACAAGAAAAAAAATTTGTTATTGAGCAGCAAAGGAAGAGGAGATGGAAAGGAAGAAGAACGCAATTTCATCATCAACATAAACCTACAAAAAAATAAAAGAGTCCAAAACAGAATGATGATTTAGAGTGTGTGCAGCACAACTCAATGAAAGGAAGCCGTATTTATGTTTAACATTCTAAATTTGTTACGGTAGACAGAGAGCGAGAGCGACAATGTGCATTTTTTTTTATTTTCTTCTTTAAATCACATAAAATATGAATAATATGCATGCTTGTTTCAACCTTGAAGAAGGACACGATATCATGTTATGAAACAACACAATACGAGGCAGCAGTCGAGAGATTGTGTAAGAATGAGAGATGAGAGAACAAACAAATATAAAAAGGCTGGATGCAGGATGAAAAATGTGTATCATAAAATTGCGATATTCATTCACCTCAACATATATTATAATAAAAATCCGCATTCTTAATTCCTTTCCATACAGTCAGCAGCCAGCCATCCAGTCAGTCCGAAAAGAAATAAAAATTTAAATGAGCACAGCAAAATGATTCTTATTTTTTTCTTTTCTTTTCTTTAAGCATCCATCGATCTTTACTCGAATCATTTTTTATTTTTTTACAATCTCCAAACAAGCAACAATCGCTCGACGTTCATCCCTCTCTCCTGCGTAAGTCAGTAGCATTTCTTAATTTTTTTTTTCTTCTTTATTTTTTTTTGTGCTGTGTGCTGCTTCATGGAGAAGATCAAATGAAGAAGAATATGAAAGAGAAGAAGGAATAAAAAAGAATCATATTAAAACAAGAAAAAAAAGAGGAGATCAGTCTTCGTATATGAAGGCTTAAGAAACTGGTATCGGAATGAGCGCATAGAGATGGACTTTAGACGCATTTCTTCATAAACAATAGATGCTAATAGATTGTTGTAATTAATTTGAGGTGAAAATGATATTAAATTAGTATGCAGGACTTGGCGCTGGCTTTTAATAGCTATGTTAAGTAAAGGATAAAGTCACAAAACGCAGATTTACTGATATGTCCCTAATAAAGGTTCTAATACAGTGGTGTGGGACACTTTGGTGACCTAGACTAAAGCCGCATATTGCATACGGTTCATTACATTTACAAAAATGTCAGCACTCTAGTCACGGAATACAGTTTGGATTACACTGATCAAATCTAAACTAATCAACAAGACCTGATACCTGGTGCATTTATCCTTGTATACCTAGCAAAGATGAGCCTAAGATCGAAATACTACATGATGATACGATGCGACAAAGTGGGTCGAAATCGCCCATCACGTTGTCGTCAATGCAACTTCCCGTATTTCCGTTGACACGTGGATGAAGCGGTGCCTTTTCAAATCTGTTGTGCTGCTCTGGATACAAATCTTACTTTGATCCTCGATCTGTGAAATGAACAACGAGTTTCCAATTAAACATGACTTAGTATTGAACCCAAGATTCAAGACACGCAATCCTCAGAACACAAGGCCATGGTTTAAAAGTATGTCAAAATCAAGTTTCAAACCATCCAAAATTAAAGGAGATTTAAAAGATCAACCAGACAAATAAACCCAATACCCAACACATTGCGGACTAACGTCTTAAAAAAGAGCTAACAAAGATGTGGAAGCAAAGCGATAAAAAGACAGTTGTAAAAGACAAAAAAAAATGGTATGATGGATTAAAAAGAAGTCCGTCGAATGAATGCGGAGTCATAATAAAAAATGAGAAATTTAAAAGCACAGCGACATGGTGAGGAGGGCACAGACCTGGTCAAAAAAAAAATAATAACAACAATAAGAAGTAATAAGAGGAAAGAGAGATAGGCACACAATTGAAGAACAGAACGGAGAAGAATCGTGGTGTGGATATTTAATATTGACGCGTGTTCGAGAGTAAAAATATATATATAAATTTTAATAATAATATCCCATAATATCATATGAATTTTCCAGGAATTGAATGCATGTTGAATTTTATAAATCATCACAGCAATCTTTCTACTTCTTCTGCTTCTTACTTACTTACTTTTTCATAGAATTCAATTTTAAAATCTCAATTTTCAAGTAATTTTTTAAAATTTCTTTATGGAAGTCATCAGGTAGCGATTATACATGCCGCGTAATTAATAATAGACATATTGTTGTTAAAGCCTATCAGACAATCTGTTGGGATTTCAAGAAACATCAAGAAAGATTTATGATTGATAATTTCTGTGCGTTTAATTAGAGACATTGTAATCCTTTGCTGGATATTTACGCAATTATTAAAAGAGAACCTCAATTAAAGGCTTGTTGAAACAGGATGGATTCATGAGGAATGGGACGTGATAAGTATGACCGGATATTTACCAGACTGAGCATTAATTTCTGTAATCAAGTTGAAGATCAATTATTGAAAGATATATTTAGTTCTATCCTGAACAGTGCATGTTGTACGTTAGGGTGTCGCTGTTTTAACGGTAAGGCACGAAGTTGTTCTGATGGAGCCGTGACGGTTTACGTCGATCCATTTTTAAGGAGAAAATTGAGGTTAGCTGAATTGTGTTACTTGGGTATAAATCTACATATCTGGTCAGAAAATATTAATTAACAAAGATACGCTAGATCATTCAGAACATTTTTGGACAAGTCTGGAGCTACGTCACAGAGACAATATCGATCTAAAACTCTTCATGTGCCGCTCATTACATCTACAAGTTTATGATATGAATCTAGTCAAGTTGTGGGCAACCTGGCTCGGATGATTTTTTTGAAAATGCTATGGACCGCATGCCGTGTGTGGTTTCGATTGTGGCTTACCTTCAAGGTATACCGTGGCACAAATAAGGTTGCCTACCACTGATCTAGTCTATCTGATCAACTATCCATTACTATTAAGGAGAACGCTTTAGATTCTTCTACTGCCTTCTACTCAAATCTCACAACTTGTTTAAAGACCATTCCAAATTCAAAGTATTTTTAACAATTCGATCCAAAATTAAAGTTCCAAATCATAAAGACGAAAACAGAACGATCTTTTCAGTCTCTTAACCCACAAATTTATTGAAATGAGTTTTTCTTGATATGAGTCGCCTAAACAAATTCCATAAATTCCACAAGAACAACTATTAAGCTAATTCTGGAATATATTTTGCTGGTCAATAACAACAAAAAAACTTGCCTCAAAATTTGCAAGAAAATAAAATAAACAGAAAAGAAATACGCAAAGTATTAAAAGCCACATTAAACCTTCAAGCTTTAAATAAATTGGAGTTATTAAGATTTCCTTTATCAGCGCAAATTTACGCAACGTGCTCAGCCAATTCAACGGAATTCATTGAGAAATGTGACTTAAAAAACAGTCTGAAATTGTCATGTTCACATTTTGTACAACCTTAAAAAACTCCAATAACAATTTATATCGTCCATAATTTGATTTTATTTATATGGATATATAAGATGTCGCAAAAGATGTTGAAAGTATCATATCGTCATGTATTTTTATATTTTTAATCATCGATTGCTGTTGATCTCGCCTCGAAAGATGCTAACAAACGAGATGTGTATAATCAAGTCAAACTGTCGAACCCTAATAATCATCACCAACCATTGCATTATGTTAATGAAAGTGCAAATGAACAGTCATACCTGATGGAAGAATATCTTTAGTGTCTTTAATTTCAAATTAATGAGTATTGAATAATTAAAAGTAAACAGTAGCTTGAGTTTGGAAAGAGAAAACAATGAAAGTTTAGGTACAGACTTTAAATTTGATAATAAAACAAGTGAAACACGCTCATTTAAATTACTCACGTATGAATGGGGGGTTATTTATAAATTACGTCTACACATAAAGTAGGTGGAGCATTACTTACTTAATTACTGGAACAATGCAACATCTTGACAACTTTGTGGGAAATTGGCATTCTGGATCTAAAGCATATGTAGACAGAGCGATGGCCATAGCATTGAATCATGCAGTCTGGTTACAAACTCCCCCATTTCTCCCCGATCTGTATATCATTATCGAACAACCCCTCAATGTACGCTAAAGAATGATAAATAATTTATGTAAAAAAAGCAAAATTGATTGTAAGTTTCTATCAAATCTCTGGCGCCAATGATTTTTTTATTCGATCGCTTTCGACATTGATCGCATTTTCTCTTTCATGAATAAAAAAAAAGAAGTAAGAAGTAAGGGAGATAGAGAGACACAGACAAAAGAGAAATGAAAGCTTTTGCTGAAGAAAACAATTTAATATCAGGTGCTAAAGATTGATTATTATGATTCGAAGCGACTGTAAAGCAAGGTAAATGACTGTGAAGTGATCAAAGAAACTGCTAATGATCTTGATCCTCACAATCCAGCTCTATATCAAAAATGTTCTTTTTTTGGATCTTAAAAGCGATGTTTTCTGTGGATAATAATAGAAATGTATCTCAGTGTGGGCAACTTACATAAATGATGTGGTAAGTTGAGATGACTGTATAATGACTTATAATGCGTTCCGCACACACAATCTATAAATTATGCCTGTCGTTTTTCTAGTAGCCAACAAGTTATAAAATCGAATCAACAGGGGTCATGCGTAGCATAAATATAATTTTTTTCATGACTCTATACATACACCCAGCATCCATGTAACTCTATAAATTTATATTAATAACAAAGTCCGAGGTAAGAACCGTTAATGAAGTTTTTTGGTTATCATGCTACACTTTTTTTTTATTACATTTTCATTTCATTTAAATTTTTTTTGTATGTAGGAATTTTAAAAGATTTCTTTTTACCTCCGCACCTTACATGAGCAACCGAGCGGAGTGACGGCAATAGAGAGAGAAAAAAAAAGAATTAATTTGCAATCGACACCTTCCAATAAATAATGTGGAGAAATAAAGCTCCTCGTGCATTCTTAATTGATCAATCTATTGAAAATAGATGGAAGTGAGAAAAACATTTTGAGGAATAATGAATGAAATGTAGTCGATTAATTAATTACTGTGGCGCATTTTTCATTTTCTATTGAGAGAAATTGATATATACAGCAATAGAGCATCATAAAGTATTTAAATTGATTGAAATTCCTAAACAAACTGAAGTTAAAATACTCCTGAACGAACAATCGCCACAGGAATACATTTAGCACGCCTTTATGGCGTTTAGAGTTTTATTTCATTTTTTTTTGTGCTGTTTGAGTTTATTTATTGCAGTTGATAGGAGGATTGAGCTGATTTTTTTTACTTGCTTTTGTAAGACATGAGGCGGTATTACTTGTGGCTTTTATATCACTTTAAACAAGGATTGGAGACTAAACTTAATTTAATAACTTTACAAGACCTGTTAGGTATGCTGCATCATCAGAATCATCAATATGTATGGAGATGCGCTGTGTCTACTGATGCTGGACCATAGGTTCAAAATGACTTCTAAGATACAGGAAGAAAACTAGTTTTGACATAATTCTAAAGCTTAATTAGATAAGCAGTGACTAACGACTATTCAGAACAGACAATGAACATGCTCTCAGGGTAATGTAATGCAGTGGCTTATTCGACTCAAAACCTCATTTGTCTGTAAAAAAGCACCGTTTAGGAGGGATGAAGTAGCTAGCCGGTTCATAATATGTTAACGAACCAAATCCAGTTCTTCAAAGTCAACTAAAATCATGATATCATAACTTTTACTAAATGTCATAAGCAGTCATAAGTAGAAATACCTCAAAAATACCCCCGATACCACATTAATTACACCATGCATCTAAAAGCTATGAAATTAGATTCAATTCTAGTCTTTTCCACTCCCAACGTATTTTGAGCAACAAAGTAATAGTTTTAGGCAGCAAACTTCTCCAATTTACATTAAAAAAATACATAAATTTAATTAATCGTACATTTTTATTATTCAATTATGGCAAGGTGCAAAGAATTCCGACTAACTCCATTATTGTCATAACTTTATTTCTTCATTCACCATCCATTAAGGAACACAAATTTAATGCAACACTTAAACATTTGCATTCATATCGCAAACCCCACGACAGTTGATTATTCTGGAACAGAAATAATAAATAAAGAACAGATTGAAACAAGATACATCCATAAACTAGACAAAGTAAGTATAACTAGATAATGAGTATGCGCTATAAAATTGTAGTTAAATGTCTGACTTAGTTGTAGAGAAGTCAACTACGAGTAGTTAATGAATTAATGGATGGATGAATGAAAATGACATTACAACTTCAAGCCAAGTGCCATTTAGACTTCTCGCTTCATATTTAAAAGAAAAACACAACTGTAGTTTATGCCTATGGGGAAATGATATGTAACATGAATCATATAATATATGACATGTATGATACCACGCACTTTCAATATTTATACTTTTTTTAAGCTTAACATCCCACAAAATTACTGTAGTTTAGCATGTGATATAGAAAAACTATATCAAAAAAATGTTGAAATTTTATGGATTGCAAAATTACACCATCGCCCACTGACAATGCTCGTTACATGATTTTTAACATCGATAATGGATATTCTCTTATGAATTTAGTACCTGGAAAATAGAATTAATATTCATACATGCTCGCAGACTTGCTTTTATTTTCAATAAAGACCACACAGTTTTTCGTCTAAGTAGCTACTTAGTATCAAAATATTCAGTCGAATAATAAACACACTCTAGAAAATTTTAACTCCAATAATATATAAAATATGAGAAGAACAGATGATCAGAATGCACTAAAATATTTATAGCAGACGTTTAAATATGATTTGTTGTCTCATTCAAAAAAATTGTTTCAATTTAAGCATCCGCATATTTGCAAAATTGATAGCACCAAAGCTCAATTTATCTCATACAATGTGGCTTTTTTATTTCGTGTGCTCTAATATCGGCGTGTGTGCAGTTGCGAGTCGTATTTTGAAGGGCGGATTTTTCAGATTGAGTTCTGCTGAATTTTGGTGCAGTTCTGTAGAATTTGTCCTGTATTATGAGATTAGAGTTCGATTCATTAGCAGCATGGTAGTTGTTTACTTACTTACTTCGCTGGCGGCCGTACAGAGCAAATGTGATTCATGTCCTCTATCTCAGATGCCACCTGAAACTGGCCCCATCACTGGATTCCGCTTCTAGTTAGGGCAAGCTTGAAGACTGTAGCTAGTAGGGCTAAATTCCCAATTCCAACTTGTTCCTCATCGATATTCACATGCAGCATTATTATTCCCATTTCACAAAAAATTCTAAAGAACTAGTAAACAATTCTATTGCCACAAATCAACCTGAACAAATACAAAAATGATACATACACGTGTAAGGTAATTGAAATTAAACAGGCATGATTTTACTAAATTTAATTGAATTCTGCATGTGCGATCAGACTGTGCCTATATCAGTCATATTGCCAAATTAGTCATCATCAAGTGACTCTTCTGTAATCTTATGCTTGTGTTCCAAACTTTGATTTATGGGACTTGTCACTGACTTTCATGTTAACGTCAGGTTAAATATTATTACAAAACCTTTAAATTGGACTCTTTTGTGATATGATAGCTCGTGCATATTGACTTATTTCAATTTTCTGGAATAAAATAAGATTATTCACAAATTTTTGGATTCTAGTATAAATATCCAACTGAAAATTTAGTATCTCATCAGTTGCTTATTGGGTTTTGAGACAGTCAAGTTCCAAATCAAGTAATAATTTTAAAAAAAATGATCAAGTTTTTAGTTCTTGGAACATTTATCTTCTTCAGCAATATTGATATTGCATTTTCTGGATCTCCAGCTTTCATCCCGACAGTCCCTCTCCCAATATCACCAATCAAGATACCAAGCATAATACCATCTGTTAATTTGGTGCCAATTAAACATCCTGTAGTAAATGATTATATCGAAGAAGCGGAAGCTGAAATAGAAGCTATTACAACCAAGAAACCACAAAACCTTCTGAACGATCCAAAAAACTTCCTTGGCACAGGCCTAAAGCCAAAAAAAAAGTTGGCAAATGTGGGACTAAATGCTGATTTGGATTTGGATCTAGGTTTGGGATAACAAGTTAGTTAGTTACGGCAAGTGGAACAGGGTTAAGTGTCATAAATGAAGAAGGCTTTGCCACGCAACTTTAAAGGCTGAGATAAACTTCTTTTATTGATACCAAATGGAAACCAACTTTTTTTGACAGTCATATGGACGTCGAACATAGGCGACTTCCATTCGGTGTTAATAAAAGAGGTTTAGCGGACCCTTTTAAGTTCCGAAGTCAAGCCTTCTTCATTTGTGTAGCTCGGGATGTTGCGATTAGTTGACCTCATATCTAGTTAAAGCCTTGACAATTGTAAATCATTCCATTAAATATCAATTTCATAACCAGACATTCAGAAGACTATCACAGCCTGTTCCACTCGCGCACATATCAAATAATTGTGAAAACTTTCATTTAATTCAACAAAAAATTTATTCAAATTTCTTCTAAATGATTCATGCTTCTTAACAGCTTATAATTTTCCACTTACTTCTATCTAAATATCATTAATCATCCCAATAACTATAAGTTCCAACTAATTTGAATATGTCTATCTATACCAGTATATGTACCAGCAAAAAATAATAAAACACATTTCAATTGAAATAAAGAATGACAAAAATTTACATAATTTACGATAAAAATGAAAAAAAAAAAAAAATCATCATAGTACCCACACAGTTACAGAAGAATTTCCAACAATGGTACATTGCGGTGCTCGAAATATATATACACACGGTTCCACCGTCGAAAAAAAAAACATTCCATTCAATTTTCATGACATCATTTCCGTTGTTCATTAATTTGCGATTATCGTTATTTTCATACATTTTTCTCTCTCTTCTTTACAATGACGGCCATTGACTGACCACAGTCAGCATTGCTTTTTTTTAAATGAATCAACTTCAAGCATTAAATTGTTCTGAATATGTTTTTTTGTGTTTCGTCGTCGTCGTCGATAAGCTTGCTCGTTTCAATAGGTAAATACTTCACTCGCTTTTGTTTCAAAAAATAAAAAATCATAAAAATTTCCTCTCGTGAGCATAAAAATTTATGCAATTTTATTTATGAAAATGAATTATGAGAAATTGGCAACGTTGCCTTAATTTTTTTTTTTTTTTTTTGTTAGAAAGAATTTATTTGGGATTCTTCACACTTTATCTTTACACATTTTTGATAGTTATTTTCTGGCTTAACTGTTGACTAGTGCGGTGAGCAACATGCTTTGTAAATTTATCATGAATTAACCTTTTAAGTGAACAGATAATAACGTTCATTCTACGAATTCCCTAGTTAGCTGGGCAGCAACTGGGCAGTGAGAGAAGTGTTTTAGAAAGTTTTGGAGATTTTGGAGGTTAGAATGGGTGGTTAGGGCGCATTTGATTATGCTTATTGGATTATTGATTGGGAGGAATTTAGTTTGAAGAATTCTTGACATGATCCTCAAAAATGTTGTACAAATTATGAACTTGTAAGATGTCTATGATCACATGTGCAAATATTGTTCTAGCTTCGAATAATTTGATTTTTCCAGTCTTTGCATATGAAAAATTCCCACAAACTTCGATCTCCGACCAGACGTCATAATTTTTTCAGAAGGCACATGGAACCGGACTCGATGACCTGGTTAAGTAAAAATTGTTTCACAAAACCGGCGTGACTCCTTTGTGGGGGCCAGATTTCAGCGAACCCAGCTCCAAGCCAGAGTATTTAAGGTCTGGGATAACATTTTCCCCTATTCTTTGTCATCTGTTTTCCGGATAGTCTAAGCAAGTCATGGACAACCTGTGTGTAGCCAAAAATTTTTCGGAAATACCATGAACCGTGTGGAGTTTTGATCGATACTTACCATCAAAGTGTGCCGCGATAAACAAATTTTTGTCCACAAATAGTCTTAGGTGTCAACATGTCAATACTGTTAAGATCACGTTTACCATTCTTAGTCGTTTTTGGCACGTAACCCATTTAACACACCAAAATAATCCAAAATTATAGCCAAATAGTCATTAAAACAAATTTATTATACCTTTTATCATAGCAATCTAGTCTAAAAAATTAATAATTCCGATTAAAATAACCATATCAAGTCATACCATCTCAAAAAAAACCCACCATTAACCTCCAAAATTCTAGCTAAGAGATCCATTATAAAATTTTTTTGTGTGCGTGTAGTCGCTCTCTCACTTCTTCTTGGTTGATTAAATTTGCGTAAACATAGACAAATACGCAAAACGCGTATTCTTCTTCTTATCAGCTCATTTTCTTCGGACATTAGTCACAAAGTATTTCTTATGCTCTCTCACATGAGGAGAAATAGCAATAAAACGCCTTTTTTTTTCTTTTGCTCGAGAAATCCGGCATACATGATCGCATTTTTCTTCTATTTTTTTCAATTGATGATCACATCTTATTGGATCTCAAATGGATTGGCTTTAAGAACATCAACCATTGTCGATTATGCGTGCTTATGATAAGAGATGATGAGAATTCTTTATTTATTTCGTTTTTGGAATTGAAGATGATGTGTACAAATATGTGACGTTGTCAAATATATGCGTAATTATTTATTGCGACAAGTAAATATTTGGAATTTTGTTGATTCTGTCGACAAATTCTAAGAACAAATTCTTTTTTGGTATGTATTTATTTTGTGGAATTGATTGTATGGTAGCTGATTAGAGTGTGATATTGAGTGATCAGATTGATTGTAGTATTTGAATTGGATGTATTTACACTTTTAAGACTGTTTGAAGGGCAGGCAAATTCTGAATTTGATCAAGTTTGTCAAATTGCTTCAAGAACTCAAGAGGATTGTTCACTATTGATCCAATTAGAACCCAAATGGCTCAAGTGAGTTAATCAATCCGAAATCCAGCCCTAAACCAGCGTCACTCTAGTATTATCTCGGATTTAAACCAAATCCAGTCCAAATCCGTAGCCAAAACAAACATTTGATCGATTAACCAATTTGTACTGTTCAGAAGTATACAATCCAGGATACAACATCAATTCTACTCCAAAAATCCACTAGTCATCTCCAAAGCACATCAATAAACATTCCAAAATAAATCGTTTCCTCTCCAAAAACATTTCTAAATACCTTTCAAAAAAAAATATCCACAAAAATAAAAATTCCTGCTGAAAGAATTTCACGATAATCTAAATGGAACCAAGCTATATAGATAAATCATGGTCAGTGCCTATCCCTTCAATATATATATTCTTAACATTTTTTTAGCATTAACAGACACACAAAATTCAATGCGGCATTCTAAAAAAAAATGTTTGTAGACTCTGGGAACTTTTGCATTTTTTTCTGTTTTATGTGAGACATAAAAATATACACATCGAAATGAGGACCGGAAGTTAAAATCAAATAATCGTATGTGAGCATATTTCATATGTTGAATGCAGATTTCATTTCCCTTCCAAAAACATGCATTTTTTTCAACATCAGATGCAGAGCTGGAAGTTGAGTTGAATGATATATGCCCGAGTGACACAAATGAAGAAGGTTCAGGCACGGACCCTTTAATACCTCTTTTATGAACACAAAATGGAAGCCGCATATTTTTAGCAGCCATATGGACCAAACCGAGGAATCTTCCACTTGATGGAACAAAGCCTTCCTCAAATGTGTCGCTCGGGATGGAGTCGAGCTGATTTTCCATACGAATTTCGACTCGACTTCGAATTCTGATCAGTGCATGCACATGAATCACGATTCAAGTCATACACTCTTCATGATTCCATAAGCAATTTTGTACCGTCAAGAGACATAGCAATGTCCATCCATAAATTGCTGTTCATTGACCCAATATGTATCTAGCTGACGGCATCAAAATGGAAGTGTAAAAGGCATTTGAAAGACCTTTCGGAATTTACATTTTCATTCATAAAAACTGCATTCGTTGCCTCAATTTCAGCTAAGCTTTATATAAAAAAAAAATAAATAAAAATATTTTCGTTGCTGTTTCATGCATTGTAATTTTCTCAACCTCAGCTATTATCAAGTCATACACAAATATTGATGTTGGGTTGAACGACACCTGAAAAACTATATTATGTATGTAGTTATCGATCAAAGTCCAAACATGCAGTCGCATATCATAGAAAAAAAAAAATGATTTAAGTCATAAATGGAATTATTATTTTTTTGAGGGCGCACTTATTGGATTCATATTATTTTACAATTCGAAGCATCCTCAATAATATTTCATATAAGCAATTTCCGCTTTCCCACGCTCTTGAACCATCACCATCATCCTGTAAGCTAAAAAAGCGACATTATACAGCATAAAAAAAAGTGAACAGCATAAGGTTTTATTTTTTCAAAAAAAAAAAGTAGAGGAGAGGAGAAGAATGAAAGAACACATTGTATGTAGGCTTCGGATGCATCGATCGTATTTTTTAAGGAAATGAAAACAAAAGAACAAACACCCTCACATATCCCGGAATATGAGATCGTTTACATGTTCGTAGAAATTTTTGTTTTATTTTATATTCTAGAGATTCTAATGGATCGAAGATTCGCTTCCCATTTGGGATGGTTTTGAGGTAGTTTGAGGATGTGAATTGATGATTGTTTCGTGAGATACAGGAATTGCATCCTTTTGAGGATTTTTTGGAGATTGTTCTTTAATAACCATGACTTTCTTTTTAATCTGTGGGAACTAGCTGAAGTTGGCTATCAACTAACTTTTAACAATTGTAATTATTGTAACGTTTATTTGAGATTTGAACTATATTTATTGTGCATAGTTGAAAACCCCTTTTCATACAAAAGTTCAATCTGTATTTGAACTTCGATGAATAAACAACTCATTTAGGAATTTAATAATCTTTTAGTAAGTAATTTTAATTGTACTTTACCAACAATTAAGCAGTTAGTGATCTCAATAGCAATTTCTTTGAAGTTTAACTCTTCAAATTCAAGTCAACACAAAGTAGGCGATAGTAGAATCTTGATAGAATTTATTGAAAATCCACACAAAGCCTACTTGAGTTCCGATCTACATTTGTCTTCGTTATGGCTGTTGATTGGAACCTTATGTTGTCCGGAAAATGATAAAACACATCTGGAAGATCTGCAACTGCAAATTTAAAGATTCAATCATTTTCAACTCATTTAAACTGTTGAACATTTCCGGAAACTGAATATGCTTTGCCAAATCGGTAAATCTTTAAATCCAGCATTAAATCATCACTCAAAGACTCCAACATGCTGTAAAATCTCTTAAAAATCAATTTATAACAAATGAGGCTTGTTTAAACATCCACAAATGTTGTCAAAAGGTCTTAACATATCCTAAAAAAAATTCTCATATCTCAAAATATCCTAAAATAAATCACAAAGAATAGGAAATGCCTATTTCTTGTTTATTTATCTTAAAAATGTTAAGCAAAACATTAAGATACCAAATTTTCGACACATATTTATAGTTTATACATCCGCTTCTCTTATTCCAGTTAATCCCTTTGGTTAAATCAACAGCATTGTCAATAATCTGTTTAATCGAAACCCCTAAATTCATCTCCATGCTTAATGCTTATCTCTTGTACTGGATTTTTTTTATTGTTAATTAAATTAAAGGTTTCAATTTTTTATCCTCCTTCTATTCTGCTGCATATTTAATTGAAATGAGATTTTTTGTGTTGTTATAAAGAGGAAACTTCATCTGCATTAAATTGTTAAGCACTGCCACATTAAATCTCCATAACTAATTTGTAAATTTCCCATCTTCAATCATCACAATCGAACTCAAGAATGCATGAAATTAAATTCTTTTTTGGGAATGAGACGAGAATATTTTGATTGTTGTTGTTGTTATTGCCGGTTTATGTATATAGAGATTTAAAGATGAATTGGAGTGTCCATAAGTGATGTTTATTAAATAGACTCGATCGGTGCATATTCAAATGTTGACAGCGCGGCGACGAGACGACAGTATAGTTAGGATTAAATTGCAGCCACTTGGCAAAAGCAACCAAGTTTGGCATGATGGCCTGTCACTTGGTTTTAAGTATACTGCCGCCATGTCCCTATGCTGCCAACTTTTCAAGATGTTTCAATCTGACGGCTTTTCCGGATGTCAACAACATCTCTTCCAAAGACTTCAAATATCAAATGTTGGACATCACCAATGAACAACTCCTATGTAAAATTGATGGTATTTGATGTGGTAGGGACTTCCACACCTAGTTTGACACTTGAAATTCTTTTATTTCTTAAAAGGATTTTCGTCTCTAAGACAGATTTTTAAGATGATGAATAAGAAGAAGTAGAAAAAAAAATAAATAAAATTTTATAAGCAGATAAGTTGTACAATAGCTTGTTAGTTCTCATGAATAAATTTTCATTCTTTCGAAATAAAAGAATTAGAAACGGAAGTGAAACTTAGAGAATTTAGAGATGTACATGAATAAGGAAAGTTCTTTAGTAGAGATTTTCAGATTTTGTACATCTTGGCATAGTAATAATAATAAAAAGAGAAGGAATTAAGTGAGTTGGTGGAAGTATCTTGGAATGTGATTGATGGCGCATATTAGTGACTTAATGTAAGTGACTTAACTTAAGATTTTTGTAGTTTGGAATGAAATTTGCTTCATATTTGACATTTATGAGCAAGTTCTTGTAAGATATCGTCTCTAAATCTGTAAGTTGCAACTTAAAGTAGGATTTTAGACGTACCCGATCGACATTAGAGTATGATACTTAGAGCTATGTGATTAATTTACCTATTTGGTGCTTCGGTACCAATCTATCAAATCGTGAATCAGTGATCATCATCCTAGAAGTGACAAGTTCCAGTTAGATCAGTTAGCAATCAAGTGAAAGTCAAATAGAGTTCAGAAACTATACAGACCATCTTTAAATTCTTTACCATACATAGTAATACTCAGGTATATCTGCTTCATATTGTTCACATACCGAAAATCCCAGAAATAACAAATAATCTCTGGAAAGTTCCAGTTAATTCTCCATAAATCTCATTATTTCACCAATTGTAATCACCTTAAATTCCTTTACCAAGCATATCATTCAGCAAGTAAATAACAAAATTCTCAGCCAAGAATTTATCATTCTAATAAATATTTATTTATTCCAAATATCTCAGAAGGCCATGACTCACGCGATATCAAATGACAATATTCCAGAAAATTTATGGTAACTGAGTCGAAAAAAAAGCAATTTTGTTTTTTGGAATGGACAGTAAGACTCGACTCGACTAGTAGAAAAAATAATAGCCAATAACACAATCATCTGTGAATGGTCTTTAAAAGAAAAGAGTAGAGAATGGCTGAATACAGAAATAACAAAAGAGTTAAGTGGAATAGACAAAGTATAATAATAATAATGAAAGAAGAAGTTAGGAAGAAAAAGAAGTAAGAATGCGTAAAATTAAAACTCATTGTAGAAAAAAAATAAAATAAGAATTCACAGACGACATTGACATCAACCAAAGAGTTCAATTCATGGAGAGAGACGGAGAATGTGAACGAATGTTTGAGAAACTGCATCATCACATTCACAGTAGCTTCGACTAGAATGAGATGTTATTGCGATGCGAAGTGGAATTTAATTAATATACAATTAAAACGCCGACTAAACTGAATTAATTAAGACTTATGATCAAAAATATTTAATTGGATACGATAACGATGTTTGGTTAACAAGGCATTGACTGACCGGAGGATGGAAAGATGGAAGAAGAAAACAAAAAATAATGATTGCATCATCATCATCACTATAATCATTAGTTCTTGTTGAAATAAAATACCCCGAATATTCTTCTACCTTCCATACACAAACATATCGTTATAAATTCCCTTGTACACATATACTTGTGACCTTGGTCATATGTAAGAACCATAAAAAAATACATCATCAAGCGTTAAGCGTCCCCTCCGTCTTGAACGTGTAAAGATTTTCTCTTCATCATCATTATTATAATAAGAAATTTTTGTGTACATAGAGTATGTATGAACTCTCAATTCTCTCATCTTAATATACATATGTATGTAACATAGACAGTATATCTATCGAATATTGGAGGAGCGTTAAAGAAATTTAATCTTGTTGTAAAAGAGAAAAACTATTCCTCTGATGTTGATGTTGCCTGCCTGATCTTCATGCTGATGATGACGATGATCCACGTGTGCGTGAGTACGAGACTAAGAGTGTATATGAAATAAAGGGAATGAAAAAGAAAAATGAATACACATAATATGAACGATGAAATGTTACGAGGTCGTGGAACTTCTTATTTCTTTGCTGGAGTTATTACATGTAATTTTACAGATATCTTTTCTTTTTTTCTTTCTCTCTCTCCCTTCCTTTTTTCTTTCTTTTCCGATCTTTTAAGAAAGAAGCGTTCGAGAAAGTGTAAGAAAAAGTCACGGGAGGTGAATGAATGGAGAGCATTTCTACTGGATTATTGGATTAATGAAGAGTATTTCTTTCTTTGTTTTTTGCTTTTTGCTTACAGTGAATGCTACCGATCAAGCTGTTTTATCAATGATGTACGATATTTTATAAAGTTGAGATCAATCCTTCGTCCTCAGCATGTAATGAAGAACGTTATTAATTTTTATTGAGGAATCTTTCTGTACTTCATTGATGATGAAAATTGGAACTTTTGAATGAGGAGGATAGGAATGTTTGTGATTGAAGTTGGTATGTATGAATCGAACATAAATCGACTATGATGTTACTACGACTAAGACTGCTTTGGCTAGTACATATGTCGTTCCATTGAAGTGCGTAGGCATTGAGATCGCTTAGAGCAGACACAAAGTTTAAGTAAAATACTGAAAAAACTTGATTTGATTAGATTTCGACAAAATCAATACGATCAGAACAGAACCTATTACTATATATCAGCACCTGTCCTGGAAGGCATACGATGTTGTAATGCTCGAAAATCTGGCCTTAGGTCATTATTATTCTAGTTCCAGTCCAGATTCGATGAAATCTGGCCTTAAATGAGAATCAAGTCAGCCTAAGGTCATGTTTTCGGCCATTGCTATGTCGTGTGCTTTCCGGTTACTAACTTACAGTACTCATGTTCGAATCTGGAGCTTAGGTTACAACAAAAGGTTTTCCATTTGACTCTATTGCTGTTTCTGTCACCTAGTTTGACAAGTTATCTGTCTGCACATTTAATTTTCATTCTTTCAGTGCTTTTAGGATGTGAACTCTATACCCTATTTTGTGTACCACAATACCAACTCTGAAATATTTGAAATATCAGGAATATCAATTTTTAATCAATCCTGATTATCCATAACCTCGCCTAAAAGGTTGTCAAATTATTCAAAAACTACTAAAAATTTTTATGTCCCCAGACATTTCGCTGGAAACTTGTTCGTCCCAAAAACCAGTATCCCAGGCGAAATTTATTCAGCTAAACACAGTAGTTCTGATTGATCTAAAGCCAGTATAATGAGATGAAATATGAGAAATCATAATACTTCCAAAAATATCTCCAATGGAGGCACTAAAATTACTCATCATAATTTTTTATTTACCATAAAATTTTATTGCAAAAATGGGAAATTATGAGTTAATAAATTATAGAGTCAGTTGATACCGATTCATACTTGATCTTACCCAAAGCGATCATCAGCTTTAAAGCCTTGCATCAGTTTAAAGAGTTCCAGAGACACTGACACGTCTCATTTTGGTGTTATGTACAATTTTCTTATGCATTGAAGCAGTGGTGGGCAACATGTGAGTCGCGACACACAGGAATTGACTTGAACGGTATGACATGTGTAATATCGGTCGTGGAAAGGCTCCAAGATGTGCCACGAAAAACAAAAGGTTGTCCACCACTGCATTGTAAGCAAAAAATTACAAAAAAGGGAAAAAAGCATTACTTATGCATAAAGCAGAGGAAAGAGAAAGTAGCAAGAAGAAGACAAAAAAAAAAAATAAATGAGATTTAAGGCTGGAAAAACCGGAAATGACGTTTCATTATTGCATGCAATTAAAGCATCTCTCTCTGTGTGTTAATGCACATCCATTCAACTCTTTATATCTTTTTAAACACAATATGTGCCTTTTTTAGAAAATGCAAATTGATTTTGTGTTTGCGCATGCTAATGTGCACTTTTCATTTAATTCATTGAATAATGTAACGGCTGTATTGTTGCTTGCTACTCCAAAATGTATGCATTAAAGAAAGAATCTTTTTTTATATTTTTTTTTGGGTATGGAATAAAGAGTGTTAGAGAGAAACCTGAGGCCAATATAAATTTTATGTATATACATACTTTTTTGTTTGTCATACTGATTTTCGATCGCATGATATCGAATGAGGACTGAGGAAAATAAAGTTAAGAAAAAATATCGTTATAATAAAACATTGTTAAGGAACATTATAAATTTAAATTTAATGAAACCTACACACTCAACACGCTTATATATTTACATCTTGAAACTCACATGATATTTCATTAAACAAAAATTGGAGTTCCTGGCTAGAGGTTCCCTGATCGTGTGAGGATCGTTTGATTCTTAATTATTTTAGAACTTTGATGAACTTAATCACTTTCTTTAGCATACAAATAGCTGCTTTCATGGCACAGACATACCATGACGGTACATAAATAGGGTCTCTTTGCCTGTTTGTATTCCGAATCTTTCATTCAACTAGAGCAGTGGTGGGCAACTTCTTGTTTCACGCAGCACACCTTGGTAATAAGCCTCAATTAAAACTGTACATGGCTTTTGGTCGGGGACATATTCAATGTAATGTGTGCAACTGTAATGATGACACTAGTGTGCCACGACATACAAGTTGCCCTCCACTGAACTAAAGGATGTAACAAGAATAGGTACAGCACTTTACTACTTAAGAGTGAACTAACAAACGGTAGCCTGCGTAAGAGCTAGGTTCAAGCGACATCATGTATCACAATTTATCTGGACGGTCAGAAAAGTGTAAATAGTTAAGAATGACTTAGTTTGTAAAGATGATTGATATTTCACAAATCTACACAATTGTTGGAGTGACCAGAAACAGCACAAAAGCACCCAAATTAGAGTTTCTCTGGAATCGAAGCAAGGTCTTCAAAGCATGAAGCTGGCCACCACTATTAACTTGCAGTTAGCTTGGCGAAAACACGAAAAGTGGCTGATACTTGATTCTAAGCGCGCCGATCGGGTATGGAGTCGAATCGACTAGCCTCGACCTTTCCATACGAAATCTAAATCAACTTCGAGCTCTGATTTCAGCTTCCTGTATCTTCGTATAACTTGAATACTTTGTTGTTTCCAAGATTAGAAAATCCATAAAGTATTATAATGTGAAATGACATAAAATTTATTAATAATGTGGTCATAAAAATTTATCAAAAAATTGTTTCAATTTATTTAGTCTCCGGATAGAAACAACTACTTTACTAGTTTAAATAACTCAGTGAGCTATGCAATAAAAAATTTTGTTTTTCCGTACATTATTAGCTAATTTTAGATTAACGGAGTTCAAATTAGTCGTTAACTAGTTTCTGCTTAATTTTACAACCTATAACAGGAGTTGTTACATCATCGACATTTCCATAACATTGTGCGTGGTTTTATTGCTTGTCAAAATCGGGGAAAACCCCGTCAAATTAATTTTAAAAATAGCCAAAAACACTATTGTTAAACACAGAAAATTCTTGTTAAAACAAAAGCCAATTTAAGTCATTCTAAAAATAAACTTTAACACGTTTTCCAAATTACAGTCGATCAAGACCCCTAATCCGATCCTCAACCAAAACTCCATAGGCCTAAACTCGTTTCTTTCATAATTTTTCTCATTTTCTGAATAAATTTTGTTTATAAAAAAAGAAGTGAGAAAAGAAGATCTTTTTAGCGCATTTTTGAAATTTTTTTCAAAAAGGTAGCTTAATAAGACACTTTGTTCGTTCGGTCGGCTGTGATCGAGATCTCGAAAACTAGACATCGTAGAAAGCTCAAGATTGTTTTAATAGTTCAGTTCCATCGAGTTATTGGGTTATCGGTCATTTAGAAGTTTCAAATCAACACATAAATGCTATAATTAACAATTTTTCATTTTCATATACAACAACAACAAAAACAACAACACGTCTTTTCATTGTTTTCCAGTGTTCTTCAATGTTTTTCGATGTTTTAACAGTGTTTACTGAACAATGTTTGAATTTTTTTTGACCGTTATGAGGTTTGAATTATGAAAATCCGTTAAGGGATGAAGTTCTTAAATTTGTGGAAGTTATATATGGATCTTGTTTTTTAGGCCTGGAAGTGACCTGGATCTTACTGGATCTTGGTTTTTAGGTCTGGAATTGACCTGGATCTTACTGGATCTTGGTTTTTAGATCTTTATCCTCCTGGATCTCGTTTCGTGGGCTAGGAAGTGCCCTGAATCCTACTGGATCTTGGTTTTGAGGTCTGGAAGTGATTTATTAATCAATTATTGATCGCTGGGACAAAAATGCGCTTAAGTCCCTCGATTAATAACACGAGGACTTTTGTAATTTTTTTTTTTGAATTAGAATGAGCCGAGAATGAATATATTGTAGATTATAAAGAAGAAGTCATGCAGAAGAAGATTTCTCTTTTATCTAAATTGACATAGAGGTTTGTTCGTAAATGATGTTGAACATTTTTTTGGGAGCAGTGGGAATTTTGAATTGCGTAAATGATTATATAGGAATTAAGCAAGCACAAGTGTCAGGGTTTGGATTTGATCAAGCCATATACTGCAATATTTAGCCAGTTAAAATGGAAATGAAATCCGATTCCAGGATGGCGTGATTCTAGGATGGTGCTAAATTAAAGAACCAGTGTCAAAATCAAAGTCACCGGACTCTGAGAGCTATGAACCAGCATAACAGAACCTAAATTCTAAGTTTCATCAAACATCATTAATAGACGAACCCCATAAAGTAGTAAAGAAAAAGAAAAGAAGAAAAAAAATCAAACATAACCTAAAAAAAAAAAGTTTGAAAATCATAAAAGTCTCTAATTGATCACATTATGCATGAAAATAAAAATGCATTGAAAATTTATCATTGAACATATCTGCTCTTGCAATACGCGCGAGAGATCGAGAGAATGAAAAAAAAAATGAACCTAACTGAACTCACGTTATACTAATATGTACGACGATGCGGCGAAAGGAAGTGAAAAATTATGAATGATGGAACATTATTTCATTTCAACCACGGATGTCGCTACGCTGTAAAACTTGTTTTTAATTTTCGCTTAATTCATCGAAAATCATCATGCACATCTCGCGATCTCCTTTGGCAACGAAAAAAAAAAAAAAAAACATTAAAAATAATGATGATGACGCTGAATATATCTCGCGTCTCTCCCCCAAAATAATAATAATAATATATACCATATAGTAAGAGATATTCATGCATATATGAGTGTAAATATTCTATATGAAAAATGTGTGCACCATGATGCAATTTTTTTTTTGCGCTGCCTCGTGTTCTAATTTTAACACTTATAAAACAACATGCATGTACGACATAAAGCGTCTAACTCCTCCAGAATGTGTCTTCTTATTTCAATTAATATCTGTAGCTGTAGCTTAAAAATCATTTACATTTTTTCAAGGAAATTTTCGATCGAATTTTTTTTTTTTTCACTTGAATTTTTCCATTTTCCATATGCACGGGAAATAAAATTAAGTGCATTTTCCACAAAGTAGGTATTGAATAATATTTTAAATCCAAACAAAATTCTTCTGTTAAAGTAAACAATTTGAAGTTTAAATGTTAATATTTCATGAAAGATAGGAGGTGATTATCTCAGGAATTCCAAGTTCAACCAGACAATTCAGTAGAGAAAAAAGGTAATTCATTGAATAAATCTTCTTGCTGTGTCAATTATGACCCCCGCACTACTAAAATTTGAAGTAAAAATAAGATGTAAACTGTGTCTGGTGTTTATTATTTTAAGATCTAATTAAAGAGTTTATGCTGTCGTAAAACTACATGAAAATTGGGATATACCCCCTAGAAATATTGAAATTTTTTTGTATTAATGTCTCCCTTGATGTACAGTCTAAATGTACCCCAAGTGGTACTCTAAGTATTGTAGTTTTGATTTGTACCCCAAACAGACAAGGATTATGCTTATAAAATTTAGCATGCTCAATTATTCCGTACATGCAAGGTGCATTGTTATGAATACGCTCACGAAATAGAGCATGCTCAACTATATTGATTGAATGCACCCATGAGTTAGCTCATTTAGGTGAGTATGCTTATTAGTCTGTTAGGGATTGATTGGAAATATCGTCAACTCGCTAATTTAGATGAGTATGCTTTTTGTCTGTTAAAAATTATTGATAATCAGCGTTGATTTTCGATCAATTGGAAGAGTCAGACACAATCAAAGGTGCATTCGCCTAATTAGACAAAAAAAATTAATCCAGAGCTACATAAATCAAGTATGTCCGTATATTGTCATGGATACATTTGGACATCAAATGGAAGTCACCTTCTTGGGGATGCCAAAAAAATTGAACCCACATAGCGGCTAACGAGCAAAACTAAATCGAGTAATCGATCAAAAATCCGACTCCAGATCATTGGAACTCTGACTTGGAGTCGGATTCAGTTTTAATTCGGCATCATGTCAGAGTCGCGCCGCCCTGATACTGAATAGTTAGCTTTGCATTTAGTATTGGACATAGTCAGACAGGAGTCAGCAATAGAATCAGATTCAGGTGACATCTGAGGGAGATTATGAATCACAATTAGGGTTCGATTAAGCACCTTAGCACCTGCATTTCCTGCATTTTAGATGTGCAGGGTTCTGCTGTACCTTATAGCTCGTCCAAGACTGCAGCCTGGGATTTTTTATTTAGTCTGCAGGTCTGAAGTTTTAAACGAACGCTAATCACAATGGATCTGTATGACAAGCGTAAGTAAGCAGTAAGTAAGTAAGTCCACATTCTGTAAAAATTCCTTCCATTTAAATTCTCAATTTTTCATTATTAAATAAGCAATCAACGAACTCCAAAAAAAGAGAAAAAAGAAGCACTCTGATAAAGTTGACGACACAAAAACTTCATTCAGTAGCACAATCGTAATCTCAAAAAATGTATCACAAGTCAATTGACAATTTAGAAAAAAAACCGGTCAGCAACTGAAACAGAAATCACCACGTGTCAGTGAACGGTCAATTTGTGACATGACAGTAGCCTGATAAATTTCTTCTTTCTACTTTTCCTGTCATAAAAACCTCATCGTGAGAGGAAATGTTGAATGTAAACTTATCATGATCATATCAGTTAATATTATTATGGAATCGAATTCACATACGAGGAAGTGAGTCGACAGTAAGAAACACGTCAGAGAAGTGAAAATATTTATTTTTCTTTGAATAGAAAAAAAGAAAATTTTTTTTTAAAGGCAGGGAAAAAAAGTTTTGAGGATGAAAAAGAAGAAAAATTGTTTGTAGCCTACGTAATGAAAATGCCCTGCTTTATAAATAGCTTTTCGTATTTTTATTCAACGATATTTTTTACTCTTTCTTCTTTTCATATATCTTTTGCCATCATTGTAAGACTTTAAATATATATATTATGTATGTTTACATGGAGGAGATGAGAATTTTTTTTTGTTTTATAAACTTGAATTAAGAGAATGTATATCCATAGAAAATATATATATATAAAATTTTGAAAAACACAAAGAAAATTTTTATTTTCACGAGGATCTCACAGGCTGTCGTTGATCTAAAAAATAAGAAGAGAAATGAAAACAAATAGAACAAGTTTTAGAGTTATTGGATGTGAGGCTTGATGAGACGTTTTGTTGTTTAGTTTGGCTGGCTTTCAATGGAATATTTATAATAAGAATTGTGAATTACGTTACTAAACACCTTGAACTGTAGAAGGAAGTAGAATTGATCAAATGCTATAGAAATATAGAAGGAGTTGCTTTAGCATATTGAACGGCTAGACAATTTTCAAATGATTAAGATAAAGTCTGGATTATACTTAGCCCGTTAATTACTAGCGTAACACATATGTAACGCTAACTTTTACGTTAAATTCTCTTTTAATATTGATTTAACTTATGATCTGCTTAAAAGTTATCATGTATTAATGCATAAACTTGCATATTTACTAATTTAAATCACTGCAATATGCATATTAGTAAAGTTAATTAAGTTAAACTTTTGTGTTGCAAAATGTATGATTTTCAAACTCAAAATTTTTGGCCTTTAATCCATATTTTTAACCAGAAATCAAAAGAATATTAAAGTATAACGTCGATTATTATCAAACACAACTTAAAAACACACGAATAGCTTAATTAAATACATTAACTATTCGCTGATAATAAATGTAACATATATGTAACGCTAGGATTTTGACGACATTTTGCCTGTAACATATATGTTACGCCAGTATGTTACAAGTGTTTTATTGATTGAGTCAGAAAATAATTATTTATTTATTTAATGTGATTTAACTAATATTTGAGCGTTGTTGTTTTGTGCATTAGTTAATTAATGTGAATTAGATATTTCTGGACTATAATTTTTAAAGACTAGCTCATTTTAGAGGATTTTTTAACATGAGAATTTTTTTGATATGAAAATTTGTGGTGAAATTTTTTAAGTGGTTTTAGGTCTATTTGAAGGAATGACATGCTTCTTGTGATGCTTCAGGTGATGAATTAAGGTGAAAGGAGTACCTTATACATAGTTTGAAAGCTCTTAAATAAATAGTTAATGAATTATGATGTGCAATGTGAGAGTAAGTTTTTTTTAGTGTTTAACATTTCTGTGCATAATGGGAAATTTAAATATGACTCAAATGATCAATAATTGCACTAGATTAACAGTCGAGCTCTATTTGTTAATTTAAAACGTAAGGAAAAGGAAAAATAAATCAATAAAAATTTCCAAAGGTGAAAAAAAAATGTTTATAAAATCCTAGCGTAACATATATGTTACACTAAATTTTTGTTAATTTAATTAAATTCAGGCACTCAATAGCTTCAAACTCTTCGTAAAACTTATTTTTTATCTATTATGTACCACCTAAATGCATTCTCAAGTCCTAAAAAAACTCCGTAATTAACGGGTTAGTATTGAAAATTTGAGCATTCCATTGCAACCTGCTAAAAAGTTTTAGGCAATTATTAAGTAACACATGATAGTCTATTGTAATTAGCTAGTTGCTTCGCTGTCTGTTCCGATCAATTCCTATTCATGGCCTTCATCAGATGACGCCTGAAGCCAAAAATATTGCTTGCTACCGTTTGCTAATTACCAGTAGCCAACTCCAGTTTTCATAGAGAGCTTCAGCCGACTACACATGCTTTTGTCTTCTATAAAACTGAGCCGAGTAGCACAAGTCAGCTAATTGTTTTGAAATACCTCCCCAGATCGGGAAAAGTCTTGCATTATGCCAGATTTAAATCAATTCCGGTATTAAGCCAGGGTAACTCCGGACAGGATAATCGGGTGGATACAAACATTTTCATAACGGAAGTTTTAAAAGCTTTTTTTTGAAAACGAGTCCAGTCCATGCATCGATCCTATTAATTAAACTCAAATTAAACTTTAGTATGCTTTCAGAATGCAGCATAGCGTTTTAAAAAAGTCCAAGTTCCGAGAAATTGAGATATAATTAGTAATATATTATGAAATTTGCAAAATTAATTACCGTGGTCATTATGACGTAATAAAAGGAATGTCGTTTATCAATGCATTGAACTGAATTCCAGATTAAGGGTTCAAATCCCTAAAGTAAGTTTAAAATTCATACTTCATTGGAAAATCAAATGTTTTTTTTTGAAATCCTGAACTATTTTTCAATAATTTGTAACTTTAATTCTTTCTATTTATCCAGTCTTACATCATGCATCCTCATCATCAAACAAAGCAAAACCCAAATCTCAAAACCCTTTTTTCCCTGAAAATCTCGCTAAAATTGTGTAGAATGACAAAAAAAAGCTCATAAAAATTCGCGAGTGAGTGAATAAGAGCATGTAAAAAAACGGCAGTAAGCATGTGACCATGTGATTTCGTTTTCATTCGACTCTTAATTTATAAAAAATTTTCTTTTTTTACGTTTGACGAAAATTGTGGGAAAATGTTTTGCGAAAAACATGACAGAGGTTGACGTCATTTTCTTCCCAATTTATTTTTTATTTGATTTCATTGCGACTCAGTTCCTTCCTTATTGTCTTTTAGGAAGTGACTTTATTGAATGAAAAGCTTGTTGCTTAATTTTTTATTATTTTTATCGTAATTTTTTTGCTTAAAATTGAAACAATAGTTCAAAGTCTTTTGTTGCAGACTTAGAGGCTCGTCATTTGCTATTTTTGTCAAATTTATCTCGACTAATTATCGAACCAGTCTCAATTTGCAGTTAAATTCTTTTGAACACAAAAAACAAACCTGTAAAATTAATGAAAACATTAGGAGATTATCGACTGTCGTAAACCTCACAATCATTGATCTTTTTGTCAAATTTTAAGTCAATTTGCATATGACTGACAATGAGTGTCACACGTGCCTGCAATTTTGACAACAAAAAAAAATGTTTCAGTTTTTTTTACGATGGATGGAATAATTCACACGTGATGAGTTGGTAAATTTGCAAATTTGATTTATTGCTTGGTTCAATTTGTAATTGGTGCTGCTGTAAGCTGAAATAAATAGAAAAACATGAGCTGTGACGTAACTGGATGTAGAATTGGGAGAGAAATCAATGTCATTGTTGAGGGATGTCATTTTGATAAATTGCAGAGTTGTCTTCAATAGACGAGATCTACAAGGACAATCAATACTTCAAACTTATTGGAATATCGTGTATTAGAGCTTATTTCTTGATCCAATGAACGTTGAGCTGTGTATAGGGTAATGGATAGATTAGGAAGATTTAATAGCTCTTTATGTCATGATATTTAGTAACCTTCGGTAGCTCAATAGGTAAGAGCGATTGGCAAGTAGTTAAGAAGACGTGAGTTCGAGTCCCATTTATAATAATATATAATCCTTTATTTAATTAATGATATAAGTCGGAACAAAAATGAGTCTAGCTTGATATTAACCTCGTCGGTTTTAAATCAAATGTTATAATAAGGTACAATTATTAATATGATATGAGTTATGTTTGAACAATATGAGTTGCGGTCAAAAAAAGTTTATAAAAAGACCAAGAGAAGAGTCCCATTTAGGCTTTATTGTAGGAAGATATTGAACATCATAACCGAAAACCGCAGGCTTGATGACAATCTCAGCATAAAAATTTAGATTATATCCAAGATGTTACAATCTAAAATGATCACCCTCAATCAGTCGCCAAGTAATGCCCAACCTAATACACAATACCATTGAATTTCGCAAAACTCCTCCAAGATTTCATCAAAATCATAAGCTAGATTATTTCAATGACATCTAATTTGATTTAGATAAGAACATAACACATTGTGCGAAAAGAGATGATCAACTAGACAGCATATGAGTCACATACATATTGTGAATTTAGAGTCTACGACTGACCCATGACCCATGTGGCACTGCAAATAAGAAACAACAGCAAAATGTGGAATATTCAACGACGAATGTCAGTTTTTATGACTGCTCTGCTAAATAAGCATGGCATCGATAATTGGCAAACGGTAATCAGCGATAGAGTCAGCTTTAGATGCAAACTTTGGGATGCCATGAATCACAATTGCAATTTTTTGAATTATGCTGAAAATTAAAATCATATAAAATCAAGAAATTGAAACACAAAGCTTTAAATTTTTCTCAATGGATCATATCTATTTTAACATTATTTTTCATTTTTCTTCATAGTTTAAACATTAGATAATTAATATTCAGTTATAATATAATTTTTTTTGCAACATGTTTTATGAATGCCAGAGAAACTAAAGTTTTTTTTTTATTATTCTTCCTCATCTTCTTTCCTTATCATTTATTTACAAATTTACAAAATAAAAAAGATTTTTTTTTTTAATTAAATTAGAAATTTTTTAATATATTGTATCAGCTATTTTGTTTTGTTTTTCATTTCTTTATTATTTAAATTTTTTTTTATTTTATTTAGATGATGAATATGAAGCAAGATTAATGATTGTTAATTATATTTTTTTATGCTTTTTAGTTCTTGTATGCTTTTTAAAACAAAAGATTTCTTCAAAAATCATAATCATAATCATGATGGTATTTTTTTATTATTTAAAATTACACGGAATTTTTCTGTTATTTACTGTATACTTTTTTTTTGACAATGACGTTTTGTATTTTTTTGTGGTTTAAGTTTAACATTACTTCTATTATTTATTATGATTTGATATTATTTCTCCTTCATTTCATTAATGCACGACTAGATAATACTGGAAATTTTTCTTATTATCCTTGTTTTTCATCTAATATACAAAACACATCTTTAATGTAATTTTTATGTTGAGGTTGGTGATTTTTAGGAAAGCAAATTTGATTTAAAATTTTAACGGTTCTATTTCATTTGAATTTTAAACTTAGGTTTGAACATGTTCTTGTTATGAACTTCAGATATTCAAAAATGCAAGTTTTAACGGTTTTATTTGAATTTTGAACTCTAGGTTCAATTTTTAAAATTTTAACGAACTTTTTTGAACCTTTGGTTCGATTTTTGATTTTAACAATCTTTTTTAGAATTTTAAGTTCAATTTTTGATTGTAACGAACTTTTTTGAACTTTGAATCTTGTTTTGAGCTCAAAATTAATTCAAATTTCAAATGTCGGTTAAAATTTTAAATAAAATTTATTCGAAAAAATCCCAAACTCAACATTCTGCAATTTTTTTGTTAATAATGTAATGTACATTTTACATATATTTTTTTCATTTATGTTTATTATTTTTATTTTAATTTTTTTTTCTTCAAAAAATTCATCAAATAAATATGTCACATTCTAAATATTTTTTTTCTTTAATATATGTTTATTATTTTTTGTTTCATATCGTCAGGTTTTTTTTTAGAAAAAAGAAAATAAGGCGTTCTTCATAATCTTTAATGTTTATTTTATATATTCTTTTTAAAATTTCATTTAATGCGCAATATTTTTTTGCTTTACATCCTAAATAGGACAAAAACAGTTCAGGTAATTTTTTTTTTGCTGCCTCCGTCCTCTTCCTTTACTTCCAAAAAAACAAGAAAAACATGAGAAATAAATAAAAAAATTTGAATAAGAGACGACAAAAAAAAAAGAAAGAAATTTCATAGGAAAATGCAATTATCGTCACACATAAAGTAGCAATTTCCTTTGCAGCATCATCATCATTATTATTATTTAGCATCATGACTCGCTTCTCCGATTTCCTCCAAACAAGAAAAGACATAAAAAAAGCAGAAAATAGTTTGAGAATCTCTAAAGGATCGCTTTCTAGTGACAACCATCTGTTTTTCAATTCCTCTCGAGTAAGAATAAGAAAAACATCCAAAAAATAGAGAACCGTAAGTTCCTTTTACAAAATTCTTCTTTTACGTTCCTTTCAGAACATTTATGCTTCATCATAAAGATGAGTAAATAATGGTCCATTGAATTCCTTTCATGCCCTTAAGGATCATTTTCAATAAATTATTACTGGAATTTGCTAGAAATCTCGCTTGACTTGCTCAATTGAGCCAGTCAAGACCAACTCAGGTGTAAATTATTAAAACAAAGCAATGACAAAATTCATGACTGTATCAATAATGAATCAGTTCTTGTGATATTTCACAATTGATTGTATAGGAAATCACATTAAACTACTTGCTTGAGGTGATTTCATAGGTCAGTGATCGTAGAGCTTAAGGAATTGATTGATCATTGTGTAGATTGACTTTTTATGGGAATCAGGAAGTGAGATGGAGTTTTAATGAGGAATTGAGAGGTATTGACATGGAATTTTGAGGTTACGGGTAACTGGGAATGTGTTTAGGGACAGAAATGGATTTGATATTGCATTTTTTGGATGATTTTCAAGTTAGGGAAGTTACTAGGATCAGAAAACTAATGATTTGGATGGAAATCAGTTCAAAAAGTGTTTTCTGGATGTTTTTGAGGTTAGAATAGTCAAAAACTTCAAAATTCAATGATTTAAGATCAATCTGACCATAATTTTAAACTGTATCTTAGTTTTTAACTTCCAAATTATTATTAGACAGTCCAACCCAAGGCAACCCAAAAAATGCGCCTCCAGTCCCTCCAAAACCCACACAAAATTCACACACGATCCAAGTGAGTAAGAAAAAAGGAAGAAAGAAGTTCTCTTTTTTTTTTCATTCTTTTCTGCTTCAAAAACATTAACATCGAAGCATAAAAGAATCTTCATTCTTCATTTTATCGAGAATTTCGGGCTTCAAGTTGAAAAAAAAAAAATATACAAGAGTGCCTTTTTTTCTCGTTTCTCTTAAGAATTTGTTCTTCACAACGCATGTCATTTTTTCTTTTTTTTTTCGAAAAAAGAAGTCTCAACTTCCTGTTTGTAATTTATCAAAAAAAATGTTTTTCTTTCATTATTTGAAAATAGTGATAAGGCATTGCTTTTGTGAAGACTTTAAAAAAAATAGGTTGTCGCTTTTTTATGTAAAAGAATCAATTTTTTATTTTTTTTTGAGAGAAAATAATGTGATCGCTGCTCAGAATATGTGTAGTTGTAAGCATTTTTAGTTGTCACATTATACAGTATGAAAGGAAAACGATCCGTTGTTGCCAGTTTTTACGTTTGATTCACAAATACGATCAGTATATATTTTTTTTCTTACTTCTCATTCTCTCTGTGCCTCTACTGAACTATCAATGGAAGCATATTTATGAAATATTTTTTTTTCTTGTTCGAAATATATTTTTTTTTTTTGAGATTGTGTGTTATTGACTTTTATGTTAGTCTCGACACTTTCGTTGGTTATTATTATGAAGCGCTAAAGCAGTGGCGGGCGATATGTGGTGTGGCACACTAGTGTGTCTCAGTGATAGGTAACCTATGTTGCGTGATACACTAGTGTGTGTCCCAGTAGTGGACAACTTATGTGTCGTCGTACACTAATGTGTCTCAATGATGAGTACCATAAGTGTCCCGACACACAAGTATGTGTCATCCAAGTGTTGCGCAACTTATGTGTTATGTGACACGTTACACTAATGTGTCGCCACATTTTTTTTTTAAATCTTGAAAGGTTTTGATCGACACACAACCAAGTCGTGTCACATCCAAAACGTTGCCCACCACTGCTCTAACCATTTCTATTTCTTTTCTTTCTTTCTAAAAATCTGAATGAGTTTCGTGAGAATTTAAATTATAAAAAAAAAACAGTACGGTTCTGCCCCGAAATTAATATTATGAATGTAAATTTTTTTTCTTCTCAATCTGCCTTCTTATTGCTTTCTTATTTTTTTGTAGGTGTATATGGACTCTCTTTCATCTGAGAAAATTTATGATCGTGAATGTGAATTATTATGAATTTTCATCAGCGTGAAGCCGGAAGTAAAGCAATATTCTCAAGTGATCAATTTATAAGGTACTAAATGAGCTCAATGGATGCTCGAAAAAAAAATCTTCAATCAGAATAAAGGTGCTCTATTGACTTTGACACTCCCTGAGAGAAAAATTATGACTTATTTTTTGAATGAGATGTCTGAGCATGGCCTCTTGGTATACCCTTAAGAGGTATATTTTGGTATAATTTCAGTTTAGGTTGATTCCTGCTGAGGCAATGCTTCTAACCCGAAACATTTATCGTCAATTGTTTGTTTGACTAAAAAAATACTTAAACTTTGTTTCTGTTTGAAGATTTTTTTAAAAATTGATCTTTTTGAGTTGGAATTCCTCTAAAATTGCCTTCCTTGATAGAAATCTGCTTACTTTTTGAATTTGAAACAAATTTGCTCAATTTGATTAAAATTGCGTCAAATTTACAAACGATTCACAATCCAGGAATGCAAATCTAGACAATATAGTTCAAATTCCATAGAATCTCATTTATCCAGCATGAAAATCAGCTTCACAATCTAATAAACTTTCACATAAAACAAAGAGAAGCTAACACACAAACACAATAAAAAATGGATCGCAGGCCAGGCGGTCAAGTGCCATATGGTTACCAACCATATATCCGCCAGTAAATTACTTCTTATTTTTCCCATGATGATGCATTTTAAATTCTGTATTTTTAAGTAGTTTCCACTAAATTTCTTTCTTTTTTTTAGCGTCAAATTTTCAAACAATTTTTTTAAGCCAAAAATGCGCATTTTTAATTGACATAACTCAGTAAAAAAGTGATTCAGGCTGCAAAAATTTTGGAATTCAGCCTGAATAAAAGCTCATTCGAATTTTATTTTGATACCAAAAGCCTTATATATTCAACATTTAATTCCCATATATTCGATTGACATTCTTTTTCATTTTTTTTGTAAATTTCTGCTGATGAAGTTAAGAAAATTTCAATAAAATCCTAAAAGTTGTTCGAGAATTTCAATGGAATTAAGTCAACATATGGCTGATATTCCAATGAAATATTCTCGAGCTATTAGTTGCGAATATCTAACAATTATAGAAAGTGAATCCTTTCATTTATGTATAATATATCTTTTTATAGGAAAAATAATCATTCTTTTCATTTTCTTTCGCAAATTTTATAAATTTTTTAATTATTTTGTGTTGCAGTCTTTGGTTAAACTTTTTTTTTTAGTATTTCAAATCTTCCTCAAAAAAATGTCTACAATAGTTTTATATAAAAACTTAAATTTCTTTTTTTTTTATCAAATATAATTTAACTTCATTCTCATCTCAACGATCTAGAACCTCGTCGTCCTTGACTCAAGGACTTTTTCAGTTTTATAAATTTAGAATTTTTTTCTTTTTTTGTCATAATTTTATTTTTACTTTATCGAAAAATAAAATTAGTTTGAAAAAATAATTACAAATGCAATTTTCTATGCTGCATGCTCGCGTTCAAGATGAACAATACATGTTTTCATTTCAATTTCCTTTTAAAGATTTAATTAAACTTTTAAATTTTTCTTCGTCTTCAACTTTTCTAGATATTATTCATGTTTACATTATGTTTGTATATAGTATGTGGATATACACAAATAAATATATCTTCTTTTTCCTTTCATTTCATTCATTTGTTTGACGTTTTTCAATAATAATAATAACAATAATAGTATTTCTTGAGTTTCACGTGTAATTCATTAAAGATGAAATGAATAGAAGTTTGTGGGAGTTGATTAAGTTTTGGCAATAATGCAATTTTCTTTACTTACTCATAGGAGTTGAAGTGAACGACGAGAAAAAACAAAATTGATGTAAAATTCAAATATTTTAATTATATTTTAGTATATATGTATGCATATAGCTGTTTTATGAGAATTTACATCCATCATCAATATGTAGATCTTGTTGATTTCCTTAATATTCATTTGCTAAAAGCCTTTTCTCCGGTGTTAAATCATTAATGTTACTTGACTGTCGATGATAATGATGATTTGAGATTTGATCCTGACCAGGCGATGATGCCAAATTAATTATATTTAAACGACTATTATTCGCACTAGATGAATTATTATTACACCGGCAACCATGTCGACTGTGCTTTGCATAACATTTTGCACATAAGCTTACACATCCGCGCATTGGCCAATAACATAATAGACAGGGCAATAGGAGTGATAATGCACTTAAGCAACCCCATCGCGATGCTCTTTTATAAGGTGCACACGAGCAGGGATCTTCAGCACAACGTATTGTCTCACTGTCACAATCAAGCTCATGATCTTTTGCACAATGATAATAGAGGCCTTTAACACAACACAAACATGATGCATAGTCAATGATTGTTTCTGCCGAACATAAAAAGTTATCATTACAAATCCATTTATATGGTAATTGACGCGGTCGTTGACACTCCTCACATCGACATCGATTACATTGTGGACACGTTATTGAATTTAATCGATCACTAGCATTACTTATAATCAAACCATTATTGTTTGTTGCATTTTGCGAATTCATAATGTTGTCCTCCGGACAATGACTAAATTGTTGATGCAGCACAGATGCATCCTTTTTACTTATCGTATTGGTATTTCTAAATGATGGCTGTTTGGTGATTGGAAGCAGATTTGGTCGCTGAACGGCCGCCGTTCGATTTGGTAAATTTATTTTATTACTATTATTTATATTATTATTCAGATTACTATTATTATTATTGTTAATATTGTTGTTATTATTTAATACACTAGTGCCATCAATAATGGAAATTGTGTGGCCATTCAATTGATTATTATTTCGATTTGGTACTGTTGATGTTGCTAGCGAATGTCTACTGCCCGGTGTCGTCAGCTTTGTTTGATTTGGATTTGTAAATGGCGTATCCACATACTCATTCGGCAGACGCTCATTCTCCGGTCGAGGTAATTGAAGTGTTACACTATTACTATTACTATTTATATTATTATTACTATTAACAGGTGATGGACTTCGTCTCACCACTGCATTAATTGCATTTGATATTAAATTTGCTGTTGGTGTTATTAATGATGGAGTTAAGGAACGTTGAACGATATTTGAATTTGTTGTTGTTGATGATGTTGAACTTGTTGATGTCGCCGATGTTGATATTCTCTGTTGTGGCGTCATTTCCGTTCTTCTACGTGAAAATGTACTAATTGTTGATGACGTTGTTGATGATGTTAAATTATTGCTATTACTATTATTATTATTATTATTACTTGAATTTCTACAATTTTGTAATGGTGTCAATGGTGCTGTGACTGGTGGTGGAAATGATGGAATCGATCGATGATTTATATTTGTTGTTGTCGTCGTCGTCGTCGTCGTTGAGTTTGATGAAGAATTAATGGAACTAGAACTGTTATTAATTATATTGCTATTCATTCTGCTAATTGATGGAGGATGTGTGCTGATGATGTGAATGGAAGGCGATGAATCTACTGTATCTACGGTATCTGGATCCGGCGCTCTGGGTCGATGAACGCGTGGTATTGATTTAGGGGGCCTCGGAGGCGCCAGATGATTGGAACCGCCATTTCTGCGATCCATGAAACATATGTAGACACTAATAAAGCGCCTTTAAATTCCCAATTCTAGTTCTTTTTCGTACTTTTCTTTTTTCAATTTTCAGTTTAAATACAAAGTAGAGTCTTTAAAGTCCTTCCTACTTTTTTTTTTTGATAATTCTACAAATTTTATCGTATTACAATTGAATGTATAGACTTCCTTCGATGCGGCTTCTCAAATCTTATGAAGTATATTCAGAATTATTCGTTTCTTCTCAATATTCATCATCATTATGTGCCTTCGATTTGCCATAAGATAAGATACTTCTAAAAATATTTTCAAGAAAAAAAAGAGAAAAGAAAAAAACAAAAAAATTAATTAATGATCATAAATAGACATGATAATTATATGATTGTGTCAGATAATCTGATATGATTTTATTCTTCTTTTCGTGCAAAACGTGCTGTCTCGAGAAATCAATTTGTAGTTTTGCAGCCGATAAATTCATCGTTAACTAAAAAATATTCTTTTAATCCTTTGTTGAATGATAATTTGATTGAAATGAAGTTTTGTAAACATGTGAAATTAAACGTAGGATTATCCCCGGTTTATTGTCCCCTCGTTATTATTTTGAATTCTAAATGACCGTTGAATTTCACAATTTAACTTTGATCGTTCATTCATCAGCTTCAGATAAGTTTCCATCAATTTTCCCTCTCAAAATGTAAGAATGTGCAATTATTTGCTGCACAAGATTCAATGAATATAAGAAAAATAACAATAAGTGTTAAGAATTTACCGAATTTTATTTTTTTTTTATTCATTGTTATTTCAATCTATGGAAAATAACAAAAGATTCCAACATAAGAGACTCTATGTGTGTATATACATTTTAAAACCTGTATTCTCAGAATATTCGTCAGAATTCTTTAACATTTTTTTTTCTTACTTCTCTTCATCTCGAGTTGTTTTTGTTGTTATTATTGCTTCTACGACTCTTCACATAAAAATAACGTTTCTAACAACAAAAGAAGTATAAATGAATGTATACGAGAGGAGAGAAGAGATGTAAAGAATGAAATGCCTAAAAGGAAATGTTTTCTTGAGGCCCGTTGTAATTTTTTTAAGGAATAAAAATACCGAGAAAGCGAAAATAACTATGAAAGAAATCATAAAGAAGAGGAAGCATAAAAAGAGAGATGTGCTATGGCGTAAGAATGTATCTCACTATGAATAAATAGCACATTACACAAAAAAAAATGTGACTGTGTTTAGCATAGAGAGGAAAAACAGCAAAAAAGCGGATGTTGGAATGATTGAATAATAACAAAGATTATCTCATATGTAGAATACTACAGTAGAAACAATTTAAATGAACTGAATATAATTCTCTATCTCTCTTTTGTCGTGTCTCATCCATCTCACTCTCTCGTTACTAGTTCATTGCGAATTGTTTTAGAGAATTCTTTATTCATTCAATAATTGTGGAATTTTTTTGAGCGGAATTCTTTTTTTTTTGTATTAAATATCAAATGATGCGAACAAAAATACTAATGAATTTGCTGGAATTTATGAATGAAATATTGAATTGATCTGAAAAAATGAGCGAATGCCGTACCCACATTGAAATTAGAGAATTCTTAGTGATGATGAGATTGTAGTGGATTTGTGATGTGGTTTGCAATCAGAGATCGAAGTTGAGTCAAATTTTGTATGGAAGAGTTGACACTTCACGACTAAAGCCATCTCTACACGACTAAAACCGACTCTACACGACTTCGAGCCCTGCCAGCAATAAAGTTTGGTAAAAAGCCTTATGTAATATTATACTAAGTGTCTGAGTAAGAGATTTTTAATGAAATTCATGGCCTGGACAGGTTTACCACTTAAATTCAAATCCACACTACACAAATATTCATCAGACTATGAAATTACACAAAAATCTATCAGATCAATTCCCAAATTCAATCGACCATCACCAAAAGTCCATTAAAAATGCGCCTAAAATTCACACTCAACTGCAATTTTCTCAAGCACAAAGGCAAATTTCTAAGAACAAAAAAATTAAAATAATGGTACAGAAACGAAAAATGTAAGTACATTAATTGCAGGAAGTAGTGAGAAAAAATTTTTTAATTTGATTTTTTTCATTCTTTTTTGCACGAAAAAAAAGAGACTGGAAAAAAAAGTTATGAATTACAGAACAGCATGCTCATAAAAGAGAAGAATGAAGAAAAATATTTTCGGAAAGAATCTGCATTGCCTGAAGTCTTTCATGGCTGCAACTATACACTTTGTCTACACCCAAATTCCATTCCTGCTAATTTTTTTTCGGTTATGCTTCTCATTTTTTTTTAACTTTTCATTCTTGCCTTCACTAATGTGTACAAGGCTGTATTTTTTTACTCGTTTATTGCTTCCTTTGGCTTTGTCTTTGCATAAAATGAGATTTTTTTTGTTTCACGTCTGACGAAACTTCTTCTTGGTGTTATGAAAAACTTTTTGATCCTTTGTGGATTCTTTTATCAATTGGAAATTGGAAAGATCCAGAAGATTATTGGGATTATTGAATTTTGATGGAATTTTTGAGTTTTTAATGGAATTTTTAATAAGTTTGACTACATTTTATGTATTCTTTAATAACCAAGACCTTGTCAAGGCCGTTAAAAGAGATTCTTGTGACTATTGTCAGCATTAAACCAAAAAGCATTAAGAAAGAGAAAGAAAATTTACAAAAAATTCCAAAATCTTTTCAAAAACGAAATTTAAAGTTTTCCGAGGGAATTTAATTGGTCGGTAGTTGTTAATAAGACATTGTATCGACTTGGCTACTTCTTAACACAATTAATCCACATCTTAACCCATAAAAATCATAAAATTCTTAATCAAAAAACTCAAAAATTTTCAATTTCGACATTGAATTAAAGATTATTACAGCATGTTTGCGGAAACTGTCAAAATTGAAGCGTCGCTGACAGGCTGATAAGCTATCGAGAGCAACAATATGAAGGTGCCATGAATTATTTTATTTTTTTTTGTGATTCTGTCATGTAAGTGGGTTAAAATTATTGGTTCACTTGAATAATCTCGGAAGATTTATGTAAGCAGACTGAAGAGATTTATGAGTTTTTGGTCTTGCTACATACGTTTTTGTCCTTAAAAATTGGAATTGGATTTGATTAAAATTTTGAGAGTTTCTTAAGAATTTGAATCGGATTTTGGACGAGGCAGTCAATTTGACTTGACTTAAAAGCTCCTCTATCGGAATTCACACTTAACAGTCCACAATCTCCCCAATTAATCATCACATCGCACAGCCAACACGACAAAGCATTTAAACAATAAGAACCCCGCCAGTTGTGCATTAATTTCTAGACAGAAACTACACGAGACATTGGAATCTCAATTCATATTTTGTATTCACTCATAGACTGTAAAAAGTCTGCAAGTCTCCAGGTTCCACATGCGAGTATTATCAACAAAAAATAAAAAAATATTTTTAATAATCTCCTCCAGACTCTTGATAATTCACGTGTCAGATTTTCGAGTAAAATCTCTTATTTTATCACCCTAATAGTTTAGTTATTAGCCATGCCATAATAATCTATAAAGGAACTTGTTAAGATGATCGAAATGAAGTGGAATCAACAAGAAAAAAAATTTTCATCAGCGTGTTTAATGTGATAGATAATTGGCCATATCAAAGATTTCATCTCCTTATACATATTTTATTTCTGTGTCAATAAAAATATTTAATTCCATAAGCCATATTTTAGCAATTCCTTCTTCTTTTTGTTATTGGTGATGCTGCTGATATAAATGAGAGAGGTCAAGATTTTTTTTTTGAAATTTTATACATTTTTTTGACTAGAGTTTATTGCTCGTCAATTGTGGACTCGATGGCACGATTTATTATCGTACGGTAAATTGGAGGCAGGTGTGTGATTGACTTTTATCTGGATTTTTTGATCAGCTTCTTAATCATTCATTTTATATTTATAGAAATGAGTGATAAAGATTTATGGATTGATGACTAAGAGAAGATTGGTGGTTTTTGGGATCATTTTCATTTCCCGAACAGCACACAGCGTAAATATTTTTGAAAATTTGGTCACAAGTCAGCGTCACTATTCATGACAAGTCAGTTTAGATCAGATTCAGTAAAATCCGGCTCCAGCCTAGAGCTGGATCAGCATGCAGCCGAATTTCCGACAATTTCACTTTCATGTGCTTTCCGGGAGCAGTGTTAATCGAAATGTCGAACTTTTTTGAAGCTTTCTTAGTAATTTGATTCCGTTTTATACAGAAATCAATCCTAAGACTGTAGGAGTTATGCACTTGGTAGCTTAAAAATTGCCAGAGCTCGAAGTCATCTTGAATTTTGGATGAAGTCGGGAAAACTTTTCCATACGAAATTCATGACAAATTCGAGGTCTTGAAAATGGTTCGTTTCATCCTGGAATTAACAGAGAATTTGTACAAGCTTTGATATGTGGCCAGTAACAGAATCAGATGGAAGGCCTTTTTTAATAACCTAGGCTCCAAGTCAGAGCGTGGTTCCAGTAAGTAAGTAAGTATCCTGGAACTAAAATCATCTTCAGATGCCATCAAAAGGTGACTCATGATTGCAATTGATTTGTACAAAATCAATAATTAAATAAGATTATGACACGTTCTAACTTATGACATCATAAGTGAATGTCAACAAAAAAGAGTAATCTGGATCAAAATTCCTATGCCATAAAAATTTGTAAGCTTTAAAGATGAATCATATCGAAAGCTTCAATACAAATTTAATATTACTTCTTCGATATGCCCTTAATACGTAATCAACCCACGCTTGATAATCAACAAAACAATAAATTAGTAACAAGAATTAAGATTATAAGGATATAAATTCTTAAGCACTCAAATTGACAAAAATAAACTCACAATCTCAAATCTAATTCAATTCATCTCATAAAAAAAAAGAAACTTCAAACAGATCCTTATCTCCGAAAATTTCAATTTAATTCAACTCTACGTGGGCTAACATCCTTCCAACAACATTTGAATCCTTAAAGAGGCATCACCCACACACAATCATCCGGCCAACCATCTGTGCGTAGTCACAGTTCAGTACATTCAACTACATCCACTTTAAAATTCATTGATAACAAGCTACGAATATTATAAATCCATTTATTTTTTTTTTTTGGGCAGATATGAATTGAGAGATACGCAAAAAAAGTAAGAAACTTTCTACCTTCCTTTCTACGAATGATGAAAAAATATAAAAGTAGCAAGAAAAAGCTATTTTTAGACATAAAAAATTTTGTTGTTTTTATGTACGGAGGAGAAATAAAATTCATTCATGGAAGAACCTATTCATTCAGTCAATAAGTGGGCGAGTGGAGGGAGAATCACACAAAAAAAAAGAGCAAAGAAAGCGAAAATTTGACGTAAAAAGAAACTTTCCGGTGGATAGAACATTTTGGGATGATTATTATAGTCTCAAAAAAAGGGGGTGTGAGCTAAGCAAGGCAAAAAAAGAGAAATTTTCCTTCTTTTTTTGCCGCATGTCATTCTCGTCTATTTTCATACTTCCTTCATTAATAAACATGGAAGAATGCGAGTTCTAAATTTGGATATGTCTACATGCCACGCATCATAACCAAAGTAACGCGAGCTACTTCTTCCATTCACTTTACATCTACATTCAACATCAATAACAAACAATGAAGGATGATAAGGATGGAATTGGAAGAAGAATGAATAATAAAATAGAAAAAAGTTTTGTGCGGAGGCGGCTTTTGAGTCCAAAAAAAGAAGAAGTCAAGAAAAATGAATGAAAATTTTCTAGGAAAATTTGTTTTTGTCGTCTCTTATTATTGCTTCTCGTGTACACATCCACCCATACATGTGAATGATATTCAGGAAATTTTCAATGAAGACTATATCGTCATATATGTACGACAAGAGTGAATGAGAGCTACATAAAGTCATTCTTATTATTATTATTACATGCTGTAAGAGATATGGCTTTCATAATAACCTTGGAATAGCATGATATAGAGAGATATGCTTGACGGTCGTTTATGCGGAGGCTGGAATCTACTCATTTATTTTTTTATGTCGTATTAAATTTTTCTATAGCTACACATTTACTAATGCTGCTAATTCTGATAATGTCTTCCTTTTAATGTTGTGGATTGTTAGTGCTTTTAATGTTTATGGAATGAGGTTGAGTGGATTAAGATTGGAAATAGATCAAGTGGGGATGGCAACCTACTTAAAAATTGGAATTAGCAACTTTTTCTAAAATGGCGCGAAAAAAGCTCAATTTTGAAGTTTTTGAATGAAATTTTGCAAGAATCTAGCATTTTAAAGCTGTTAAATGAGCAGACAGTGATGAACGACTAATAAAGCCCTAGAGCTTAGCTAAGTCGATGATTCTGCACAATTCCAGATAAACTGGATTCGATCAAGTCTACTCAATATCAAAAATGACGTAAGATAACTCAGATTAACTCACAAAACCAATTTTCAAGTTCAATTGCATTGCAATTAAGCGATTAAAATCCAATCAATCAATCCCAAAGTTTTCAAAAAAAACAAGAATAATTCACAAATCGATAAGTTCAATGAACCCAATCAGCGATTACATCAAGTCACTCGAAATAAGCAATTTCATTCAATTCAGTTGACAATACAACTCAAAAAATATTCAAATTTAGCAGATCCAAATTTAGCCTCAACCGCCACCATTCTAACCAATTATTCCAAAACCCCCATCAATTCAAGTTCATGAAACGCAAAAAATTCCGCCTATTGCGAAATTTTTCTCAAATTTTTCCTCCTACATCGAAAAAAATTTTTCCACTTCCAAAAAAAGCATGAAGATGAGGACAATAAGAACAAGAATAATGATAATAAAAACAAATAAAATTGTGTGTGAAGGCACACAAGTTGAGGAGTGAAAAAAAAAGTATCTAGCAGCAAGAAGCAACCATAAAAGATCTTCGCATTTCATTCCATTCGTTGAGTACTTAAAATAGAAATATTTACGCGTAGGTGGCAGGCTTTTCCTACCCAAAAGAATCAAAATGTGTGGAAAGAGAGCGCAAAAATTGTAGATACATGGAGGAACAGGCAACAAGATGTCTGTTTGTGTTCATACAGTTTTGAGCATGCAGGCATCCGAGAGAGAGAGTCCATATGTCTCTAACTTTACATAAGTCGATGCATCGAGCGTGGGTTGCAAAAAAAATAAGAATCTGTCAAGTACCTCCGATTTAACCGTTATCAGACAAAATGAAAACTTGTTTCATTTACCCATTCATTCATTTTTCATTCATTGATTCTGCCTGTACATGTATATATACGTTTCATTCATTCATTCATTACATATATCTTATCAGGTGCTTCACAATCAATTTGAAATCTCATTCTCTCTCGGCTAATGGCTTTTTAAGTCACTTGCAATGATAGCTAATCTCGCATATAATATGAGTATATACATAATATATATAAAAGGAAGCCTTATAATTATCATTTCCTGTATTCTCTCAACAGCGTGCGCGTTCCAACTTTAATTTTTTTCATTTTTTTTCTCTACGTTCTCCATTATATACTCTTCATTTCTGTGAAATCAACAGAGATTTTTTTTTTATATTTTAAACGAAAATGGCGTGTTTCCTGTTTAAGTTGTCGGTCGTCTTTTTTTTATATTTCTTCTTTCTCTCTCTCATACGCTTGTACGCTGTTGACGTTTTCCGTTTTTCACTCTGTCTTTTTTTGGTATAAAGCATTATTTCGTTAACTGCATTTTGATTACATTACAGACTTTTTTTTTTTGCCTTTTGCAAGAAGGTAAAATAAATGTTTCTTTTATGGCTCGAAGGAAAAATTCAAAAAAAATGAATTTTAAATGCGAATTGCTTATAAAGTTGGCAATAACATAGCATCGTATATATACAGCACAATAAACAAATTTAGTCAATGAATTTCATTGATGATCGAGTGAGTGTATATATATAGCTGTGGCAAAAAGGCATATAAATATAGAGACATTAAATTTAATAATTATATCTAACTATATGCTAAATATACTAACAAAACTGGCAATCATGCCAGTCATTTTCTGTATGCTCATTATAAATATTCATTCATTTAGTAAATTTAAATAAAATATCGATGAGAAGATACAAACTAGTTGTGAAATGATGCGGGAGGATTGGGGATTGAAGTGCATTTTTAAGGTTTTATTGAGTAACGGTTGTTTTAAATTTGAATTTTCAAATGTCATTTAAAATTTGAATTGTAATTAAAAGTCTTAATAACGGTCATTTAAAATTTAAATTAGAACTTTCAATTGAATGAAATTTAGAAGACTTAGTAAAATAACGATCATTTGAAATTTGAATTTGAATCTTCAATCGAAATGTCAACAAAAACTATTAAAACATCAATTCCGATCAATTCAATCAATTTCACGCCAAAAACAGCCACAAAACTTATGATCAAATATTTACACACTACAACCCGAATCAGCAGCTGTAAAAAGTTAAATCCAGCCATGTCATATTGAAATCCATAAATGGATTTTTATCACAAAAATTACACTTTTAGCAAAAAAAAAAAATATGCAGGCAAGAGAGTGTAAAATGGAAATATCAATGACATTCATGGATATCGTCGTTGAAATTACTTTACCATATACTTTTTATATTTATTCGAGATGTTGTGAATTGCGCGCGAAAAAAAAAATACAATGTGTGAAAACACAGTGTCGATCTTTCTTCCAAAATATACAGTACTGCTTTTTTGTTGTATTACTGTACACAGTCGTGAATTTTTATTGACTTTCATTAGTAATAAATTCCATCCCGAACTACGCAAAAAAAAGTCGATTTTTACTCCAAACACACCAAAAAATAAAGGAACTTGTACATATTTTTGCAATAATCGAAAAAATCAGCAACAGCAGTATGATCAGTTCTTATTTGAAATGAAACAGAAATCTCCATTAAGTAAAAAGCGCGAATGACTATAATTGTGTGTATATACGATCAGTTTTGCGACGTTGCCAAACTCTTTCTTCAGCTTTTTTTTTTTTTTTTTTTTCGAGATTTTAATCTTTCTTCTTATTTAATATTTTTCCTCCTATACTTCGATAGACAAAAAACCATGAAACATCTTAAATAAACGAAAAACATCTACAAACATATGTGAAACATACACACGTCGGTCGTCGCAAAGAGCGCGGAGAGATTGCATCATGACGACGGCGACGACCGAAAGTTGAATTGAATATTTTTTTTTTTTTGTTTTGAAAATAAAAATGCGAACATTAAAAAAAAAATTGAGATTAATACACAGAAAAAAAGTAAAGCATACAACTCATAAAATACATAAAGTGGCTATAAATAGCTCAATTTACATTAGGAAAAAAAAATTATAATTAAAAATTAATGAGCGAAGCTAGACATACAAGTTCTTTATCAAGCTTTCAAAAATCTCTCATCTGAGTGGGACTTCTTTGTCAACTAAGTATGTTCATGACTTATATAAATATTGTGCTTATTAAGCCTAGCACAGTCAATAGTCAAATAATTGCGATATCAAAAAAATTACAAATTTTTTAAGTCAACTGCTCAACATATTGCGTATGGTTGAGATTTTTTTTCATCTCAAGTCTATATATTCACATGTGTACATGTGCGTACGCGAGTATATGTGTTGTGCGAGTCTCTTTTTTTTTGTTTTTAAAAAACCTCTCACGTGTATTATTTAAAAAAAAAAGTTTTCATTTTCTGAATGAATTTCTATATATTTATATATATATATTCTTTTCAAGATGCCTTTTAGTCGTCGTTCATGCATGCGAGTGTAGTTGTTTTCCTGTTTCTCGTTTTTAAATGCTAGTTTTTTTTTTCTTATTTCGTGTTCCAAGTCACAATTAACACACAACACATTGAAAGTCATATTCTTTTCTCAAAAAATGTGTTTCTATTTCTTTTCTATTAATATTTTGAATGAAATCGTATGTATACATGGATGAGAGGATAGAGACGAAGAAGAAGATGAATAAAAAAAAAAGAAGTCAAATTTTTTTTTAATTCAAGAAAAAAAAAATCTTAAAAATCATTATTATTATTTATTTTTCGCTCTTACTCACTCGGTGGGTCTGAAATTGTGTGCGAAATTTTTTGTACATAGAGTACAAATAATAATAAATAAATAAGACAAGCTGTCGAAAGTATTGTATCATGATATCATCTCTCTTTTTTTATTTTCATTGATGAGTTCTTATACTTTTTGTTGTTGTTGTTGTTGTTGGCTCTCGTTTAATTAGTATCAACTAAAAAAATTCTATTTTTAACACACTTCGATCTTGTCGATGAAGCTTTTTAGAATATCCACACATTTTTTTATGAATAAATTCACACATAATATGCATTTTATGGACGTCATATTAATATGAATAAATTATATGAAGGGACAGCAAAAAATAAAGTCCATTTGACATACACACAAGGTTTATTGACTTTAATGAGCCTCGTGATTTTTTATTATTTTTTATTTTCATACTGTGTCTCTGATATGATTCAATAGGAAACAGTATTTAGCATTCTAACGGCTTTTTATTGCTTCTCTTTTCATTTTAATTGACACTAATTTAACAGCAAATGCCTTTATTTTGTCATACAATCACTTTGCCTTTTTGGTATGTCACAATGGGTGTTTTTTTGAATTTTAAATTAACTTCATGTTTGCTTTTAAATGCTGACTGGAAATGCTTGAATATGTTTTAAATTTTAAAGAGACACTATTAGGATTTGAAAGTTTATTTTGAGGATTTTAAACTAATTTTAGCAATTTTGTATTAATTTGGAATGTTTTGCATCAATTTTGAATGTTTTGAATCAATTTTGAATATTTTTCAGCAACTTTGAATGTTTTGTTTACAATTTTAAATGCTTTGCATCAATTTTGAATGTTTTTGCATCATCTTTGAATGTCCAACTTCAATTTTGAATGCTTTGCATAATTTTTGAATGTTTTAAATCAATTTTGAATGTTTTGCACTAATTTTGAAACTGATCAATCAATTTTGACTGATTTAAACAATTTTCTTAAAACTTTTATTAATTACTAAACTGTTTTATCACTTTTTAGACACTTTTAATGCATTTAACTGATATATCAAAAAAATTAAGAACATTCACAAGCTGTAAGAATCCGAAACTCCATAAAAATCACTTAAATACCCATTAACATACTCCCAAACTAATATATAAGTCACAAAGTAAAGAAAAACACATCTCACAATTCTAAATTCATTAACTAAAGTCTCCCTTACATACAAGAAGATGTAAAACAAAAAAATTAGTTATCGTCAATGGTTTATTTGTTATTTTTATGTTTCCCATTCATTACAAAAAGGCCATTCGTTCTTTTTAATTTATTTTAGAAAACTTTTTTCAATCACATCCAACATGTACAGTAAATACATTAGTTAGAGACATACATAAATAATTTTTTTTTTCTTTTGCCTCTCTTTTTTCGTTCAGTTTAAATTAAATCAAAATCAATTGAATTACTTGTCTCTCTAAAATGACTACATGAAAAAAAGAGCTTGAGAGCTGAGGCAGCAATAGTTGTTTAGCGAATGGGGAGGCATCAAATAAACTCGTTGATACTTTGTTTCAACGATATTTTGACCTAATTTACGCAACAGTCAATGCTGAAGTGATGTAGGCAAAAAAAAAACTACTTCATTCAAAATTCAAAGTCTTTTCGTTGAATGAAAACGAGAAAAAAAAAATTTCTTTCATTCTTCTTTATTTTTGCTTGTATTTCTTTCCCTACCAACAAAAATATATATATTTTTTTTATTTATTTTGACGCAAATTTGTTTGATTCAATTTCAAAAATAGATCCTACGATGAAAAAAAAAGAATCTCATTTTCATTCTTCAATTTCATTTGGCTGAGTTTCTTTAAAAAAATAAAATTTTTACTAAAATTCAATGAAAATATTTTAGTACGACACAGTTACATGGACCCTTCACATTATAAAAGTAAATACGCAAAGTGAGAGCACAAAATTGGATCATGTCTCTATGATCAGGCGTCATCACCTATTACATAGACACACAAAATTAAAGAAAAAAAGAAAGATTTTTTGTAAATTTATTCAGGTTTATTTCACGGTTGGAATTTATAGTGGCGCTATTAGAAAATAAGAAGAAAAAAAAAATTAGCGGCAAAAAATAAAAAAAAAACTCTCCAACATCATCATGATCATCAGCTTGCAAGTACAACACACAGCGACAATATATAACAAATCTGAGAGAAAATTAACGAACTAGCAAATACACGAGCCAAGGTTACTCGCCAAATGCCGCTAAACAGATGAAAAAAAAGGAACTAAAAAAAAATATTTACAACAACAGCTTCAACAGCGGTTTAAATGGCTATCATACAATGGAAATGACGAGCAAATCGGCATTCATAAAAAGCAACGTGTTTTGTTAATAAAGTTCCAATTTTAGATGTAACACATACGGTTAATTTACTTTTGATGCTGGACATCCTACATTTCGAGATTCGTGCGGGTCAATTGATAATTAATCTCCAAAAAAATAAGCAAATTTGTTTTAATTTACTGAATAATTCTGACATTAACTCTAAAAATTCCACAAAAACCTCATCAAAAAGCTTCTTACGTCACACAAACAAAAATCAATGAATTAAACACGCAAACTGTTGAAAAGCAGATCTGATCTTACAATATTCTTTTGTAGGAAGATCACAAGGAATATGTGCAGCAATTCCAAATCTTTCAATTCATCGTTGAATTAATATCTGCTGTGCTCAGTGAATTTCTTAATTGTTATTAACACAAAATTGAAACACATTGAGAAATATGGGCTGGTGTATGCAATACACCTTGATTTCGTTATTGTTACAGCCAACAGAAAACTGAAAAAAAAGTCATTTGTAAGCGAGTTTCATTGTCAATATTTATGAGCCTACACAACAACATTAAGCCTTTTTAATTATTTATTTGGAAAATTGATCCATGAAAGTTGAGAAAGTTTTGATACTAAATTTATCTCTATTCTTGGAACATCTAACGCCTCTACACGATGTATTCTAATTAACATGAAATGTTTGTGACAAATTTGTTTTAATTTAGTTGAATAATTGATGATTTTCTTAGTGAAACTAATTTAAAAGTTGAAAAGATGAATCATGTAATTTATTTGATGAAATTCTGTGGAATTTCTTATCTTTAGAAACCTAATATCTTTATTATTAAGAGCTAATTTTTTTGCATCAAAGAGTTTTGAATGCAGGTTTCATGTTTGGCTTTTAGTTATCACTTTTCACTCTATTAGGCGTGAAATTTCGGGGGATTTTTTTACTGCAAAAACACGAGATATTCTCGTCTGGAATTAAACAAATTTTTCAGATTTTTTCACAAAATTTTCAAATTTCACTCCAACCTTCCATTTGAGTCACCATGCGACATTTATGTCATATAAAATATTTGCAAAAAGCAACAAACTTCTTATCTGTGTCTTAAATTACCATAACAGACTCTAGTTTCAACAGTAACATGAGCTCAAATCTGATTATCCCACAGCAACAGACTTAACAACTTCAACTTACTTTAAATAATAAATAAACAACAACTCAATTGATTTACCATGGACATTTATCATTAAAAAAATCCAATAAAATGTCTATGCATGTCTTACAATATTTAATAAATTGTCTATCTTACTTTAGTTAACTGCAATGAATAAATTAACTCGTATTTTTTGAATAAATTACATTTCTGGTTATGTACCTAAGTGTCTTATGTTGGCTAATTGTCTGTTTTGATCATTATTAATGTAGATGATTGGTTATTTTATTAGTTGTAATGTTTTTTTGCTTGTGAGTCTTGCAATTTAACATTATCTGGGAGTTAGTAGGTAATGGAAGTCTAGATATTAATCTCCAAACACGATAAGCTGTCAATTCATTGAAATATTGTTAATTCTAATAGATTTTGAGTTGAAATGAGTTAATTTATATTTGAAATTGGCAATTTTAGGTTAGGTAATTGAGTATGGCACCCCTTGCCCAACTTAACACATCACATCTCACTCATCCATCAAAGAAATGCAACTTAATAAGTTTGTTTTCACTTTTTCAGACATAAACACAACAAAAGATCAAGGAATTTATATCATATCTCATTTTACAAATTTCCAGGAACGTCAAGGCACAAACAACATTGCAGACAAAATGATCAAATTAATTATTTGCAAAATTATTAAAATGAGTTAAAATCATTTGTTACAACTACGGCATTTCAAGGGCTTCAACTTATTTAAATTCATATCTCTCACTCAGTATGCTGCTCCATTCAACTCTTTTTTTTAGCGCAGGGAGTTGTAGCTGCTTTGCCTTTTCTGTTCAATTTAATTCAATCATAGTTTATAATAAAAAAATATATATAAATAAATATAAAAACTTAATCTCGTGCGAGAGTGGCGTTGAAACTTTTTTGACTGACTGATTTGTATTGTGGATGGAATTTTTTTATTCATTAGCCGCAGTCGAACACAAAAAAAAAATAACGAATTGACTTAGGATATAATAATTAAATATTTCTTCATCTTCTTAATGCTTTTTTTGTCAATGAATGAAAAATCTCGCAGATTCGTGAGAAACTAACCCTTTCATATTACATAAATGCGCGCGAGCGGCAAGTTCAAAGTTTCGTCATGAACTTGAAATGTTGAAGAAAAAAAATATTAATGAATTAAAGGAGAAATCAAGAAGAATTAAATAAATAAATGATTTTGTTATGTGAAAAAAGACAAAAGATTTTGTTTTTTTTTATTCTCATTCCTCAAAATTGCCTTTTAATCCGAAAAGCTCTCTATTGCCACATATAAAAATTCTTTTTTTGCCTTTTTTTGTCATTAAGATCTTTTCAGTCAAGCAAAAGAATTTAAAAAATTCCAATCGCTTTTGTTGAATTCATTCTTAGTTTCTCTCTCACTCACTCATTGTGTTTAGTATGTCTTGTCATGCGAACGAATAGAATTGGAAGAAGAAGAAAATCGGGACGAATCATGATTAGGAAGTGGCTGTTTTTTATATTCGCACTGAACCGGTTTCTAAAAAAAAAAATTCTTTAAAAAAAATATTTTTTTTTAGATGAAAACTTATTTAAATATACAATAATATAATGAGTCTAATCTTTAGCATTGCTGAGGTGAAGGTTCATCTATTTGACAAGATTCCAGTAGAATTTTTTGTCGATTATTTTCCTACTAAAAAAAAATCGTAAAAACAATTTGTCAGATTTCAAAAATAATCGTATTTTTATCAAATTCTAGATTGTAGATTCATCTCATCACTAGATTGATGACTTAATCAATTTGAGTGAAATTAGGAAAAAAATTTGATAAGAAATAAAAGAAATGTGGAGCAGTCAAGACTGTATAGTACTCCAAAAAAAAAATTGTCAATTTGACGTCTGATAAAGTTTGTTGTACACAATTGCAAATGTTTCGTATCAGAATTGTGATTTATTTATTTTTCCGAAAATTGTAAACGATGCCGTCGTCATGTCTCTACGACCTGCAAATCCCCTCAAAAAAAATAATAAAAAGAAAATAAAAAAATTTTTCTTCATGTATATGAACATTTCATCGACACACTCATTAAAGTCACAAATGAGTTAATCATACATACATTAGCCGATCGCTCACATTTATTATTTTTTGAGAGTGTAACAATAAGAAGAAACTTACTTTAAGCAACTCAAAATTCTTCATTTTCACATAAATATTTCTTATCAAAAAAAAAGAAAAAAAAAGGTTTGTTTACTTTAGAGCTCAATATGATGCTGCAAAGAAAAGATTCTTTCGTTATTGCGAGCTTGTGTATACATTAATACACTCATTTTGCAATAAGCAAAAAAAAGAGGCGAGAAATGGAAGTGGAAAAGAAATTGAAGTTTTTTTTTTATTACACAGCGCGAAATATAAACAAAATTTGATATTATTTAAGATAAAGTTGTGACTTGAAGAAGTGATTTTATGTTGTGCGATAAGCAGCTTTTTAGTCATACTACACATATTAAATATGAAATTTATAGCAAATAAAACAACAAAAAAAGAATTATTATTCATTTACTTATCGATTCGGTATGTGGAATTTGAGAGTACTTATGTTGAAATAATTGAGAATTTGGGAGAGGAAATATTAATAAAAAATTCCTTCAATGCCATGCCTTTTTTGGAGGAACTAATTTTTTAAGGAGTTTTTAAGTTTTTAGATACTTTAAAGTTGTTGATTTATGATTAGATTTAGCAGAACTTGACAAAATCCATACAAAATTTGAGTTAACTTTGAGATCTAAGATTTTAGATTTTTAAATAAAGCTTTAACTAATTCAGCATTCACTAAAATGTCCGAAAAATTCAATAATATTGAAATAATAGAAAAGTTTGAGTTCGATTCTCATTGAATGTATTGTTATGGGATATTTAGAAACTAATTTGTTTTTTGCCAGTAAAAACATTTAATTAAAGTGTGAAAATGAGTCTTAATCGTCAAAATCATTGAGTTCGAATCTCAAATCTTAAACCAAAATATTAATTTGATAGATTGAATGGCGGTACATAACTTTTTTGCTATCAAAAAAATAAAAAAATTGATGAATTTTTTACATTTCAAAAGATAAATTTAACTTTTTGCAAATCAAATCGAATTTTTTCCGATTCCAATCAGTAAAACCCACAAGAAATAGACAATCCTACCTAATTCTCCTCGAAAAAATACATATTTTATCAAGATATTCATGAATAAATGCGTATTTATTGTTCAATTTTTTTTTATTTCCAGAAACCTTAAAAAATATATTAAATTCATTCCCCAAACTTCTTATCAACGTTATTTTCTGTCTACATTGGAACTTGTGTACTTTAAGTCATAAATTGTAGTATTTTAAACTTTCCATTCCATCAATATCGACTCATTTTTGTGTTAAATAAAAAATACGAAATGAGAGCTTGCATGGATATGAAATATAAAAGAGTTTCATACTCTAATTTCCACGTGCTTTTAATGCTTTACTAAAACCGCTTCAAATATGAAAATAAATAAAAAAAAAAAGTTGTATGTATGTTAGGAAAAAAAAAGAATTCTTTTTTGATGTTGATAAGAAAGAAAAAAAAAAAAACACGAAAGAGTTTTTCGATGTACATATGCTTTAAAAAAATACGTGCTGATAAGAGGCAATGAATTGATGTGAATGATCGTTAAAGTTTAAGCGGTGTGTTTTGTAACGAATATTTCGCCGGAAATGAAGAAATCATATCAGTTTATGTCTAGATTCGTAAAAATAATAAAAAAACTACTATTAAAATTATTGTAACTTACATTTTTATACTATAAGTAATCCACCGGCGATATGTAGCAACACTTATTCAAAAAAAATATATAAATTTTCAGTTCACACAACTTTTTTTAATCCAAGTGCTATTGCTCTTTATGCTTTTTATTTCTCTTCCTTGAACTTCTTTCAAATTTTAAAACTGTTAAACTTAATTCGTGTATTGTAAATGTAATCCAGAAATTTATGCGCTTTTTTTTAATTTCTTCTTATTCTTTTTTCTTCTCTTATTTTTCCTCTCAGTTGAAATTATATTTATACATATATATATAATATATATATATATAAAAAATTATTATTTCGTGTCTTTCTTCTTCATTTCTTTTGCACACTCAAAAAAAGATTTGTTGACGTGAATTATAGAGTAATTTTTTTTTTTCTTTCACAAAATTTATATCCTCTTCCATTCAACTTTATATATCTTCTCTCTTTCTTGTTGCTTGTTGTTGAATTCTTCTTTATTTTACTTTTTTTTTACTCAGATTATACAGCACATATATATAATATTGAATAACCAAGCAGATATTTCTTATTTTTTTTTTTATTTCTTCTCTTTTAAAGTAGGCGAAATTCACTTTAATTAATAATTATTTTTTCTACTTTTTTTACATTCTTGACTGTAAACTTTCACTGTAATTTTTTTTTCACTTTTTCTTCGCTTCCTTTTCATTTACTTATATTTTTTTGCATGTATACAAAAAAATAATTATTTTTAAATTTTTTTTTTATCAGGAAAAAATAACACTTTTCATAAACACAAAAATTTTTCTTCTCATTTGGCTTATTTTTTAAATAAAAAAAATTTCCCGAAAAGTGTAAAATTTCTTTCGAATCCAAGTTTATCGCTAAACACGAAGTAAATTATTATATTATATTTTTTTCTTTCTTTTTTACGTTTGAAGACCGCTTTCACACACTCAGGACGTTTTTTTTTTTATTTTTTTTTATAAAATATAAAAATTTTTTCTTTTCTTTTTTTCTTTTCTAAAAAAAAAACACTGTGTCCCGTACAAGAAATATGTCTTAACCATTCAAAAGTTATTTTATGAATGAATAGTGTGGAAAAAACATACAGGAATGCATGTGTAGTTTAAAAATATGAGAATTGAGAGAAGTGTTTTGGACTTCGACGCAACTTTTTCTCTTTTTGGATCTTATTCGTGTTATTTTTATCAAAATTTTCGTAAATAAATTGTCAATTATTTTCAAATTCTTAAAAGTTCTTCAAATTTCACAAATTTCATTAAATTTCAAAATTTTCCAATTTTTTTCAATGAATTTTCAACTTTTCTATCTCAAAAGTATGCTGAAGTTTTCGAAAAAGTGGGGAAACCTAACACAATCAAACAAAATTGTCAATGTATGTGTGAATATGAGCGGTATTTGTGCATGTATTACATATTACTCACGACCACAATCAAACATTTTTACGTATTTACTTGAGAGCTCCCACACAAATAATTTCAAATTCATTCAAACCTTCCATTCATGTAAAAATCTGTGTTTTGCAATAATGAGTTATACTAATATGGAAATCCATGAAAGTTTAAGTGATTCTTAATAATCTCATCGATAAAAATCTATGAATGAAAATTCTCCCAATATTCCAAAATATTTCCCCTCAATCAATACGTGTGATTTGAATTTTTATGCATGTGTGCTACTCTCTGTGAGTAGAAAAAATTTTAATTCATAAAAAAGTTTCATATAAAAAAAAATTTTTTTTTTTTGTCATTAAACTTTTTTTTACAACTTTTTTTTTTATAAATTTTACAATTAAGCAATTAAAATGCTCTCATAATGTCAACTTTAGTGGCTCTAAAACATTATTTAATAGTCAACATCCATCAGGCAATAAGTCAAATTCTTATTTTGCTGGTTGTAAAAATGCCCTCCATTTGGCATCACATTGAGACGATCATACACGAATAACTAACACAACAAAAGGATTCAACTAACAAATTTATGAATGAAGTCTACGAAACTTTTTTTTTTTCTTCTTTTTTTTCCTCTTTTTTTTCTTCTTTCATATATTTTTTTTTTTCATGCCTTTTAATGCGTTTTTCGCTCGCACAAAAAAAAACAAAAAATTTAAACTTAATGAAAAATATTTTTTCTCATCTTCGGGTACGAATTTTTTTTTTTGTCTACTTTGGATATACGTGCTTGTGTATAGTTACTAAGGGACGAAACAAAATTTTCATTCATGACTTTTTTTTGTTGTGGGTTGATTAAATATAAAGCCACAGTGATAGAAATTGAGAATGAAAATTTAGAAAAAAAAGATGAATTTTTTGAAGGTCAAAATGAAAAACTTTTCATGAATTTCACGTGACCGTCGACCGTCTTCTTTATGACTTTTTTTTTATCTATTTTGTATTCTTTTTTTAAAATTACAACTTTTTCGCAATGACATATTTATATATATATTTTACTTCCGTTGAGATAATTTAGAGTGTAGTGTATGTTATCGTGATATATTGCTCATATTTTTTTCTTCATTCACGTTTGTGCCTTTTAAATATGAATTTTAAAAATTACTCATTGAACGTGGATGAATGAAGAGCATTTTTTTTGCTTGCTGCTGCATTATTGAATGAACTCAGCTATTTAGAGGCGTATACATTCATGAACTTTAAACTATATGTTTTACAATTGCTAGTAATCGTGCATGAATATGAATACAAATTATAGTTGTGGTGAAATGAAAATATTTTTTAGCAATTTTGTGGAATTTTATAACTGTAGAGCAGTGTTGTTCATACTTTTATGCTGTCCAAACCCTTACAACTGAGTACCTTAGTAAGATCCGATGCCGAGACCAAGACCTACACCAAGATTTCCCGATGTCGAGACAGATACTTCGGGGAAAACTTATTTGGTAGTAAGCCACGATCGAAACTGCTTACTTCGCCATGGCCCTTCTCAGATGACACCTAAAGCTGGCTCTATCTCTCTAGCTTTCGTCTACCAATTGTCAATACCAAATGCAATACTGTTTCTGTCGACAGACAGCTTCATAATCAAAATTACACACTGGATTCGTTTCATGGCAAACCCAGAATATATGATAGTGTACCGCGTCCCACAGTTTGGCCAACACTGCTTCAGAGTATGATATTGCATTACCAAGAAAGGTTGATTATAGAAGTTCTATAAATTTCAAACAATTCACCACCCAAGCCTGTATATTAAATTTTAAACAATTTTAAAACTCAAGTGATTGTGCTCAATGAATTCTTAAAGACAGCCAACACATTTCACCAACGATTTCTCAGAACTCCAGTCTTTCAATTACAAAATTTTGAGTAGGATTCGACCCCATGTCCTTTTAATTTTCAGTTACATTCTCCGAAGTCATCTATCTAAGTCTCCCGGCCAAATGTCATATTTATCATGTAGATTTACCATTGAAATGATGTCTATAACATTAAAGAATCACAAACAGAAAAAAACAGATCAAATTCAGCAAGTGCAATGGTTTACTACTCAGAAGAGCACCCACATTCGTTAAAATAAAAGAACTACATCCCAATTTCGTGGAAGTAATGCATTGATTGACTAGTAGCAAAAATATTCACAATCATTCGAAATCCTCCTACAAACTCTTACAGCAAAAAAAATATAAACCATTTTGCAAAGCGTATCCCACACATGAATGTAACTCGGTACTTTATTAATAGATCTGATAACGAATGAATCGTAATATTTGATTTAATCAGACTCAATACATAAAAAAAAATTGTTATAAAGCAATCTTCTGTAATAAAAATTATATAAGGGAAATTGTATATTTTATCAGCACTTTTTTTCATATTTTTGGGTTTTATGATTAGTTAATAAACTTTTACTAGGACAAATGCTAAATCCATCTAAGTCAAAGAGAAGATTCTTGCTTTAAATTAGGATTCAGACAAGAATCGTAGGACTGTGGCATTTAAATGCGCAGATCAGCAGTTTTGGACTGTGTCTTATAGTTTGTCCAAGGCTGCAGACGTGCAGTTTCGAGCTGTACCTTATAGTTCGTCCAAGACCCTAGACCTGTAGTTTGGGGCTGTACCTTATAGTTCGTCCAAGACTGCAGACCTGCACTTTTGAGCTGTACCTTATAGATAGTCCAAGGCCCCAAACCTGCAGTTTCGAGCTGTGTCTTATAGTTCACCTAACACTGCAGACTTACAGTTTCGGACTTTACCGTATAGTTCATATATGACTCCAAACATGCTTGTTTTCCCAGCATGCCTGCATTTTTCGTTGAACCCCTCTCGAAACTAACGCTATAGTGTGATGAGCAATGAACAAAGCACTTCATTATGTTTGCTTAAGTTTATTAATTAGCTAGGCATTTCTAATTTAATAAATGAACAACACAACAAACAAACAATTTACATTTTTCGTTATCTATAATTTCAATTTCCGTTTGTAAAAAAAAAAATAAAATCGATTTTCTACAGTAAGCAACTTATCAATCAATTCGATTGAAACTCACAGCTATTTCATGAAAAAAGGCATGTACTTTTCAATGAATCTTTTATTATTATTTTTTTTTTGCAGTAAGTACTGATAGTCATTGTACTTGATATGAAGTTTAAGTATAATGACATAATTCCCTTTAAGCTGCCATTGTAATCTGCCTTTCGCTGTTCCCTTGACCTTTTACTATAGAATATATTTTTGTTTTCTGTAAATGGGGTATTCGTGAGGTAGGATTTTTTTATTTTTTTTGAATTGATGCATCGTGATGATGATGAATGGAGTTGTGATTATCTTGAGAATGATAGTTGATATCAGACAGGAATTGGCGGGATTATGAGAATTATCGAGTTTGTTTGTGAATTTTGGATTAAATTACGGTTTTTAAAGCTGTATGCCACGACACAGAACAATTGGCATATTGAGGTGGTTGTTAAGTGCGTTGCTTTAATGTTGTGAGCTAAAGTGACTGCAAGATGCAGTAAATAAGTGCTTTTGATGCAATCCTTAGTGGTACAATGTGGCCAAACACTGTTTTCGACGGAAAAGTGGGTCGAACTTAGCCATCACGATGCCATCATGGCAACATTGCGTCTTTTCGTCAATACGGCGGCAAAGCGATGTTGTGCTCTTTAGGAATCACTCTAACGATCATAAACTCTGGTTTCAAGATGTCCTTTTGTTAATTTTGATATTGCATAAGTCAAAAATGCAGTTTAATTGTAGCCAAAATGCCCTAGAACTCTTAAATCGATACGACAATTCTTAAATCTATATTATGTTCATATAACCTTCAGGTATGCAGCGCACAATCCTCTTTCAGGGACTCTAAATTAATGCCTAGTTTCCTATCATTATTCTTGAATATTATTATACTTGCTATTGGATCTGTCAAGTCATAACTAGTAACTACGAGTTATTTATGTATCAGCCCGCTAATTAACCTCCAGTTTCCTATTTAACACTATTTTCATGAAATTATTATCAATTAACTTCACCTCAAATCACCTGATTTCAAAATCTTTAATTGATTTAATCCAAAACAAGTTCCATTCTCATTATCACCTGCCATAATCTTTAAAATTAAATTGCAAAAATAATAAAAGTTGAAAAATAAAATGAAAATTCATAACATACAAGCTTGAATGTGAGAGAATAAAACTAATGAAATCATCATCAACGTTTGCCCATTCGCAGTTTGAAACAAGCAAGCAATTGTATGGTGCATAATAAAAATGCTCAATAACAATAAACATCTTTTTCTCTACTCCGGATATCCGTTTTCCATATGGTTTTATGTCATTACGTAGATGTACGTTTTTTATACATATTTTCACTCTCCATTCTGTTTCTGAAACATTCTTCTACATGTGAGCGCGAGAGTTCTCATTAATTTGCACAATAAATTCTTATATCTTATATACAAACAAATATTTAGATTATTTATTTTTAAAAAAAAGATGAAATAAAAGGAAAATCATTATGAATATGTAAAATATTTAAGAATAGAGATGAAGAATTTAAAACTATATTAATATCACTGTGTATAACTAATTTGCATTTAAATCAATCGTCTCATAAAAATCTTTTTTAGCTGATTTTTGTGAATTTTTGTGGAGTTTTTGGAGTCATTTTGAGTTTTGGGTAGTGAAATTCAAATTTAGGGTCGATTTCTCAGGTACACCCATTGATAAATTGTTGGTACGGGACAGTGGAATCATTAGATGCCGTACCATACCGTACTATCAATAGAGAAATCATCTACAGGCAAAATTTTAAGCAAATAATTTAGAATTCTAATGAAATATTGATTAAAACTCCAAAATTTTAGTTATTCCAGTACTCGAAAATGACTTTTCCATACAAAATCCGAAAAAACATCGAATTCTAAGTTATTTCTATTAAGTTTGACATTTGATGTTTCCAATATTGCTTCCAGAATGACTAATTTTGGCCAAGCTTGACTAAATAAGTAAAATTCGATCTATGCTCACTTCGCTAGCCGTACGGGTTAGTTGTGATCCATAGATTCTCTCTGTGAACGTCTAAAACTACCTCTTTTGCTGGTTGCCGTTTGCCAATTGCCCATATCAAGTGCTACACAATCTCTATTAACAACCTCTTTTCAAAAATCGAAGTATAGCTTCCCTAAATCATCACAGGTAGCCATTACTGTCCCTGAAAGTTATAACTGCATCAAGATCTATCTAGAATATTCTAAAATGCAACAAAAACCAAAGGAAATAATTCAATCCATCATAAATTCTTATCTCATTGAAACAAGAGACAATAATAAAAATCACAGACAACGATAAGAATGCGCATTAGTCTTCTAACTGTCCAAAATTAATTTATAATATCGTTTTTCATAAAAAAAATCATCTAATTCATTTGAGTCAGTAAAAGAAGATGAAATAAAATAAATAAATAAATGAAGGAGTCAGTTTCATGAAGAATAGTGAAAAAGAAGAAACAACATAAGGCAAAAGAGGCAATAAAAGCAAAATGTAAGCCAGCAGCATGGGGATTTGGAATGAAATGAAATATAAAAAAAAACCAGTAGCTATTTACGGACTAAGTTAACAGAAAGCAAAATAACAACATCAATAATGATCTCCAAAATGAGATTAAAATATTAAATAAAATAAAAAATCTTTCGTTAGCTCTCACTAACTGCCACATTGTTGTTGTAGATGCATGGCAGCTTCTTTTCTTCGCACAACAGCACAAGGTAGTAGTATCAAGCAAGAAAAGAAGACATGAAGGAAAAAAGAGTTTAAACCATGGAAAATATTTATAACATTTAAATATATCTTTTGCATTCTCTCTCACTCACTACTGATTGTGAATAAATAAATGCTTTATATGCTTTAAATAGGGTCTGTAGAGGCTCTGAGGAGTCTGTAGAGGCTGTGAGGAGTCTGTAGAGGCTGTGAGGAGTCTATTGAGGCTCTGAGGAGTCTGTAGAGGCTGTGAGGAGTCTGTAGAGGCTCTGAGGAGTCTGTAGAGACTCTGAGGAGTTTGTAGAGGCTCTGAGAAGTCTGTAGAGGCTCTGAGAAGTCTGTAGAGGCTCTGAGAAGTCTGTAGAGGCTCTGAGGAGTCTGAAGAGGCTGTGAGGAGTCTGTAGACGCTCTGGGGAGTCTGTAGAGGCTCTGAAGAGTCTGCATATGCTTTGATAAGGCTACAAAGACATTAATCTTCCCAAGGAACATCTCCAAACCTACTCTGTCAAGAACATAAAATATATTGTCAATAAATTTCATTCTGAATAACATTTTTTAGTTCTTAAGCATTCTAGTTTTTTATGAACCACAAAAAATAGCTTGATCACTGCTTTCTATTCGAATATTCGAAGCACGCACTTCTTAATCACGCGGACGATCACGCAGCAGTGCCATTGTAAACATTAAAAGTTCACAAAAGGACAACCATAAGTGTTAAATTAAACACCAAGAATCCCGTTACTGAATCCGGTTTTGTCTCAGTTTGTAAAAAAATAAAATTTTAGACAATTATTTTTTTTCGCTATAAATAAAGCAAGTGAAATGAAACTTTTGTCTCATTTTCAGTTTTACGTATCTTGCCGTTCCTGTTTTGAAAATCAGCTTTTTTATTTTCGGTTTTGTGCTTCTTTCGTATTATGTAATATTAATCGTCTTAAGAATAGGATTACCATTTTAAAGATTTAACTTGACATAATTTTGTAATCAACTGCTAAATGTTGCCATATTTCATTGGAAGTTATTTTGATTGTTGGATAGCCATTAATGGCATTCTGACGGTTGAAAAGAATATTTTAAAAAATTCTAATAAATCCGTTTTGGACTTTAGTGACTCAATTATTATTTCTTCAAGGCCACACACTTCCAACTCATCAATATCGGTCACATATGTACAGTAGTTTCACCTTTTACAAGACCCAAATGACTAGCAAAATGACTCTTTTTTTATCATGTCAAACAACTGTCAACATTATCTCAATTTTTCCATGCAATACATTATCAACTTCCTCCAAATTTTTTATCTAGCAAATAACAAATAAGTAGTATCATTTTCGTGAAGATGACTCCGAGAAAAAATATAAAAGTCAATAAATTATATTAACAACAACAAAATAATGATCGTCAAAATGAACAAGCAGCAAGAAGAGACAAGAAAAGAATCTTAATTCAATATAAGAATTCTAATGTGAATATTTTTTTTCCTGATTTTGCACACCTACGGATAGTAGTAATCAAGCAGGAAAAAAATTTTAATCTTGACACGCTACCTTGTTATTTGACTAAAGCTACGATAAGGAATGATTCGACAGAAAAATCAGCTAAGCATATTGTTTCTAAGTTTGGATAAAATATTTCAAATATTTTTTTGTTTAGACATGCCAAGTGGTTTGACTTGGGGACTACAGCTATGCAATCATGGTTTTGGTAATGTGATGATATGATGATAAATTTTTGGTGTTTAAGGCATGAAATTGGAGTTATTTCTTAGAATTTCCATTAAATTTCTATTAGCTTACATACTTAGCAAGCTGCATAGATCAATTGTGATACATGGCTTCGCTTAGTTGGCGTCTAAAGTTGCTACATCGCTGAATGCGCATTGCCAATTACCAATGTCATGAATGACTACCCAATAATGCATCCCCTGAAGAAATACAAACAAAATAATTACTACATACCTTAAAACTTGCTCCATTTTCATCCTCATCACCATCTGACCATCAATAAACTCAAAAATCTTTATTTTCTTGATGTAAAACATTATAAATTTTTATTTATTTCTTGCATCAATCTTGATTCATTTCGATCTTGATTAATTTCTCATTATCATCAAAAAAAGGAATTAAAAATATTAATAAAGAATAGCAAACAAAAAAAAATCAGCATATAATTGGTTTTTTACAAAATTCCAAACAACTTCTTCAATTCAACCATAAGTGTCCAGTCGGTCTTGACTAACTCATCACGGAAATAGTCCTTGCATGCATCAATGCTCTCACGTGATATCTGTAAAGGAAACAACAAAAAAAAAGAGATTAATTCTATTTTCAAATTTCAGTTCATTGAATGTTTTATTTTCATCCCCTCAAGCACACAAACCGAGAAAAACAATTTTGCTCTGGTTTAAAATTAAATTCTACATAAATAAAAGTCCTTGACACGTAGTCATGGATGCAGGAGTAATGCTGATTTTATTGTGACCCAATTTTTGGAATGAAACGTATTTCTATTTTTAGAAACCGAGAGAGAAATTCCCCGTCCTGTTGGAGTCTATTTTCATCGAGTTCCCTTGACACGTCGACAACTTTACGAGGATATTTTAAAGTCTGCAGTGAAAATGTGATTAATATGCTTTATTGTCATCGATTTGTCTTTTTTGGAATTGTCGAGAAAGTTTTGTTTTTTTAATTTATTTGTGCTTTAATTGAGTTGAGGTTTTAGCCATAAATGTCAGAAGTTCGGAAATTAATTTATATAAAATACCTGATAAGTCAAGGGTTCGAGTCTCATATTAAGTTTGAATATTAATTAATTTGTTCTAATGGCTTTTTTTTTTTTATTTTACAAAATCGATCATTTATGCTTTTAAAAATGCGTCTATATCACCCAACATCCATCATACATCATCCAACTCTTTACAATCCTGGATATGACCTAGTTTTCCCATACAATCTACTTTCAGTTCAGTTCGTTAACCCAAATACGATTGCATCGTAATGGAAAAATCGTTATTTGTACGTTCGAAGAGAGTTTTCTGTGATGACGTCAGGGAGAAGGAACGAGACACAGATAACATAATATAGTGATGGAGGCAAAAAAGTTGAACAGCATAAAAGCCAACAGCAAACTAATTTAATTTGATTGCTATGGCTATAAAAAAAGGGAATATAAATGCATAAAATGAGGAATTTATCATGCTACATATTCAAGTAATTTATCAATGAATTATAGTCCAAGACATTACAGAGCATTCAACCAAAACTACCAACCACAATTTATATTTTTAATCATTTTTTTTATTTAAAAAGTGTTTGGCGAAAAGGAAATAGTGGGTGCTTACCGCCTAAAACTAAATTCACATATTAAAAAGACTCTATATGGTAAGTGAAATATTTTATTTAAACTTTCTCAAAGCAATCATGGCATCGAATATATGTTTTAAATATAGCGTCAACTTTAAATGTCTTCAATATACCATGAGATATAGAAAAAAAAAACGACATGCAAGTTTCATGGCATGACATGTAGGTGGAAAATATGTGGAATTTCTTCAGGCGTTTGACGTGGTATGGTTAATTTAGTAACTTGGCTTCATTACCAATAAGCTTTACATGTCACAAAAAAAAATATTATTTGATAGTAAGAAGTCTCTACTTTTCATCTATTTTTGGATACGACTCAAACATTAAGCCTAATCATAATTCCATGACTACTGAATTTTTTTTCTCTTTAATTTTTGTTTTTATGTTCGTCATTGTCGTTTGGGTATAATCGTATGTATTATTATAATGTAGCACATCATCGGAGGAGTGAAATGGGACTGATTGCTTATGATGACTAGAGTGGGACTGTTTTCTTAAGAATTTAAAATTATATGTGGTTGACTGAGGAGTTGCACAGAAGTTAGGGAAATTATGCAGTGTCGACTAATCAACCCTAACAGTCTAGGTTCGAATCCTGAGAATGTTTTGTCAGATTCAATTGATTTTGCTGTCTTCTAGTCTTATCAACTTGATTTGTGTATTCGCGACACGTCGTGCGACATAAAAATTGTGGCTACTCACATTGCAACACTAGAGTTCAGGAAAAACAAAATTCTATTCACAACCAACCATCATTTATGGAACAACCCAAAAAATAATTTTAATTTTAAAGTAATTTTGACTGTAGGAAGGAAATGTGGAATGACAATTATGATGAAGAAGAAGAAAGTAAATAAATAAATAAATGAACGGAGGCACAGCGAGACAGATAAGTGATGGAAGCAAATAGCTTTGCAATTGAAAAGGATGAATCGTTTTGTTGCTGATGCTTTTGTTCATGAAGAAACGAGAATGTGAGGGAAAACATAATTATGTTGAAAAAAAAAAAGAATTGCTGTGAAATTGGATGACATGGGCGCATTTCAATTTGAAGCTAACGTCAATTGTAAGAATTTTACTAAAGTTCAGACGTGTGGGATGTTATATCATTTGCTGATATTTTACATATTTTACTCCCAAAAATCTTACATATTAATTCATAATTGGAACCCATAGTAATCATAATATTACATGCATTATTATTAGACATTTACTTAATATTCTGTCAATACGCTCGGAGGCTGAGTTCAGATGAAATAATTACACAAGTCAGTCGTTAAGGAAACATTGACAACTGAGCTAACATTTAGATCAGAAATAGGTTGTTGTGATTGTAATGATATCATTATTATATATTTCTTGAGGATGTTTGATGAACATTTTATTTGTTGTGTTAAGAATGGAGCTGGAGGGTTAGGAATTGAAGCATAAGGAATATCTGGGAAAGAACCCCATCTGAATCTATGCAGATTCATCAAGCTCGAATAGTGCAAATCGTTTATTCGATCAAAATAACTTGTGATTCTGACTTGCTTAAGATCCGGCAAAGTCACGCTTGTTTTGTGCCAGATTTTGAATCGACTAAGTGAGATTGAGTGCGGATCTTCATTCGATTTTATTGTTTTAGGAGTGAATTTTACTTTGAGTTTCTGAGCTTTGGGATTAAGGCTGGGGACTTGCTAGGCCATCACAGCGTACTAAACAAGTGCCTCTTTTATCTCCGTCCACTATGTGGCTTGGATTAACAGTCTCCCATCACGACAAGGTGAAGTTGATACATGTTGGTGTTCGGCTAAGTGCAGCAGAAGATATATGTTACGCATTTACACGCAGACAGCTATAGTCAGTTTTAGATGCAAAATGAAAGAAGCAGTGGATAACAGATGATCTGTTCGACCAGCTATCTAAGTAAGTAAGAATCTAGACTTATCAAAGCAATTGAATACCTAAAGCATTTGATTCTAAACTAAATTTACAGCCAAACCGACCAAAATCCTAACCTCAATCTACCCAAAAATATCGCTTCCATAAATTCAATTAAATTTAATTTCCCCATTACACTTCTGTACAAATGAATGATGAAGTCGCACATTCTCATGGGAATCAAATTGAAATTAATATGTGTAAATGCGTACGATTAAGCATGATAAAAAAAATTATTTTATTGTTCTCACGTTCATTCAAAATATAATAATATAAGAGAATATTATTTTATGCAACACTGAATTGAAATGACGACGACGACGACAAAAAAGAAGAAGCTCATGAAGGTGACGGCAAAGCTATAAAACAAAAAAAAATAACACAAAACTTCCAGTTCACATTTCCGATGGCGAATGAATATAAAAAAAAGATAGTTTTGAGATATTCCATTCATTTCAAGTCAAGCTACACACAAAATATTTTCATTCAACTAGAGATGAGAATGAAAAAAAAAATATTATTTTTGTGTCTTGTGAATGAATTCTTTTCTGTCAATTTAATGAAAAATGAGCATACCAAAAATAATACTTTTTTGCTATTTTTTACACATCTTATTTTTTTTTTTTGACTCGACGTCCATCCATCCGTTCGACTATTTCATGCATTTTGATTCTCTCTTTCTCCTACAGATTCAAGCATGCAAATGGTGCTGCCACTGCTCTATGTTGATACAGAGGAAAACTGAATGAATGAATTAAACAACTCATTTTCCGGTTTTTGAAACATATACGAGAGTTATAAATGTAGAATATATACATAACAGCAGAGGAATATTGTGAATTAGTCAGTGTTGTTATCGGAGTGGCTGTCTGGATTGGATTAGAGGATGGCAAAGCAACAGATCGTCTAGAAGTCTGTTTCTTTGATATACATTTGCTAAGAGAGTGTCCAGGGATCCCTGTTTGGATAAAGTCCTTCAAAATATAGGTTTTTTGAGACAAAAATCTCAGCACCGATCCTCATCTCTAAAAATGGCTTCCAACGTCCCTAACTCTTGCCATAATTAACGTTATTGATCTCAAATGCAGCCTCTGGAGCTTCGACTAGCTCAGATTTGAGCTAAAACTTGTTTGATGTTAAGAATTAGCTTTAATAGAGCACTTAATGTAGGACAAAGTTCGAAATCTACAGCAACTTTGTAAAGAAAAGTCTATTCGAGTTCGTTTGGCTCAGTGTCGACTTTGAGCTTTAGTGTAAAAACAGCATCAAATTAGAGACAGTTGTTCAACCCTATTTCTTCTTCCGAAACAAACATTAAGTGATTAACTGACTGATAATCAAAGAATTGCTCATCTAGAACATAATATCACCAGAAATCCATATTTATCTAGCATCTAGATCAACAACACTGACATAAACGTTGTAACATCGTAATGATGAATAAAAATAAGTACATATGTGCACGATACATTCTATGTATGAAATTCCATATTTCTGCTGACGTTTTTGAAGATAAATTCCTTTCAACAATTACAATATCGTGCACGCTCTATGGAATTTCTTTCTTAAAACCCAAAAAAAGAAAGAAAAATATTGAAAGAAATTTAATTAACGTTGTGTTGATGAATGAAATGTTATGGAAGAGACAGAAATAATTGAGCATGTGTCGAAATGTTCGAATGACACTTTCTTTGAGTGAAAAAAATTTCATTGATGAAAATTGTGAGTTTCTTTTCTTTTTGGAAATTGGCAACTGGAGATGATGACACATTTTTTTTTGTCAGATAGCCATTGAAGATTTTTTTTCTCTTTTTTCTGCTGATGCAGAAACCTACAAAATGTATCGTTGAGATAGATACTGTTGACGATAAAATCTGTCGTCAGTTTCCTGCATCAACGACTAACATGAAGAAGATTTTTTTGTCGGTTACTAATATGTGCTTGGAAACAGAATGTCTTGTGGTTAAGTTTTGAATTTATGGAGTTTATACTGAATAGCACAAATCGATTAATCGGTCAAAAATCCGGTTCCAGGTTGTTGTGGCTCAGGCTTGATACCGGATTCGGTTTTGCAACAGATCCGGTACAGTAGCAGAGTCACAACGGCCTAATGAAGGATTAAACATCGATTAAATGGTTTGTGCTAGTCTTTTAACTCTAAATCACTCAATAAGGCTCTTATGCACTCAATTTCCAACCCATAGACTTCCATACTGATCTTCAACCCTCCCAATTCCACAATCTTTGCCAAAAATCTCCACCACGATTCAAAAACAAAACTGATAAAGCAATTTTAAGTGGAAAATCCATAAAAATTTCATATTACATTCAAAGATCTAAAGTCCACATCGAAGTCAATCACACAAAACTGCTTGCTACGATTAATTAATCACGTAAACAATATTGATTGTTATGCATTTCATTACTTCTAGAATGAAGCTTTCATTTTTAGGACCAAAAATAATTATTTGCAATTATGCAACTTTCTAATAAGTGAAACTAATGCAAATATAAAAAAGTTTATTGAATTAAATTATTATAGAGTTAAACAACAAATTTAAATTAAGTCTGACTAGACGACAGTTACGACATTCCAATGATTCTAATTTCAAAATTAATTTTTTCATTCATCAGCATTAAATGGAAATGATTTGTTGCATATTTTTATTACATGTTTAATTTATGTGATGCTTCTTATTCTTAAATGTACATTTGATGCCTGGTTTTTGATACTTTGTATGATGCATTAAGATCGTAGACATCTATGGAAGCGGAAAACGACAAGTTATGAAAATAATGTGATTTATGATCACGATTTATATGGATTTTTTGAGATCTTGAAGTAGAATTTTTTCTTTTAAATAGGGATTTTCATTATTTGAGGTTATGACTCAACCCTATGAAGCATGAAGAAATGATTCAACAATCACAGCTATTTGTGCACTTAGATTCATGCCTAAGATTGTAACATTTAAGACTAAACACTTGAAAATATGATTTTATTCATGAAAATCCATAATTTACTCTAAATTCCACAATAACATCCGATGACTCACAACATCAGCACATCAAAAAAGCTGCCTCATTAACGCATCAACTTGCTAAGACCATGAAAAGTCGAGTGAAAAAAGTTATTTTCATCCACATTAGAAGAAAAACATCAAAAAAACTGAATCTAAGTATTATTCCATATGTTTTCATTCATAATTTCATCGATTCGTTGATGAGATTAGCAATAGCTTAATCTCACTCAGCGTCGTAGCTTCAATGACTTCATCTAATTATTTTTCAATGAAAATAATATTAAAGACATGCCTTAAATTGCCTTCGAAATGGCACACAAAATAAAAACACACAGTATGTGTGCAAAATTAATTAAATAAATTGACATTACCGCCCTCGATGACGCGTCGAGTCAATAAAATAGAGAAGTAAAATGAGGCTACACAAAAAAAATTTGGTGTGAAAGGGCAAAAATAGAAGAAAACAAAAAATTTATTGCTTTGGAAATATTTTTTTACTGCCAGCAATTTTGTTGCTCCTCTGAGTCGCTATGTGCCCATCCTCCCCTTAGCGTGATCTATCTCACTCACTCTGTGTGTGTTAATAGTCAGTCAGTCAAGTCATTCATTCATTTTCAGTCATTTAACCATCTTTTCTTCCCCCTGGAGTAATAAAACAAAATTTATCACACACATAGAGCCAATGACGTCAAATCAATGTGGCGAACGTCGACGACCATTGTCATCACTCTCCATCTCTATCTCCACCCGAGTGTTTGCGTATAATTTCATAAAATTAATTGAAATTTTTTTTGTTTTTTGTGTGTTGCTCTGCGTTCTTTTAAAAATAAACTTTTATGCTAATATCGTGTGTCCACAATATCGTTTCATAATTTTTTTTTTGTTTCACTTTAATGTAAAAATCAACAGCCCAAAAAAAGAGAAGAAAGAAATAACAATGTGATAATTGGATATTGTAGGTGGATGGAGTATGGTGCAGTTTATGTAGTAATCTATTGGTCAATTTTAGACTTGATTAATAAAACATAAATTAGAGATTTATTTGTTCCTATTAAGTGTTTCCTACGATTTTTTTCGGAAATCTGTATGGGCTGTACTATCTTAATATTGAAGTTTTTTATTTTTTTTAGGTTATGTACATTTGGCAAACACGTGTTTAACTTATGAGGATGAAAAAAAATATATTTAAAGTTCCTCATTTAAAGGTCCGACAACATTAATCTATGTCATTTTTATTGAGATTCTGTTTATGTTTTTTTGAAACATTTTTTGGTTCTTATTTTGGGTATTGCGATTCTGTTTCGTATAGTTTTTGCATCTAAATATTTAACATGCTGTTTATTTATCTGCGATTCTAGATAGAATGCCTCATTTGACTACATTTTTGACACAGATCGGCTACCACATGTGTTTGATAATGACTGCAGTTAAAGTTTTTGGGTTATTTAGGTATCATTTGTTAAGAAATTAGATTTTTGGAGCTGGATTTTTGGATATACGATGGATATTTGAAGCTGACTTTTGATTTGGATGTAGCGCAATCGTTCCTCAATGTAGATGAGTCGATATGTCATTTTGTTGATGGTAGAACATCAAATGACGTGGATATGCCCTGAAAGCACCCAAAATTTGCTGCAGCATGCCACTCGTCATAGAAAAGAGCATCAACTCAAAAGTATTAAGCTATTACAACTCCAAATGCATCACCATCTGTGCAATTTCACATCCATACCTCTCAAAATCATGACATTCCAAACCTCATCTCAAACTTAAGTGATTACCAAACAAGATTAAGCAAAAAAAGTGCAGTTTTTGTAAAATGTGGGAATGAAGAGAAACACAAAAAAATTTATTTTAGCAATGCATGAATATGTGTGGAATTGGAATCACTATTAGCAAAACTTAAAGCAAACCGAGCAAGCCTCCGCTCATTTTCATCATATTTAATCGACGATGGAATTTTTTGCATTCAAAGTATTTTATTTTATATATTTTCTTACGCAAGCAAAAAAACAGGCAAGCAGGCAAAGCGTATGTAAGAAGAAAATAACTCTGATATTTTTTTTAAAGTAAAAAAAAAATCTACATATTATATTTTAGTTCACGTGAGTGTTTTTATGTGCGTTGGATTCAACGCTGGTGATTATAAAAGTGTGGGAGAGAAAAGAGACTCCATATAACGTTATACATCTACTATTAAGTGTATGAATATTTTTGCTTGCATTGAATGAAATTCTCATCTTAAAAACAACTTTCAAAATAGTCTCATTTACCACACATGTTCAGTCTTTATTGAAATTTACAATAAATCTAATTGTTGACGCACTCAAAAATGTCATTTCCTTAAGTGCATTGCATTAAAATAACTTATGATATTGTCTCATCCATTCATATATCGTCATTGTATGTCTTACAAAACAATGGAACAAAAAAAAAAATATGCCTCAATTTATTTAAGCCCATCATAAATAAGTCATTGAGTGGAGATATAAGTTGAATGTGAAGAAGAAGGAGACAAAAATAAAAAAAAATAAAATATTTTTTAATCCCACATATCACAGACAAAAGCAGAATGTACAAGAGATATCGAGAAAAATCATTCATTTTAAAATTTTTTCAAAAAAATAAAAATAATGTTACATTCAGGATGTGTTTAGTCATATAATTCAATAGTTCAGTGTGACATTAAAATCACATTTTTTAACTAGCATGGAAATATGTTATGGGAAAGTATAGTGACGCATTTTTTGAAAATTGATTGTTTTTAGAACATTGGTTGGTAACTTGTGTGAAGTCAATGAACATGAAAGTGTGTTTTCAAATTTCAGTATTGACAAAAAGTGAACTTAAGAAATCTACAAGCAAAAAAGAACTAATAACAACATCGAAGGGAAATTCTTTCATGTATCGATTTGAATTATCATAGGATTCGAACCTTTAAATATTGAAGATTGAGATGCAATTTCATTTGTTAACACTGAATTAAAGTAAGCAAAACTGCATCCATAAAGTAAACACCAATTCCTTGATCCTTAGTTTTCTACCCTCTAAAATAGTGCTGTGCAAACTTTTTTGAGCCATGGTACGCTCTAGATAAGTGTAAGCAACCAATGAGTTATGAAAATGCTTGAACCGTATTTTGTGGGCGGTTTTGGTCGAGGATTAGTACCAAGGTGTGCCGCAAAAAATAAAAAGTTGCTCACCACTGCTTCTAGATGTAGAACCCCTGCTTTAACCAATCTATTTCTCATTATTAAAATCATTCCACCTCCAAATTAAGAAATTAAAATCAGAGACTAAAATGAATGAAAAAAATCTTTGATGAAAAAAATCATTTTTTTCCATGATGAAAAAAATCATGATTTTTTTCATAATACGTATTATTACGTAGAATTTAATCGTAAGCTTCATAATTACGTTGAATTTCATCACGCAGGGCAAAAAACATTGTTTAAAATTTTTCTCAAAAGTTTTGTGTCAATCATGATGAAAATTTTGAAAGTTTTTTAGCTCAAATATTGATTAAACTAGAGTATTTTGAAACATTACATGTTATTTAACTATATTTAATAAATTATTGTAGTTTTCTGATGTTTAAAGTACTCAAATTTATCATTTTTAACTTAATATTTGTGTACTTTTTCAATGGATTTATTATTGTTTCTCCATGAAAAAAATACCAAACTTCGTAGTTCATTTTCACAAATCTAACTAGTTTAAACACTAGAAAACTACACTAATTTATTAAATATAGTTAAATAACATGTAAAGTTTCAAAATACTCTAGTTTAATTCAATATTTGAGCTAAAAAATTTCAAAATTTTCATCATGATTGACACAAAATTTTTGAAAAAATTTTAAACAATGTTTTTTGCCACTGATGAAATTCAACGTAATTATGAAGCTTACGTGATTAAATTCTACGTAATAATGTACTTTTATGAAAAATCATGATTTTTTTCATCATGGAAAAAAATGATTTTTTTCATCAAAGATTTTTTTCATTCATTTTAGTCTCTGATTAAAATTATAAATCACTTCCAACCCCACAATCAATACCAAAAGACAAACTTCTGACATTTCCATCACACCTCCAGTAAAAGTGCGTAAAGATAAAAGCCAGTCAGAATATCATTTTAATGGACGGAACTCAGACAAAAAGGCACATACATAAAAACCGTATTCTAATGGACACTCAGGCACAAATATTTTTTATTATCACTATTATGAATGCCCACAATAAATACATTTAAATGATGATCCATCCCAAAGAGGCCCTCACAGCTCTGTCACTGAACTTACAATTTTTTCATGAATGAATTCTTTAAGTTATTCCTTTCACAAAAAAATAATAAGAATAAAAGAAGAATGAAATTTATTTCATTCTGCGTCGTTGCTGTGCGTTTCGGTAGAGTAATGTGTATGTCTCATTCACTCTATAAATGGATGATGTACGAGACACAAAATAGGAACAATGGAATTTCCAAGTTTCCCCTTCATTCATTCATTCATTCATATATATTTATTTTTTTCTCCATTTCATTCATTAAATCATGCCATGTTATTTTGTATATATATAAAATGTAAAGCAACAACAACAGAAACTAGTGAAGATGACCACGACTATGTGACTTGGAAACGCATTTTTGTTGTTTGGGATTCTAAAAAGTTGGAAATTTGAATTCTTAGGGTTGAGGCTGTTATTAGTGAAGGGTATAGATCGGTTCTAATGACTTTCATGTCTTTGGAGCAGTGTTGGTTAATCTGTGTGCCGCGACACAATAGTGTGACATGAATGAATCATCATGTTGTGTATGATTCTGATCGAGGCTTACCACAAACGTGTGTCGCGAAACATGAAAGGTTGCTCACCACTGTTTTAGAGCTTTTGACACCAAAATTGACTGCAATCTTAAGACAAGAATGCTCAGCTTCCTTCAAACATCAAGCCAAGCAAGGACAATCATTGACAGACATTCAGACAAAGTCCAAACACCAGAAACCATTAAATTTCAGACAAAATACGCTGAAAAAAAATTTACAATCTTTATAGTCAACGAGTTTGTTGTATTCTTCTTAAGTACACCCGTCCATTCTTAAAAATTCATTCGAAAACGGATTCAGAAAATAATAAAAGAAGAGAAAAAAAAAGTCTCCAAAAATGTGATTTGAATAATTCCATTTTAAATAAAATAAAAAATAAAAAATTAATAGAAGCTCCATAAATTATTTATAGTTCAACAATCGAAGCCATTAAGCAAAAAAGATCGAATCTTTTTGGTATGGTTATTGGTTGTGTCGGTGAGCGGATATTTGGAATGATATTCACAACAGTTTAAGTCATTTATGCCGCCCACTGTACGGTCGTAGTCGTCGTCTCTTTCCCCCAACTTCATTCATGATGTCTCACAGTTGGAATGTATTTTTTTTTACTCTTTTTTTTGTGGAGATATGTCGATTGATTTCTTGACGTGCCAATTTTATATCTTTCCGGTCGAACATTTTCATTATATTCTGAATATTTTTATATTCATGCCAGCACTTTTTTTGAGGAAAACAGAAAGTTGTGTTGGCATATTGATGCATTTTGTCTATTTTAAACTAAGGTTTGTCCTGAATTGAAGGACTACAGCCCTAAATTGAAGCTTTACAGCCTTGGATGAACTTTAAGGTATATACCAATCTGCAGGGTTGAGATCTTGGTCTCAAACCCAATTTTTGCAAATTTTTCAAAGGAAATTTGACTTTAAACTTATCCCGGAAAGCACATGGAAAAGAATTGGACGGAAATTCGACTCCAGCCTGGCTTGACTCTGCCTTGAGGCCGTCTATACTGTGACCAGGACTAAATTTAGAGTCATGCTAGACAAGGATCGAAATTTCGGCCATTTCTATGTCGTGAGTCTTCCAGATATTAACAAAAATTCTGAAAAATTGGGATTTGAACCCATATGCATCAAGTATTTAGCAGACATACCCAAAATATTGAGCATTTACACCTTTTCATTGATTTAACAATTCCTACAAATCCTACAAAATACAATTTTAACCCATCAATCTTCAAAATATTCCCCAAAAAAGTCCTAGACAATCAACTAATGTACCGTATAAAATACATATCTTCCCTCTGTCATATTCCATGCAGTATTGTATTAAATTTAACATATGTATTGTGACACATATGTACACACATAAATATTATAAATTTAGAAAAAAAGAGTTTCGCTTATAAAATTAATTTTTTTTTTGCTGTACATGTTGATTGTTGGAGTAAGCGAGTAATTTATTCTAAAAATATCCTCCAGAAAGAGCTTGTGTGACTTGAAAACTTGTTTTTAACATTTTTTTTTCTGTTGTTGAAAAAAATAATTTTTTTACGTTCTTTTCATTCTTTTTAGAAGAAATTTAATATTTATCAAGAATAAAGATCCATATGCATTCTTTATAGTGCGTAATTTACTTTTATGTATCAATATTAGCAAAAATTCATCATGATTTATATCTCAATTTTCATGCAATTTAACGATTAATCGATTCTTATTATCGTAATTGTGATGAAGAAAATTCCATTTGCGATCATAATTAAATGCAAAAAAAAAACTGTGAACATGTACTTCCTTATAATCGTCCATTATTTTTTTGCACAAAACAGTCAAGTTGTTTGGCGATTTTTATGCAATTTTTTCCAGTTTTATAAGAAAGCGCATTTTTTGTGGGGGTTTAGAATCTTTTGGATTGATGTTGATAGGGATGATTTTTAAGGAAATCGAGAGAATTGGAATTTATAGGTTTCAAGACAGTCTAGAATCTAAATCGATCAAAAATCCAGCTTTAGGACGTCATGACTCTATTTAGATACGACACCATGTTAGAGTCACGACGATCTGGTGTCAAATTTTGGATCAATTAAACTACTGATGCGATTCGGATGTATTGCAATTTAAGATTACCTTAACCATTACTTTTAAACCAAACTTTCAAAATTATCCACAACTGAATTCACCAAGTCATCAACCTATTCATCTGCTGTATCCCAAAATCGTCTTAAATTCGACTTAAATATTGTTTAATCTAGCAAAAAAAGAACTCCTGACAGCTACAACCTTGAAATACCTCCATTCCAGCGCAAACACAAGACTTATACCACAATTAGATTATTAAGTCTTGCAGTCTCAACAATGTAATAACAAACGACCCATCAAAAACATCTTATGTCATATCTGTACACGATTCATACTGAAAAAAATAAATAATATTCTTTAGCGATTCGAGCATATTCATTCATATGCATCGTTGCTTCGAATAAAAGTTCCCATTCAAGACACTCCATGAGAGATCACGTACGGACAAATAGGAGATACAAGAATTAAGGCACATTTTTAATCTGTTGGCTTGAGAATAAAGAAAGACATAAAAGACACATCAATCTCATTAAAAGCAAGGCATAACAAAGAAAAAAAAAATTTTTTTGCAACTATGTTGCATTTAGTGCTACGATATGTTGTATCTTTTACGCAGCCATTTGTTTTGAATTTTATTACCATTTATCACACATTTTTTATGCAATGTTATAATGCCATAACAGAGTTCTGCCTTTCCTTTCAATTCTTTTCATATTTTTTTTTGTGTCTTTCTTTTCCAGACTTTTGCAGCACAAAAAAAAGAGCATCAGAAACGTTAAGGAATGAAAATTAATGGCTGTAACACTATACTGAAACCAATTAATATCCAAGTTGCATCGATAAATTAAGAACATAAGGTATTGACTTATTTTTTGTTGTGTGTGCTTGAATTACGCGACGAAGATGCTCAATAATAATGATAAGGGTACTCACCTTGCTAAGCAACATGTCATTTTCATCAAAATGTCTACCGAACATTTTTGGTGTCTCGCCGGGAAGGGGTTCAATCTTGACGCAAACTTCTAAACCTTTTCGAGCTGTTGGGACGTTCTTGTGATTGTTCTCGATTGATGCGACGATTCCTAGGGTTTCAATCTGTAATGATAAATTAAAGAGCAATTTTTAGTGATTTTTTGGTATTTTTCAAAATTTAATGTCAGAGTTGCACAACAGACACTTGTGACATGCAAAAACCGTACAAATTCTTGATAATTTAACAAATCCATACAAATTATCAAGAAATTGTACGGTTTTTGGCTGTCACAGGTACATGTTTTGCAACTCTGGTTGCTGTGATGGAAATTCGAGAATTATTTAGATTTATATCAAAAAGTCACAATCATTTTAAGTATCGCTATTTCCTACGCATAACTTAAATCCACAAAATCCCCATATTCCAAGAATTATTGATTCAAACTACTAAATAAGATCATCAAAACAACATAAAAGCATCATCTAGACATCCTCAATCACCTTGTTTGGTTGAAATTTAAATTCAAATTTTTTACAGTTAAACACAAAATGAGAAATTTCTTATTTTGATGAGAAGAGGAAGACGAAGACTCAAAACAAAAAAAAAAAATTATGTTGTGCGTAGAGAGAAATTCAAAAGACGCAAAAGCCAAAAATTCTATTTCAAATGATATATATTTTTTTGAGAAAGAATCACACGAAATTTTTATAATGAAAGATAAAGAAGAGAAACGAAGAAAAGGAAAGAAAAAAACTTTTTTTTTTATGAATGGTGGATATATATAAATTTTTTTGAAGAGTATAGAAAAGAAGAAAATTAATTAACATCCGGTTTTTTGCCTTTTTCTTTTCTTTGTACGATTTTTTTTATAACCTAAATTTCATGATGTAGCAAAAAAAGCTGAAAAATGCATCATTTTTGAAGGTAGATGCAGAGGCACGACATCGACGTTGATTTAGAAAAGTGGTGGGCATCCTGTGTGCTGCGAGTCCACCAAAAAATTGCTTTAAATGTCATGAACCGTATATCTTGTACGGTTTTGATCGAGGTTGATTTAGAATTAATTTCATTCATTTTAATTTGACCCAAAAATGTTGAGTAGATTTTTTACAATTACGCAGAGTGAAACAGATGCTTTCAATCATATAGCAATTCGAATTTATAACATTAGCTTGTTTATATTCATTCATAAGATAGAAAAAATTCATCATCGTCATATTCAGACTTAAAAAAATTCATTATTTTCTAGAAATAAATTAAAATTGCGGTGATTTAATCAGATTTTCTAGAATTTTTAAGTTAATATAGGTTAATATAGGCAGGTTGTATAGGTCAATTGTTGCTGTAGTTGGCTCTATGGCTTGTCAAGTGCAACATCTTCCCTATCAACAATTCCCTTCAATTCTTCCAATTCCTGATAAAATCACCCTAATAACCCTCAAAAAGCACCAAACAAATAAAGTGCACAAAATATCGTCATCTATAATTTCACTTGAAGTTCATTTTTGCGGTAGTCATACAGCAAAGTGCATTTTGATCACATCTGCATACTCGGTTTATAATTCCGATTCCACAATAAAAAAATATAAATTACTTATAAAATGCACATTTAATATGAAAAATTAAGTGAATTATGAAACTTTAAACTCATATTTCGTTAATAATAAACAATAACACCACCAAGTGGATTCTGATTTCATTTTGTGCTGTCACCACAGAACAAAAAAATAAAATAATGCTATAGAATCTTTCATTACGTTAGGCATTATATTAATGTGGAAATAAGATAAACTTGTTTGCAATATATATAAAAGTAAGTGAAGTAATCGTTGTGGGTGGATGATTGAAGTGCATTTTTATTATTTGCCATAATAAATGAGATTATGATGGCTGTGGGGGCAATCTTATTTTGAGTGGTCTGGGAGTTAACGATTATTGCAGATGTTCAGTTTAAGTAACGTTTATGATGATTTTGAATGTTAAAACAACGTTTTTAAAACTTCAAGTTAATATAAACGTACGTAAAATGACGTAATGTTTGTAAAGGTTTACGTACGTAAAATGACGTAGCGCTTGAAAGGTTTACGTACGTAAAATTACGTAATGTTGGTTAAGCTTTACGTACGTAAAAATACGTAACGTTTATTGAGCTTTACGTACGTAAAATGACGTAACGTTTGTGAGCTTTTACGAACGTAACGAGCTTTTAACGAACTTTTGAGCTACTAATTAGCTTTTAGAGACATTTTCAATCATTATTTCCAAAAAAAATAGTCAACAAATGTTCATAAAACCTGAACTTTCTGAGAATTCCTGAGAACTCTTTCAAAATATTTAAATATTTAAATTCAAAATGAAAACAACCGTTAATTTATTCAAAAAAATAAAATTCACTGTTTAATGGCAATCACTTCCGATCAACTTACAGAACCAGACATTCAAGCCCAAATAAAAGTGCACATATTTTATGCAAAACAGCGCAAAATAAAGTGAATATAAAAGTGCAAGAAAAACCTCAATTTGGATGCTGCCCACTGCTAATATCAATGACATTTGCTTGTTAAGTTTCAGCACACGAGCATGAATTCAATAATATTGTGAAGAGAAAAAATAAGAAAACATTTTTTTTACATTATTGGAAGCGAAATCCCGGATCGCGACTAGTGAAATTGATACTTTTTTTTATGTCTCATACGTAAAAGTTTTTTCTTCTTTTTAAATTTCATTCAGAAAACCCACAATTACAAGGTGAAAACGGTATCAAGCTTAACCCAAAAAACCGCACCTAAGTAAATCAAATAAAAATATCAATTCTGTTCCACAACCCGACTTTTGTCATCATAATTATAAGCCATCATCATCATACGATCTATCCGTTTTAATTATGTCTAAATTTATACATTAGAATGTAAATTTAAGAATTATGGCCCACAACTTGCTGTGCTGTGTTTGTTTGATCGCAAAAACAAATGTGGATATCTTTTTTCAATGTCTATTTTCGCTATGCAAATAGTTTTTTTTTATGTATTCACTTTGGGTGGGTTGATATTAATGACTTTTGCAGACATTTACATTAGCCGACTAGAATTGGATGTTCTAAATATTTTTATTTTTTGCTGAAACTGTACACGTTTATTGTTTTGTTGAGAATATTTTGGTATGGAGCTAGAATGATATTAGGCGAAATTGACAGTTAATAGCTTTACAGTAAGCTTTACTAGGTTTCTGACAATGTCAAAGGAAAAATAGCCGTCAAGATGTCATCAATGCAACTTTACATCTTGCAGTCAACATGACGACGACTTGTGTGACGTACAACAAGATCAGGAGTGCCACGAAGAATTTTCTACAGTCAAAGTGTGGCGTGACTCAAAAGAGTTTGGACAACACTGGACCACAATGTGCTGCTTGAGGTATAATCTTAAATTTGCAACAATTAGCGAACCTTTCATGATTCTTGGACATTACTAATGCGAAACAAACCATTACTACACCTTACTGTAATGTTGCTGACCTACAAGCTTTATGAAGCCACAGAAAAACTCTAAAATCATTCTAGCTCCAAGCCATAACAGATCTCAGCAATCAAAGAAATTTCCATAAGATCCAACTGGATCTCAACAAAGAAATAAAAAAAAATTTTATTAGTCCATCCTCAACAATTCAGTGCAATAAAATGCGCTTCCTCAATCCACTCCAGAAGAAATCCATTTCATTATTATTTAAATACGATTCAAAAGATACTTATACATGCGGAATGAAGGAGAAATAAAGAAAATAAAGAAAAATGAAGAAAAAAATCAAGAAGTCAGATTCATAAAAGAAGGAAGAGTGAGAAAAAGAAAAAGAGACACAGGCACATACAGTGAGTGACGATGAATAAGAAGTTGGAATGAAAACGAGTATCAAGTTGTTATAACAGCAAAAACTGACTTTAAAAAGAAACTGGAAATTTTATGACCATTATAGAACGGAAGTTGGAGGATGGGCAGAATAATCGTATGCATATTTGAGCGTATTTCTAAAGAATATTAATTTGAGTTGCCTCCGGCATGCTTTTTTTTTTCTTTATACACATTCTCTTCTTTTACTTCATATCCACATCATATAAACTTCTTTGAATGTCATGATGTTATTAAAAAATTTAAAAGACATGAATGATTTTTCATTCACAGCACAAATGGACGTTGGCATTAATCGAAAAAAATATTATTCCTTAATTAAAATTTACAAAAAAATAATTGAAATTTCAAAAAAAGAATGCAAAAAAATTTCTGGCAGCGGTGGGATTCGAACCCACGCCCCCGAAGAGACTGGTGCCTTAAACCAGCGCCTTAGACCACTCGGCCACGCTACCATTTTACTCCGATGAGCGATGCTTGGCAAAACGCTTATTTTGGTATGTTGTACTGTTCTCTTCGTTCCATTTTCAATATCGTTTCATTATGTTTGTGTGCATCTTATCACTACTATTCACGTGCGTGTGCATTGGAAACAGTAAAGACGATTATTTTTTAAGCTCTTCAGCTTTAGATTTTCTATTTATAGATTTAAAAATCAAATTGGAAGTTTAAAACAGCAAATATCATTGATTATCACAATTCATAAGGTTCTGACTATCTTCAGATTATTAATGACTGACCGGTCAGTTAGTCAAAACGAAATCACATCAAAATCTGAGGATTTAGCGTAAGGGTAGCGTGGCCGAGTGGTCTAAGGCGCTGGTTTAAGGCACCAGTCTCTTCGGGGGCGTGGGTTCGAATCCCACCGCTGCCAGTAATCTTTTTTGCCATCTCAAAAGCTATCAACAATTTTTTTGAGGACAGCAAAAAAACGCTCACTCAAAAATAAAAGTTGTCGCCTTCGCGTTTAACTTAATTTAATTTAATTGCGGTTGTTTATGCATGTCACACACGGTTATAAAGAGATCTATAGTGAAAAACTGTTTGGGTCTTAATGACATTTTATATAGTTTGAAGTGAACATTCGCGTCATTTATATTGTAATATTATAAAAAACTCTTTTTATTCGAGTGGGAATAATAATACAATTGCTTTTCATCACCTACCCAACCCCAATGTTGTGTATTTAAATGAATTTAAGCTTATATGAATAGAAAATTTCATGCATTCTTGTCCCAAAAGTGAATAAGACTCATATTAGGTAAAACAAAACAAAAAATAATTTAAGGCATTAAAACCCTAATCAGCACTACTGGAATTACGATCATTATGAAGGCAGAAAACGTTTGTTGAATAATATTAAGACTCTAAATGGATACGAAAGATGCATTTGGTTGCTAAAATATTTTTATTGCATTATAAATTCGTGATTAATGTTGTACAGACGCGCTAATGTCGTCGTTGAGGTTTTTTTTTGCGAATATGAAGATTATTGCTGATTAGATGAGATTCGGTTGATTGTCAAAATATATTTCCTGAGTAGCAATAGTCGGTTGAATGGTCAAAAATCCGGTTCCAGGCTGTCGTGACTCTAAATTTGTGAGTCAAGTTAGCCTGGTGTCCGATTTTGGATCGGATTAACCGATTTGTACTATTCGAATTTGCTAAGAACCGATTGAAATTTGTATGAAATGTTATACTTCACAAGTGGTAGCAGAAATTGGTTTTTAGCCAATTTGAATGAATTCAAGTGTAATTTTAGTTTCATTTGGTCAATATCAAGGATTTGGGCACATTTAGCACTAAGAATTCTTAAGATTAGAACTGATTTAAGCAATTACATGGCATTGACTCGACTTATTTGAATAAAATTCCATTCAAGGCTAAACTAAACCCTTCTAAAATAACAAACTTAACAGTCAACTCTCTTTTCAGAACATGTTGACTAAATTGGACACGATAAACGCTGAAAATTCCTCATTTTATTTATTCGCTTGATTTGTAAACATACAAACAAAATACATTAATATATAAAAAAAAATCTAATCAATTCGCTATACATCTCCCTGTCTCTGTCTCTAATCGCATTTTTTTTCAGTATACGGTATATGATAAACAGTCACAACATATAGACTTCTTAACAAAATGAAATATTCTTATTTACATTCTTGCCTCTATCAAAAGCAAATAATCACAATAAAAAAAAGTTTTAAAAATGTGATGTGACTTTTCAATTTCTTCCTGCCGTACGTCCACACATTTTTTTTGGAACATTCTTTCTTTGGAAGGAAGGTTAAGTTGTTTGTTTTGGTTTGTAGCCTACATATAATCTTAATTAGTCGCTTGATTTTATGGTTGTTCGACTTTTGCCGCTCCATATTATTGATTAAAGTGCGTAAATCGGGTTGGAATGCGTTGAATTTGAAGAAAAATTTAAAAAACTTTTCGAGGTGAGAAAAAATCCGCCATTTTGTTTTTAAATTTTGAAAATTCGTTATTTTTGGTGTGAATCATGAAGTTTAGAATTTTAGGTTACATTTTAAAGAATCAGACCCATCAAAATTTAAATGCCTTCAATAAAAACTTTAAGTCAACTTTAAAAATCGCTCACGTGTTCAAAATCTAATTTTACATATAATTTTTTTGCGATCAATTCTCATAGATAACAATTTATTTCGTAAGACTCAAAACCAAAACATACACATTAGTAATCTCATTAACGGAATCCAAATGTCTAACATGCCCACAATGGAATTCCTTTAAAGAAATAAAAACTGGCTATATTTTAGAACTCGTACGATAAGTACACATAATTTTGTTATCAACTTGTGATACACCTGTGTCAATATAGAAAAATTCTCTCTTTTTTTTTGCGACTTTAACATTAAATTCGTGTCAAATTATTTAGAAAAAGGCACATTTATGCGAAGAATTTTTCAAATACTATGTGCTTGATAAGATTAAGAAGGAATACGAATTAAATTGAATTTAAATCCACATGAGAATGTCTTATAATTTTCTACAATTTTGTGAGACAACACAGCAACTCGTAGACACCTTATTTTTTCATATAAGGAATCGAAGAATGATATACAGCAAACAAAAATGTGGGTGTAGATTCATTATTCAAGTATTTCTTTTGAAAAAATGTCAATATATTACGTTCAATACATTCCTTCAAAAACAATTAACATTCTTTTTTGTTTAATGCAACTTCCTTTCTTGCAAAACACTCGTGTCTCGTCAGATTAACTGATTGGATCGCTTTCATTATTTATGAAATTTGAATTATTTGTGGATTTATTTTACAATTCTGGTTGATATGTCTCTAACTGACCATGAAATGGGATTCTTTTAGACGTCTTACAGACATTTGAAGCATTAAGCCTTGTAGTCAAGGCATTATAATTTGCATGATGTGATTTCATTCTGTAAATGTTGATAAACTTTTGTTGCTTCTTTGGGGATGAATAAGAAGTAGTTTGAAAAACATTTGTAGGGTTTCAAGTTTCAAATTGTGTCTTGACTTTAAAACAATCTCAAATTATGAAATGTGTCTTAACTAAACCTACGATAAATTGTATAAAACCCTACAATTCCAAATAAATTATTCAAAAACCTTTCAATTCTTTTAAAATTATCCAAGACACAAACGCTTTAAGCATTTAAATGACTTTAAATCACAATTCTAAAACGTATTTGTTTTAAAGGAAGCAATCTAATAAGAATTACCATCAAAATCCAATCAAAAATTGAATACAAAGAGCAATTTGTCGAAAGGAAGAGATTGAAATCTCTAACATATAATTTAAAAAAAGAATCAATATTATGACACAAATCGATTTATAATAAAATGTTAATTTTATGGATTCTACTTAATCTTTTTTTCATTTCCCAAATGTCATAAGTATATAGTCATATAATTAACATTTCAACATTTCAGTTCCCTCATTGAACTAATGACGAAAGATATCTTTATACCTTGTTAAAGTGTTGGGCGTCCACTCATCTAATTGTTTGAAATATTGAATGAGCATTTTAAAAATGGATATCGTAATATTAATGAATGACTGACAATCGATAAAATTTTATTCTTCACGACTCTTTTTTTTTTTTGAAAAAGGTGTTAGGTGCCTTAAAAACTTCCAATATTTATTCAATTCATGTAATTAATATTCAACAGAAAAAAAATGAGAATTACTTCATTCAAACTCAATTATTCATTAAACAAATAAGAAATCGTTACTGAAATTTATACAGAAATCAATGGGATGTCGATATTTTCATTCATTTTTTCACGTACATAATTTCAATGACGATATTATTGCGCGAGTCAGATGATTAAGCTTCCTTTTGATTTAATTTTCATATATTTGTTTTCATTCAACAGAAAAAATGCTATGATGACTTTAGAATGTCTGGTTAGTTGGAAGAGCGCATTTGAAAAATTTAACGAATTTTTAAAATCCAAAAAAATTTAAATTTTAACGGTCAAAAAATATTTGAATAATTTAACCATCAAAGCCTTTTTGAATAATTTAGCGGTCAAAGTTTTTTCAAATAATTTAACGGTCCACACATTTTTAAATCATAATTTGACATTTTCAAATAATTTAACGGTCGGAAAAAGTTTGAAATGGATTTGAATTTTAAATTTTTTAAAAATTTAACGGTTTTTAATGAAGAAAATAAGACAAAATGCAGTTTCTTCAATTCCTTCAACAGAACGTCTCAAAAAATGATTTTAAAAAATAAACAAAAAATTCGCAATTCATTCTGAGCTCAATTTTTGATGAAGGAATAATTTGCAAAATCACGTACGCTTTAATAACGATAATTGTTAATGTATTTTATGCTACTTCCGCCCCAACAAGACTTCTTTTTAATAATAATAATAATGAGCAGCTCAGCATTATCAGACATTAAAATATTTTCTTCATAAATTAAAGATGAAAAAAAAAAAATGAATTATTTGACTTGATTCTGTTGAAATATTATTACTGGCTTTTTATTGATGAAAATATATAAAAAACGGAAGTCTCATTGAAAGGAAACACATGGCGCAATAATAACAAAATTTTATCGTCTTCTATTACCCTATATTATTACATTCTAGTCATCATCTTCGGAGAACATCAGAGGAATTAAAAATTTATAAATTTTATTTTTCCTCTGAACGAGAAAAACAGAAAAAAAAGTTGTCAAAATAGGAAGGAAGGAAGTAAGTTAATAAATTTTTTTTTTGTATTTTTCGGGAGGAAGGAAGTTAACAAATAAAGGATGCGCGTAGTAAATTTAATACTATTTGAACGTTAAACAGAGCTCTTTGATACAGATACTCTTGATGAATGTTTTGTTGATTTAGGTATGAAAAAAAACCGTTCGTTTGATGATGACAATGATTTACTATTGTTAGACTTTCTAGCTTGACATGAGAATTTTTTCAGAAATGTTCTTTGCATTTGAAGTTGTTTGGATAGAACAGTAGTTTTCAAAGTTTTGTCGGCGACACAATGCTGTGTCACACATTACTGCCGACACACAACTGACGACACATGATTGATTCACACACAACTGGCGACACATTACTGTGTCACACATTATTAATGGTATTATCGACACAGTCTTGTATCGCAACAGTATTGTCGACACACTGCTGTGTCGCAACGGTATCTTAAGTGTGTCGTCTGCTTAAGAGTTTGAAACTCAACTATAATTGTGTCTGGCACGAAGTTTGAAGAGACTTATCTTACGTTTTGCATACATTCTGTTGGTGATTGGACCGTGGTGACAAAAACCCACCGTAAGAGTCGAATCTTTGGTTTCTGAAAAACCAGAATCTAGAACCCGAAGTCGGCATTCGGCTTAACTTGACTTTGAGTCAATTAGGATCGAAACACTACATTGCATGCGATTCAATGACATTTCCAATAAAATTCAACGCCGCAGGAGTGTGCGACACACAATTTAAACAACATTGCTTTAAAGAGTGACACTTCGCAGAGCCACCGCAATCAAAACTAGTTTATAGTTCAATTCCGACCATTTCCAATTAAATACCGAAGAACAAAACCAAAAATCCATCAAAAAATTGACATCCAATTAGGTTAATACCGATTAAGAATCTACAATCAATCCATACCATCTGCCAAGTCAACATAATTAAAGATAGTGACGCATTTCATTCTGTACATAAACGAAAGAAGACAAGAACAATTTTTTTTCAGCTTCGGAAGTAATTTAAAATCCTTAATAATCGGATGTACTTAATTTAGCTTATTTGTTATGACTTCATGGCCTAACCGAAAATTACTTCCATTGAAAAACAAACAATTTTACACCAGCAAGCATTAAGAAAGTCTCATTTTTGTGAATGAAAAGGCAAAAACAACACAAAAATAAATTTTTTTGTGAATGAAATTCAACAATATCAATGGTAGTAACTTCCGCTGCATACACCTTTAATATTTCTTTCCTCTTCTTTTAGTCTTTCGAGTCTCCTTCCATTCATTCATAAAAAGCTGTTTTCATTTCATTCATAAAAACTATAAAAACAATTTTTTTTTTCTTCCTCTCCTCTTCTCTTTATGTATTTTTTTGTGAATGTAGTTCAACTCGTCAGTCATCTATTTGCTTATTTTTTTTATTTTTTTTTTCTTCTCTATATATACATTTTTAGATATTTGTTTCTCACCCCTCTTTTGTAGTTTTTTTCATTATTATTTTTTCATTTGACATCTGTTTGTAGTTCGAATATATATGTTAAAATATTTTTTTTTTATTTTATTTTTTGAAAGATACACATTGAGCTACTATTAGTTTTTGTAGTAAAATAGTTTTTTTTGGAAGCACTTTCTTAAAGTTAAATGACTTGATAGTTTGGAATTTGTCGGACTGATTATTTGTCTTTTTCACACAGAGTATGATCACAGATTAGACCATACTCTTAGGTTGATTGTGCCTTTTACTAGAACCAGTTAAACCTAAACTTGACCTAAACCTCGAAATCATTTTCTTGAGATTTTTATACGTAAGCAAAATCTTACGTAAGAACGTAAAGATTTTACGTAGGATCTTTACGTAAGAAAATTCTTACGAAGAAATTTTTACGTAAGCTAATTTGTACGTAGAGATTTTTACGTAGACAAATTCGAACGTAGAAATACGTACGTCAAAAGTCCTACGTAAAGATTTACGTAAGATTAAAAAAATTTGACCGTTAGACACTTCAACAGCTCTTTGATCGTTAAATTTCCAAAAATTAATGTGTTTTGACAACTACCTAATCAGAACTCAAAGTCGTCTCGGATTTTGTATGAAAAAGTCGACTCGAATTGATTTGACTCCTTTCAAAATTAACGTTGACTTCAAAATTTGCCTCAAATTAAACAAAATAATAGAAATTTCATATTTAACATGCGCTCCATCAAGCCCTAATCCACTAATCATCCACACTAGTTTCCTCTTACTTGAAAGTGTGATTGCTTATTTTCTATACACAACAATGTACATAACATCTTGAATTTATGTATAGAAAGGCTAAAAACTTATTTAAAAATGTGTGAATTGATGCTGAAAGTTGCCCTGCCGCTAAAAGATTTGTTGTGATCTATTTTACCGAAGAAAGATTTTTCATTTGAAATTCGATTGGATAATGTAAACTTTGGATGTGCCGACTTGTGAATCTCCCAACCATACGGCTTCTATGACTTTTTGTTCTATGGCACAAATTCGGAGAATTTTTCTTTTTAATTTCCATCGCCAAAATTAATGATTTTTCGGAAATTCATCTGTTAAACTGTTGCAATGATGCTACTTCAAGTGAAAATGGTTGTTAAGTTAAAGAGAATTTAGACTTTGTTTGCAACTTCAAATAGATTTATTTGCAATAAAAAATTGAGAATCTTGTTTGAATTAAAATCATTTTTTTTTTCTTTGAATATTGCAATTTGGATCATTATTTCAATAAAGCTTTGCTATAAACAAAAGATTTAGTTAATGAAGTGGTAATCATTTGGGTTTGAATTGGGAGTTCAGTTCTGTGAACAAATTAAAATTGTATTTAACGGATTTTATGAATTTGAATTTTAATAGTCAATCTGGTTTTAGCGACAATTTAATATTTGAATTTTTAATGATAGTCCATTTTAAATTTAAATTTCAACGATCATTTGATGTTTGAATTGTAGCGATAATTTGATTTTACCTACAATTTAAAATTTGAATTTTAACGATAATTTAAAGTTTGAATTTTAACGAATATTTGACATTTGAATGTAAACGAATATTCAAAATTTGAATTTCAAAATCAATTTGTCGAAGAAAGTATTGGAAGAAAGTTTCGTTAAATATTCAAATTTTTGAAAACCGTTAAAGATCCAATCTTTGGAAATTCGTTAAATATTCAAATGTTTGAAACCCGTTAAAAAAGAATCTTGAAATTTCAAATTAAAAATAACCGTTAATTATAAAAATGTTAATTGATGTGACCTTTTTAATCATTTTCCACAATGAACTTGAACTTTTACCGACAGCTTATCATGAAAATCATAAATATAGACATAAATTATTTCCACAAAATTGAAGTACAAACCTAAAATTAAATACGCAAACATCGCAATTACCAACCAAGCCTTGAAACTAAAGTAAATTTGCAAAATAATCTTATCATAAACAACATGTGTGCTCTATATCATCCACACACAAAAATTATAGAGCTCTATTTAAATTTAGATACATAAAAAAAAACCTACAAGTTTTCAAGTTTAAGGAGATTTACAGCTCAGTCTATAAGCATGTAAGCATGTATATTAATTATTTATATATGTAAGTTCGATACATAAATCTTTCAGACTTACGTAAATAACTAAGCATATCTCTCAATTTTATCGTCTTTTTTTATATTTTTTCATTCACAAAAAAAAAATTATTTCTCGAATATTCAACTAACACACAGTAGAGGATGATGAGACTTACACATACAATTTTACTTCCTTCCGGTCTTTTATATACATCGAGAAAAATGCCTCGTACATAAAAATAAGATCGAGAGAATCTTCCCCTTTTTAAACTCAAGATACTTATTATTTTACAACAACAACAAATTTCATTCATAAAAATCCACATTTAATTACTAGTTGTAGAGTTGAATAATAGAGGAATTAGCACAATATATAATAAAAATATTGTATAAATCAGCTATTGAAAATGAGAGGAAAAATGCAAAAAATTACGCGGGTAAAATTACATTTTCATTCATAATTCTGCTTTTTATGAATGAAATAAAATGAAAGGAACAAAAAATCTATGAATGAAACTGTGTACAACAATGAAAATAATATATTGCATGACTGTATTAGAGACAAAATTGTTGTTGTTGGCTGTTTCTCCATCATTAAATAGTCTGTCTATATAAATAATATTTTTTAACAGCTCAGCTCATTCATTTATTAATTTAATTGACACTATGGATGTCGTAAGCAAGGCTTCTATGATTCTTTGACTTTACTCATTTTTGACACATAGAGTCCATAAGTATATTCACCAATTTTGCTTCTATAAATAAAACTACGGGGAAAAATATAAAAATCATTTAAAATGAACCGGATAGTTCTATTAATCAATTGTTCATGAGAGAGATACGGGACAGGAACGGAAATCTTGATCTTTAAGAGAGTCTCATACAGCTCAATATCATCAAGTCTTGGAAAAGTGTAGAAGTAAATGGATGGGACTTGTGTGACAGTAGCTCTTCACTTAAAATAACAAATTGTAAAAATATTTATCGTATTAATTATAATCTTCTTTCTCTTTGCTATGCTCACGTTCAAGCAGCGAGATAAATGACTTTTTTTATTTTATTTCTTTTCATTCGTTTTGAGGGTCTTGGATGGTTGAATTATTATTATTATTATTAGTTAAAGTTTAGATTGACGATGCAGTTGAATTGGTTTTATTGAAAAAATTGATGCTGGTACATTTGATAGATTCAGCAATTTTGTTGAATTATGTGCCATAGATTCGATATCAATTGACAATAAAAATTTAAAATAATCAAAAACAATCTGAAGACACTTAAAAATAAATTATATTCCAATAAATAAATCTAAATCGATTTAATTTGTCCAAAAAAGTGAAGTTTGAAAATCAAACTGACAAAACTTATTTGAATTTTGAGAAATAGTTTGAGTCTTAGCTAGATTGGAATCCAAAATGACCGTTATATTGTCTACAATGATTATTTTATAGAAAAAAGTAAAACTTAAAAATCAAGCTGACAAAAATAATTTGAATTATTCAGAAATGGGTTGAGTCTTTGCTAAATTCAAATCTAAAATTATCGTTATATTTGTTATAAATGTCTCCAAAATGGCAAAATGAATTTTCAAAAATGGTTTGAGTCATTGCTAAAATTCAAATCTAAAATGACCGTTATAATATTTTAAAATTACAAAACATAAAAAATATCCAATTTCAATCCATTATCACAACAAAAAATACTCCCATTTAAACAAAGATCATCAGCCATGAAGGATTGTATTACGAAGTAACCTCATTGCACAAATTGCAAAATTGAAAAGCACTTCAATTATCATTACACAATTAAATTACTCCCATTACTATAATTTCACATTGAAAAACGTGCGTATCTCTGAGCCTTGACTTCATTTTTCCTTGTGAAACTTCACTTTTTTATATATATATTTATATCATCATCGTTTATGTATAAAAATGCATAAATAAAATGTGGAAAAAATTTCAATTTTTTTTTTGTTCTCTTTTTTTTATTTAGTATCTAGCCGGAAACGTCAATTTATTATCAATTGATGACACTTTTCACTTCAAATGTAGTAAATTCGATTGAAATGCAAGCGAGTAAGGTAAAAACAGCTGACCGTAGCTAGCGATTGACATTATTTTTGTTGTATAAGATTCATATAATTATGTCTAAATTACAAGTCTGACACACATTATGAATGAAAAAATAAAGACACAAAAGTTTTTGTGAATGGCACAACAACAACAACAGCAACAACAAAAAATAAAAGTTTTTTAATGTTCATTGAGAAATAAAAAATTCATTCATGAAATATAAAAAATGAAAATAAGACGGAGTTTTTACGCATTTCATTTTAGCCGCATATGTTTTCATTCATAAATATGAAGTTTAAGTAATTTTAGCATTAATTTGAATTATTGGTCAATTGTCTGTCTGTCCATTTGTCTATTTTTCGTGCAAATTTCATTCAAAAAGTTTCGTTAAAAAACGAATAAACTGTCAATTTTCAAAGACACAATCCTAAAACTTTGAATAATTTTTAACCGTTAACTTTCAAATATTTTTTGACCGTTATTTTTCAATTTGAATCTTTCCGCTCAATTTTGAGTGTTCTTTAGCCGATAAATTTCCTAATAAATTTAAAACTCAATTTGCGCTTTCAACGGCATCAAGTGACCTAATCAACACAACTTTAAGCTTATTATATCAAATTAAAATCATGTTTTCATGTATACATGCTTAAGATTTTACGTATTTCTCAATGAATTTACGCAATAATCAAAAAAATTGAAATAAACAACAGCCTCGAAAATCCTAGCAAAATTATTATAATACGTGTTATTTTCATGAAAAAATATACGATCGCCGTATGACGTATGAGCTTATTATTTTGCATTTGCTGCATTGCATTTATCACAGTTTATATGATTCCGGATGTAATACGATATAATACTGTGTGTATACTTTGCCAAGTCATCTTTCACTCGACAAAAAAAAAAGGCAGTGAATGCAGTAAGAAAAAGAATATAATATTCATTACTTCAAATGAATTTATTTCGGATAAAAAAATTATTATGAATGTAATTCAATATGCATGCTTATGAATTAAAATAAAAATGTTGATAAGCAAGTAAGCTGCTGGCAAAAAAATATAAAAGAGTCTACGTGCAGTATAATAAATGATTAAGAGACTTTTATTCCGCCATTTAAAAGCGAGAATTTATAGACACATAGTGTAAGATATTTATATTCTTGCCGATGGTTTGCAATTACTTTTATGGTCGTTTCAGATATCGTCCCTTAGTTAAATAATTAGTTAGTGTTAAAAAGAGGAAGAAAAACGAACTTTTGACGTTTGAATTTGATTTACGTACGTATTTTGGGAGTTTACGTACATATTCTGACTTTGTACGTACGTATTTTGATGTATTACGTACGTTGTTTGATGTACGTACGTATTTTGCCGTTTTACGTACGTATTTGGTCTTTTTACGTGCGTATTTTGTCTTTTTACGTACGTATTTTAAGAATTACGTACGTTTTTCCATAAAAACTAAACTTAATTTCCGACCTATTTTGAGTATCATGAACTCCTAAATTTCGTGAATCTGATCTAATTCTGATGAATTCCACGATAATCACTCAAACATACTCAAATAATAGGAAACTGCCTATTACAATGTGTTCAAAAACGATCAATTTTCATGATAAATATCTAGTATAAATATTTATTAAATCATCATCCGATCAGCTGATTCCACACTTTTTGCAACGTGATGCATTTTCAGCAGCTAATCAATCTTAATTATCTAAATCTATTCAATTAAACTAGCTTATCTAATTATGATCATATCCGATAATTTCTAGTACAAAACAATCTCAAGGAACATCAAATGTATTCTAATATGCACAAGAACTTAAGACTCATGAATTAATATTATTTCTTCATTTATATTCTTACAAAATAAATGAATGAATGATAAATGCAGAAAAAATAAGAAATAAGTGTCTACGTGTATCGTATTTAATTCTGCTATTTAACTCTTTTTTTTATATGCATTCTAAGCATTATAATTTGTACCTCATTGCGATATACGATATAAAGCGAGTCTCACATTGATTATAAACAGAACTTTTTTTTAATTCATTATGCTTCAGTGTAATTTAAGTTTTGTTTTTTGAATTTCCTGTTTGAATCAAGTCTAACTCATCTAATTATTACACGAAACCTCATCAAAATTAATCTCAATTTTGTTTTTCACTTTTTTTTGGCCACGTTATTACTCTCGACTTTTTTTTTTTAATTTTCTTCTCGTTCAAATTTGACTCCGGACACCATCATTAAATGTCCGAAACAAAAAAAAATCGAAGAAAATTGGAAACACCTGTTGATTACTTTAAAGGAAGGGAGGCAAGAGGCTCACAATAAAAAAAGGCCCTGTAATTATCATTTAACTTAAATAAATCTCATTTCGTTCCATTGAGGCATTTAATTGGAACTCTTCCTTTTCAAATGAAACTTGATTTTCATGATTTAGTGCCCGATAGCCACAAAAAAAAACAAAGATGTTATACATAAACAATGATAATAAAATTCTGTGCACCTGAATTTACCCAAAAACTTTTACTCTTTCGTGTTCTCTTTTTGTTTTATTTTTCAATTTTATTATTAAGATAATTCGGGCAGGTTCTTTAAATTTTGTGAATGAAGAGATTTTGACGGTTTTTTAGGTGCGTAATTCAAGAAGAAGTTCGTTTTATTGAAAGCTTTAAAGTAAATTTTTAACGGTTTTTACGTACGTTTATTTAAAGCTTTTACGTACGTTTTTCTGAAGCTTTTACGTACGTTTTTCAAAGCTTTTACGTACGTTTTTCAAATATTTTACGTACGTTTTTCCATAGCTTTTACGTACGTTTTTTTACAGAGCTTTTTTTTTTTTGAAGCTTTTACATTTTTGAGCATTTTTTAAGCCAATTGTAAGTTAAAAATTGCTCATTCACAATCAATCCAAAGCAACAAAAATAAATATTCTCAAAATCAGCAATAACCTTCCCAAAAATCAGAACATAAAAGTGACAAATTCCAATTAAATCTATCGCTTGCAATCTCTCCAGTAAAAAAATTGACATCCTCAATAAAAAAAGAGCATCAAATAAAAATTTTTTTCAGACGAAAACAATTCCAAGGACAGGATGTAGAATAAGAGTCACAGCAACAAAAAAAAAAAAAAATTGATAAAAACACATTTATTTTACACTCACCTCAGTTTTATCATCTTTCGTCTTTACAACACATATGGGCGTACCTTCCTTCACAATTCCAGCTTCAACTGTTACACCCATTACAATTGGATCGCGCGAATTGAATATATATTGTGGCAAAATCTAGCAATAAAAAATATATATGAAGAAAAAAAAACAGAATGAGTGCATTTCATCACTTTTAAATTAAGTTTCATTCATAAAAAAAATTTAATTTCATTTTTATGGCCTTGATTATGATTGTTGAGAGATGAAAATTGCTGAAGTTTTATGTCAAAAAAAAAGTTAATTTGCTTTTATATTGCTTGAAATAATGATATAAAATCATTAATAGCTTTATGTACAAATTTAACGATCTTTTCAAATTTAAATATTTTCTTTGACGAAACTTCGTTAAGATTTAAAATTGAAATGTCCGTTAAATTTCAAAATTGAAAAATCTGTTGATCATTCATTTAAAATTAATTGTTTTATCAGAGCATGAATCAAATTCAGCCAGTGAAATGTAACCTCATAATTACTCTGATTTATTTAAAAACGTTTTCACTAATAAATTAATGAAAACAATTAATAATGAATGAAGAGCGATTGATTGTTTAGCAATGAAAATAAACAGACCAAATAGATCAATGAACAACGAAAAAAATAAGAAACTTAAACTACATTTACATGAAAAATAATTAATTACCTTCAGTTTACATGGGAAAACAGCAATTGATTTAAATTGATCTCGTTTCTGTTGCTTCAATTCTTCTCGATAGGCAGTAAATTTATCGAATAAATGATAGATGATGTCAGCTTGGAATATCTTGACGCCTAAATTGTCTGCCAAATCTTGTGCATCACGTTCAATTTTGACGTCAAATGCCAAAATAGTTGCGTATCTGAAAAAAATTATCAAGGTTAAGTTAATTAAATTGACTTTAAAAATTAAAGGAACCAAAAAAAAGTAAAAAAGTATCAAAAAAAGAATTTCTGACCCCGACGTGACTTGAACACGCAACCTTCAGATCTGGAGTCTGACGCTCTACCAATTGCGCTACAGGGCCATTTTCAGAACCATTCAACTTGTACGGTACTGATCTATATAAACCTAGTGGCTTAAGTCTCATTACTATACTTAAATCACAATATTCTATAGACCGGTTTAAAATAAATACCTAAAGGCAATAACATGGAGTTCGATGAAGTAAATTTATATTGGACTCTACTTTTTTTGATTCTTTTGAAAACCTTTCAGTTTGGACAGAGTATGGTTTTATTTTGAAGGTAATGGAAACTTTTTGCATTTGGAACGGGATATATTATATTTATAGAGATGTATATTTTAATTGCTGTGGATCTATGGATTCTTCAGGTGAGATTTGTTAGGATTTTGAGTGACTTAGCATTTTTTGGGAATATTTGACGCATAATTTTGAGGATTTAGGGTCTTATGTATCTTCTATTTTTAAGAAATCAATTCTAATGCCAGGAATATTTGGCAATTTAATATTTTCAGACTATCATGGCATGTATCTTACAGTTCTCATATTGGAACAAATGGAAATATGTTCACCATTTTCATCCGTTCCAAAAGAATTTCAATGTTTCATTCTTGAAACTGAAACATCAAAAATGTAAAATTTCAAATTGACACTAAGGAAGTACAAGGATCTCCATTTTTTGAGTCGTGGAACGTAACATACTCAGAATTCTCAAATTGACCTGATTAACGACGACAATTTGTGATTGATCTGACGAAATTCGTCATAAAATTCCACGAATCATAAAACATTTACGTCACACGAATTTCCTCTCGACAAAAAAGCATGCATTACTAAACTTCCTCTACTTCCACTTAATAATTTTTTATGATAATAACGTAATACTTTTTTAAATGGCTTTAGTCATTACGAAAGTATCCGAAAAGAAATTGTGCCATTTTTAAAAACTTCAATGAAGCGGAAATTGTGCGTTGTCATACAAATTATAAGTCCATTAAACAGACATTATTGCATCATGATTTGAAATTGAAGATAAAATCATTAAAAAATAATATTTTTAACTAGAATTGTTTCCTGACTTCTCTTGATGAGTTCTTAAGAAATTGGAAATGTTTGAGATAGCAGAAAAGTGGCAGGACATGATTACGTGTGAGTTTTGATATTAAAAACGTTGTTTTAGTCACATGACATCTGTAGAGACATTCAGTGAATGATTGATTCGAGGAATAACTTAAATCAGACACTAAATTGCTTAATAAAGGTATTTTGCGTGTCGGAACGAATCTTCTCGGATCAGAAAAGCTTAAATAAGGCATTTATGACTTGAATCATAAGAATCAGATAAAATAAGGCAGCACATGCTTAAAATCAGACAATTATGATCCAGAATCTTAATAAATTGCAGTAAATTGATTCAATGTAGATCCAACTTCAATACTCACTCAGCTTGATGTTCCAACATAATCGAAGCCTTCATTACATCACGTTTGACTACTGGACCAATCCTAATGCCAGCATACTGTAAGAAATAATAAAAAAAATGGAAAGGATATAAAATAAAAATTTACGATTTTAAACTATTTTGCATTTTATATTATCAGATAATCAAGTTTTTATCGCTCATGATCAGTAGTCCAATTAAATACGTAATCAGGGCAATGCTCGTTTAATATGCTCGATTATATCATCGTCATCGCGATGATTGTTACCAATTTAGCTTTTTTTTTTGCATTTACCAAAACGTTTCATTCATTCATATTACGCCTGTGTTCATGCCTCTAATAAATTGGAATTTAAATTTCTCAAAAAATGCCTTACACATTTCAGCATAGCTTGATAATTTACATCAAATTAAATTTATTAGCATGATTTTGAACGCCAACATTCAGTCAATATAAAAAACTATTTAATTAGTTTACAACACAATGAAATTCATTCATAAAAAAAACCAGCCAGCGAGAAGTAAGAAGGCAGGAAGAAGAAGAAGAAAATGTTAATGAACGTAAAAAGCTAACACAAACCGTAGCAAATTGATTTCCATTCATTTAAAAAAGTTTCTTCGTTTTCTAGAAACTGGTATAGAAGTTGATGATGTAGTTTTGAGTTAGTGACTGAAATGCAGTTTGCTAATTCAGATTAAATGGATGCTATATTTCAATTTGTTCATTGAGTAGGATTGATGGAAAAATTTGAAAATAACGGATTTTTTGAATTCAAAATTTAGAGCCTTACAAATTACATTGAAAACTTTAACATTTGTATGGTTTTTTGAACATTTGTATTGTTTTGAACATGTAAACATCTTCTAAATTCTTAATAAAAGCAATTCAGTCAGAAAAGCATCTAAAGTCAATTTTGACTCACGATAATTCCTCTAAAAATGTTTATTTCCATCTTAGTTAGCATTGCAATTAAATTTTTATTAAATAATTCACTAATGTTATCGCGAATGTTTTCAATATTTAAATTCCTGTCAAAAAACAAGTCATCAGATGAGTCGTTCAGCTTCAAAATTATCACAGTCAATGATGGAATTTTTAAAGTCATTGTTCCACGAAATGAAACAGTCTACGAAATGAAGAAAATTATTTATTATGTCATGATTGAAAGTGATGAAAATTTCCCATATAAAGACATTGATATTGATGATATTTTGGCATCAATGAGACTATTAAGGACAAAGACCAAAAGTTTATTGAATGATTCGGACTATTTAACCAAGCAATTCAAAAATAATGAAGAATTCCTGTTGACATTTCGTCGATCACTCGATTCACTGCCAAAATCCAGTGAGATACTTTCCGGACCAACAGAAGATCAAATTATTGAAAAAACGCAGCATTTACCAAACTTAAAGCGACCGCCAGTTTACAACATTAATCATTTATTCCGACAAGACGATTTAAGGAAGATCTTCATCACATTAGCAAAGGAATCAGCCTACATTCTATGCACAAAACCTCATTCATTTAAAATATTAAAATATTATCGCGAAAAAATCAACAAATATATGAATAAGTACGAAAATGCCTATAAAGTCATGTATAAATTAGGATTTTCACAAGATAATGTCAAGCATGCGATGAAGTTAAATGCTAATAATTATAAATTAGCTTTAGATTGGCTGATTGATAATGTTAAACAGCATGAAAATTTAAGGCTATCAAAATCACCAAGACAATCATTAATATCCAACAAACAAACATCAATTCTGTCATCAAGCTTTGATCTAGCATCTGCCACAATCGTCGATCGTCTTGATGGATTGCTTGGTATTGTTGAATTTTATGCCGAAATGAGCGAACAAGTTTCTGATGTTAATCTAAAGGAAATGGTTAAGATGGGCTACGATAATGAGGAAGCGCGCGAAGCTTTAAGAACGATCAGAAATAATATCGGTGCTGCTTGTGAATATATAGCAGGTGATGTGAGTGGAAGCATTATGGAGTTACGCGTGGGACTTGATCTATCATGTCCAATTTATGATATTCTTATGAAAACACCGGATTTACAGCAGCTTTTATCATTCTCGGAATCATTTATTTATTTCAATAAGCTACTCGAAGATCACATTATAGAATGGGATCCCGAAGAAAATAATGGACAACTTTTGCGTCGAGTTATTATAAAATATCATGAAGAAAAACATTCGTTGGTAACAAATCAATTTAACAGCCCAACAAAGCCCGCATCATCAGCATCGCCATTAACATAATGAAATAAAAAAAATATATGTATATGTAGATATTTTGACGATCAAAATCAGTTTCTTTAATATTCATAATAATCGTATCTCATTCAAATTTTTAATTAAATGATATGAAATCAGATCATGAGAGAGTCGGCTCTTTTTGATTATACTTTTTTTATTTTATTTTATGTCGATGAGAAAATATTCAATTTGGGCTTGGGGTAGGTAACTCTAGATAGATCTTGGAGTTTTGGACATTTGGTCACTGGTATATTAGAACAATAGACAGAGGAACGAGGGGAACAAATCAACAAACTCTCCGATGATGGAAAATCTTGTATGCAAGATAAACTAATTAGGCTAGTCCTAACAGGGAAAGAACGTGTTCTCGACAGCTTGCTCATCCTAAATAAACAAGATGAACTTGATCGTAAGCGTTGTTCTCAGCTTACTCTACATTTAAGAGTACGTTCTCTGTCAGTTATGGTAGTTCTGAGATTTTTGTCTAAGATTGACCCAAGTATCAAGTTCATAACTAAACGTACGATCGACTAATCGGACCCTTTTCCACTTGAGTTCGAGTCCATTCACACGGTCATGTTTTTGAACCTTCAATATTTAAGTTTTTGATAAGGTAATTTGGTGTCGTTGCAGAGTTCAATATTGAGTATCGAGTTATATGCAGGGTAAAATGTCAATAAAGTCTCTGTGACAGCAATATTATATACTACTGTTGTGTGGACATGTGATCGATTCCCATTAGAAGCCGATTTCTCTCAATCATTAAATAAAATGTTGTCAAAGAACAGTTGAGTGCAGTGGTCTGGCGCACCCTCACTCGTTAAACAATCATTAGCCGCGAATCGCCCTAGCGCAGCTCTGGATCTTAAAGATCTGAATAGCTAAAGGTTTTTTTTTTTTTCAAAGAACAGTGCTTACGCTTACGCATATAGTAGGCTAGTTCAAAGAAATAAATCTAAAGAATTGAAGAATCTAACTTCTGTATCTGACCAAATTATTCCCAGTCAAAAAGCTTTCTTCGTCAAGTCTAGACATATTTGCTCAAAAAATGCCTAAATCAAACAAAAATCTTCATTATTTCTAGCAATAACAGGTCTAGTCATATGATAATTTCTGTTTTATTGGTCAATATTTAAAGAATGATTTAAGACATTCAAGAAATATTTCGGTGACACAAAATCTAAGCGATCAACCCTTGATACCGCGGAAGATTTAAATTTTGTGACACCTTTAAAAAGAGAAGATGTAGATGAAAATAAAAAGATCATTATTATTATTGTTTTTGTTGGTTTGCGTCAAATTATAAACCGTAAAAAAACTGAAACGCATTATAAAAAAAAATCTTATTTTTTTCCTCGAACATGTCCGAAATGTCTATTAGCAATGTGGCGTCTAAAATCTTAGATCTTAGGAAAGAAAAGAAAAAAAAAAATCTCGTGGATTTGTGTAAACAATTTTAGCACCAAGAATCGTCTTTCATATAAAATAATTGCCTGTACAAATGATTCATGCAGTGCTTAATAAAAATTTAAGTAATTAATAAGTTTTTTTCAAATGACATTCTGGCTGTCAAATCGATAAAATTCTTAGCAGAGTCGTAAAAAAATTGGCATTTATTAATGAAAGGAATAAAAAGAGAATAAAAATTTGTGACTTGAAAAGCGGCGACGGAGCCATTTATGCCACATAAGCAGAAAAATATATATATTTGAATGAGGTAATATCCGGTTTCAAGACCCATTTCCTTTTCACGCTATAAAACAACAATTAACATTCATCTTCTTCTTTCGACTTCTTCAAGTTCCCTAAGTTTTTAAAAATTAGTCAGCTCTTTCTTACAGGAAAAAAATACTTTAAAAATCTCACGATCATTGGAGCAAAGAATAATTATTTCCAACTTCTTGACTACGCACAGTTATTATTCATTCCTTCATTTCTTTTTTTCTCTCTCCTTCCATTCATTCATTCATTCATTCACTCGTTTATATATATTTTTGCTGTTCATTCACAAAATAATAATGAAATGAATGAAAAAAAAGTTGATCGCCGATGCATTAAAGTGTATGAATTTTTTTTAAAAACAAAAAGAAGCTTTTTCTGTGCAATTAAGTAAGAAGAATTTGAACATTTTGTAGGTCTGGATGTCTAGATTTTGACATTCATGAATGAAAGACTACGATGAAGTGACTCAGTGGAGCAATAGATAGGTAGACTTGGTATTTGAAGACAAAGACTAGCAGTGATGATGAGTTTGAATCACATAAGTGCATGACCTCCTACTCAAATTGACTTGGGGATGTAGTTTATAGTCATACAGCCCTTTGTTATAGCTATATGTGATCCAAAACTGTATTATGTGGCTTGGTTTGAATCTGAAGCAAACTGAACAAGTCCCAATCTAAATTAACCTTCCGTATCACTGTTCAACCCTCTAACTCGGGTTCCTAATTACCATCAAGTTACAGATCCCAATCCATATTAACCTTCTCCAACACTCTTCCGCCCCCACCTCGGGCTATGGTCTTGCTCCTAATTACCTACTACTATGATCTACCTATCTATCTACTAAGATGGGATTAGTCAAGTCCAAAAGTCGGCTATGATATCCCACCCAAAAAATGCGCCCCAAATCCCCATCCAACTCATCACAAAACCCTTCCATTCCCATTCCATTAAGTAAACGTTGGGCAGTAAAAAAAGATGAATAAAATAAATGAAAAAGCCTTGCATGGATTGGTGTCATCCAGCAGTCAATGTAATAAATCAAGCGTCAACAAAAAAAAAATAAATAAATAAAAACAACTTTTTCTTGCAAGCCTGTTTGCTTGCGTTGCCTCCTTATTCGTATACTAACATCGACCGACCTGCGGCCTGTATAATTTCATTCATAAAATTTTTGCAAAATTTATGACTTTTTGTCGCGCTTTTTTTTTTTTCCTTCTTCTCATTTTTCGTATTTCTTTATTTTTATTATTCACCATTTATTAATGTTCCTTCATTTTATGCATTTCCTTAATCACGAGGCAGTTGACTGGACCAATGCTTATATTTCTTTTTCTTGGCTTTCAGTGTTTCAGGTTGAACAACGTAATTAGCAATCAACCAAATTGGTATACAATACATAAGAAAAAAATAATCATCATATGGCATTTTACATTCACAAATGAAGGTGACACTTTTTCGCCCACTCGCAAAAAAAATATTGAATTGGAAGTAGAGAGACAAGAAGAAAAAATAACAGCATATACATTCTATAATATAAACAGCAGAACTGTTTAGCATTATTTTAATTTTTTTGATCGTATGATTTGAAATATGTGTCTATAAAATATGCTCGTATATCGTTAGCGACGTATTAATTCATGGCATACCCTCCTTTCTGACAAACCCCTTTAAAATGTTTAATATTTTAAGGCTATAATTGAGAGGATGAGATGTTTAACACTGAATGAATGGATCGCGTTCTTTACGATATTGGATTTTACTGGATAAAAATGAGATTTTTGAAGATTTATGGATCACAACAGGATAGATAAACTAGCTTTATTTTAACATTTAATGATTTAAATTGTATCGGAGATAAATTTTGGTATCACATGATGGACATTTTGCCAAATTAGATAAAGAATTGAGATCAAGTCAAAAAGGAAATTGATAAATTATTGTAGTAAAATCTTAGTATTGAAGGTTCAAATCCTAGTAAATTGCGATGAAAGTTTTAGTTATTCGTTATTCCATTTTTTTGCTAATTTTTATTATCGACTCAAACTGAGATTCTTCATTTAATCACATACGAATTATAATTAATTTTTCAATTCCTCAACTTACAAGACAATAACGAGCTAGTTAATACAATAAACAAGCATAAAAGGTCGAAGTATAAAGTATGTTGCCCCCTATCTCGAATGTCATTCAATGCCTTTAGGATAAGAGAAGTTCAAAAACTTGTGTAAAAGCTGTTAATAAGATACTCAACATGAACACCTACAATATATTTTTAACTACATGATACTAATTAATTAAATAATTTTTAAGTAAGCTAGGTGAGATCAGAAGCCGTCATACGAGTAGACACAATAATCATAATTGTACTTGAGACATCAAAAAAAGAGAATCGCGCTAAAAATTAATTAGAAGCGGAAAGCGTTTTACATATTATGTATCCGGTTTCAGGCATTATCTCTTTTTTTAAAAAAAGAGTAAAAAGAAAAATTTTATTTTGCCAAGTCAGAACGAATTCTGACTAAAATGTTGTTGTCTCTGACGATATTATTGCCAAGCACAAAAATATATAATTTTGAGGAGCGACGATAGCGACACGACAGATTGAAACTCAATTTGATGTTACTCATTATGCTGATACGTGACAATTACATTAAACGACTCTGCTTCCCGTCAATCAAAATGGAATTTCATTCAAATTAATCCACGTTGTGTTGACTGACAAGTGTTTCCATGTGTGCTTTTCATACATCCACTGTGTGTTATTTTATTTCTCCTCTCCTACGTACGATACCTACATACCCACATTCGACTCATTCACAAGTATCCAACTGTTTTTATAAAATAATCTAGCATAGATGATGGTTTATTGAGGCTGATCAAGGCGCATTTTTGGGAAGGGGAAGAGCTAGGGTTGCTATGTCTAGTCGACGTTATCGTGTCTTGAGCTAAATGTGTCAGTTTTTGGTGCAACCATTAATCTAAGTGTATAGTTTTGGAAACCAACTTCAGATTTAGGTTCCTGGATAGATCAATGATCATATAACCTACAAACCGCATCAGGAAAGCTCAAACTAACCGAAAAGATCACCTAACCTCAAAAAAATCAAGATAGACCAGAGTTGCACCTGTCACAGACGAAAACCGTCCAATTTCTTGAAAATTTGTATGGTTTCGTAAGAAAAAACACGTGTATTGGGTAAATTGTACAGTTTTTGCATGTACATTAGCCTGTCTGCAACTCTGAGACAGACACTCAAAGTGGATACATCTGAACCTTCTACCCTCACATAAATGCCCCAAAACACACTATTTGCACACGCTTATAAAGGAATTTTGAGTTCATTCAATAAATTAAAAGCTAATGAAGTGAAATTTTCATATTTTTTGACAAATAACCACCACAACATCAACATAATCAATGTTAAGTACATGCCATTGCAAAGAAAGAGTAACAATTAATAAAAATTGAAAAGAAACTACGTGAGCAGCAAGAAATTAATAGATAAAAAAAAATAAATAAATTTTACACCTACAGCCATCCATATAATTGATTAGCACGAAGCAAGCTAGCAAGCTCTATGGATATCGTCGTCATCATTGTTATAAGTGAAAATATTTACAGAATTCCATGAATGCAATACATCTTTCATGAAAAAAAAGACGATGTTTATATATATGGACATACATCATATTATTGGGAATATTGACAGAGCAACAGATATGTTAATTTTATGACTAATGTAGTAAGAATTCTTCAATAATAATGTACACACATCATATATCATGTGATGTATGAAAATATAGCTTTATATGGAAAAATACAGACATTGGGGCATCGTAATTGTTGATAAATGTTATATAACAAACATTATTGAGTACTCGATTGAATAAATGTAGACATTTTGCCTCAAAAATATTTACTCTAGCAAATACCAGAGCACTTTTTCGATGAACAGAACGTTATTAATTATCAACGATGTTTGATATAACAAGCTACTTATTTTACTAATTGGTTGAGCTGTTTAGCTTTTGGGGATATTTTTGGATACAAGAATCATGGTCTTGTTGATGAAATTTGACTAAGATACAGGAATGGTTTAGCAGACAATAAGCTTATTCACCCAAAATAGGGTGCTTATGACTATACTCAGTCGTTATGATTGAGGATACTCTCGAGTATGCTCCTTGTCTAATCGGAGTAGTCAACTACATTGGACCTTTTGGTTGGAATGTCTAAACTTAACTAAACTCAATTAAATTGAGATATTTAAGCCGAGAAGCATCAAATCAGTTGACCGATTGGGAATTCGACAACAAGACAGCGTAGCTGTGGATTTATATCGAATCCAACACAAAGTCCGAGTCATTCCGGAATTGGGACAGATTTTTGATCGATTAACCGATTTGTCCTACACGTGTAGTCTCAAAAGTGCAAAAAAATGGCACATAAATTTGATCTTAAGATGACCAAGTGTACACATCACTTAGCAATTGGGTGATTCTCCCGAACGGTTGCATTTTGAAAAATGAGCTTTTTTAATCCAAGGTTATTTGTTTATTGATCACAAAAATATTTTTATCAATAAGTTATGAATTTTTATAAAATAGTTCTTTTCGAATTTTCATAATTTCAAAGTAGAAAACTGATAAAAACTATAAAATTAATTATACTTCGCATAATATATTAAAACTCTGTGTAAAACTTAAGCACAAATGAAGAATTTTACTTTTTCGCTTTCAAAATTTTGTAATTTTCTCATGGATTAGGAGAAAAAGTTTGAAAAAGGTGCTTTGTGACCAAAAGTTGACGTTCGGAGAATCGATTTTTCTCCTTAGTTAAGCTTTATTGATTAACTTTGAAGCATAAATATGATGGAACAGATCAAAAACTATCAACTCATATGCATTTCATGACTGAAGAATAAGCATTTAATGAATAAATATTGATTCCCCTATAAAAATTTTCACAAAATGCAACTTTTGGTCACAAAGCACCTAGCCGAAGAATCAAAATATCTCTTAAAATAAGCTGTTTCAGAATTGTGTAATTCAATTATATGATAGAAAATGTGTAATTACACTTGAAAAACTGAAACTTAGAATAGTTTTAGTGCAAAAATCAGAAAATAATTCACTTTTAAGTTAATTTTTTTCAATTTCCCCTGTGGAGAATCACCCAATTAGCATCTGAATTTGTTTGTTTAAATCTAGATCTAACAAGATCAAAAACAAAAATAACTCTCGAAAAAAAGTCTTAATTAACACATTTTTTTGGTTACCTGACCTAATTTATTACTCAGTCTTCGTATATTTTCATTTCCGGTTAGTTTTAAACCAAATCGTTAACATTTCTATCCCAAATTCCATAGCAATGATGCTTAGAAGCTTTTAAGTCTCTGTCATAAAGAGCAATCGCACGAACATTCCAAAAAATTGTCAACATCTTTAGGTGCACACGTACTCAACTCATTCATAATACATAATCTGAATAAATCCATTCATCAATCAAACAATTCTCACACTTATCAATCTATCTTATAACACCCCAATCCGAGGTAAACATCCAGCATACACTGATGTCACCGGCCTTTTAATAAAACGACATCCAATTGATAAAAAATCACGTCCAATGTGTTGAATTTCCCATTTTTATCATCATTCCACATACTTAAATAAATGAGAAGGTTTTTTTTTCTAGTTTGCACATGATATTATATAATGATTGTTAAAGCTCTGGAAATGTAAGAAGAAGTCTTTCTCGCTTCACAAATAAACAACAAGCACAAAAAAATTGCAAAGAAGAAGAGATTCAGCAGAGTAGCACGAAAATAACCTTCAGAATATCACAGTTGTAGAATTTTCATTCATATATATTTTACTCTGACTGTACCATTACCACTTTACAGTATATCCAATGGAAGAAGAAATTTTTAATGCAAATGTGTATACAACACTTAGAAAATTGTTGATGCATATAATGGAATGGATTGTCATTCATAGTTTTTTTTTTTGTGAATGGAGTTGCTCTTTTCGTTCATGCGATGATGAAGAATGCTAAAAGCGTTAATTTAATTAACCCATTCATGAAATTTTTTCACTAGTTTGTTTAATGAATGAATTTTTTGGTCACAAAGCTTTTTCTTATGAATTAAATAATTTTGTTGTGACTTGTTAAGTGCTGTACTGGCTGTGGCAATTAACGGAAATTAATTAATTTTCACCTTCAGTCAATCGATTAAGGCATGGAATGTTCAAATATTTTGATTAGAGCCAGCAAAACTATAATCGAGCTTTTCATTTAACACTGAGCTTTTATGAAAGCTTTTCAAAATGTAAAAATTCGTTAAATAAATTTTGAGTACTCACCGGAATTTTAGATGCTTTTAAGAATTCCAACAAAGCCTCCAATGATCCCAATGTTGATGCTTGGACAAACACACCTTGATCACTAAGCTTGATGCTGCGAAGAACCGATGCAAGATCTTTTGCTACCATTCTCCTGTGAAATTAAATAAATGAGAAATTTGTGTTAGTTTCATTTCTATCTTAAAATGCATTAAAAAGTAAGTGGTCATCATTGACTGCCCAAAAAAAAGGAGATTGAAAATTTCAAAATTCAACGGTCATAAAACATTTAAATATCCTACGTAAGGCACACGCCACGCAACAACATACTCACTTATAATAATCAACTTCATCAGGTTCCTGAGCAATTTGCAAATTGATACCGGCAACAGCTTTTTCGAGTTCCTTAGCAGCAATTTTAACACCCTGTGCTCCAATCACTTCCTTTTGTTCGATGTAATTATTCTTAACACGCAATTCTTTCATTGGATGTGGCATCAAGAGAGCACGAATTTGCGTAACAATTGGACCTTCTGTTCCAGCAATAATCATTGTGTCTCCTTCTCTTAATTTTCCATTAACTAAAATTGCATCGACTGTTGTTCCTAAACCTTGAATAGCTTTAACTTCCAAAACAGTCGCTTGAAGTGCTTCCGAATATGCTAAACGTTTTGCGAGTTGATTTTGTGAGAATTGAACTATAAGCATCAATAAATTTCCCATTCCTTCGCCTGTAATAGCACTAGTTGGCACCAAGCTAACAAATGTTCTAGTATCTGTATTTTCATAGAACAATGCAGCATTTAAACCTTGTTCAGCAAATTGTAAAATTACTTCCTTTGTTCGTTTCTCAAATTCATTTTGTGTATTTTGAGCTTGAGCTTTAATTATGTCACGAACATCCTTTCGTTGCATCGTTTGCCAATCATACAAACGATCAATTTTATTTAAAGCAACTACAAATGGTGTTTTACGGGATTTAAGCAGGTTTAATGATTCTATTGTTTGAGGTTCCAATCCGTGCATAATGTCGACGACAAGAATAGCAATGTCACAAAGTGATGAACCTCGATTTCTTAAATTACTGAAACTTTCGTGACCAGGTGTGTCAATAATTAAAAGACCTGGAACTCTAAATTCCATTTCTGATGCACCCTTAACATGCTTTGTATTCTCCTTAAGAGCATCAATTGGAACATTTGTAGCTCCAATTTGTTGAGTGATTCCACCAGCTTCTCCATCCTGTACATTTGTTCGTCGCAACTTATCGAGAATCTTTGTTTTGCCTGTATCGACATGTCCTAAAACGCAAACAACGGCTGCACGCAAATTGTCTGTTGTTCTCTTCCTCTCAGCTTCTACTTCACGTTTTTTAATTCTGACATCTGGTGGATCTTTCTCATGATGTTCATCTTTGGTTGGTTCGTCGTCACTTTCGTCCGAATCGTCCTCATCGGATTCAGTTTCTGTATCAGATTCATCGTCTGAAGATTCCTCTTTTGCTTTTGAGGCTTGCTTCTTTTCAGGTTCTAAAATAATTAAAAAAACGGTCAAATTAAATTCAAAAACTTAACGAAAATGATTTTTGAAAATTTAACGAAAGTAACGATTTTGACATTTTTGATTTACCTGGAGTTGCTTCTTGTTTATCTTCGCCGTCCGAATCTACATCCCATGAGTCCTTAATTTCTTCTTTAGGTGGCTCTGGAACTGCTTCAGTTTGTTGTTGTTCATTCAGTTTCTCCTGACTTTCTTCAGTCTTTTTCGATTCTTCAGTTGGAGGAGCTTCATCCTTCTTATTTTTTGTTTGACGCATACTTCTTGCCGATGGACGTGCTTCACGCTTTTCACCAACGCCGGGAACATCAACTCCTTGAGCTTTTAGACTTTGAATCATCGCTTCCGCACGAGCACGATCAGCCTTTTGCTTAGCAGTCAATAATTTACCTTCAGCCTTTAATCTTTCTTTACGTTCCTTTTCTTTTTGCTTTTTTTGCTCTTTACGTTCCTGTTCAATTCGTTCTTTTTCCTTTTTCAGTCTATCAGCCTCTTCGAGTGCCTTAATTTTTTCCTCTTCTTCACGTTGTAAGCGTTCATCTTCTTCTTGTTTCTTTTTTAAGGCTTCTTGCATAGCAGCAACAAGTGCCTTGTTAGGTCCTTTCTTCTTTTTAGCAGCAGCACCTCCTGCTGGTTCAGCTTCAGCTGGTTTTTCAGCAGCTGCTTCCGCAGGTTTTTCAGTTGATTCTTCTGGTTGTTCATCTTTCTTCTTTTTCTTGTCTTTTTTCTTTGCTGGTTGTTTTTCAGGTTCTTCAACTGGTGCTGGTGGTGGCGTTTGTTCAACTACAGCCGGTGTCTGACCTTTTTTCTTATCCTTTTTCTTAGGTTCTTCAGCTTTTGTTGGTTCCGGTTTTGGGTCTTCTTGATATTCAGCTAGAATTGCATCCCAATCTTCATCATCACCACCCTTCTTCTTTTTTCCTTTGCCTTTCTTGCCACCAGTCGGTGCCGGTTCCTCTTCAACAGGTTCCGATTCCTTTTTATTTTTATTCTTTTTCTTTTGATTGCCTTTCTTATTAGTCGATTCCTCCTCACTTTTAACGTCATTTCCGCCATCGTCAGAATCTTCAATTTTAAGTAAATTAAATGCCGAAACAGTAGTTGATGGAATTCCATCGTCATCAGCATTTTTCTTGGATTTTTTCTTCGATTCTTTTTTCGATGTCTTTTTATTGTTTACTTCTTGTTCATCTTCACTTTCAGATGCAGCAATTTTCGCCTTATTTTTTGACTTCTTAGACTTATCGGCAACATTTTTTGCTGCTTTTCTATCGTCCTCATCGGAATCATAAGCTACATTTTCATGTCTGCTATCATTGTCACTAAAATTTAATTTTTTATAAATGTGAAAGTTTGTGGAAGAAGAAGAAATTTCACAATATTTAATTTTGCAAATTTATAACAATTTATATTAAATACACAGTTTTACACCTACCTAGCTTCCTCAATCTCAACATCCTTTGATCCTTTCTTCGGTTTTCCCATGATTTCTCTCAGTAAATAACTTTAAAGACGGAATTTTAAATGAAAAAATTTCTTTGCTGGCAACTTGATAAACACACGATTTTTTAGCAATGTTTCTAGAAATACACGCGGTTTGTAATCCTCACTTTGTACTGCTTGCTGTATTACGTCCTATAAATCACTTTAACTTGAGATTTTTATTATTTTTTATGGAGCTAAATTTTTATTTACTTTTTTAACCCAACCTTATTAAATCGTTGGATTTATTTTAATCCGACTTGCTAAACATGTGATTTATTTCAAATTTCAATTGACCGTTATTTTTCTGAATATTTATCTTAATTATCTCATAGCATCTATATCTCCTATACAATAGTGTATTTATAGATTAATTAACTATTTTTATCATTAAAAATACATATAAATGCGCCTTTTAAATATGTTTTTAAAATTTTATGGAACCAGTTCTTGTATACCTTAGAACCTTCGGGGAAGTGCCACAACTTCAAAAATTAAGTTTCTTAATAAGAAGAAGTTATGATTGTTGTTGAATTGTAAGTTAATTCAAAATTATTACGCAATTTAACAGAAACACATGTTATAAAACAGCTGTTTGTGAATGATTCCCTACCCCCTTAAAATTAGCAAAATATGTTACAAAATAATTTTAAAAATATGACAGAACATGCTATGATTTAAAGTATATTTCAAAAATTATTTGTTTTAAAATCCAATGTCTTGTGAAATTAATTAGAATTTGTTGATTTAAAAGAATTTATATTTCCGTTAAAAGTATTTTTAAACTTGAGGGGGTGGAACTAAGTAGAAATTTTAAAAAATTCAAATAATTTTGTAACGGATTTTGATCATATCTTCGGCTATTTTGACATAGTTAATTTAATTACTTCAAGCTTTGGAAGTATAACTTAAAAGTATTCTATAATAATTACAGCGAATTCTTCTTAAGTGACTTTAATTTGATTATTAACATTTTTAAAAATTCAACCGTCATTAGAGATTTAAAATTTCCTCAGATTAAAATTAATCGCAGGATTAAAAGAACCCGAATTAAAAAGTTGAATTAGCCTGCTGACGAAATTCCTTCGTTCCAGTGATACGCAGTAGGTAATTAACAAAACAAGCAGTACAAAGTGAAAATTAAAAGCGACTCATTTTTCTAGAAACATTGCTAAGTCTTCATACCTTGTAAATCAAGAATGCCGCCAAAACGCAAAAAGGCTCAAGTTGCTGATAAAAAAGAATCTGCAGATCCAGTACCTGGTGTAAGTTACTAAACATAATATCTATTAGTTCTATAATTCATTAATTATAAAATTCATCCTCAAAACAGCCAGTTTCGAAGAAACTCAAAAAATCAACCACAGAATCTGTCATAAAAGTATCTATCGAACACTGTACATCCTGATCAGTGTTTAAACGCAAAGCCAACGAGGTCTTTGCAGAATTAAAGAAGGCAATTCCTGCCGAATTTGACTCACAACTTATTTTGAATGAAGCTGGGAAGCCAAAACGAGGATCATTCGAAATTTTCGTCACAAAAAATGATGGAAAGAAAGTACAAATTTGGACTGGATTATCAAAAGGACCTCCTCGAAAGCTCAAATTCCCAGACTACGAAGAGGACTTGAAGGATCAGTTCCAAAAAATCATCGATGAATAAATTCGTGTATAGAGTAAGCTTATTAAGTTGTCCGTATGATAAAATTTGAGCAAACCTCATTGAGAACTCTTATTTTTAATGTTTTTGACAATTTTATAAGCCAATCTATGCTGTATTATTCATCGATACCCACTTGTTGCATTTTGTTACTTATGTCTTAAATAAAGTTAACTGCCAGAATAAATTTGAATTTTTGTTCCATTTTGTTAGCTGCAACTTCACTTCAGTCATTTGTTTACAAATATAACAATTTCTAATATTAATTTTATAATCAATTTCTGCTGTTAATACGGCTTAATTAATTATAGTATGTTGACAAATAAAGTGTTCTTGCGTAAGAACAAGCGAGGGAATGTCCTCAAGGTATGTATCAATATATTTCAGCTCAAAATTGTGCAAACATTTTAAAGCACATTTTTCCTCATGATTTCTCAAAATAATTTAGATAATTAGGGAACATTACCTGCGGACTGACTTATGGTGTGGCAGTAGATGCTGTGTGATATGTCCACATGAAAAACATGACCTTATATTATCGGAAAATCCAACATCTAAAAGTTCAATAATTAAGGAACCGCATTACTTGCTTTTGGACACAAATGTTATTCTTGATCAAATTGATATCTTTGAAGAAGACGTACTGAGTAATGTGATTGTCGTTCAGACAGTTATCGATGAAGTAAAGCATCGTAGCACAGCAGTTTATAAAAGACTTCGAGATATTTTGATGAATCCAGCAAGAAACTTTTATACATTTGTCAATGAGCATCATCGCGATACGTACATTGAACGTGAGCCAAAAGAGTCGTCCAACGACCGAAATGATCGTGCGATAAGGAAAGCTGCCATTTGGTATCAAAATCATTTGAACAAAAGTTTCAAGGAAACAAACAAGTCAATTGTTAAGATTATTTTCTTGACTGACGATGCTGACAATAGGAGAAAAGCACAAGATGAAGGAATTGAAGCATATTCAGTAGAAACTTATGTTAAATCTTTTACCGAATTTCCTCATTTACAAGATAAGTTGTGCTTAAAAGAATATGCAACTGATAATGACAAACATCCTGTTTTTCCACCGCATTTAACTGTGGTTCAAATGCACGACGGGATCAAGAGCGGTAAATATTATCAAGGTTCATTTATGGCATCAAGAGAAAACTTTTTGGAAGGAAATGTCAACGTCGAATGCTTCGAAAAGTTTGTAAGTATTGAAAAGTCAAAATAAAAACATTCTGGAACTAAACTAATAATTTCTTTACTATAACAGGTTCTCATCCAAGGACGAGAGGCGCTCAATCGTGCAATTGATGGCGATACAGTTTGTGTAGAAGTTTTGCCTGAAAGTGAATGGTCAAGTCCAAGTGAAATCGTTTTAGAGGATAATGAGGCAGATCCAGTGGATGAAAATGTCGAGGAAAACGAAGACGAAAAGATTTTGAAAGAATCAGCAAGTAACAAGGCTGAAAAGCAGCCAACTGGCAGAATTATTGGAATTATTAAGCGTAAATGGCGACAATATTGTGGAATTTTAAAGCCAAATGAGGTACAAGGATCAGCTCGTCACATTTTCATACCAGCAGAGCGTAAAATACCTCGAGTACGAATTGAGACTAGACAAGCGGAAAAATTGTATAATATGAGAATCATTGTAGCAATTGATCAATGGCCAAGACATTCTCGTTATCCGCAAGGTCATTTTGTTAGAATTTTGGGTCCATTGGGTGACAAGGAGACTGAAAATGAAGTGCTACTCATCGAGCATGACGTTCCACACAGTAAATTTTCACAAGAAGTTCTCAGTTGCTTGCCATCTCTACCATGGATCATTACTGAACAGGTGAGTAATTTATTCAAGATCCATCCAGTCAGAATAAGCATCAATTTCATCATCATCACGATTAGATGAAGCACTGACATTTGTTGACAAGTTTAATATCACATTTTCATTCTGTTGCCGTTCTCTCAGCTGTAATCCACTTTTACATGCAATCGCAAGCTTCTTAATTGGTTTCGATTGATTTTTCCGTATATTCTTCAAATTAATTAATTTATTTAAAATTTCAGTTTCTGTAAGCAGACAGAGAAAATGATAAAATGTCTTAAAAAGAAGCAAAGACTTAAAATTTTGTTGACACAATTTACTTTTATCTTGCAATCTATTTAATGTGGCTTCCTTCTCATCGAGTTGCTTTTGAAAAGCTTCAATTTTCAATTGCATCGATTCCGAATAACTTGACAAATATTTTATTTGTGCTTGTTTCCTGTTCAGTTCCGAAATGATTTCATCGTATTCTTTACATAAATTTCTAGTCCATAAATAAGAGTGTTTCCGATTAAATATCACTGAAAAGCATTAGATCCTACTCACATGTTTTTCTCGCTTCTATAAAGCTCTGCAACAAGTTTATTCAGTCTGTTATTAAAGTCTTTTAAAGCTTCCAAAAATTCTTTTAAATTTGTCGATGTTACAGCTTTAATGCTGATAAAATTGTCCGAATATGCAGGAAATTCAATCTCATTGTTGACTTTTCTGGAATCAAAATTTTCTTAATTAAAGCTGATATCCTTAAAAAGTTCATATTCACAAGCTATTACTCAACATTTCCTTTACTACGAGTAATTTTGATTAAATTTTCAAACATTTCTTAATCTGCAATTTTGAGAAAATTTGATTTAAAAACTTCAGAAATAATCTTTTTATCTTTCAAATGAAATAAAAAATGATTGCTTTGTTGACTACCGACGAGAAAAAAATCATTAATTTTAAAAAATCTACGTTTGTCAAAATTGCGTAGAAAATAATTCATTTTTTGATGAAAATTTCCTAGAAATATGTATGAATGTAAAGATTAGATTCATATTAAAGGTGCAGATGTAGACATGTGTTGATAATTTGTGTCATTAATCACGTCTGTTGCTTCATGAAATTAAAAATTGTCGTTAAAAATCATTTTTGAATATTTTGTTTTCAAAAATTGTGTCTCTGCTAATCAAAAATTGAAGATCAAGAACGCATAATCAATGTTAACGGACATTTTATTTTGAATTCGTGTCTTGGATATTTGAATTTCAAAAATTCGTTATTTTTAAATTAAAAAAATACGTTAAACTTCCCTATGTTTCTTGAAGTTTTAAATCCAATAAATCCTAGAACAAAACAAAAACAATCAATCAAAGCAAACAAATTAAATGTTTTTCCTTCCTCTTCATATCTCAGTGCTTCCTATTTTTCATTATCTTAAGAGAATCTTCACATAAAAATCAACATCCCTTGAGGATTTCCTCTGAATTTATTCTTTAACAAACTATTTATTTCTATTTTATCATCAACAGGATTACAAAGAGCGTGTCGATTTGAGAAACATTACAATCTGCAGCGTCGATCCACCTGGTTGTACAGATATTGATGATGCATTGCATAGTCGTTTACTGCCAAATGGAAATTATGAAGTTGGAGTTCATATTGCAGATGTTAGTCATTTTATCAGACCTGGCACAGCGATTGATAAAGAGGGTGCATTACGCGCAACGACTGTTTATTTGGTTGATAAACGTATTGACATGGTACCCGAATTGTTGAGCTCAAATCTTTGTTCATTGCGTGGAAATGTTGAACGTTTTGCATTTTCATGTATATGGGAAATGGATAAGGATGCAAATATCGTCAATACAAAATTCCATAAAAGTGTCATCGAATCAAAAGCTGCATTGACATATGAGGAAGCGCAAATCATCATTGACGATAAAAACAAAAATGATGACATAGCAAAATCTCTTCGACAATTGAATCAATTGGCTAAAATATTGAAACGTCGAAGAATTGAGAAAGGGTAATTTGACTTGGAATTGTTCGAATGTCAGATTTAGGGGACATTTTTCTGTTTACTAAACTACTGTAAGGCTAGCATTTTTCTTGTCTGTCTGTTATCAATGACACAAACCCTTGATATTTTGTTCAAGTATTTTTCGACCGTTATTTTTCAAATATTTATTGACAGTTATTTTCAAGGAGTCACTAATTTAAATATATTCACAGAAAATGCGTCTAATCTGACACAACTGTCCACATGCTAATTTTATAACCATATTCTATTTTTTCACGTATTATACAGAGCACTTGTATTGGCATCGCCTGAAATACGATTCCATATTGATAGCGAAACAAATGATCCAATTGAAGTTCAAGCGAAGCAATTGAGAGAGACAAATTCAATGGTTGAGGAATTTATGTTGCTGGCAAATGTTTCGGTTGCCGAGAAAATTGAAAAGGAATTTCCGGAACATGCGATGCTACGACGTCATCCCACGCCACCCCAAACGAATTTCGATCCACTTATTAAAGCAGTCAAGCATCAAGGCTTTGACATAGATACATCGTCTGGTAAAGCACTTGCAACATCACTTGATAATATCGAAAAAGATGATAATCCATATTTCAATACGATGTTGAGAATATTAGCCACAAGATGTATGTTGCAAGCAGTTTATTTTATAAGTGGAACATTGACCCGCCCAGAATTCTTTCATTATGGTCTTGCTGCTCCCATTTATACTCACTTTACATCACCCATTCGACGTTATGCTGACATAATTGTGCATCGTTTGCTTGCTTCATGCATTGGTGCCGATTCCACTTATCAAGATTTACTGGATAAGACAAAGAACTCCTTGCTATGCAATAATTTAAATTATCGAAATCGAATGGCTCAATATGCTGGTAGAGCATCTGTTGCCCTAAACACACATCTATTCTTTAGAAATCGTACAGAAGAGGTTGAAGGATATGTGCTATTTGTGAGAAAAATGCTCTGCAAATCCTAATTCCAAAGTACGGATTGGAAGGAACGATTTATCTTACTGGCAAGAATACAAATAGTGCTGTAAAGTTTATATACAATGAAGAGGTAAGTTAATAAATATACCCCAAATAACTTTTTCTTTTCTTCTATTCAGCACGTAATGTGATTGTGCTTATAATGTTCATTTTGGTGCTGATTGAATGACTTTGAGTTTATGAAATGATTTCAGTTACTTTGAAATCTAACGGCTTTTTGATATTTAAAATTTGGCAATTGTGTCTTGGATGAAAATGTATCTTTGATATTTAAATTCCAAAAAGTCGTTAAATTTTTATTAAATTTTTTCTCAAGCCAAAAAGCTTCCAAATCACATCAACATCCACGAAAACCTGAATCAATTTGTATTCTAATCCATTTCTATTTTTATTATTCCACAGAATCAATCACAACAATGTGGTAGCGTCATATTTCATTCATTTGATCCAGTCATTGTTCGGTTGAGTCTCGATTCCACAAACATCCAACATGAAAAGCTTGTTTTTGAACTTTTAAAACCATACATTGAAGGTTTTAGTATTCAATTAAGCGATAAAATGGATATTGACAATGCATCTCAAGAGCAGTCATCGGATGCAACAAAAAGAAAATCAAAAGAATCACAAGCTGGTAAAAAGGTATCAAAAAAGAAGAAGTAGTGATTGTAAAAGAATTCACCAAACTAAATGAGAATAAAAGAAGAAATATAATTTTTGTGTCAAAAACTCGCACTCGTGTCGTTAATTTGTCATAGAAACTTGAAAAACTACAAGTGATATGATTTTTTTCCCACTCATGTTTCGTGTCATTTTTTGTTGACTTTTTTAATTCAGAAGTAATTTTTGATTGACATTATCACTATCAGTATGAAATGTGTGAAAATATCGCTAGTATGTGAATTCCTTTAATAGATAATCTTCGAAATGTCTCTTTTTGTTGTCACTTACGCGATTATTTTACAAAAATAATCAATTTTTCAATCTTTATTCGCAGCAGCTTGTGCTGTAAGTTATTGCTGCACTTAAACTAAAATAAGTTTTGTTGTAAAAATGTATACAGACAGTTATAAGCATACAGATAGAATATTATGACAGTTTTAAATACAAGTTGTCACTAAAATGTCCTAGATTGTAGTTTCTTGTTGAAATGAAAATTGTCTCCTGCAAATATCAACAAATTGTATATTTTACTTCATCATCGTATAAAAAATGAATCTTTTATCCTGTTAGCTTTTAGAAGGATCAGATTGTCGCACTTTGGGTGCTACTTTCAAATTAAGTTTTAACGACTTTTTCAAATTTGAATTTTAACGGTCCTTTCGAATTTAAATTTTTATAGCAAACTTGCTATAATATTGAAATAAAAACAAAAACACATTTTTCTCACAAAACAACATAAAACTGGTCATTAAAACAAGCAGGACGTATCAGGTAAGTTATTTAAATAATATTCAGAATTATTATTAATTCAATGTTTTAAACAATTCCTTATTTACAGGAAATAAACTAGAATTAATAAATCGTCAAGCTTTAATAAAATACCTAATTATTGAGTTGTAGATTTAAAAATAATGCAATTCAGATTTAAGGTCAATGTGATTAGTTTAGAGCTTTTTGAGATCCTTAATCCTTAATCAGTGATCATTAACTATCAAAAATTATCTTAATCCAGTTTATTTTTTTATCTGTAAAAGATAGCAATAAATGGATATTTTATCAGAGAATTATACGTCATAATATCAATCAAAAGAAATACTCCAAGCTCTAAATCACTAACAATAACAATTCACAGAAAACCCTACAAAAATATTATTATTTTAATCCAATACTCGTGTAAACTTGAACCGGAAAAACTGCGACTCTCCTGCTGCGAATTTGATAACAGCGCGAATCTAAGAACAATATTTGCATAGCTCGTGAAGATATATGGTAACCAGGAGATAAGACAAAAATAACCACGAGAACCGTGTTTAAATGACCATGACTGTGAAAATTACATTAAACCACTCCAATTACGAAAAATGCATGAAAATAAGACGATCTGTTAATTTGCTAAGGAAAATGCGCAATGTAAAGCACCATTGAGATCACTTTTCACTCGCTAATTTAACGTCACTTACTTACTTCACATCTAACACTCAAGCTGGAAAATATAATGCAATATGAATGCTGTAAATAGATGGTACACAATGATATTAGTATATAGGAAAGTAAGGTTGTTGATTCATTGTATTTTTATACTTCATAATTAATCTGTTGCATATCTATATAGAACGTATATTTAGTCTCTGAGAAGCTAGTCATTGTGTTGAGATTGTGACTCCATCTACATGTGAAATATTCTGCTGGATGTTTTCTTTTTAGAACATAACTGAGATTTTTAATTGGTAATTTGGGGATTATTGGACATTATGGAGTGAAAATTGGAATATCGATTGAAGGATCTTGACAGAAGTGACTGGAATATCAATAAGAACAAACCAGTAAACATCCAGTAACCAAGATACAGCCGATTATGGTGAGATACTAAAACAGCCACAAAAAATTCAAAATCCTTTCAACCACATTTTTTTCTTACTTGCAAAACTTTACTATTTGAGTAAGCAGTAAGACGAACGAGAGTCAGTTGAATATATTCTCTTGTCGTGAACACACGCGAAAAGCACATTGTGACTGAGTCACTCGTTCTCCCCCATCGTAAATGATGCAAATGTGAGATAACAAAAAAAAAATAAAATAAAATTTAAAAAGCATTACAAGAAAAGGAAAGAAAAAAAAATATCAAAAACATCTCAAAATCAGTTATCGAATAAAATCAAATAAAGTGTGTGTGCTATAAAACGGAGCTTGATTTAAGAGGTGTGCTCACGTGCCACATTGAGTAGTATCACTTCCTATCATAAAAAAGAAGTATATATAGTGTATAATTTCTAAAAATATAAATAAATTAAATGTAAATAAATCATATTAAAGGCTACAGTAGTTAAATAACAGTTTATGAGCTATAATATTGTATTGGGATAAAAAAGCAAATTGATAGAGGAAGGAGTGGAATGAATGTGGAAATTTGAGACATTTGTCTTTAAGAAAATGGATTTTTCTCTCATCTCGTGTACAATTTCTACATAAAGTATAGAGGAAAATATAAAAAAAAATGATAAAGATAAATTTATCTTGAAAAAAAAATCAGAAAATGTTTAAGTTGTGAAAAAGAAAATTAAGTAAAGGAAAAGAAATCAAATGTGTAAAGAAGTGTGCGTGCAGTTCACCAGATCTATTTTCATTTGATATAGCGAGAAAAAATGATGATCCGCTAAATAAAAAAAGTCTTACAGTGATTTAATAATGTTATTATTGTTGTGATTCTTTGATTATCAATCATATAAGTAAATATTTGTTAATAAAACAAAAAAAGTGAAACCGACATTCAAAGAAGGAAACTGCGCAAAGATAAAGTAATTATTTCATTATCTGTTTTTCCCTTGGGAATCATAAAAAATTATACTTATTAACATGAAGTCATGAATTTTTATGTACGGAAAAATTAAGTCAATTTATTTATATAATTACATGCGAAAAAAGTAACAAGAACAAAGTCCGGTGAATAATTGAAGAAAAATTGAATTTTCATGCGTTCGGATCGATTTTTTTACGAAATTGATGAGATTTATTCAGATTTTTTGATGGGTTTGTCGTTAAAAATTCAGCATAATGTTCAAGGATTCTTCTTTGTACTTAAAATTTTTGACATGCAAACAGATTAAATTAAGAATCTTAAAATTGGTCAAATTCAAAACAGTTTTATCAATTGAAAGTGAGAAAAATGTGTTGAGTTTAGGAAATAATTTGGATTTAACAGTAGAAATTGCTCTAATATTGCCAATTATGTCAAATATTATAGCTGAATTGTGAAATATTATAGCTGAATTATTCAAATATTATGGATGAAAATTCAAATTTTTTAGCGAATGTTTGATTGAATTTAGCAAATTATTCAAAATTTAGGGTAATCAATGTATTTTTGGAGGTATTTTACCCTTTGAAAACTTTGAATGTCAATATTTTCCTAATTACAGCATGAATAAATGAGTTTTATGTACCAAAATGTCAAATGATACTGCAGAAATCATATTTCAAGCAGAACTCTTTGTATTTTTATTCATTTAAGCATAATTATTGATTTTACCTGCATTTTTTTCGTTTTTGTTTTTGGAGGTATCAAATTTGTTTTTGGAGGTAAAAATATTTATTTTTGGAGGTAGTTCAAAAAATGACCGTTACAAAATTTTAGGCAGACAATAGTACCAAAATACAATATAGTAATATCTGTAGTTAATGTATGTAATATGAGTGGCATTTATTTTAACATCTGTTTAGTTCCAGTTCTTTTTTTGCCTTAAGATTCTTTCGCGAAAAAATACTTTAGAAAAAAAAATTGTTAATCAATAATTGGTGAGGGGTAAAATCCCCGAAAAATATTATTCCCACAGCCCAGCGGGATAAAAACCCCGAAAACCGCAAATTTTTATATGTTCCCTGCGGGATAATATTCCCACTTAGAAATGTACGTGGGATTATTACCCTGCCGGGAAAATATTAATCCCACATATATTTTCAAGTGGGATTTTTATCTTCCAGGAAGATAATATTTCCACTTACAATTCCAAGTGGGAATATTATCCTCGTGGACCACGATTAAAATCCTGGTTTAACTTAAATCCGGGAATTAAAAGAGTCCTTGTGGATAAAAATTCCACTTGTATTTTCAAGTGGGGTTTTTATCCTCAAAGATTTTCTTGAAGATAAAAATTTCGCTAAAGTCGGTGGCTAAATGTTCGCTTATTTTAGCGAATATTGTAGTATTGTAGAAGGTTTAATTCCAGATTAAGTTCTTGGAAGTGACTTGGACTCAACTGGATCTTGTGTTTATGGTCGAGGAAGAGACTAAGACTCTACGCGGAAGAATTATGTCAACAATACTATTTGATGGATAGGTAAGATAAGAAGGGAGTCAGAAAGGATTGAGGGGAACACTTGGCTGGAAAAGCGCAAGCTTCTGATGACTGTGGTAATATTAGGGGCCACTGTAATACTATTAAAGAGCTTGGTACACATTCAGTAAGAAAACAGGCGCCAATAAAATCAAAAGAGGAAAAGTCTTGTTCACTTTTGATGAGCAGACTGCTAGGTGGAGAGACCACTTTGAGGAAGGAACAAAGAGATGGAACAGTTGTTGAAACAATCGACAGTCCCCAAGCTTTTCCAATTAAGACGAAATCAGCAAGCATGAAAGAAATAGTTGAGGCAGTCAAGAAACTGAAAATGGTAGCAGATTGCGATGCTATTCCTTATGAAATCCTTAAAGTGGATGCAAATGCCACGGGAAAGATGCTCAAGCCATTTTTTGATTAGATTTGGTCCCTAGAGTAGTGCATAGAGGATTGGAAAGAGGGTCTCATCGTAAAGCTTTCTAAGAAAGTGGCCCCTAATATTACCACAGTCAGCAGAAGCTTGCGCTTTTCCAGCCAAGTGTTCCCCTCAATCCTTTCTGACTCCCTTCTTATCTTACCTATCCATCAAATAGTATTGTTGACATAATTCTTCCGCGTAGAGTCTTAGTCTCTTCCTCGACCATAAACACAAGATCCAGTTGAGTCCAAGTCACTTCCAAGAACTTAATCTGGAATTAAACCTTCTACAATACTACAATATTCGCTAAAATAAGCGAACATTTAGCCACCGACTTTAGCGAAATTTTTATCTTCATGAAAATCTTTGAGGATAAAAACCCCACTTGAAAATACAAGTGGAATTTTTATCCACAAGGACTCTTTTAATTCCCGGATGTTAAACCAGGATTTTAATCGTGGTCCGTGAGGATAATATTCCCACTTGGAAATGTAAGTGGAAATATTATCTTCCTGGAAGATAAAAATCCTACTTGAAAATATATGTGGGATTAATATTTTCCCGGCAGGATAATAATCCCACGTACATTTCTAAGTGAATATTATCCCGCAGGGAACATATAAAAATTTGCGGTTTTCGGGGTTTTTATCCCGCTGGGCTGTGGGAATAATATTTTTCGGGGATTTTACCCCTCACCTCAATAATTTAGTCGGTATAAATTGCAGTGTTTTACCTTTCTAATGTGCGTTTTTTTCATTGATTCTCACTTTCGATTAAGTATGTCCTCTAATTTAATTCGATAAAATTAATTAAACATTTTTTAATCCTGTTTTTTGCTAAATTTTTGATTTTCTTCTCATTGACATCTCGTCTTTTTGTTTGGTTCCTCATAAAATCTCTTATTTTTACAAACAGATCACTTCAATAGCCAGCGATACACCTTAATTAATTAATTTATTTAAAAACTTCAATAATATTTACACAAAAGATACGATAAACAAAACCGTTTTTTTCGATAAAATTCAAAAAATTTCCGTTAAAAATACCTCCAAAAACAAATTTTTTTACCTCCAAAAATACATTTAACACGTCATTTTTTGGAATGCTGTTTTCTCGACTATTAAACAATAAATACTGTTAAAATCTTCATGAAAACACAGAAATAGATAGAAAATATCATTTTTGGTTACTCATAATGAAGAAAAATGAGTATTTAAGGACGAAAATAATCGACAAAAATTGGTCCAAATTTTCTTCATTCTAAGACAAAATGGCTGTTGAAACAAAAACTTAAAAAACTTAATTAAAGAACTGCCGAATAGGAAATATTGTTTACTAAAACATATTTTGCCATCAATAAGATGATTTTCATGTGTTTTCCAAAACATATAACGAGCTAGAATTAAAAATATTTGCAAAATAAAAATTGAAGGCAAAATACCTCCAAAAACAAAATACCTCCAAAAATACATCGATTACCCTATGTCAAAATATTTGTTCAATTTCGAAAGTTCAAATTTTCTAGCAAAAAATCCGTTAAACTTTAAAAGTGGTTCAAATTTTATAGCAAAAATTCCATTTAATTTGAAAAATTGTTCAAATTTTATAGCAATAAATCAGTTTAAGTTGTCATATTATTCAAATTTTATATCAAAAGTTCAATTGAATTTTGCAATTTTTTGACAAAAATTTTAGCAAAATTTGAACTTTGCATCATTAAACACTCATCAACTGCAATAAATTCCAATTTTATACCAAAATAATCATCAAATATCAAGCAATTCCATAAATGTCTCCACACAACCACGACTTTAAAATCTGAACTTGAATTCCTTACTACCCAAGCACGAAAAAAAATCCATTACAAAAAAAACTGCCAACTCAATAACAATAGAATCAATTTGACACTAAACCCTAACCTGTGACAACATTCCGTCGATTTAGCGCAAAAACTTTATTTAGATTGAAATGCAAAACTTGAGTGTCTATTTTAAATACATGTTCATTCATGAATTTTGTCTTGAAATTATAATTAGCTTAAAAAGTTTCTTTTTCTTTTCTTTGAATAAGAAAATTGGGACTGAATGAACATCATGTCAAAATTGAAACTTGAGGTATTTCGAGTAAAATCACACATTAATAAATAATATGCAAAATAACGACAAGTTTTGCCATCCAAAAGGACAGCAAGAAAAATTTTGCCAAATTAGAGGTTGTTGCTGCCAATTTGAAAATAAACTTTTTGTAAAGATTGCTAACAACGCTTTGCTGAGTAACTACAAGTATGCTTTGAGATGATAGCAACAGCTATATAGCTACCGTTGCTATGAGAAGGAATAAAAATTCAGATGAAATTTAAAGATTGTCGAACTAAATATTTAAGTTGCTGGGATGAAGCAAGGACTTTTTCGTGGGTGGGTTTGTGTTAGGCTGGAATTCAGGGAACAGAAAATCTAAACTTCTGTGAATTTAATGCAAATGGGACATTTATCGCAAGGACAGCATCCAGCATTGCTCTGCAAGGTCCTTGATTCATGATAACTTGAAAGTTGTCAGTTTGAATCCTTAATGCAATAAATGAACACAGAAAGAACATTACGGTACCTAAAAGCAGTCGCTTTGCCTGTTAGGATTGACGGAACTAGGGTTTTCAATCCCGGAATTGTATACATATCAATCCAGGGATAGAATCCCGAGATTACATACATTTTGATCCTGGGATTGAAAATACTAGACGGAACAAACCACATCAGTCACTTAATGCAAAGGGAAGATGGAAATGTAAATTGAATTCATGATCCTTGATAGATGTGGTTCAAATAATAAGCATTGCAAATTCCACACAGTCAGTTTGGTCGATCAAACATTAATATATCAATAACTTAGAAGTTTGAGCACTTGGCTGACAATTGATAGGTTCAAGGTTCAATTCCCACTAAGGACGACTCATTAGATGAACTCCTTGAATGCACCCTCATCCACGACCATACAGAACAGCAAGCAAAAGAATAAACGAAGTAAATTAAAAGCATGCTCGTATGGAAATATATGCTAAAGTTAAGCATCGGTTTTAATATAATTTCTTTAAAAAAAAAAAGCAGCGAAAGAAGTTAAACTGTATATGGACTATTCATGCACACTTGTTGCATTCATTGAAATGAAAAACTTTACTCTCTTTTCCATTTTATTCACCACCTCCCTCCTCATCCACCTAATGCTCTCTTTTTCTCTTCTGTACATTATTCGCTTAACAAACTGTTGAATGTGAAAAAAATAGAATAATAAAAAATGTTTCTACCCCGCTATAAGAACGGAAGAAATAAGTATGTGATATGGATGACGATGATATGCTGCTCATGTACACATATTCAGACAATTAAATTCTCGTATATGTAAATTTTGAGGTTCTACATGCAACCTTGCACACAGCATTCATCTAGATTCAATTCAATTGCTGTAAGATACCACGCTTATTTCATAAACTTTTCCATAAAATTGTTTGTATTTATAGCTACAACTATCTAATGATGTAGTCAAATATTGACCAAATCGCTTAGTATCGGTAATTTTTGCGCGATGATAATACATGCAGAAACAAGATGTATACTGTAAAAAAATGAGTAGCAAATGTCCCATGATTTAAAAAATTACACACTCATTCTGCATTCCATCTCACTCTCTCGGTACACAAGACAATCAACATCAAATGATAATCGCGAATATAATCATTGAACATTCATTTCATTGAGGCATTTACACTTATTTTTTTAATTGTAATTTTTTGTTATTGCTTCGAGCACATTTTTTTAAGCGTACTTTCCAATCAGCAATATGGTGTTAATTGTATTCTATCTGTGTGTCTGACTGGTCTGAATGGAAACACACTTTGTTATTGAGTGATGATTATGGAGATTTTTATAGTAAATATAGGAAAATTTTTGGGATTCTGTTTGATTTTTGACTTGAAAATTCTTGCTTTTATCGGTATTTTTATGATTTTAATCTTTAAAGGTAGCAATTCAGGGATCTTTTATAATCTTTAAAATTATAGCAACTAAAAACATTGAATTTTATAGCAACTTGTTATAAAAGCTTCAACAAATTTTGGCAAAGCTTAGATTGTTTCAAAAAAATCTTAATAATTGTAGAAAAAAATTTGCCACAGAACCTAGAAAATTATAGCAAATATCGTTATTTAGCATAAACAGTTAAAGAATTATAGCAAAGCTCCATTTAAATACCAAAAATTACAATTTTAATCAGTTGGAATTAATGTTGATCAATGTCATTCCTTAAATTGCTTCTAAAGCTTGCTCTTTTTCGGTCAAAAACAATCAGAATGTAAATAAAATCCCAAATTTCCTATAAAAATTTCAATCAAATAAAAAATTCCAATCGCGACATTTTCTACTCGCAGTTTTATTATTTCTCATATTTACATGCTTCTGACGAGACTACACAGTGCAATAAAACCTTGATTATTACGCTGAGTGTTGTTGTTTTGTTTCGTTAAGATTTGTAATTGTAATTTATGCATCAATTCAAGGCATACATGCCGATCATTAACATTTTAGGTTGGTAACTGTAACAGCATTAATAAAAATAATAAAAAAAGCAACTATCATTGTCGATTATTAAATAATAAGAAGTAGAAAATTGCCACTTTCGAAGTTAGCTCTATGCTTCTTCACTCATTGACTTTCAAATATACAGTTTCTATTTATATAATCAAGAAAACGTCATCATGATGAAAAGTAAATAAACTTGCAAAATTAATAATAATTTCTATCTAGGAATATAAATGCTAGTTGTATTGTTCTAGTTAAGTTGATCAAATGAGAAGTGAAAGCGCATTGTTGACGTTAACTGAATTGATTTATGGAATTAACGAGTTAAATTTTAATTTGAAAATTTAACGAATTTCTAAATTTTAATGATTGAACTTCAAGGTTCAAAAATTTAACGGGCTTTATTCATTTAAAAATCAACAAAATTGAACTTAGTTGAACATTAAAGTTTGAAAAATTAACATATTTCTATAATTCGAGAATTTAACGAAATTTGAAGATTGAACTTCAAGGTTCAAAATTTGAACGGACTTTTCAAATTTGAAGTATCAACAAATATGACGAAACCAAAACCTAACCTCAATCTTGTCCAGCAACCAGTTTTAAAAATAACAAAACAAAACAAAAAAGACTTTTTTTAACTTTTAAATTTCATTCAAACTTCGATTGACTGACTTTGACATTTAAAATTTCATGAGAAATCATCAGTTTTTTGCTGCTGTTATGCTTCTTAGCAACGCAATGACTACTTTAACCTTCTTGCCACATCTATTTTTATACTGCAAATTAAACCAAAGAAAAATCCTTTGATAAAGATTCCAAAAAGAAAATTGAAAACCTTCCAGCCACCCCAAAACTAAACTAAAGGCAAAGCCACACAAAAACAAGCAAAAAGACCGCAAATTAATGAAAATATTAGCAAAGCGTGAATATATTTTGTGTTTTATTATTGCAAATAATGTTTTATAACCATTTTAATGTGAAATTTGATACGGCGATAACGTTCATAGTAATTACTAGAAACAAAAAAAAAATATGAGAAATATTAAAACGCAACGTTGTAGCATTGAAGGTTGACTTGCGTGGGATTGTTTTATTGCTCATCTCTTTTTCTTATTTCACATTTCTGCCCAGTCCAAATATACTTATTTTTTTCTTGTAATCAACATACCTGAGCGTAAAAATAAGATCTATTTTTATTATAATCTTTATTTAAATTCAGAGTTGTTGTTTTAGGTTTATTGGATGTAAATCATTCAAAAAGACTTTAAAATATAAATTTATGAGCATTTTAAAACTTCAAGGACGGATTGTCGCTAGATCGTTGGGATTATTGAGATATTTTGAGGAATTTTAAATGATTTCTAGGACTATAATTCATTTATTTAATCTTGAAACTTACAACAAACTATTTTTATGGTTTTATGATGTAAAAAGACTTAAAATTGAATTCCTTTGCAACAGTGTTGACACCTTGGTGGTAGGACACGACCGAAACCACAAAATCCTGAGCGACACAAATGAAGAAGGCTTCGTGACGTCGCTCGGAAATAACACGCGATTCATGACACTTCTCGCTCACAATTGTGTCCACGTAACACAGTTTGGACAACCCTGTTTCACATCTTTATAAGTTATTGGATTCCTCAAGCAACAATGTATCTATTTCCACTAACTTTGATGTTTACTAACTCTTTGGAATTGTTTGAGTATTTGCCAATCTACAAGAGATCCTTATAGCTTTAGATCTGAGCTGAACTTTATCTCATTCAATAGAATCGACTCTTCCAGCTCCACCTGCTATTGAACAGTATTGATTTAAAATTCAATTGAATTCTAACCAATAATACTCATAATCCAACCCCGATCCACAGATCCACAGTGAGAAACATTATCAGAATGAAAAAAATTATTCAGAATGAGCTTTGAAAGAAATCTTCGAGTGACATAAGAGCAAATTGAAATGATAACAAATCAAAATGGTACGTGACAGAAGTAAACGAACATATAATGTGTCATGAAACGTGAAAAGTCTTGGTTTTATCAAATAAAAGTATTGAATTTTTCTTACTTCCTTTAAAATAATTCAAATATTTGCTGAACTTTTTATTATTCTTTACTTTATGTAGTTCCATCCATTATTCTTGGGAAATGTTCTGTGAAGTAAATAAGATGGAATAAGAGAATTTAAGCTGATTTCTTTAAAACAGCATTCGTAAGCACAATGAATATTTGTAAGCTTGAAATGTCACTATAATAAAATGTATACTAGCTGAGTAAACAAAGCAGCTTACTTTGATTATTTATTGATAATTTATTAAATAATAAGAAATAGTAATTCATCCGAGTGGGACAATGCGGTAAACCGAAATGGGTCGAAGTCAGACGTTAGGGCAACATCCAGTAATGGACAAAAATAAGTTAGAACTAGTCATCAATTGGACATCAACCAGATTCAACGAATTTTCCACTCGGGATCGCGGCTTACCGATGATACGTCAACGTAGCAGTTCAGTAGTGAACAATTTGTGCTGCTCGGTCCACATTTCAGGATAAACAGTCATTTAAATGACTTATAGCCGAAAAACAATGAATGATTTACCCGAGGGAATTTGTTAGATGCGTAAGTAGGCTTGAAGGATGAATAAACTTACTCAGAATACAAAAAATGCTTTTTTTTTACATTTTAAGCACTTGAACAGCTCCAAGGCACACTGAACAAGATTCATCTTATATTTTTTCATGAATTTTAATCTCCTTTTGTATGCTCA